>NC_137805.1:8732101-9332101 GCF_963383645.1 Muscardinus avellanarius | reverse complement strand
TGTTCTGGTTTTTAAAAATTCATTTTAACATTTCAGTACCGCCGTACATTAATTATTACTCCTTTAATAGATAAGCAGTCATTAAATAATTCTGAGAGAAAGGCCATTGCTTGCATTCCTTTGAATTTAATGTTATGCTTGTATATTGTATTAATATCATTCACGATGGATTGGACTTTGTGACTTTTACCTTTTAAGAAGAAAAAAAGAGAGATAGGACAAGGTATTTGAAGCTCTTAAAAATGTACATATTTTGGTTCTTCTCTAATTATTTAAAATGCATAATCCACATTTTGTAATAATTCTATGCAATTTTGTGGCATGATGTTTCTTCCACTTGTAATTTTATGTGCTTTCATCACAAATCCAAAGGAAATAATAAAAATTTCTTAACACATCCCAGTGGTTACTTCTTGATATCAGAGCCAACCTTCTAAATTTCTTTCTTTTTATTCTCCCTCTTTTTCCTTTCTTTCTTTCTTCCTTCCTTTCTTCTTTCTTTCTTTCTTTCTTTCTTTCTTTCTTTCTTTCTTTCTTTCTTTCTTTCTGTACCAGGGATTGAACCAGGGGCATTCTATCTCTGAGCTATACCTTGAGCCCTATTTTATTTTTGATTTTGAAACAGGGTCTCACTGACTTGCTGAGGCGGCTCCAAACCTGCGATCCTCCTGTGTTAATCTCCCAAGTACTGGGATGAGAGGTGTGTACCACTACACCTGGCTCCAACCTTCTTTCTATGGGGAGGCTGGTGGGAGCAGGTGGATAGCAGCATCTAAGGCTGTGCCACCCATCTGAGGGAACACATCTGCTCCTGCACAGGCAACTGAGATCCTGCAGTGCGCCTGCCTGGGACACTGCTCCCACCCACTACCCTCCATCCAGGAGTGGTACTGCACTTGTCATTGCATCCATAAGGGAAATGCTCCCTCTCTTCTTCCCTTTCTTCCTTTCTTTCTGAGTTAAGAAAGGTAAAATAGTCAAAGAGCTTTTTAGCAAATAGTGGAAATGACGGGACCTTGATTTTTCTTATCAAAAGTCAGCAACATTGATGGGAAAGAATACACGCATGTAGCCGGGCGTGGTGGCTCACGCTTGTAATCCCCGCCTTGGGAGGCGGAGACAGGAGGATCACGCAGGTTTGAAGCCAGCCTTGCTGGCTTAAGAGACCCTGTTTCTAAATAAAAAGCATAAAATAGGTCTGGGAGTGTAACCTGGAGGTAGAAGGGTTTCCAGGAACCCCAGTACCACAAAAAATAAAGAAAAGAATTCATGCATGTAAATTTGGTGTACCTCCAGATAATAAGAATGCTCTTTTATGTCTCCTAGCTTTGGGGAGTCAAGAATTCAGGCAAAGAGGACCAGAAATGGCTTAGTCCTACTCCACAAGGTCCAGGCTGTCAGTTGTCAATTAGAAGGCTGGAGGCTGGAATCTACTTGCACCTGGTGCTTGATATCTAGCGGCTCAGCTGAAGGCTAGCTGGGGCTCTAGGCTGAAGCAGCCATAGATGACCTGTCCACGAGGCCTGGGCTTCCTCACATTGTGGTAGCTGGATTCATAGGGGGAGCTTCCTGACAGAGCCCAAAAGGTAGTCCCCCTTTCTATAATCTAACCCTAAATTCCATACATCCTGCATACAAGACTCTCTTCGTTGGAGCTAACACAAACCTTTCCCAGATTGAACGTGAAGGAAGAAACACAGACCCCGGCTTACCTGAGGCCAGTGTTGGTCACTGAAGAACAGAACAGTTGAAAAGAATCACAGAGGTCTGGCCAGCTTTGGCAAGTACAATCTGGCAAATGTAATATGCACCAACCTAGATTTGTGTTACCCTTAAAGGTTCTCCACCTCCTTTGCTTTCTACATCAGTTTTTAAAAAAATTTCAACCTATTTTCCCAAGACAAAACATGGGCACCGTCCTTAACATTTCTTTTCTCTCATCCCCTTTCCAATAAATCACCGAGTCACATCGACTCTGACGTTGCAATAACCCTCGGGTTCATTTGCTTTCTGTCCCATGTCGTGTTCTTTGAGCTAGGGGGCCAGCCCCTCCCACCTGCCAAGCTTTTCCCAAACGGACGTACATCACGTAACTATTTGTCCATACTACAGCTAAACTGGTAAACAAATGCAAAATAAAATGGGGTTGAAAGCCTTTAATTGATCCCGGCTGTCCTCAGGATAAAGTCTAAGCCCTTTAGTAGAGGTCCGAGGTCTCACACAGGTGGTTCCTATGTAGCTGTCTGGCTCGATGTCCTGGTATTGAACCACACATATGGCCTTGTGGGCCATGTCACCTTGTGGGCTTTTTAAATACTGTTCTTTCAGTTACTTAGACCTTTCCTTTCTATGTCTCTGTCTCTTGAATGCCTCCCCTAACACACACACAACATCCCTCCCTCACACTGTGTGAACACTGGGTGGTTATTACTGGTGGTCATCAGATATCTATCCACAAAATTTGCTGTTCTTGCTTCTCCATGTATAATACATGCCAACTCCAATGTCATGGCTCTTACTTAAATATACCTACCAGCCAGGCATCGTCATGCATGCCTATAATCCTAGTACGTGGGAGGCTGAGACAGGAGGTTAGAGGCCAGTCTCATCCACTTAGTGGGACCCAGTTTCAAATTTTCAAAAAAGGGCCGATGTGCAGATTGGAGGTAGAATGCCTCTTTTTTCAACTTCTAGTACAAAAAATGAACAAAAAACGTTACTGAGGGTATAGTTCAGATGTAGACTACTCATGAGTTCAATCCCCAGGAAGAAAGGAAGGAAGGAAGGAAGGAAGGAAGGAAGGAAGGAAAAAGATATTCCACGAGCATCTTTGATGTTAAATGCCATGTCTCCGTTACAATGGAACACCCACACTTACTACAATATAGTCCTTTAATAAGGATTACATTCATTATTAATAAGTTCACTTCCTCAGCCGACTATTTGTATTAAAGTAGGAAAAATAAACACTTGGTAGCTAAATGTTCTATGCCATGAGCTCAAAGATACAATATTGTTTAGGCAACTCCTATAATACTAGAAGAAAAAGGCCAACCATCCAGGATCACACTTTTTATCTTCTGACACCTACCCCCAAACACAAAACAGCTGAGACTAATGAAAAGAGGCCAGTCATCAGTTCTCAAATGATGCTCTGTCCATGTACGAAGGCATCACTATTGTGTAAGGGAAGGGGTGGGTATCGAGGTGAGACCTGAAAGGATTTACCAGGACCTGTGTGCATGTTTATTTGTATGACTTTGAACCCCACTAGGATTTATGACTGCAATACACTAATACATAAATAGGAAAATAAAAGTGATCAGTCATCAAATATTAGGTTTTGAGACATTGGTGAAGAAAGCAAGGTACACCTTGGATCTCAAGGGTTCCATCCAGCCTCCCCATCCCACAAGAGAACACTCAGAAGATGTTTCTTTCCAGTCGCTCCTTTGAGTATTCTGGATATTTATTTTCCCTCATAAAAGCTTTATTAGGCTATAAGTCATGTACCATAAAGCTCACTGTTTTAAAGCACACACTTCAGCGGGTTTTAGTGTAGTTGCAGAAGAGCTTATAAATCATCACTTTATAATTCCAGAACATCTTCATCATCCCAAAAGAAACTCCGTACCCATGAGCAGTCACTTCCTGGTGCCCTCTCTCCCACAGCTCCCTTCCACAGTCTTTGGAAACTACTAACTGACTTTCTAACTTTGTGGATTTGTCTATTCTGGAAATCCCATACTGTCGGGGCCCACTCAGCTGGACCAAGATGGCGTCTAGGCTTGTTGCCAGCGTTGACTCAAGATGGCGCCTTGGATCGCTGCCAAGTCATAAGACTCACAAGATTGATGTCTCCTTGAGCATGCGCAGTGTGTCATATCAGGCGCCCTATGGATGATCAGTGATGCAGCGCCTTGTGCTACCACCAGCCCGCCTATGAGAGGGTTAGAAATGCGCATGCCCTAGCTGTGGGAAGCTTGGGGTTGGTGGAGTGATGAGGGAGGGGTTATGAGACTGATATATATTTGCCTGCTGTGTGCATAGGAGAGGCGTTAAAGAAGAAGCATCATCAGCAGACTCGGCGTTTGTGTCTTCTTTCCCGGGGCTCTGCAGGACGGAGCCTTAGGGATGGGACACCATACTATTACATTTATGCTATCGCTGGCCAGGTGCATCTGCATCCTTTCACTCCGCGTAGTCTTCAAGGTTCATCCATGTTATAACGTGTATCAGTGCTTCGTTCTTTTTAATGGTTGAATGAAACACACGATGACATGGATCAGCACTGAAAACTTGGTGTTAGGAATATTAGTGCACAAGTCTTTGGGTGAAAATTTGTTTTCAGTTCTCTTGGGTATATACCTAGGAGTAACATTTCTGGCTCATAAGGTTTAACCTGTTTACCCTTCTGGAGAACTGCAAAACCACCTTCAAAAGTGGCTGCACCGCTGCATTCCCACGGTGCACAGAGCTGCCTGCTGTTCCCCGTCCTTTCCCAGACATATTTTTCCCTTTCTTTTTGATTAATGATATCCTGGTGGGTGTAAAGTATATTGTGGTTTTTATTTCATGTTACTAATGACTAATAATGTTGCATATGTTAATAATGTGTGTATCTTTTTTTGGAGAAATGTGAATTTTCATCTTTTATTCGTTTTTAATTGAGTAGATATTGATTTTTAAAATCTAGGTTCCCTTTTCTTGATTTGTGATTTCAGTTCCAGTTTGGCCTGTCCATCCCAAAATGCTATCTAAAGAAAGCTCTCTGTTATTCTTCCTGGGGCTACTGAACAGTAGTATTTTAGGAAATGGTTCAAGATATTTTCTATGTGAATCAAGAAGCCATTTATCTGCCTATTTTTATTAAATGTCAATTTTTCCTCAGATTTCTCTTTCCTCCTGAAAATAGGGTGCAAAGTGTCTGATAAATGTGGGTGGAATTCACTGGGATTCTGTTTCCTATAGAAGAAAATGTATTGAGGACAAGTGAAAATTTTAACAATGTGACGGAAATATTTGCCACATGCCCTTTAAAAGCTGCAGTGAATTACATAATGTGTTATCCAATTTACGCTGTCAAGAAATTTAATGTGTCAATAAGAAATGTACCAATAAGAGAGAACACAACGATCTTGCCAATTAAACTGACTCCTGTCAAACAAAAAGTCACATCCCAACTTCAGAAAGGTTAAAATCAAAAGTGTATCTTAGAATCAATGAAATAACATAATTGTTTTCTTTTTCTTGTTTCCAAGAAGTGCTTGGTTTACAAGAACTTAAGGTTGTACATTCATTTATTCCAAACCAATAGAAAGCCCAATCTCTGGGCAGTATTTTATTCAAAGTAACAATAGTCCAATACCAGAAAAATAGCTGAAAAGGAGAGGTAAATTTGTACTTAAATCTTTATATGAAGGGCCAAATAGGATTTGATTCATAACGAAGTTTCTCAAAACTGCTTTCTCCATTTCTTTCTGTGCACATGATTGCCACAGATAAAAGAAGTACTGCCCAAATCTCCCTCACACTGGACTCCATGCATGCTCTTTTCCCCTGCAGCTTCCTCTCTGGATTTATTCTACTTTTCCTTAGCCATCTTTAACTTTCCCGTCAATCCTTTAACCTCTCCTACATGAATCATTCCACCCTCCATGAATGCCCTAGTGTTGAATAAGTCAGCCTCTCAAAGACTTTCAAACCAACCAGGCAACAAGAGAATCATCCTTGCACTGGGAGGCTAAGCACATGCCTACATCCACGTTTTCTCCCAGCAATACAGTCCATCAACACATGTTGCGTAAAGACCTCCTATGTTCTAGGCACCAACTCAGACCTCAGCTCAATCAGGTTAAAGTGTGGGTTTCTCACTTGGCCATCAGATGGGACAAATTAGAAACTCTAGGGATCTGGTACCCCAGAGGAAACCCTCAACCAACGAGCGATGGGCAGTGGTGGATACACATCCCAGTTCTTCATAGCTTAATGGGTTAATCTTGAGGGGTGCTATACAAGTCTCTTCAAGACTGCCTTAAGGAATTGAGCCCTGTTTCTCACAGTGATGACCTGCACATAAAAATAACTTTCCTTGACCAGGTGAGATGGTGCATGTGTGCAAACCCAAGGACTCCAGAAACAGAGGCAGGAGGATTGCAAGTTGAAAGTCGATCTGGATAACTTAGTGAGACATGTCTCAATTTATTTTTCCTTTGGTTGTACTGGGGTTCCTGGAAACCCTTCTACCTCTGGGATATACTCCCAGACCTATTTAATTAATTTATTTATTTATTCATTAATTTATTTTTGGTGGTACTGGGGATAGAACCCAGGGGCCTTCTACCTCCAGGCTACACTTCTAGACCTATTTTATATTTTATTTGGAAACAGGGTCTCTTAAGCCAGCTGAGGCTGGCTTCAAACTTGCGCGATCCTCCTGTCTTTGCCTCCCAAGAGCGGGATTACAAGCGTGTGCCACCATGCCCGGCCTGTCTCAAAATTTTTTAAAAGGCTGGAGGTGTCGTTCAGTGGTACAGTGTCTCTGGGTTCAATCCCTAGAATGTCAAAAATAAATAGATAAACAAAAAATAACTTACTTTCCTCAGATTTCCTCACAATTTTCTTTACATAAAGAAAATAGAATAAAGACAGAAAATAGAATAAATCTACTGAGAATAGAGAAGATGCTAGAAGCAGATTTTTAAAATCTGAAATTCACTGGAACTAGAGCTTTGGGGGGGCATATTTTCAAAATCCATAGCAATCATACGGAGAAGGGAAAAGATGGAGAAAGTAGCTTATAGAAGTTGGTGAATCAATCCTAGTTTGGCACTTTTAAAAATAAAAGTTTGGTACATGTTTATATCTTAAACTGTCTTAACTCCTACACCATCTCAGAAGAATATGGGTTATATCCTAGGTTTAAAAACCTGGGGTTGTCCTTTGGTGCTTGTAAGCGGAGTATGTCTTAAAAAAATCAACTATAAAGATACAAAGAAATAGGGGCATGGTGGGCACACCTGTAATCCCAGCTACTGGAGAGTCTGAAGCGAGATGGCCATCCTGGGCAAACTAACAAGATCCTTTCTCAGAAAAACAATTTTCTTTTTTTTTTTTTTTTTTTTTTTTTTGGTGGTACTGGGCTTCCTGGAAGCCCTTCTACCTCCGGACTATACTCCCAGACCTATTTTTACATTTTTTTATTTGGAAACAGGGTCTCCTAAGCCAGCGTGCATGGCTGGCTTCGAACCTGCGCGATCCTCCTGTCTCTGCCTCCCAAGCGCGGGGATTACAAGCGTGCACCACCACGTCCGGCCAACAATTTTCTTTAAAAAGGCTGTGATGTAGCACAGGAGCAGAGCGCTGGCATAGCAGGTGGAAGGCCTGGGGTTCAATCCCCAGTGCCAGGGATCGGGAGGAAGGAGGACCAGTGGTTGGAAAGAGTGTAAAAAGCTGTTATTTGTCATTTGATACGGAAGACTCCCTTTACCTAGATTCCTGGGGAGGTGTGCGTGCACGTGTGCATGCTTGCAAGAAGAATAGACCCTTCCTTCTGCCTAACGCTGTTGGCATAGAGACACACAGTATGACTCATACCCTGTGAGAGGTAGCCTGAAAGATATACCAATCTTGGCATAGTTACCATGCAGAGGCATCACCAGGAAAGGCCAGAGGAAGGGGAGCCCTCAAAGCCTGGGGCCCTAGGCAAGCCTCCCTTCACCTAGATCCTGCACATGCTTCTTCCAGCAGAACATAATTTTTGTTTTGTTTTGTTTTGGTGGTACTGGGGTTCCTGGAAGCCCTTCTACCTCCGGGCTACACTCCCAGGCCTATTTTAACATTTTTTTTATTTGGAAACAGGGTCTCCTAAGCCAGCGCGCGCGGCTGGCTTCGAACCTGCGCGATCCTCCTGTCTCCGCCTCCCAAGCGCGGGGATTACAAGCGTGTGCCACCACGCCTGGCAGAACATAATTTTTAAAATGTCAGATACCATAGTATCCCCCCCAACACACACAACACACAAATGTTTTCTCCACCTGACCCTCCATGTATTCACAAAGCCAGGCCTTCCCAAACTCCGTGACTTGGGGAGTGGGTGCAGCTAAATAGATTGCTCAACCTCCTCCTGTCTCTGTCACCTTCAGGGGACACCTGTACCTTCGGGGGAATGGGAGGGATTCCAGTTATGGGCAATATGTTTGCAATAAATCAGGAGCCAAAGTAGCTTCCTCCTGATGTGAGAGAAATAAATGCTATAAGGGATGCATCAAGAGTATAGTGTCAGAGGTTCCCAAAGGAGGAAAAATTTGCCTCTTTTAAAAAATAAGCCGGACGTGGTGGCACACGCTTGTAATCCCAGCATTCGGGAGGCTGAGACAGGAGGATTGCGGTTCGTGGCCAGCTTCAGCTACTTAGTGAGGCCCTCTGCAACTTAGTGAGACCCTGTTTCAAAATAAATAATAAAAAATAGGGCTGGAGGTGTTGCTTGGAGATAGAATGCCCCTGAGTTCCACCCCCAGTACCGCAAAAAATAAAATAAAATAAAAAATAAGATAAAGCTGTCATTGTATGATTGAACACCCCTGTGTTCACTCCCTAGTACTATGACTACGACTATTACTACTACTATTACTACTACTACTACTACTAATACTACTACTACTAATAATAAAATAATGTTGCACAACCTACTAAAGAATTCTAAATTAATATAAGGAATCATTGTGTGCAAAAGACCTGAGATCATCCTAATTTTCTTTATGGCCTGAAGTTATACACTTCTGTGATATATAAGATAAAATGCTGTTCCGCTGGGCGTGGTGGGGCACGCTTGTAATCCCAGCATTTGGGAGGCTGAGACAGGAGGATTGTGGTTCCAGGATAGCCTCAGCTACTACTTAGTGAGGGCCTTTGCAACTCAGTGAGACTCTCTCTAAAAATAGAGAATAAAATATAGGGCTAAGGGTGTGGCTCGGAGGTAGAATGCCCCTGGGTTTCATTTCATCCCCAATACCACACACACACACACACACACACACACACACACACACACACACACAAAGTTGTTCTATAGTTCCACTAACCAGCCCTGATGATTTAAACAAGAAATCCCCTGAAGGAATTCTCATATTGATTACTGACCCTCCTCTCAGTCCTTGAAATGTTGGTGATAATATTTCAATCCAAAATTTGTCCTTATCTCTTCTAAAACCAAGAATACCTGAATTTTCCTGTCTGTATATCTGATGCCACAAGATGTCATTTCTATCCCATAGCCCCTGGTGGTCTATGGTCCAATACAATGGATTGTTCTATCTTACGTGCTAGATTCTAATTTTTGGAAAATAAGGTCATAGTCTAGGCTATTTGTCTTATTGATCACCTGTCTAAACCCTGATCAATCCAAGAGGAGAACAGCTAACTGTATGTGTTAGGTTGGCTGTTTCAGCTGTCCATGCCCTTCCAAATCTCTGCTCTCTTCTGACTCCCTCCTGTCCCATAACGCGTTGACTTTACAATGGCTGAGGAAACCATCGTTTTCAGCTCACTTCCTAGTTTACATTTCCTCTGACTTAAAATTCACTGATTTTCTTTCCATCTGCCTCTATTCTGCTATCAGCTCTGTCATATCTGATGTTTATTTCAGCCACTGCATTGTTTTTAACTTTTGGATAACTCTATTTCATATTCTTCTAATACCATTAGGTCAGTTTTTTGTTCCATGAAGATTATTTCTAGTTTTCTTTTATTCCCTTTATATTTAATACAGTTATTTTATATCTGTCTAGTTCACAGGTTGACGTCTAGCGCTGCTTGATTATACGAATGGCTTTATTTTCTTTTGTGCCTAATTTTCATGAAATAATACTTATCTTCTTTAAAAAATGATTCATGGGCATTCTCTGAGATCTAGGGTGGTAATTTCTTCTAACAAAAAGAACTGTGTTTGTTTCTACAGAGTGTCCATAGGAGTGTCCAACCCAGGTCCTTAGTATATGGTTTTTGTTTTATTTTGTTTTTTCAATGTTTCTGAACCACAAATGTATGTGACAAACTATTTTAAGAGGAAAAACTTCTTAGTACATAATATAGATATATTTTTATTTGATATAACCTCTTTGGAAAAATATTTCCCCCGGATGAAAATCAAATAAACTTTCTTTAAATTTTCTATTATAAAGATAATGTTAGGATTACTTATAGTTTTCCTTTAGCCTGATTTTGAACTCTACAGGATACCAGTTTAATGATTAAAGGTCTTCCTGTGCCGAGTGTGGTGGCTTAAGCTTGCAATCTCCGTGCTTGGGAGGCTGAGACAGGAGGATCGCACAGGTAGCCAGCCTCAGCTACTTTGTGAGGCTCTCAACAACTTAGCGGGGGGGAAAAATGGGTCTTCCTGTTAGACTCTGACTTAAATATTTAAATGAACGGAGATTTTTTTTTTTTTTCAGAGCTGGGGATTTGGACCCAGGGACTTGTACATACACTAAGTAAGCTACCTCTCTGGCTCTTTTAGAAATTTTATTTTGGGATAAGGTCTGGCTAAATTTTTTGTCCACACTGGTTTCAAACTTGTGATTCTCCAGCCTTGGTAGTTTGGATCACAAAACGTGCAGGAGTGTACCTCCTAGACTTTCATTTTCATCGGTCTCATGAGGCCATCAACATTAAAGATCATTTTGTCCTGGACAGGTAAATAACCGCAGAATGAATTGGCTTCAGTGTTCTGCTTTTTTTTTTTTTTTTTCCTTTCATCATTCTCATAGATTTTGACCTGGTAATTACTTGCTATCTTTTTGTCTTTTCCTTCTATTTATCTAAAAAATTGTTTTCTATTTTATCTAGCATTTCAGTGGTTTTCTCTGAAGAATTTCTTATTTTCTATTTTGAAAATTTTCAACAACTTTCCCAATGAATACCTTTTATGCTACCCAGACCAGACCCTGCAACTGAATAGCATGAAAAGTTTGCTGCCATTCTCTGGGGGAAAGGAGCCCATCAGAGTCTAAAAATGAAGAGGCCCACGTGTTGCTTGAGGACACTCTGTGTCCTCACTCATAGATCTCCACCACAATAGCAATTAAATGATCAAATATCACATAGAGATGGAAAAAACCTCTTACAAAGACCTTCAAGTTGTCAAATGTATGCATGATATCCTTGTAAGTTAAATTTAGCACTTGGAGCTCCAATTTCTCTCTGAGATGTGTAAAAACTCATCTAGCCTGACAGTTCCCTGTTGGCTGCACCTCTGAGAAGTCAATTATTCTCACCAAAGCCAATTTTAATTTATGCACCCTACATTAATTTATGCACCCTGAATTTCCATGTGATTTTTTTAAAAATAGAAGGTATAATATTAAATTTAAGGACTAAAGATTTTCTGGACAGCGATGTAAAATCTAACCCTGAATCACCAGATTGCCATGAACACGATGTTTTGATTACATGATATTTTTCAGTAGAAAGTAAGCATGCGATCAAGTATTATTCTTCCTTTTATCTCCAGCACTATAATAGCACCAGGACAGGCACAGTGGGAGACAGTCAAGAAAGGCCAAGTGAATTAGTTACCCTGTGGCAGACTGACCGCAAAGATGGCACTAATTCTTCACAGCCTTCAGTATTTTCAAGTATGCCTTGGTAGACGACGTCTCTCTCCTACCCTTGCGTCTGAGCTGCCTTACAATGGACTTGGCTCATGGAGTAAAATTACTCCATTATTCTAGCTCCCAGTCCAGGCCTCTATTCTTTGGAACCCTCACATTACAAGAACAGCCCTGTGGTGGCAGAAGAGCAGCATTACAAGGTGTAAGAGCCCAGCCAAGGTTAGCTAAGCCATCCGGCCACCAGCAGCCAACCAGGGGTGCATGCATGAGCCCAGCTTAGGTAGAGGAACTGCCCAAAGAGGAAGAGCTGCTCAACTTGCAAACTCTGATTCACAAATAAATGGTTTTCGTCTTGAGCCACTAAGTTTTGTGGTGGTTTGTTATACAGCAGTAACTAACTGGTACAAAGTCTTTGCAACAAATCTTCTTGAGTGAATTCGAGAGGAAAGAACACCAGGTTAAAAATGAGAAGTCTTCAATTCCAATGTATTCTTGGATATGAGCTTGCTGGCTTGCACAAAAGACTTCACTCTTGCTGTGCCTTAGACTTGAGATTCCTTTAGCTCTAAGCTTAGGTATTGTATAAAATTCTTTAGATGCATTATCATCCCTGGTGACAAACAATGGCAACAACTGGTTGTGTTTAGATAGTTGAGAAAAGTAGAATCCCAACGGGATCGATTAAAATAAGCATTTTTGTTAACCAAGGGTTAAAGGAACATTGTACTCCGTCTTTATCTCAAAGAAAGAAACAAAACAGAAACTTAATAATGCAACAAAAATACTAAACACAAAGGGGCACCTCCTTATCCATGTGCTTTTGATTAATTGATTATATTATAGAGATAATTGTACCTGAATAATTCTCAACTCTGAGAAGAATAATGGATTTATATATGCCAATGGAATCAAACATTCACATTGTGTTTATACAAATGGAGCTGATAGGAGAGTGATGCTTTTGAGGAAGAGGGTACAGTGATTTTTTAAATCAACTTTTTACTGGTGTGTTGTAATTATACATGAAAGTGAGATTCAAAGTGATACTTTCATATAAATACACACAATATTTTTTTGTCTGTTTTCCTCCCCAAACCTCCCCCACATTGATTCTTAGTATGTGGGATTAGAGATTTCTCTGGGAATTTTTTTTTCCTTTTTTTCTTTTTGCGCTACTGGGGATGAAACCCAGGGGCATTCTTCCTCCGAGCTACACTTCCAGCTCTATTTTTTATTCTTTATTTTGAAACAGGGTTTCACTGAGTTGCAAAGGGCCTCATTAAGTAGCTGAGGCTGTCCCTGAACCACAGTCCTCCTGTCTCAGCCTCCCAAATGCTAGGATTACAAGCGTGCTCCATCATGCCTGGCTCCTTCTTTGAGAATTTAATGAAAAGTAGGAACATATGATTTAGAAAATCAGACATATGCACACATCCCACAGTGAACTTTTTCATGCCCTTTGCCTGCTCAACACCTTATGCTTTTATTAATATTAAGGTATTTTTTACCATATTAATCTGCATATACCCAGAGTAGACACCAGAAATCCACTTACCATAGTTGCAGCTAAGGCTTAGACACAGGGGATTAATGCATAGGATTAACCACTTAGGTACATATGCGTAACACATCTCTCGGGAAGCAAATGACATTCAGAAGCAGATACTGTAGAGATCTACTCTGGAGGCAGAGATCATGAGATTTTACATTGTAGTACAGCCCGGGAATGCTCCTAACTCTGCAGTTTCCAAACCTAATTCCCAGACCCCTTCAGAGTTGCTCTGAGCTACCCAATGCCCTTCTATAATTGTTGCTTTATACTTTTTCTACAACAGAGGGCTATGACAGATATATGAAAATCAGTTTCACATACAATTCCAAGATAGCCTAAGACCTTCCTTAGACTATGCATAACTGAGATCTTTTAGAAGACACAGGCACTCACACATTATCTTGTCAGAGAGAAAGGTAAAAATGAAAGGAAGAATGGAGTCACACAGGGCTTCTTTGTTCTAAAAAATTAACAGTAGCTTTGCTACTAACTACCTACTCTTTAAGAACTAGGTAATGTCTGTATTTCTTGAATCTAGGCAGAATCATGACGAACTGAACATGTGGTAGTAATACTGTGTGATTCCCAAGGCTAAATCAAATGACACAATAGACATAGCTTCTGCCTTCTATCCCGCGGCGCCCTAAGCCACTATGTTAGAAGTCTGGTTACCCAGAGATCACGATGCTCTGAGCAAGCCCAGACCATATGAAGGGGCCATGTGAGGCACTTTAATTGAAAGACCCTGCTGAGGTGCCAGATAAGCCAGTATTAACTGCCAAGCACAGCTCCATAGATAGATAGATATAGATAGATAGATAGATAGATAGATGATAGATAGATAGATAGATATAGATACACTTTTTGGTGGTACTGGGGATGGAACCCTTCTACCTCCAGGCTACACTCCCAGACCTATTTTATATTTTTATTGGAACACAGGGTCTCTTAAGCCAGTGAGGCTGGCTTGGAACCTGCACAATCCTCCCGTCTCCGCCTCCCAACCACAGGGATTACAAGCATGTGCCACCACACCTGGCCCCATATATATACTTTTTAAATACAAATTGATATATTATCCCAGGAAAAGAGGTATTAACTAGAATCGTACTGGGCCAAATTGATGCACAGTCACCCTTGAGAGTATCTACTCTGAGCTAAGTGCTTAGAATCCTGTTTGCCTCCATGGGTTTCTTTTAAAATGAGTTACAAATGGTGGAGCCTGTTGATGATTCAAACAAACAAACAAACAAACAAACAAACAAACAAACAAACAAAAAGCCTCAGTGCTGCAAGGGTAAGACAAGTGACATCTGAGACAGCTGAACGAGTTAAAGAAGATGGTGGCGGGGTGTGGTGGCTCAGGCCTGTATTCCCAGTACTGGGAGCCTCCAGTACTTGGAAGGCTCAGGTTCAAGGACAGCCTCAGTAACTTAGCGAGACCCTGTTTCAAAATAAATAATAATAATAATAATAATAATAATAATGATAATAATAATAATAATAATAATAATAAAAAGAGATGTGGTTATAGCTCCAGAGGTAGAATGCCCCTGGATTCAATTTTCAGTACAAAAAAAGAAAAATAACAAAAGCACAAAAAGAAGTCGGAAGGGATAATCCGGGCGAGGTGACACACGCCTGTAATCCCAACACTTGGGAGGCTGAGACCAGAGGATCACAGGTTTGCTGCCAGCCTCAGCTACTTAGTGAGGCCTTCTGCAACTTAGTGAGACCCTGTTTCAAAATAAAGAATAAAAATAGGGTTGGGGTGTAGCTTAAGAGGCAGAATGCCTCTTGTTCAATTCCCATTACTGTAATAAATAAATAAATAAATAAATAAATAAATAAATAAGACGGCAGGAATATTAGCACACTGAAAAGCACACACTCGGGCCAGAGGGAACACATACTTGGCTCCCATATTTATCATAAGAAGGAAATAGAAGCTCTAGCTCTCCCAATGCTTTTTTTTTTTTCCCAAATAGGTTAAAAGTCTGTCATTTACAAGTTAAATTCAAACTTTTTCAGACAGTTTGTAAGGCAGTATCATGAATGACAGGATTTCAATGAACTCTCCAAACATACAGGCCCAAATCCATTAATATGATAGCCTACTGCCATCCTTATTCCGTATTTATCCGTATTCCTGGCTCTTCCATAGGCCCCCTTGGGGGGAGGCTGTCATCTTCCTTAGAGGGAAGCCCACTGTATTACCAGGAATCCTTTTTTCTTATCTCAGAATATCAGATTGAAGCCAATAAAAGCTCCCTTTGTGTGAAGGGAGTTTTAAACTATTGTGTTAGTTTACATGGATGTCCACCTAGATGCAGAAAAATATGCAAATGATCAAAATAATCAAAGCCACATATTAGTCAGCTGTTGTGATGATGCCATATAAGGAACACCTAAATAACATAAGCATTAGCATCACAATCACAGATCTAGGGTTTGGCTAATCTATCCTGGGCTCAGCTGCCTGGCTCAGCTTTAAGCTGTGGGTCGGCTAACTGTGGATTGGATTCAATTCTCATCCCCTGGTATTTTTTCTTTTTTCTTTTTCCTTTTCACTGAAACTCTGGGAGAAAGGGCTGCATCTACTCAGCAGCACTTCCTCCCACAGCTGATCGTAAGAATGCAAGAATCAAGTCTGAGTGCAAAAGTTCAACCCAGGTCGCTGCTCACCTCACCTCTGCTTAAGTTTTCATTGGCCAAAGCAAATCACATGGCCAAACCCAAACCCCAAAGGGCCAAGAAAGAAATCCACTCCACCCACAATGAAAAGGGGGACAAAATGAAGGCTTGTTAAAATGAATGCCAACTCCCACAGCCTATCTGTCTTTTTCAAAAGCTGGGTGCTTTTCTAAACAGTCCCACAAACAACTCCCTCCCCGGCCTCACTGGCTCCCCGTGGAGCGCGGGGCCCTGGACAGCGCGCCCCAGTGGGCTTTGGCCCGCTGTGAACCGGCACGTGGTGGGTGGCAGCAGATGCCGAAGGCTTGGAACTCTCAGGTCAAGTGCTCTAAATTAGAAACAAAGCATTCCACAGCTACGTCAAAACTTTAAAAATAAGCCTTGCCTCCACGCACAGCTAATGACCTTGCGGAAGCCCGGTCAAAACGCCTCATTTAAGATGTTTAAATAATTACTCAGGAGCAGCGACCACGAGGTTTTTCCACCCCATCTGCGCCCGGCCTCGGAGGCCTCTCTTCCCCCTGTTTGTCCTGGGTTTTGTTCCCATGCAAACTATTCTACATAGAAAACAGTCCTTGGGCCGATTCTGCAGCCATGCTATGTGCAGTCACACCTCTGGGGTACATGGATTTAATGTAAGGAATCTGCAAGGAAACCATGCCTTTAAGTGATTTGTTTTGCTGTGACTACTCTGGCGCTTTCTCTCCTTTTGATGACTTCTAAGGAGATAAGACAACACTGGCACACTGAGTATTTCTTTAAGGCTGGTCCACGGGTACCAGAGGAGGATAGGGGATGTCTTCTTTTATCCTCCAAACACAAACTATCATAAATTATCCCTTTTTTGGAAGAACTCATGGGGCAAGGTATCCTGTTGCCAATTCAAGCCTAGGTCGAAGAAAAAAAGGCCTCATCTATTATTACCTAATATTTTGCAATAGATTCATGGAAAAATTGCTTGGAAAATGGGCATTGTACCAGTATTGGGAATGGCCTAGGAAGATTTGAGAAAGCTCTGATTATTAATATATTTCAAAAATAATTGTGTCAAAATGGCAGCAGACCTGGAGAGAGAAAGGCTTGGCTTTGGTCAGGAAGCAAATAGCTACTGAAACTTAGATTGGCTTAGCTAAATGTAATTAGCAAGTCAATAGGAGAGGAGAACTAGGCCTTTCTCTATCTAAAGACAGATCTACATGATTAGATAAGCTAGCTAGGACGGGAAGAGGGGTCGACCTTCAGGAAAGGAGACACCTTGCCACACCTTCCTGGGGGAGGTACCTTACAGGGATATTCACTACCTCAGAATTACATAAACAAGATGGAGGTCATGGGTATAAAAAGTCCGGTCCACGTGCTGTATCTTAGGGGTGGTGAATTGGCCCAGACCACCCTCCCCCCCATGCCATTTTGGCATGTGGCTGTAACTATTTTCTGTATTTCTATCTTTTTAATAAACTTCTTTAAATCCTCAGCAACTGTCCAAACTATGCATATTTATTCTTAGCTTAGGACAAGAACCCGCAGTTTTTTCTCTGTTTTTTTGTCATTTTGGGTTTTGTGGTGGTTTGAGGGAAACTGTATCCGGGACCCTAACAGGGGTCCCCAGAAACAGTTTCCCCATCCAAATCCATAACAGGCATCAGTCATAATAAGACTGAAAGAAAGAATGGGCCCACCCAGGCTCTGTGGTTCACTACTAACTAGGCGATACAAATATAATTGAGACACTTGGTGCCCAAGCTTGGCATATGGTTATATTCCAAAGAAATACAAATCTCTCAGCAAACAAACAAATATAAAGTAATTCAAATCTCCTAGGATGACTTGAAGCAGTATCAAAAGTAGAGGCAATTCTTTTAATAACATGATAGATTTCTCTTTCCTATTGTTTCAAAATCCTACATGTCATGGCAGCTATTTAACCAAATTCTTTCCTTTTGGTTTTTCCCCTTTGTTTCTCCAAAAATCATTTTCAAAGGTCTGGGTCCTGAACAGATAAGTAGGAGATGGCCTGGAAGGCCGTGTTAGTGAGTGTGTGGCAGGGGAAGGTATGTGTAGACAGACTTGCTTCAGTAGACTTCCAAGGCCCTGATGGGCAGAGTTTTACATCAGCCAGGGCGCCCCCTGTCAGGCACTGCATTCAAAGTCACCCTCCAAGGTCAAGAAAAAGAGCTGAAGCTGGGGGTGGCAGCACCAGCCTGTGATCCCAGTGCTTGGGAATCTGAGACGGCAAGCTCAAGGCCAACCTTAGCAACTTGGTGAGTCCCTGTTTGAAAAAAAAAAAAAAAAAAACAGAGGGGGAGGGGAGAAGAATAACTGACATTACAGACCAGTTCACATCTTGGTCCTATCTACTGGGTGGCCAGGCCAGTGCGGGGCCTTCAAGAGTGGGATCGGAACTTGCAAAGCGGCGCACACAAAGAAATATCACAGAAAATGAAAAAAATCGGATGCTCTCCCTAATATGCAAAACTAGGAAGAAATGGGTAATTGGAGGGAATCTAATGGAAGAAGGGGCCCAGTGGAGGAGCAATTAAGGTGACCAATCAGAGGGGATGGGATGGGGGAAGATGGAATCTCTTCAAAGCACATGATGTATGTAAGTAAATATATCAGTGTTAAACACTAAGCCAAGCATGGGATTGAGGGAGGGGGAGGGCGTGGGATGGGGATTGGATAAAGGTTGATTGGATGATGTGTGCTTGGATATCCTAACAAGCCTTGTATTCCATTGTGATGTTTGACTACAACGCACCAATAAAAATATATTAAAAAAAAAACAAATCTTGGTCCTATCACTGGTTAGGTGTCTGAATTTGGACAAGTTTCTTCATTTTTATGAACCTATTTCCTATAAAACAAGGATTAAAAAATCACCACTTCAAAGCATCATTGTCAGGATGAGAATTCTGAAAAGCAATCAGGGTTGGGAAGGGCTTAGGTTACCTAAGTAGGTTATTTCTCAAAATTTGTTTTCTCCTTTATATTATTTTTCTCGTTTATATCTTGTTTCCTAAGAATCGCATTAAGAGTTCCTAACTACTGTTTGTCTCTCCCTCCCAAATTCCTAGGTGAAAGCCTTACCCCCCGTGTGATGGTGTTTGGAGGTGGGGCCCTTGTGAGGCACTTAGGTTAAAAGAGTATCACCCCCATGGTAAGACGGGGTCCTAATAAGAGGAGACGTGAGAGAATTTTCCTCTCGGCCATGTGAGTTTCTCGTTCTCTGGGATTCACCCCCACCCTAAGTTTCATTCATAGGCCTGCAGTGTTGGGAACTTTTATAAACTTAATTGGGGCCAGGCGTGGTGGCACACGCTTGTAATCCCTGCGCTTGGGAGGCGGAGACAGAAGGATCGCGCAGGTTCGAAGCCAGCCGCGCTGGCTTAAGAGACCCTGTTTCCAAATAAGAAGTATAAAATAGGTCTGGGAGTGTAGCCCGGAAGTAGAACGGCTTCCAGGAATCCCAGTACCACGAAAAAAAATTTGTCTCTGCCTGCTTTCATTGACTAAGTGTCTAAGCAGGGCCTGAAATGTCTGGTCCTCTGGGAGCACTCCCCAAGCTATCTGGAGTATAAATTAGATCGTCACTTTGGCGCCTGGTGTCAAATCCAAGGGAGGGCTTCAAGACTGCTGCCTGGGCTGCGGAGTCTGAAGCGCCCACCGAGGAAGCGATGGAGGGTGAAATTAGGCCCTGAGTCCTGACACCAGGCTGCAGCTCAGCCTGGTATGTCTTCTTTACAACTCTACCGCCCGGAGGAAAAGCTTGCTTGTACTGTACAGCATAATGCCAAGAAAGATTCTAGGTGCTGACAGCATTTCTGGGCCGTTTCTCCCAGTTAGCGATCTGAGGAATTGAGAGAGCGATTGATATTTATCAGAACCTGTTAGAGGACAGATGCCATTATGTGGACAAAAATCTATCCTTCCCTTGAAAATTTTTCAGTCCTGCCTACCCAGGAGGAAATCAAAAACAAAAACAACTTATCTATTGCCCACAGTCCAAACTTCCACACTGAGTAAAGAATCTCAGAATAACAGAAAGAAGTGCACACTTTTTCAAAACAACAAGGTGGGCGTGGTGGTATACATCTGTAATCTTAGTATTTGGGAGGCTGAGACAGGAGGATCACAGGTTCAAAGCCAGCCTCAACTTAGTGAGGCTGTCACCAACTTGGTGAACTCTCGTTTCAAAGTAAAAATTAAAACAGGACTACAGGTGTAGGTCAGAGTTAGAATGCCCTTGAGTTCAATACCCATAAAAAGTACATACATGCATACATACATACATGCATACATACATACATGCATACATACATACATACAAAAGTTAGTTCTTGTGGAGTTGGAATCCCACAGGTTTTTAACAATTGGCAGCTTCATTTCCTCCACTTCAGCTGTGTAAAAGAGGTGTTCCAATTTCTTCTATTAGAAATTCTTTATTATATTATTTATCAGCTGGGTGTGGTGGCGCACGCTTGTAATCCCAGTGCTTGTGAGGCTGAGACAGGAGGATCGCGCAGCTAGGTACTTAGTGAGGCTCTTAGCAAATTAGTGAGACCGTTTCCAAATAAAATATAAAATAGGTCTGGGAGTGTAGCCCAGAGGTAGAAAGCCCTTGGGTTCCATCTGCAGTACCACACACACACACACACACACACACACACACACACACACACGTTCTTTATTAAGACAACAGCCATTTGTTGCAGTCTCATGCTTTCCCAGACAAGAATGATTTCTCATTTTGAACCTGCAGGGTTGACAGTTTCAATAATGTGTTTAACTGAAATGTCTTCTGCTTAATAATGAGTCAAGCAGCTTCCTTCCTGAGATATGCCAAAGGAGTTCCATGAAGACCTCTCTTACCAAACCTGCCAAGGTGCTTAGGAATGTGTGTTTGTCCCTTTTAGACTCGGAATCTTCACCCCCTACTCCAGCTTGGGACATAACCTTATTTCTCTCCCGACACCTGAGATATAATGGGTTCTCAATAACCACTTGTTCTCCTCTCTCTCTCTCTCTCTCTCTCTCTCTCTCTCTTGTTTCATTACCTCCACTTAAGCCGTGAGGTGTTCTGATTTCTTATATTAGAAGTTCTGTATTATTATATTATTTATCTCTATCCCCCCTCCCCCTCCCCCTCCCCCTCCCCCTCCCCCTCCCCCTCCCCCTCCCCCTCCCCCTCCCCCTCCTTCTCCTTCTCCTTCTTCTTCTTCTTCTTCTTCTTCTTCTTCTTCTTCTTCTTCTTCTTCTTCTGTACTAGAATTGAACCCAGGAACATTCTACCTCTGAACTACACTTCCAGTCCTTTTTTTTATTTTATGTTGAAACATAAAATAAAAAAGTTGCTAAGGCTGGCTGTGAACATTGTATCCTCCTGTCCCAGCCTCCCAAGTACCAGAATTACAGCATGTGTCTCTATGCCCAGCTTATATTTGTTAGTTTAATGACATTTAATGACATTTGTTAGTTTAATGATATTTGTGTTACCACTTTACAATGTTTTTATTTTCAAACTACAATGTGAATTTTTTTCTATAATAGTCTAGCAGGAAATTCTCCTTTAATGTGGGAGTCCTATACATATAATAAGATAAAATATATTCTATGTACTACATAAACTGTGAGAGTTTAAAATAACAAGAAAGGATATATTCTTGGTGAATAAAAATGTTTTATATGTACACATATGTGTTTTATGTATCTTATACTCTGTATCTATTATATATTTAATTATAAGTTCACACCTACACAAAGATTTTTTTATACTTTACCAAAATCCATAACATACATCTACCCACTGTTAAAAATTAGGAGGGAGATAAAATTTAGCATTCCCTCTTATTGATGACCCAGAAGTTCCCAAGTATCACCTTTCTCAGTCATATAGATGTAACTTGAAAAATGCACACTTTCTAGTACAATAAAGAGGCTTTCTTAAACGATTTCTCCTCAAATTGTGGTCCATGAACATCATCTTGCAGCTTGTTAGAAGCATACAGTGTGGTGTCTATCCTAGACATACTGAACCAAAATCTGTATTGGAGCAAGATTCTCTGCTATACGTCCAGATAATCCAAGTTCCCAGGCCTCAGTAATGAACTGGTCTACACCTGGACCAGTAGCCAATGACTACAACAAGGAAGTCCCACCAGCCCTTCCCAGCCCTGTATCTTTCTCTTTGGCTTTATAATAGATGGGAGGTCAGCCATTCCCAGACCTACTCCATGTTCTCAGAACTATCAAATGAAGAACAGTAGCTTTGGATAGGATGGATAAAGACAAAGCTTGATGCTTCACAAATTTTTTAAATTATTACATCTTGTGCTCTGGTGGCTGTCCCTTGTCCGCCTGGGCTCCCCTTCCTAGGATGAATCGATTATTTAGTTTACACTAAACCTTGTGCAGAGTGCTATAAACATTTAGTTTTAGTGTTTTCTAAAGATAATGATGATGATAATAATGACCGTGATGGTAATGATATGCTGAGAGCACTTCAAATGCCTCCTAATCATCTTTACCAGTCTGCTCAGAATTCTAAGTCACCAGTGATTTTCTGACCAGGACTTAGAGCCAGAAGTCCTGGGTTAACACCAAGAGAGCAGAGAGGCATCTGAGTAACACAGCGGACCCACAAGAATGGAAGGCAACAGGGCATGCCCACCTGAGCATCTCTGCTCTGACCTGCTTGTTTTGTAAGTAAGACCAATAAAAATTTCCTTTTAACATAAATTTTCTTTCAACATAAGGTTCTCCAAAAATTTAAGCATTCAGGTTATTAATGTAGTCCTACAATTAGAGATCCTATAATAGTTAGTGTTAAGATTTGGGGGCAGGAAAGAAAGAGAAACATTTAGGATAATAATGAGTTTTTAGCTTAAGTGTGTGTGTGTGTGTGTGTGTGTGTGTGTGTGTGTGTGTGTGTGTGTTACTCGGGATGTAACCCAGGGTCTTGCACATGCGGAGCAAAGCAAGCATTGTTCTGCCACTGAAATACATTCCCAGCTCTTGAACTATATTTTTAAGTCCATGGAAGTTGATAGAATTTGTTTGCATATTTTGGATTCAGATCTGCCTTTAGTAATACCATAAGATTAGTTATGATGATGGGAATATCAACACTGAAACATTAAAAATCTAAGGTCTTGAATTCTTTAGAAGAACCTGGAACACACAATCAAGAAATATCACAGAAGAGTCTCCTTGTATGGATACATGCTACACAGGGCGATTTTAAAAACCTCCTTGGAATGTGTCTAATTCAGTTTTGTCTGGAGTCAAAGAAATGTGCTAGATGCCCCCTAATGATGTGATCCATTACAATACGTCTATGATTCTAAGTTTATATTTTTAGTCCCGAGGTAGAAAGTCATTTCATAAACCTGACAATTTACATTGCATTGACCACAAACCAAATTTCCAGTCATTCCACTGTCCTTTCCTTTTGTCTTCACTGGGGTTCACAGTCTCATAAGTCCTTAGAAACATACTAGAAAAATAGCAGGAATTATGTCTACTTCTGCGTTGTTCCTAGGATATGTATATGGCAGGTTATATTTTTCTAAAATGACCAAGAAATGTCCCATTCCAGATTTTTTTTGCAGTATTTGGGATTGACTCAGGGGCATTCTAACACTTAACACATCCTCAGTCAATTTTGTTTTGTCTCACTGAGTTGCCCAGGCTGGCCTCAAACTTGCAACTCTCCTGCTTCAGCTTCCTGAGTAGCTGGGATCACACTTATGCATCATTGCATCTCACTCCCCATACACTCTGATGTGACAGTGACACTCCTCCCATCAAGAAGTAGAACCTGGGAAGACTGTCTGTGATTGCTCTGACCACTTCTGCCTTGGTGTCTTGGGCACTTGCTTTTGGAACCTGGCTACCATGTTGTGAGGAAGCCCAAGCTCTACGGTGCTTCACTATCTACCAACACCTTAGGAAGCCTTCAGCTGACTCCAGCCGTAACCATAGACTGACTCCAGCCTACAGAGGAGGAAAGACAACATTTCTTTCAATACATTTATAGACATAACATATAAGTGTATTGGCTGAGGTCACTATAACAATAGACAGATTAAAAATAGAAAACATGAAAATTAATATGTTTTATAAGACACAGGAGCCCTCATCTGGAAATGAAGACCAGAAGAGGTGGCTAACCTTGGGTGTTTTTGTATGAAGAGGAGAAAGTCCTGGTGAAATATTATAAGACAAAAAGAAGAGCATGAGCTAATAAGGATAACACTCTGGGGGAAATTTAACAGGACTCATTGGTTCAAATTCTTCTCAGTATCTCCTGTCCTGGAGATAAGAATATGCCTTCCCTCCTCATCAGAAGACCTTTTGTGATGTGCTTCAGAAAAAAAGGCCAGGAGAAGGTCAGAGTGACATTCCTGCACGATGCTGTTTTTCAAGTCCTTTCAGCCTAGAACATTCCATATAGTAAGGCACCATATTTTGGGGTAGAAGTCCTGAACGCCTCCAAGCCCAGTGAGACATCCTACCACTCTGATCGCAACTGACCTTCAGTACCATGAAACATAATAAGAAAATGCGTATGATGGCTATTTTATTTTTTAATTTTTTAATTGGTACATTGTAGTCATACATCTTAATGGGATAAAAGATGATGGAGACATACACGCACACATCACCCAATTAGCCCTTACCCAATCCCCATCCCATTCCCTCCCCCTCCCTCCTTCCCATGCTCGCCTTAGTGATTGACTTTGATATGTTTGTTAAAGTACATCATGTGTTTTAGAGAGTTTCCCTCTTCCCCCCCCTTACATCCCCTCAGTTATATCGCCTTATTTGCTCCTCTACAGAATCTCCTTCTTCATCTAGAATTCCTCCTATTACCCAAATCTCCCTAGCTTTCTCATATTAGGGGAAGTATGGCTATTTTAAACCATTAATTTAATACTCAACCTCCTGTGTTAAGTAGGGCAGAAGACCCTATGATCCTGAAAGGTCAACTAAATTTTCTGCCCTGAGCAATTAACTCATCATTAGAAGTGGACGTTATTAATTTTAGGCTATACTGTAATAGGCTTCCTTTCCTCAGAGGACCATTGGACTTATTTGATAAACAGATTATTCTACCCTCAAAACCAGCTCCTCTTTCCAATTTTCCTACTGCTGTTAGTGATGCCAATTTTCCAGCCACTTCGAGATCATCTCTGACTAATTTCTTTTTTATCATAACTAACCATGTACTTATCAAAGTCTACTGATACTTTATGTTTACAGTGTCTTCTGAATTACATCACACTAATATTTTATCTAGCAACTTTAAGCTTTTTAGCTTGTCTCCACATTCCAAATCCTACCTACTACAAAAAAAAAAATTCTCAAAATTGCATTTACCATGTATCAATTGACTACCAATCCTCTCCCCAAATATGATCCCACTACTTAAACTAGAGCTGCAAACTAAAGCTGATAGGGGCTCAGCAGGCGATGAAAATAAGCAAATTAGGACAGGTGTAAGATAATAGGAAGTAGTGAGCATTGTGGGAAAGTAGATTATGTTCTCATCTTAGAGAATTAGATCCACCCAGGTCACAATTATACAGAAATTCAAGCCTACTATTTCTTTTCCATAAGATGTTTTCAAGGTAAGATATTGTCCCAGATGTTGATGAGAAATCACCAGTTTTCACTGTTGACCTCTGAGTAAGTTCCTTCTGGCTCTGTAGTAAACAAATTCAAAGTAAAGAAGCTTCAAGCAACAACTCTTACTTGACTGATGATTCTGCAGATCATTATTTTGGGCTGGACTTCACAGGGTAGTTTTTCTGATCCCAGCTGAGCTCAATGTTGGATTGTGGTCTGCAGTCAAGTTGGATGGGGGCAGGTGGCATTTGCTCTAGGACACAGGGTGAGGGCTTTTGTTTGCTCCATATGACTCCCAGCCTGCAGCAGGCTAGCTCGGGCTTTTCACAGAGTGGAAACGGGCTTCCATAAACAAGTAGAGATATGCAAGGCCTCTTGAAGCCTAAGCTTGAAATGGGCACACCGTGGTTTCCTTTGTGTTTTGCTGTGCAAAGTAAACTGCCAGGCTAGCTCTGATTTGTGGGATTCAGGAAATTGACTGTATCTACTAACGGGAGGGGGTTAAAATTGCATTGTAGAGCGAAAGGATATGGATGTGGGAAGGAGAAAAGGATTATGACCATGTCTATATATGCTGTCATATTTTAAAAAAATGTTCATGGTAAAAAATAGTTTGGGCCAAAATTATGTCTCCGTTTGGCCTCCCATGCTTTTATCTTCGGCCCTCAGTCATAGAGCCATACTTTTCTCCCATTTCCCTTCTCTCCCCTCACTATTAACCCATGGACTCCAGGCACAGCTTTGTGCGTATCTTTTATGTCTCTTTTCTTCTGTCCTGCTCATATTTGAACATGGGATCTTTGATCACCCATCAGGAATATCTTTTATTACCACTTCTGTAATTCATATTCTCATTTCGTCAAAAGCTTCCTTAAGTCACTGTCTCTCAATAAAGTGTTCTTTGAGCAAACCATATTTAGCCTCGCCGCACTCATTACATTAGCATTTGCGATTTTTTGTGCTTCTTAAAGACTTGATCGCCATTTCATATAACTTTTTAAAGAGTTTTTAATTGTAAATGCATTGTTTTTTCCAAAATTAATTTTTTTATTAAAAACCATATTATGTAATTGTCTTGTAATATCAATCAAAAATTAGGAAGACTATTATCAGTTAGCTGCTGCTTCATAACAAATAATCCTGAAACAGTGATTCATCAGCTAACATATATTTATCTCTCAGTTCCATGGACTGACATATTTAGGCTGGACTTAGATGGATGATTCCTTTGTCTCAGCCAGGCTTCCTGAGATGAGTTGGCATTACTGACCTTGCATACAATTTAACATGTCTGAGGAGTCACTTGGACAAATGGGCAGACTTCCAGAGCCTTTGTGATCTATTTTCCTTCAGCAAGCTTGCTTGCAACCATTTTTTACAAATAATCGACCAAACAATATCACTCTGGTTCTTCAAGGACCCTCATAGATTTATTCTTCACACTGTGAGGAATTGCTTCCTCTTCAATTTGAGCTATGTTTATAGCTCAAATAGGATTTGTATCCTCTTTCATAATCAATGTCTCCTTAGTCAAAATAATGGGGAAAGGCTGAGCTCCTGTCCCAAGTGTGTCAATCCAGTAACTTGCCTGCCATCTTTACTTTCAGTTCCTCCAGCAACGATCTTCAAATCTGATCCAGAGTTGAATGCATGGCTCACTCTATTTTATTAAGAAACTACTCCAGGATACTGTCATTATAACTGATCACAAAGGGCTATTTTTCTCCTTCTTTGTTCTTATGTAGCAGCCCAGCCCTGCCACTGCCCATGTGCTCTGCCTTATGAAGAAGTCTGCCTAGAGCAGGGGAGATGGAGCTAACACTCAGAGGGAACAGATAAAAGACCAAGAAAATCCAGGTCATGTTCAGATCCCTGTTTCAGCTTACTTCCTACCACTTAGTTTTATGAACAATCTACTTGTTTTACTTACACCAGATCCAACTGAGGTTACCTCACTTGTAAGGAGAGGGAGTTCTAACAAATGCATTAGCAAAATCCTCCCAAACCCAGCATGGTGCTAGGTCCAGGGTGGGTTATTTAATAAATGCATATTGAAGTCAGAAAGAAAAAAATCAGCACAGTGTGATACTAGACAATCCAAAAGAATAACTAAATTCTAGAAAAACACATAATACTGAGTTTGGCAAAGATGCAGAGCAACTGGGACCCTCTTGCTGATCACAATGAAAATTAACATAATCATTTTGGAAATTTCCTTTTCAGTATCTAATAAAGTTGAATATGCCTGTATACCCAAGAACCAGCAGTTCTATCTTTAGGCACACACAAAATAGAACTAGAGATATAAGCTCTATAAAGAACATGTCTAAAAAACTATTCAACATGACCCCAAACTAGAACAATTTGATTTTCCATCAACAATAGGATGGATATTCATGAATGAAATATTATAAACTTCACCCTCTGTTTCTATATAAGTTCAGCCACTACAGATGAAAACTATTTGGGGAAAAAATTGCCCTTGTAGTGAACATATGCATTCTTTTTTTCTTGTCATTTCCTCCTAAAAAACACAATATGGCATGTACATTGCATTAGGCATCCTAAGTAACCTGGAGGAATTTAAAATAGACAAGAAGATATACATATGTAATATGCAAATACTAAGCCATTCATATAAGGGACTTGAGCATCCACAGCCTTTGGTATTCTCAGGAAATTCTGGAACATTGCAATCCCCATGGATAGTGAAGGAAATGGTACAATAATCCGAATGATTGAACTAAAGTTGATGTAACAGACATGGATGAATTTCCCAACATAATAGTAAGCAAAGAAGCCAAGTACAAAGAATACATAACTGTGTGATATTATTTACAAAGTAAAAAACAGGAGAAACTAATTTTTACTGCTGGGGATTAGGAAAGTCATTATCTTTTGGGGTAAAGCTATTACTAAAAAAGGGTACAGAGCCCTTCTTTATTGACCCATGGGATGAGAAGGTTATGGCTTATGCATCTTTACATATGTGTGCCAAACATCAAGAGACAATTCATCTAAATAAATCTGAGAAGAATTGGTTTTGTAGTTCTTTGGACAGTTGCCTGCTGGCCAGTTTCTCCCTTTGCCTGACACAGCCGTTCTCTGTAGTGGAGGGGACAGGAGGTGAGAACTGTAAGAAGCACAGCTATCCCCATAAAGGAGCAAAGCCATCGAGATAAAACATTCTGTGACGAGGGGAAAACATGTTCCCCGACTTCCCCCATCTGTCACACCATATGCAGCCGCATCTACCAACACCCAATTTGCTTATGCGGTAGAGGACATTCCTTTCATGTAGGGAAATAACCTGTCCTAATTAGAACTAAAGATGAAAGTATTTTGGAACCTGATGCTCTATGAGTCAAGTCAGTATCATTTTAGGACCCTCCGTCGACCACAACGGAACCTTAAACTCATCACAGCCCAGGACTCCACGTATAAAATCTTTAATTCCAGCAATTTATCAGAGTCCACTATCTTTCCATTTCCATTCCTTTCCCCCAAATGTTTCTGCGTTTGTCCTTCACTTACTTCTTGATTCCACAGACCATTCTGCTTTTAGGCATTGTATAAGCACCTCTTCTAAGTGTGGTTAATTTCACTAATCCACCCACAGGGATCTATTAATTCCATTTAGTCTAATCATTAACTTTTATTCCTTTGCCCCTTTGATCTTCAATCACTTTTCCCCGGAAAAATCTCACCCCTACCATTCCAGCTGTTTAATCTTGTTATTTAATCTTTTAAGGGTCAGGAGTAAAAAATCACAATCAGTTCTACCAAATGATGCTCTCCAACCACTGCCAGGCTCTCTTCCTTACTTGGTAATTCTCTTTCAAGTCCATGGACCCCTCTCTCTCCAGTTCCCCTCAAGAACAACTCCACATTCCCACACATTCTCTCATTATAGCTGCCTCCTCTCATTTTCACTTTCCACTTCCATGAGGCATCCTTCCTGCAGGGCGTGCTTCCTAGATGTGCAAACTGCACAGTCATAAAAGGCCCTCACTTACACGAGCCCCAACTTGGTTCAGTGCCCTGCTGTCAGGGTCTTAAAATCCTTGACAATTGTAAACAAGGAGCCATGCGCTTACACTTCACACTAGGCCCTAAAACCATGTACGTGGGTGAAAAATCACAATCATATTACAGAGCATAATGGTTTTCAAAGCCAAGGTGAATTCATGTATTTCATTTTTGGACTCTAGTTCATTTACCTCCGCACACCGTTGTTTCCTGAGTGGATCTCTATCATTCCTTCTACGCACTCTGCCAGTGAATGATGATGAATGTCTTCACATTCCATACAAAATCTTTTCAACAAAATTCTTTCTTTTGGGCTGGTTATGGTGGCACACGCTTGTAATTCCAGTACTCGGGAGGCTGAGACAGGAGGATCACAGGTTTATGGCCAGCCTCAGCTACTGAGTGAGGACTTCCACAACTTAGACCCTGTATCAAAATAAAGAATAAAAACTAGGGTTGGGCCGGGCGTGGTGGCACACGCTTGTAATTCCCACGCTTGGGAGGTGGAGACAAGAGGATCGTGCTGGTTAGAAGCCAGCCTTGCTGGCTTAAGAGACCCTGTTTCCAAATAAAAAAGTATAAAATAGGTCTGGGAGTGTAACCCAGAGGTAGAAGGGATTCCAGGAACCCCAATACCACCAAAAAAACACAACAAAAAACACAACACAACAAAACAAAACTAGGGCTGGAGGTTTAGCTTGGAGGTAGAATAGCCCTGGGTTCAATCTCTAGTACCACACAAAAAAATTCTTTCTTTCAATTTTATAACCGATTTTACTAATATTTTCTCTCTCCTTCTCCAATCTGGCTTCTATTCCCATCAGGCCAAAAGAAACGCTCCTGCGAAGTGACCAGAGCATCCTTTACCTCATCAATGACACTTTCTGCCTTTGGCTTCCTGAACTTGCCTTCCGAGTGTGCCATGGCGGACTTTCGTCTTCCCTAGTGGGAGACAAAAGTATCTGCCTCTTCTAGACTTGGACCCTTAGATATAATTGCCCTTGATCATTTATTTGTATGACAGATTTTCATTCCTAAAATTTACTCGTAGGCTTTTCCCGAGAGTGTACACCTGAGTCCTGCTTTCTCCTGTTCCTTGTCGCTCTCTCCTTTCCCATTGGCCTCTTAATCTTTTCTTCATCTCTCTGACTATCCTTCTTTCCATTTTATTTTTAACCAGAGTCTTCATATTTCCCTCAGTCCCTAAGTTCCCATACTCTGTGGAACTCTACATTTGGTTACTACTTCTTACTCTCTTTGTATAGATTTTCACCTGAACCTTCATTCAAACGGAATGATCACCTACCTGTGAAAGATTACCAAGTCTTTCTTTCGAGACCTGTCTTATTTCCTGGGTTTCAGACCCACTTGCAAATGTCTGTTGAATATCTCTCCACCTGGATTTTTCCAGGCTCCTCAACCTCCTTTAAACATGTTTATAATTAAACCCACAATCTTTTTCTGAACCTATTTAAGTGAATCAGAGATTTTTATCTTCCAAACTTGTCATACCTAGAAACCAGTGCTCACCAAAAGTTTCAAAACTTTCTCTTAGCCCAAATCCAGTTAATCTCTAGGTCAATTTTCCTCTGTCGATCAACATATTCCAATCAGCGTTGTCTCCATCTTTTCCTCACCAGCCTGCATCACCATTGGTAGAACCCTCAGCCCTACCTTGTTTTAACCAATGCATCCATAGTGCTCACGAAATGAGCTTTCCAAAGCTCATGTCTTACTACCCCTTCATGTGTTAAATTCTTAGCTGTGAAAATAAGGTTTAAAGTACCTCTGTGACTTTAGCTCTTGCTGTTCTTAATCAAAACATGTCATATCATTGCACAGCTCCTCTTTAAATACATATTGTTTTCTCTCCTGGAATTGCTCCCATCTGTCACCCTCATCTGTCAGGCTAAAGGACGTCCTATAGCTCCATAAAAATTTCCCTGAGCTCAGTCCCTCCAGAAGTCTTTCTGGAAGACTTGATATAATTTCGATTCTCCTTTAGGCACTGACCATGCACATCTGTCTAACTGCATGCTGGGCAGCATTTAATACCTTTATTGTCTTTATCCCCTACCTAAGTATACGTTCTTGATCATCATACCATTTAGCCTTCAAATCTCTGTACCTAGTCATGTGAACAGCATATTGGAGGGGCTCAGGCAATTTCCAGTAAATGAAAGAATAATAAGCCACTCCCAAAAGTTCCCTACGATTCTATGGTTCTTATTCTCGTTGATTCTTGAACAACATTTCCTATGGGGAGCGGCACACTAAATGCAATGGTTTGGAGACTGTGTGAAGAAGACAGGGCCCTACCAACCTAACTGGTTTGTGGTTATTTTAGCCAGCATTTTCACTGCGGTGACCTAAACACCTGACAACCACAGCTTAGAGGAAGCAAATTTTACTTGCTTACAGTTCTGAAGATTTCAGTCCATATGCATAAGCCATCTGAGGTCAGTAGCTAAGCAGCAACCAGGGCTAAAGGTCCTCAGAGCATGTCTGCAAGAAGCAAAGAATAAGGGGGGGGGGGTCATGTATGATCCCGAGGCCACACCCCCACGGACCCGCCTCTCTGCATGGCTGCCTCAAGAGCTGGAGGTCAGAGGGATATTTTGCTCTCAAATCATTCAGTGGTCATTGACCCCTTGAAGAATTTGATTAAATCTAAACCCTGTCCCTTAAAATGTGCTTGAAGAAATTCAAAAGATTAGGGACAATTTTGGTAAGTTCCTAAAATTTATTCATAGGCTTTCTTGAGAATGTAAACCTCAGCTCTGCTTTCTCCTGTGCTCTGAGCCTACACAGCTTCCCAGAGCAAACTCCTTCTCACTACCAGAATTGGAATAAACAGACTAGCTTGAGGGCATAAGGACTTGATTAAATGCATTAACATATCAAAAGGAAGGCTGTGAAAAGCTGAAGAGAAAGAGCTTAGCCCAGAAAACACACACACAAAAAATAGCCTTATAAGGACAAAACTTCATTCCTCTCCATAGGTATTGGATCAGGGTGTTGTTAGAAATCTGGGCGGTCGCTCACGGAACAGGTGGGTTTCCAGTCTGCAGGACAGCAACTTCCCTAATGGGAGACAAAAGTACCTGCCTCTTCTAGACTTGGACCAATAGATACCATTCCCCTTGATCATTATTTATTTATTGAGCACCTGCTATGTCAACTGCTATGCTAGGACTGGTAAGACAAGTGTGAGGAAGACAGACTGAAACTCAGCTCTCTTGAAGTTTGCCGATAATTTATTTTCCACACAGAAATCTTCACATTCTGATGTTGCAGTAAACTTTTCCAGAGACTTCGACTACTAGAACTCATAATTCAGTTCTAGACCCTCCTCTCCCCCCACCTCCCCAAAAGCCCAATTAATTGAATCTAACTCTGTCAAAAAAATTCATGTACGCCGGGCGTGGTGGCGCACGCTTGTAATCCCTGCGCTTGGGAGGCGGAGACAGGAGGATCGCGCAGATTCAAAGCCAGCCGCGCTGGCTTAAGAGACCCTGTTTCCAAAAATAAAATAGGTCTGGGAGTGTAGCCCGGAGGTATAAGGGCTTCCAGGAACCCCAGTACCACACACACACACACACACACACACACACACACACACACAATGTAAATGATGTCCTTACTTATTATAAATGGAGTGTGTGTGTGTGTGTGTGTGTGTGTGTGTGTGAGAGAGAGAGAGAGAGAGAGAGAGTATGTGTGTGTGAGAGAGAGAGAGAGAGAGAGAGAGAGAGAGAGAGAGAGAGAGTGTGTGTGCCTCTGAGCTATATGAGCTATATTCCCTGCCCTTTTAATTTTCTTTTTTAACTTGGAAACAGGGTCTCACTAAGTTGTGGAGGGCCTTCAGTTATGTTGAGACCATCCTAGAACTTGTGATCCTTCTGTTTCAGCCTCCCAAGTACTGGGATTACAGGTGTGCATCAGCATGCCCAGCTCCTGTGTGATTCTTAAGGCTTCTGGATGCCCCATGTTACAAGGGGAGGGGATGGCTGGGATCCTACTGAGCGCTGGTCTTGCCCCAGTGCAGACTCAGTTGCAATCTGGGGATGAGGTAGACAGTCAGACCAAGATCTTTGGCCTGAAAAACACCAACTATACCAGGCATCACCTTAAAACCAAGCCAAGCATCTAGGTGTCATCAAGGTGCTGGCATCTTGCAGTTCTCCTGATGCCAAATTGTGGATGGTTTTTCCAGTGAGGACAAACCAGCATTCACTGGAGACACACACACACACCCTACTCACCAGCCCTGTCCCTGGGTCACTCTCCTCTGAATGCTGCCCGCCTCTATCCCGGCTTACAAGGCAGTAAGCACCATGATCCAACCCATCTATCCAGTACAGAGTTGGACCCAAGGAGCTTGGTTCAGCTTAGGTGACAGGTCCCTGCTGAGGTCTCTCTGCTGAGAGACAGCTACCGGCCTCTACCGAGCCAGGCAAACATGCTATCACTTGAGGATAACAGGAGAACAAGAAACCCTCATTCCACACCATCATCTCTCCTCGGTAAAGACTAAACAAGGGAAGCTTCTACTCAGCCAGCTGGTTCCCTCCAATGTAGTTTGGGGGCTGAGACAGGCTGAAGGGGAAGATATTATTTCCCCGAGATTCAGCTGCAAGAATCAAGGACCCCTGTGCAGACACAGGGGATGGTCATGGGCCCTTGAATGAAGAAAGACTTAGCCACTGTCCTACCCACTCGGACTGTTATTTAGAGATTTGAGACAGGGATCAGGAAACTATTTCTAAAAATAGCAGCTGTTTTAGCTTTGCAAGCCATATAATCACTGCCCCAGTGCCCCATCTCTTCATCTGCAGGAGGAAAGCAGCTAGAGAAGGCACCTGCAAGAATAGGCATGGTCTTGGCCCTCTGAACATAAAGCTGCCCATCCTCAGTTGAGCATTGTATTCTGGGAAACTCACAGGGGCTCTCTCCATCCTTACAATCATGTAGCCTCCAATGTTGCTGTGCCCTGGGAGAACACTAAGATGAGCAGAAGCTAACCTACAATGTTTAGATCTCTGTGCCACTTAAACTAACAAACTTGTCTCAAAGAAGCCCACTTCTTGGTGATTAGCTCAATTCTTCCTGGTTTTGGTCCTTCAGAGCCCAGGACTATCTTCATATATCCAAAGGAAATGCCTCATATCTGAGGTTACTGAGGAATTGCTTCATTCACTGCAGAACTACATCTGAGTCAACAATGGATTGTATGTATATACAGTGATGATCCCGTAAGATTATACTGTCTAATGATGACTTTGTCTGTCTCAGCTTATATAAGCACACGCTATTACGTATGCACAAGTATGACATTTTCTAATGAAAGATTCTCAGAGTTATCCTGTCATTAATCAATGTGTACCTGCATTTGTTTAATTTTTTTGCTAGTTCTTTACAATTGCCGGTAGTAGTTGTTTTTCTTCTTGTGGAGGTACTTATTCAGGTATATAGTGTATGGAGACAGAAGGAGATATGAAGACTCACATCTCACATGACATGACATGATGCAGAATCTCCCCATCTCTACTCCAGGGAACTATTGTATTGCTCCTTTTTTTTTTTTTTTTTTCCTTCTGGAATTGGGATTGAACCCAGGGGCATTCTACACTACCTGGTCCTTTTTATCTTTGATTTGGAAACAGGGTCTTACTAAATTGTTGATGATCTCAGTAAGTTGCTAAGGCTGGCCTTAAACCTGCAACCCTCTTGTCTCGGCCTCACAAGTACTGAGATTAGAGGCATGTAGCAACCCAACTTTTCTTTTATTCTTTCCTTTCTTTCTTTCTTTTTTTAATTTTTATTTGGAAACAGGGACTCTTAAGCCAGTGCGGCTGGCTTCGAACCTGTGCAATCCTTCTGTCTCTGCCTCCCAAGTGCGGGGATTACAAGCATGCACCACCATGCCCAGCGTCTTTCTTTATTTTTTTCTTTATTTTTAGGTATGCATGTGGTGCTATGAATTCTATCTCCAGGCTACACTTTTAGCCCTCACTTTTATGAACCAGCATCTAAGTTGCTGACTTCCTTGGCCAACATTCCCACTGCTACAATATAAAATGACTGACCACACAACTCAGAGGGAAGAAAGTTAATTTGCTCACAATTTTTTGGAGATTCTGAGTTCTTTCCATGTGATGCTATAGGGAATGGCAGCAGGAAGAAGAGAGAGAAAACACAATGCTATCATATCTAGGAAGCCAGACGGGGAGAGGAAGAGAGAGAGAGAGAGAGAGAAAGAGAGAGAGGGGGGGGGAGAGAGAGAGAGAGAGAGAGAGAGAGAGAGAGAGAGAGAAAGAGAGAGAAGGAGAGAGAGAGAGAGAGAGAGAGAGAGAAAAGGAGAGAGAGAGAAAAGGAGAGAGAGAGAGATGGAGAGAGAGAGAGAGAGAGAGAGGAGACAAAAGATCCATAGGTATTCCCAAGGCCACATCCCCAAGGAACACCCTTTTGCAATCAAGTCCTATTTCCAATATTGCTACCTTGTGTTTGTGAAGGCTAGGGGGACATTCTGAATCCAAACAATAAGTTGCTGAAGCTGTCCTTGAACCTGTGTATTTGACTTCTATCTTTAGCTTCATCACACTACCTGTTCCTGGTATCTTTCAGAGCATCACAAGGCTCTAGTAAGAACATGAGGGAAATTTACTGCAAGAAGGAAAATTTGGATTCTTACATGGAATTATTTGAGATGCACTACACCCTCTGTTTTTCATTTTACAAACAGAGATGGATAGCTGGGCAAGGTGGTACATGCTTGTAATTCCAGTATTTTGAAAGATAGGATAGGAGGTTCACAGGTTCAAAGCCATCCTTGCAACTTAGTGAGGCTCTCAGCAACTTAATAAGGCTCTCAGCAACTTATTGATACCCTATTTTCAAATAAAATATAAAATAGGTCTAGGGGTATAACCTGGAGGTAGAAAGCTCCTGGGTTTCATCCCCAATACCACACACAGAAAAACTTTTCTAGAGCACCTAATATGACAACACAAGGGGACAGTTCCACATCATAAAATTTTGTTTTGTATACAAAATTATTATTATTGGAGGGGTCATACTGAGGATTGAATCCAGAGTTCAATCACCCTCCAAGGTTCAATCTCCAAGATACATCCCCAGCTTTAATTTTTTATTTCTTATTTTAAAACAAGGTCTAAGTTGCAGAGGACCTCACTAAGTAGCTAAGGCTGGCCATGAACCTGCAATCCTCCTCTCTCAGCCTCCTAAGTACTGGGATTACAAGTGTGTGCCGCCATGCCTGGCTCATATGCTACATTATTAAAAGTATTGTAGAATATTTTCTCCAACACTTACGGTATATAAGAAACATAATGAATTTCACATTTAGACTTGTATCTCATCCCTGAGATACCTCATTATGTATACACAAATTTCCCCAATTCAGGAGAAAATCCCAAACCTAAAACACTTTGGTCCCAGGCATTTTAGGTAAGATATACTCAACCTATATTTGGCAATCATTAACCAAGGTTAGAACCAATGCCTTTGCCCTGTTGTTTTAGAAGAGTTATCTATCTCACACTAATCAAGAGTCATGATGTTTCTGGGATGGAGACCAACTTGGGCTTGTTTTGAAATGAAGACTAGTTTATGGCCGTAGTCATTTGTGTTAGCCCATTTTTCATTACCATGAAATACCTGAGACTGGGTACTTATAAAGCTTACTGTTCTGGAGCTTCAAGGGTATGGGCTCAGTTCTGAAGAGGACTTCATAGAAGATGGCATCACCATGGACAGAGGGATCACACTGCCAGACAAGAAGCCAAATTAGCTGGAGCATGGCTAGGCTCATTCTTCTATGATGGTTTTCTTATGAGAACTAACTCAAGGGTCCCATGAGAACAGGGCACCCTTTATCCTTTCAATGGCACATCCCAAATAACCTAAGATCTCTCATTAGGCCCCACCATATACCAAGGACCAAGTCTACAGCACATGATCCACTGGGAACAAACTATATCCAAACCATGGCACCATTGTCATGAGTAACCAGCTGCTGATACTACTTCAAATCAATGAACCACAGCCCATCGGAGCATCCACTGGACCAGTTGGATTAGAAAAGCATGACAATGCCTCTTGTACCACCATCTACAGTAAATTCCAATTGATAATTTAGCTGAGCAACTGCAGTGACTTGCATTTGTATCATGTCTTGTCTTTGCTCTCAATTCAGCCTCCTGAACCCCTGTGTCCACTTTAACCCCTTCTTAGCCTTTCTGTTAGCTATATATGAAGATCTATCATTATACAGAATGTGATTTGTGACTTGAATGTTATGGGTGTTAGTATTTAAGATCGCCTGTCACTTTGCATGTCTTGTTCAGCATAGACAGTGGGCACAGAGGAGGGACACCTTCTTTTCGCTGGCTGGCTTCTGTGTAGCCAACAAACCTTAGTGAAATGAGTAGTGTCTTGACAAACTCAGAGAGAAGAGATAAAATGATGAAGGTCATATTGGTGTAGGTGGTGAGAAGTGGTAAATTATAAATGTATTTTAATGAACAGCTGCCAGAATTGGCTGGATGGATTTGGATAGAGACAATCCATTTGGGTGGATTGGATGGCAGGTGTAACAGAAAGAGAAAAGTAAAAGATGACCTTAAAAGTATACAAACATAGGTGAGCTGCCCAGTAACCAGGCTACTTCATGAGCATGCCCACAAGTCGCTTGGGGAATCTTGTTAAAATGCGGTTCTGATTCAGTTATCCTAGGAAGAGCCCAAGAGCCTGTGTTTCTAACAAGCTTTTAGGTACTGCTGGTCATTCTGGTCCTTGGACAGTGGTATGATTTGGTTCTCAAATGTCCTCCAAAGGCCCATGTGTTCAAGGCCTTTGATGTCACCAGCCCTTGATGCTACTGGGATGCAGTGGACCCTTCAGGATGTGAATCTACTTGGAGTAAGTTAGGTCATTGGTAGTGTGCCCATGAAGTGGCATCAGGGCACTGGAACCTTCGCTTTGTTTCTTGGCCATTATGAGCTGAGAAACCTCCCCCAGCATGCACTCCCACCATGATTTACTGTGCTGCCATAGGCACAAAGGAGGAAGGCCAAGCTGCCCTTGAAACCAAACAGGCCTTTACTCCTTTAAGTTGTTTAAGTATTTTGTTCCAGCGATGGAAAGCTACCACAGACCACGCTTCCTGGAGAACCATGCTTTGAGAAATTAAGTACATCTTAGTAGTTCAGAAGCTGAATCTGGAGCCAGAATATTTAGGCTCATGTCCCCGCTCTGCCATTTCCACGTCACCACCAGACCATATATCTGCCCTCGCCTCAGTTTCTTCATCTGTAAGATGAAAAATTTTGTGAGAGTTTTGTGAGTTAGAAACATCAAGTGCTCAGAACAATGCCTGCCAAATAACAAACATAGAGTGGATTTTTTACTGCTATTGTACGATTTTCATTATTTCCTCAAGAGGCTTCTTGCTCTGCACGATGGTGGCAGAGGTGATATAATACCGACACCCCTACCTAGTCCAAAACATTGTGCTATTTACAGAAGGTTAAAGATCTTTGTAGGGAGAATCCTACAACTTTACAATGGTATCAGGGAATATCTTTTTTCTAATACAAGTCCTTGAAGAAAAACAGATGGCAGTAAGGAAGTCTACACTTCAGGAAATGAGAAAGATTATAGGTAGAAAAGCATGGAGATGACACAGTGATTTTACTTCAGGGCTTATTTCTATGGTGTGACACATATGTGACTCCTGCTGCTATTGCTAACCTTACGTTTCTGCTCCTAATTCTGTACCAGGACAAAGAGTAAGTATATTCATTTTTGGTTTTGCTTTGGCAAGTCCACACAAGGAAATTCTTGTTTTAGCTGAGCAAAATTTCCCCCTTTCACAAAATACCACAGGTATAAGAAAATACCAGTATTGGTTGTGACAGCTTAAGATTCCTCCCCCCCCCCAAAAAAAATATGATGAAACCTAATAATCAACAGAATAAATAGGGAAACTATTGCATTCAGTAGCTTTACAGAAACTGTAGGGAGAGAAAAGGCAGGGGATGATTTGTTGGTGAGATTCAAATCCCAATCATGTTTATCATGTTTAAGTAAAGCTTCAGTCTTATCTGTAATTGACGCCCTAAATAGTCTCATAAATTTTGTGAGACCAGGTATCACTTGAAAAATCTTTCTACATATATATATATATATATATATATGTGTGTGTGTGTGTGTGTGTGTGTGTGTGTGTGTGTGTGTATGTATTTATTTATTGCAGTACTGGGAATGGAACCCAGGGGCATTCTACCTCCAAGCTATTCCCCCAGCCCTATTTTTTATTTTTTATTTTGAAACAGGGTCTCACTGAGTTGCCAAGGGCCTCACTAAGTAGCTGGGGCTGTCCATGAACCACAATCCTCCCATCTGAGCCTCCTGAATACTGGGATTACAAGCGTGAGCCACCACGCCCGGCTCATTTATTTATTGTTTATTGGAGCTGGGGACTGAACCCAGGTACATTCTAACCCGAGCTACACCCTCAGCCCTATTTTTTTGTTATTTATTTTGAAACAGGGTCTCACTAAGCTGCAGAGGGCCTCACTAAGTAGCTGAGGCAGGATGCAAAATTGTGACCCTCCTGTTTCAGTCTCCCAAACGCTGGGATTACAAGCATGTGCCACCGTGCCTGGCTTCTGAAAATAATCTTTCTTTCTGATACTGCTCATGGTGGTTTTAAAAATGTTCAAATTTGAGGGGATCAAAAGTTTGGTTCTAGCAGGATGTGGTGGCGCATGCATGTAATCCCAGCATTTGTGAGGCTGAAACCGGAGGATCTCAGTTTGCGGACAGCCTCAGCTACTTAGTGAGGCCCTCCTCAACTTAGTGAGACCCTGTTTCAAAATAAAGAATAAAAATAGGGCAGGAGAGGTAGCTCGGAAGTCAAATGCCCCTGGGTTCCATCCCCAGACCCACTTGAATTTCAGCTAACCTTATTTATAACTTGCTCATAATACGTGAGATACAGAAGTCACACTGGGTAACATGCAAGGCCAGGTCAGAAAAGGCCATGCAACTTCTAGTTCTCTTGGTATATTCATTGTGAGGAAGCCAGTTAAAATGCAAGGAGTCCAACTGCTACCATGCTGGAAAGGCCATGTTAAAGTGGCCCCTTCAGGGACACAGATGAACTCCTGGCTGCCCTGTGAGCCCATCCTGGACGTCGAGCCCGATCAAACCACGGGGTGACGGCAGCCCAGGCTGAGCTTGGCTTCAACTACAGAAAAGATCTCAAAAAAAAAAAAAAAAAAAAAAGCCCTTCCCAGATTCCTAACCCATAAAATTCTGAGCAGAAATGGAGTGACTATTTTAAGCTGCTACATTTTATGATCATTTTGTTCTGGGATTATTGAGCTACTACAGTTATTATGTTTAGTGGATTAATAGCAGAGCAAGCAAAGGGCCCTGCCGACTGCACGCTCCGCGAGGGCAGAGGCACATCTGTTGCAGTCCTTCTCTGTCCTCGGGTGGGTGGGGTCCACAGAAAGCGCTGGCCAAGTGAGTCAATAAACAAACAATGCTGCCTCTGAAACTTGAAAATAATATTGCCCTTATAATTTCAAATACATTTTCTTTTAGTCTGTCTTTTGTCATAATTGCTGTTGCTGTAACAGAATGCCTGAGGTTGGAAATGTTATAAAGTATTTGTTCAATTCATGTGTCTGGTGGTTTGGAGTGCCCAAGCAGCAGGGTGTCTATGAAAAAGATAAGTATGTAGGGTGACGTGGCTTTATAAGAACTCACTTTCACAAGAACTAACTCACTTTGTGAGACCAGCATCGATCCCTTCTGAGAGTGGCTCCTCATGCCCTAATTACCATGCGTGAGCCCCCATCTCTTAAAGGCTTCCTCGGTTTCCCCGCCTCAACACCACCATACTTGGTGTTCACCAAGAATCAGACACATGAACCATTGAAGGAAACACTCAAGCCAGATACACAGCACAATGAAAAAAAAAAAAAAAACTGTGGCTAAACTTTAAAAAATAAGAACTATGTTTGCCTAGAAAATCCACTTATCTTAGTCTTGTTTAGGATTCCACTTTTAGCTGTAGTTATTTGTTTATTTGGGAAAATAAATACTCTTTGGTCCAGACCCAAGGGCCACTACATCAATGCGTGACTTCTAATTTATGTTGAGAATCACACACACACACACACACACACACACACACACACACACACACACAGAGTTAAATTTAAGTCAACACTTACAAAGAGGCCAGAAGCCGTTTGCAAAAAGAAGTAAGTCGTTAACTGGAAGGTCAGAGGCCTCTTAAAAAGCGCAGAGTGATGTTTCCAGTTGCTTAGCTGGGCTCATCGCCACCAGCCTGAGAGGACGTGGTCCTGAATTACTGGCAGTTAAGACAAAAAGGAAAGCGTGCTAGATTTAAGATGGGACACCAGTTTTGCCTCTCCTGGCAAGCACATCACAGGAACTAAACTCAACCATCTGTGTATTGCAGCAGATACATCGTCATCCCCAACCGACAAGACAGAGCTACTCACAGTTCCTTTAGAGCGACTGAGAACAGGGCCAGTGATCACCCAGGAATCGAAGGCAACGTGGCCCTTGGCTTGCTGCCACTTGCTGACTTCCTGGTGGGACACCCATGAAAATGTGGCCTGAAAAGGGCACAGCTCCCTGACAGCAAGAAGCTCTCTGCTCCCAGGTGAGCTCGCCAGACACATCTCCATGTCTTCATGGAGTGTTCTTCAGGGTGTTCTCCCCAAACCTGCCACTCTTGTTCCCTCTGCCTCCCTACTGGATGGGGTAGTAGAAAGATGGCCAAAGGTCAGGTCCTGCTCATTGGGCCTGAAAGCAGCGGTAGAGCTGCTCCCTTCCCCTATCTGCTTCTGCCAATGGCTTTCACTGCTCAAAAGATCTAGCAATTTTGGCAGCAGATGCATCAGCAGTCAGGCCCATAAAGTGTGTCCCTGTATCTTCCAGGGAAGCAGTCTATGGAGCCCTTCTCACTCGCTAGGGGTAAGAAAACACATCCTTTCCCTAAGATCCTACCGGAGGAAATAACTTTCCAGCTGGAAACTCAGTCCCTAGGTCTCCAACAAACTCCACTAACGCTTTTTCCTATAGGCAGGGGGGTAATGGGGAGATGGTTAGAAATTCGGGCCCTGTGAGATGAGCCTGGCAGCTCTGTAGTTTCCATGTGGCACTTGTTGCCTTCTGTCCAACATTCAAAGAACAAAAACAGTTCTATGCAATATTCTGCATGGCCCCAGTGACCCTCTAGACTGGCCTCACGCTCTGTCTCCCCTTCCAGACTGTGGCCTTCAGGAAACAGGTGTCTTACTACATCACCTATCTTAAGGCCTGGATACATATTTCAGTGAACAAAACCAACCTAAGGCCAGAATTTTATTGACCCTGATATCTTTGCTGTCAGCTTCATTTCTGCACAGCTTTTATAATCCGGGTTCTAAGAAGAATTACTTAGGTATTCCGTAACTTGCTGAAAAGCTGAATTGGGAGGAATGTTAAGAAATGAAAGATTGGCAGTTTGGCCTTGATAGAATCAGAGGGGTAGCTTCACCTCACCTCTTTCAAAGTGCCAGGCAGCTAGAAGGAAAGGTTCGACTCCCAGAGCCTGCAGGAAGGAGGTGATTTCCTAAGAGGAAGGACTCCTCACACATCCTTATGAAATGAGACCAGGAACAGTCTCAGAGTGTGCAGAGACACTCTGGCTATGTAGAATTGTCTTTAAGTGGCTACCACAGAAACTATGTTTCATCTTGATGGTTTAGAAGGGACAGATAAAGACCAGGAAAGTGCAATGCACCGAGGTCCTGGGAGATGCAGGCTCAGAAACAAAACAACAGCAAAATATATCCATCTTGGATTTTGTCATATGTCGACAAAGCCAGTTGGGTTAAAACAGTTTTTAAAAAGTGGGAAGCTGGGCACAGTGGCGCACCACCGGAAAGGTGATTAGGTGACAACGAGAAGAAATTCCTACGCATTTTGATGACCAGGGTTGAAGTATTCTGTGTTGAAGCGATTTCAGGGGAGTGAAGATGAGGAAAAGCCCTTCGACTGCTCGTGTATCATCAGAGAATTTAAAGGAGGCCACGCCTGATGATAATAAGTAGTCACAGCTGCTGTACACTCAAAAGAATTAATGCTGCTTAAAAGTTATCCCCAAGCCAGGCGTGGTGGAGCACGCTTGTAATCCCCGTACTTGGAAGACTGAGGCAGGAGGATCTCAGGTTTGCAGCCAGCAGCAGCTACTTAGTGAGTTCCTCCAGAAATTAGTGAGATCCAGTTTCAAAAAAGAATAAAAAAATAGGGTTGGGGTGTAGCTCAGAAGTAGAATGCCTTTGGGTTCAATTCCTAGTACCCCCAAAAGAAGTTATCTCCAATATCTCAAAAGGAATCATAAGCAACACGGGCATGGACCTCAATGCATTGCTTACATTATGTCTCCCATTAGATTCCACTGTAGCATCACTGATAAGCCACAACAGGTATGCACATATTTAACATTTCCAAGCTGTGTTGTTCACTGCAATACCAGCATCTTCACCACCTCCTTGATGTAATGGTTCCAGTAATATGTCACGACTGTAGTTCTGATTATAGTTCTATAAGTATTACCGCTACCTGACAAATTGCCCCCGAAACGTAGCAGCTTTAATGATTTTATTTTGCTTTCAGTTTTGCGGCTCAGGAATTCTGTAATAGCCCATCTGGGCTGTCATCTCTTGGGATCGCTCAAGCAGTGGCAATCAGGTGTTGATGCTAGGAGCATCCGAAGCTTCCCTCGGGATAGATATCCAAGATGTACTGATCAGGTAGCCGTGGTAGCAGCCAGGCAGGCACAGCTGAGGCTGGTTACTTAAGCACCTGCATGTGATTCCCCAGCACAGGAGGCTACCCTGTGTGGCTCTTGTCTTCTATCTGCCCCACAGTGAGTACTCTCAGAGAACCAGGGCACTGACAGCCTCAGAAGGCACACAGCTTTGCTTCTGTTGCACTGTGGAAGTAAATCATAAGCCCAACCCAAGTCAAACAGAGGGGTTTAAATCCACCTCGTATTTTATAAAATTGCCACACCATGTGATCACTGCAATGACCAAAATCAACTTATGGATAGCTTTATTATCCTCATGTGCTCTGTGGTTTTCACCTAGAATCTGACATGTGGTCATAGAAATACAAAGCAACTAACCACGCTATTCCACTGGATTTATTGGCGAAGAAGCCAGAGATGTTCCCATGTAACATAAACATTTTTTTTTTTTTTTGCATGTTGGGGATGGAACTCAGGGGCATACTACCTCTGTGCTACACTCAAACCCTATTTTTTTTATTATTTATTTTGAAACAGAGCCTCACTGAGTTGCAAAGAGCCCCACAGAGTTGCAAAGGGGCTCTCTAAGTAGTAGCTGAGGCTGCCACAAACCTACATCCTCTTGTCTCAGCCTCTTAAATGCTGGGATTACAAGTGTGCACCACCACACCAGGCTACAAAACCATTTTTACAGACTTTGTTTCTCTATTTCTGTGTCAGAGTCCTTGTTTAGCCCCTCTTCCATTCCAATCAACTGAAACCTAAAATGGCCAACAGTCACCTACCTGTTTAGTGATCAGGCTAAAATTTGGACTTACATTTTCTGACTAAATCTCACATTTACACATAGCTCTCTGAGGGTTTTGAGTTTGGATACATTTCAGTGATTCCAGAGACATCCCACACCAAGTCTCTAGATGATTTGGAGATACGTATATCTTACATCGGTCACTGCATCCTGGTAGACTCAGACCTGGTTTTGTTTAAGCTGGGCTTGTGCTAACACTAGCAGAGTGAAGTATTACCGGCCCATCATTTGCTTCTCAGTTTTGAGTCTGCAGATTCAATTGGAGGAGACTGAAAATATTCAGAAAAATACTGTATTTGTGCTGAACATGAACAGAGAAACTTTTTCTTGTTTTTCTCTAAACAATATAAAAACTATTTCATAGCATTTACATTGCTATAGGTATTATAAGAAACCTAGAGAGGACTTAGTGTATAGGAGTGTGTGTGGAAGTTACATGCAACTATCCTACCATTTTATCTAAGGGACTTGAGAATCCTAAGATTAGAGTGTCCTCAGGGGTCCTGGAACCAATTCCAATGGATACCAAAGTGCTGCTGTATCTGCTGCTCTTTGGGTCACAGAAAAAGAAGGGGGAAAAAAAGATTTTTAGAACTGTAATGGAACCATGCACCCAGAAGCAAAGACTTTTTTATTCTGGGTGAAGAATGTCTACATCAATTGCCTGGCTGAAGGAACTGGGGATTAATAAGGATTAGAGTGGCAAGAAAAATGAAGTAGAGAGAGTTTTCGAGGTCTCAAGGGACCAGACTAGAATTCAATATGATCCCGAGCAAATTAAAAAGACAGCTTGTTAGGAATGAGATAAATGCAGGGGGAACAAATGCAAGAGGGCTCATCCATCCAGGTGAAAACCTGCATAGACACCAAGGTGGGCAAGAAGCACTTGCACAACCCCAGATGACGTGGCCACCAGGGCCAAAGAGCAGGGTGTGATGGTGAGAGTCTGAAATGCTGACTCCAGGAAGCTCATGGGAAGGACCAGATGATATTGGATTAATACATGGGGGATTTCTCTCAACTCATCCTCAAACTACACGAGCATCTTTGCTCCACTCCCCTATCATACATGCACGAAGCTGCTTTGTCCTTCTTAATCACTACTGCAGACTTTAAAATTCTGGTGAGATTCTGTGATGAGCCTGGTCTTCCAGCTAGATGGCCAATTTCGTGACAGCAAGGTCTGCCTCTGCTCCATCTAATGGGCAGCTGAGGTCTTCACAATATTAACTAGTGAATAAATTACTATTAGGAGGAAAACGATCTCTATCGTGGCAGTTTGCCAACCACGACATAGCTAACATGATTTTTTTCATGGCCTGTGAACTAAGAATGGTTTTACATTTTTAAATGGTTGAAGGAAATCAAAGCATAAATAGTATTTTGTGAAACTCAATTTACCAAAAATTCAAGTTTTTGGTGTTCATCAAAAACGTTTCCATTGGAGCAGTGCATTTGTGGACCGATCATCTGTCTGCTTCTGCTTCCTATAAAAAATAATAATGTAAGAGTCGTTACTTGCAATGGAGATCCAAAGAACCACAAAGTTTAAAATATTTACTACCCTTTACCAAAAAAAATGCTGCTGACCCCTGATGTAAACGGTCTGGCTCCTATCCTTTTGAGGGTCACATCAACTAATGGGGGTATATTTCCAAGATTTTGACTGAAACTTAATAGTTAAAGTAATTTTTGTGGCCTTCATACTGAAACATAGAAATACCTACTTTCTATATTATGCTAGGATAAAGGCTGTAAAAAAAAATGCTCATGTCTCCAGACTGGAAGTAGTGACTGTTAAATGAATTAATCCATATTAGAGGGAGAATCATGAAACCTGTTGCCTGGCCATATTATGAGCTTTAGATTTATATGGATCTGTATCTAAGCCCACGTTTGGCCATCCAGATGCCAAACATCACTAACTTTTCTGTAAAGTGAGAGTAAAAATATCCTTCCTCATAGGATGCTGTGGTGTTTGATTCAGATATGATAGACACCTTTTGGGCATGCAAAAACTATTTTTTCTGGGACTCATTCCCCCAGCAACAAGGGCATTCTATACAGCCTTCCTGCCTTCTCTCGTTGGGCCACAATTACTTGGACAAAGTATGAATTACTAACTAGGCCAACTGGATTTCCCCCTGAAATATTACTGAGCACTAAGCAGAAACTCTAGTTAGTCCATTTGAGGCACTTGTTCGGACCACAGCAAGGATAGAAAACAAAAAATCAGGTCTGTGGACCAAAGAGAACAAACACACAGCAAGATACTTGTGCAAAGAGAATACAAGCAATCTCTCCCTGTTGAGAGGAGAGCCCTCCTGAACCTGTTGTGCATGGCAGCCAGGCACCAGCTTTCCCAGCTCATGGGTCCAGTCTTGTCACAAGTCTTGTCCATGGACCATGTCAAAGCTGCTTAAACATTTTAGACCCTCGAGTAGGCACATCCTCTTATGGATTAGCCACAGACACAAGGGAAACTAAAGTTTCCTTGCAATCCACTGTTCTATACATTTGCTGCAGAATCTTTTTTTTTTTTTTTTTTTTAGTTGTTTGAGTTCTTTTATTTATTTATTTTTTTTTTATATAACAATTTTTTTATTGAACATAAATAGTATACATTTACACTATATTTGGTGCCCTCCCCCCCCCCGCCCACATTTCCCCCCACACACACACCAATGGTTGTCCAGGTTAACCATGTCTTATTCATAATTTTACACATGTTCAAGTGTAGACCCTTATTAATCGAGACCGGCCTTCCTCCTCTCCTATCTTACCATCCAAACTTAGCTAGTATTTCCCCTTCAATATCTGGAGTCCCTCTGGTATTCTTTGTGTTTCCTAGTTTGGGCATATTAGAGGAAACATATGTATCTTCTTCTTCTGTGCTTGGCTGATCTCACTTAACATAATGTTCTCCAGGGCTTTCCATCTTCTTTCAAATGATATAATTTTGTTCTTCTTTATGGCTGAATAGAATTCCATTGTGTGTATTTCCCATAGTTTTGCTATCCATTCATCTGTTGATGGTGATCTGGGTTGGTTCCATATTTTGGCTATTACAAATTGTGCTGCTATGAACATAGGTATGCATATGTTGCTGTAGTTCTCTGAATTCAACTCCTTTGGAAAGATACCCAGGAGTGGTATAGCTGGGTCATATGGTGGATCTATTCCCACCTTTCTTAGGAATCTCCACACAGATCTCCATAGTGGTTGAACTAGTTTGCATTCCCACCAACAGTGTAAAAGAGTTCCTCTTTCCCCACATCCTCGCCAGCATTTGTTGTTATTTGATTTCTTTATGCTTGCTACTCTGACTGGGGTTAGATGGAATCTCAGTGTAGTTTTGATTTGCATCTCCCTGATGGCCAGTGATGAAGAACATCTTTTCATGTATCTATTAGCCCTTTGTGTCTCTTCTTTTGTGAAGTGTCTATTTAGTTCATTTGCCCATTTCTTGATTGGGTTGTTTGTTTTGCTAGTGTAGAGTCTTTTGAGCTCTTTGTATACTCTGGATATTAGCCCCCTATCAGAATGGTGGCTGGTAAAGATCCTTTCCCATTCTGTAGGCTTCCTCTTTAGGTTATTGATAGTTTCCTTTGATGAGAAGAAACTTTTTAGTTTGATGTTATCCCACTTGTTTATTCTTGCTTTAATTTCCTGAGCTTTGGAGGTTTTGTTGAGAAAGTTACTGCCTGTGCCAATATGTTGTAGTGTTGAACCTATGCTTTCCTCTACTAGCTTCACAGTCTCAGGTCTAATTTCTAAGTCTTTGATCCATCTTGAGTTGATTCCTGTGTTTGGTGAGATATAGGGGTTTAGATTCATCTTTTTACAAATGGTTAGCCAGTTCTCCCAGCACCACTTGTTGAAAAGGCTGTCTTTTCTCCAGCGTATGTGTTTGGCCCCTTTGTCAAAGATTAATTGACTAAAGATGTGTGGGTTTGTTTCTGTATCTTCTATTCTAATCCACTGGTCAGTATATCTGTTTTTGTGCCAGTACCATGCTGTTTTTACTACTATTGCTCTATAGTATAGTTTGAAGTCTGGGATTGTAATGCCTCCTGCGTGTTTCTTGTTATTGAGAATTGCTTTGGCTATTCTAGGTCTTTTCTTTCTCCATATGAAATTCATGATTGATTTTTCTAGGTCTCTGAAGAATGTCACTGGTATTTTAATGGGAATTGCATTGAACCTATAGATCAGTTTTGGCAGAATGGCCATTTTGATGATATTTATTCTGCCTATCCATGAGCACGGGAGATCTTTCCATCTTCCAAGGTCTTCTTCAATTTCTTTCTTTAATGTTTTATAGTTTTTGTTGTAGAGGTCTTTTACATCTTGGGTTAGGTTTATTCCTAGGTATTTTATTGGTTTTGAGGTTATAGTGAATGGAATTGTTGTTTTTATTTCTTTCATTGTGGATTCGTTGTTGGCATAAAGAAAAGCTACTGATTTCTTTAGGTTGATTTTGTAACCTGCGACTTTGCTGAATTTGTCAATCAGGTCCAGAAGTCTTTTGGTTGAGTTCTTTGGGTCTTCCAGATAAAGGATCATGTCATCTGCGAATAAGGATAATTTTAATTCCTCTCTTCCTATGTGAATTCCTTTGATTTCCTTCTCTTGTCTGATTGCTGCAGCAAGAGTCTCAAGGACTATATTGAAAAGGAGTGGTGATAGTGGGCATCCTTGTCTTGTTCCTGACTGTAGCGGAAATTCTTGCAGTTTTTCCCCATTCAATATAATGTTGGCTTTGGGTTTGCAGTATATTGCCTTAATGATGTTGAAGTACTTTCCTTCTATCCCAATTTTTTGCAGTGTTTTTAACATAAATGGGTGTTGGATTTTGTCGAATGCTTTTTCAGCATCTATTGCTATGATGATGTGGTTTTTGTTCTTGGTTCTATTTATGTGGTGAATAACATGTATTGATTTGCGTATGTTGAACCAGCCTTGTTTTTCTGGGATGAAACCGACTTGGTCATGATGTATTATTTTCTTGATATAGTTTTGAATGCGTATAGCTAGTATTTTGTTTAGAATTTTTGCGTCTATGTTCATTAAGGATATTGGTCTGTAGTTTTCCTTTCTTGAGGTATCTTTATTTGGTTTGGGGATTAATGTGATACTGGCCTCATAGAAGGAATTTGGAAGAGTTCCATCTCTTTCAATTTCCCGGAACATGTTATGCAGTATTGGTATTAGTTGTTCACTGAAGGTTTTGTAGAATTCAGCTGGGAACCCATCTGGGCCTGGGCTTTTCTTTGGTGGAAGAATTTTTATTGCCATTTCTATTTCTTTGGTTGTTATTGGTTGGTTTAGGCTTGCTATGTCCTCTTGGCTAAGTGTAGGAAGGTTAACTGTGCTTAGAAATCTATCAATTTCTTCCAGGTTTTCAAGTCTATTGGAGTATAAATTTTTAAAGTAGTTTCTAATAATATTTTGAATTTCTTCCCTATCTGTGGTGATATCTCCTTTTTCATTTCTAATTTTGATAATTTGAGTTGATTCTCTTTTTCTTTTGGTTAGGTTGGCCAGGGGTTTATCAATTCTATTAATCTTTTCAAAGAACCAACTTTTTGTTTTATTGATTCTCTGAATTGTTTTTTTGTTCTCTATTTCATTTATTTCTGCTCTAAGTTTGATGATTTCTTGCCTTCTGCTGGCTTTGGGAATAGACTGTTGCAGAATTTCTAGATCCTTGAGCTGTGTCATTAGGATCTTTACTTGGTGGTTCTCCGTCCTTTTTATGTGGGCACTCAATGCAATAAACTTTCCTCTTAGTACTGCCTTCATGGTGTCCCATAGGTTTTGGTAGGTTGTGTCTCTGTTTTCGTTTGTTTCCATAAATTTCTTTATTTCTTCCCTAATTTCTGCTCTTACCCATTCGTCATTCAATAGTGTATCATTCATTCTCCATGAATTTGAATACTTTCTTTCGAGTTTCCTGTTGTTGATTTCTACTTTTATTCCGTTGTGGTCTGAAAAGATGCAAGGAATTATATTACATTTTTTGAATTTGCTGGTATTTTCTTTGTGTCCCAGGATGTGATCAATTTTGGAGAAGGTTCCATGGGCTGCTGAGAAGAAAGTGTATTCTGTAGTTCCTGGTTGAAATACTCTGAAAATGTCTATTAGGTCCATTTGGTTTATGGTTTCCCTTAGTTCTAAAACGTCTTTACTCATCTTTTGCCTTGAAGATCGATCCAGTGGTGTGAGAGGCGTATTAAAGTCTCCCAGAATTATTGTATTTGGGTCTACTTGGGATCTTATGTCCAGAAGGGTTTGTTTTACAAATGTGGTTGCACCCATATTTGGGGCATAAATATTTACTATCATTATATCTTCTTGGTATAGTGTTCCTTTTAGTAAAAGGAGGTGCCCTGATTTGTCTCTTTTGATGTGTTTTAGTTTAAAGTCTGTTTTGTCGGATATTAGGGTTGCTACCCCTGCTCTTTTTTGGTCACTGGTGGCATGGTATATCTTTTTCCATCCTTTCACCTTCAGCCTGTGAATGTCTTTGGCTGTGAGGTGTGTTTCTTGCAGACAGCATATATTTGGATTATGTTTCCTAATCCACATTGCCAATCTATGTCTTTTGATTGGTGAGTTAAGTCCTTTGACATTAAGAGATATTATTGATATATGATTTTTGTTTTCTGCCATTTTGTGTTCTGTCTACTCTTGGGTGGTGTGATCATTCTTCTTTACTTAAGTGGCCCACTTATTAACTTCCTCTCTTCTCTGATTCTGAAGTCTGCTTCTTTTTTCTTCCTTATGGTTTATTTCTTTAAGAATTTTCTCTAGTGTTGGCTTTGAATTCATGAATTTTTTGAGATTCTGTTTATCGTGAAAGACTTTGGATTCACCATTGATCTTGAATAGTAGTTTTGCTGGGTAGATGAGCCTTGGTTGGAAGTTATTTTCTTCCAGGGTCTGAATCACATCATACCAGTCTCTCCTAGCATTCATGACCTGGGTTGTATAGTCTGGGGTGATTCTTATTGTTTTGCCTCTATATGTCACCCGTCCTTTTGTTCTCACTGCTTTTAAGATTCCTTCCTTGGCCTCTATATTGGTCATTTTGGTTATTATGTGGCGTGGAGTGGTCTTTCTTTGGTCCTGTCTCAGTGGAGTTCTGTATGCCTCCTGGACTTGAAGATCGAAGTCTCTTTCCAAATTTGGAAAATTCTCTGAGATTATTTCCTTGAAGATATTACAGATGCCCTTGGTCTGTACCTCTATCCCTTCCTCAATGCCTATTATCCGTAGATTAGGGCGCTTCATATTATCCCATAATTGCTGGATGTTTAGGTTTTGTTGCTGTAAAGATTTCTGTATATCGCTGACTGTGTTTTCGGTTTGGGATGTACTGTCTTCTAATATTGATATTCTGTTTTCCATTTCATCTAATCTTCCAGAGTTTCTTTCAATTGCTGTCTTCATTTCACTTATTGCCTCTTTCATTTCATTCCAGACCTCTTTCTGATTCTTTTTTAGTGTTTCTAATTCACCTTTAACCTCCTCTATACTTGTTTTGAATCCTTTCATCATATTGAACAACAAGATTCTGAACTCCCCTTCTTGCATTTCTAGTAGGTCAGTATTCGTGATTTCTGCTGTCTCTTCGTAATTCCTGGTTCTCATATTTGTAGCGTTCTCTGTCCTGTTTTTCTGGTTTCTACCCATCGTTCGTGAGTATTATGCTTAGTCAAATCTTAATATTAGGAGTTGGGGTATCGGCTAGTCAGCAGAGCCTTTAGAGTGTTGAGGGTGGGTGATGTGGGAGGAGCTGGGGTGATTAGTAAAGGAGTCAGATTAGGTAGAGGATATGTTTAGGTTGAGAAAGACTTTGAGTATCGTAAGGTGAAATCTTGCTAGGAATGAGAGAGAGTTAACTACTAGGACTCTTGTCGTTCGTGGAGTAATTATGAATGTAAGAGATACTTAGAGTATTAGACCAGGAGGTATATTATGTGGAAAAGTTTTGGGGGGGGAAAGTATGTAGGGTTAGTGTGGGAAGGTTTGTAAATAGGGGTGATGGAAGGAGTAGACAGACACAAAAAAAGAATAGAAAAAAAAAATCCACATAAGATACCAAGACTATTATGTAATCCTAGAAAAAGGGAGGAAGACCAATCAAAGGAGGAGAATGAATATAAAGGAAGGAAAGAGGAAGAAAGAGGACAAAAGAACAAGAATAAAATAAAAGGAGCTAGCAGCTGTGTGAAATAAAAAAATAAGGCAAACTATCCAATATATATATATATATAAAAAAACAACATGTGAAAGTAAGAGAAGTATGGGGTGAAAGAAAAAAAAAATAACACAGCAATAACCATACCAAAACAAAAGCACTGTAAAAGCAATATAAAACAAAACATCCACATTAAAAGTAAAATAAACAGTCCTCCTTATTTACGCATATGGGGTCAGGCCTATATAATATGTGCGTATGTGATTGCTTTAGTAACTTTCAGAATACCATCCAATGTCTCTTAGTTTTCTTTGTACTCTATTTTTTTATCTTCTTAGGTCACTCTGGGTGTTTGGACACCTTCTCTCCTTTAGCTGCTTTAGGTTTATGTGTCCGGATGTCTGGTTTCACTGTTATTTGATTCTATACAATTCACAGGTTCTGCGAAATTCTAACCTGTGGTCAGTACCTCTGCACTCACCACCCTAGACTCCAGCCTGTGCTTCCCTACGACACGGGTGGAGCATGACCAAGGTATAATTAGAACCTCCCCCTGAGGTCCTGTGCAGATATTGTGGCCCGATGGATTTTCCTGTGTCTCTGGAAATTCCAGCTGGGTTAGCCGGTGTGGTCCCAAGATGTACCCTGGGCAAATGGGTGCTGGTTCCTGGGTGCCCACGCTTGCTGCCAGAGCTCTGCCTATTCCAAGGGTGCAGGCTGGGTGTGCTGCTTTTACTGGAACCAGGAGTGAGTGGATGCAGCTGTCTGTTGCTGCTGGTATGCTCTTCCAAGGTGTATTGAGCTGAGTTCTCGTTCTCGCTTAGAATTAAGCCTCTGGCTAGCAGGAGGGTGGGAACACCCAGCGGTGGGCCAGGAGTGCAGGATAGGTGCTCAAGGATCCAGTGCGTGGTGCCCAGTAAAGGCCTCTGCCTCCCGCGGGACGTAGAAACTGGGGGTGCCCCAAGGAGATTTCCAGTTTACACAGGGCTTTCGCAGCCTTGAAGGCAGTCTCTGGCAAGGTGGCGGGGGGGGGGGGGGGAGAGCTAGACACCCAGGTAGGCTCCAATTTAGTGGAGAGAGTTGGACAGGCAATGACTGCTAGCAGGGAACCGGGGCGCCGACAAGGTGCGCAGAGGGGAGTGCTCGGGTCTGAGGCTTGGGCGTGCTGGGGGGTTGGAGTGCAGCGCACGCTAGGGTCCGCACTTCCCGTTGCCCGCAGGTACCTGTCTTTCTTGGTCCAGGATTCGTGGGAGTCTCTATGCTGTTGTGATCCAGTCGCTGGTGGGCACACAAAATTCTGACGTGGGAGCTGCTCGCTGTTTTCAGTCCCGGATTATCTTGCTGCGGGACTATCGGGGCTATCGGGCAGGCAGCTCCGCGGGCCCGCGAAGGCAGCCCGCAGCCGCCGATCAGCGTTTGCAGCTGGTCCGGTGTCCGGGTCTATGTTCTTCTTCTTCTTCAAGTTCAGAGTTCCCCCGAGGTACCAGGATTTGTTTTGGTTCCTGGTATGTATTTTTTTTTTGTTGATTAAGACACAGCTTTCTAAGTATCTGAAGTTTTATTTGCTTCAGCTACTGAGGAGTACTGTGTCCCTCAGTCGCCATTTTGAAAAAAAAAAAGCTGCAGAATCTTTTATTTGGAATTCTTGGGCCTCAGAGAATATGGAAGTAAAAAAAAAAAAAAAAAAAAAAAAAAACTACACACAGAGATAGGTGATCCCCACCACAGAAAACCAGAACTTGGGAATTTTGCCATCAAGTCTGGCAATCTCAGGACTGACATTGCTAGTAACATACTGTTCAAAATCGAGCTTTGGATCAAAATTAGCATAGCAATGGCCCTGATTGCCTTCCCTCAGAAGACAGCTGTTCAGGAAACTGGCTCGATACAGGGCTTTATAAGAGAACAGCCGGGAAGGGGGCAGAGATCTCCCTCACTACCGGGAAACACGTGGCAGCTTGGGGAAACCCCCAAGCCAACACCTTCCCGTTCCCTAGATCCATTCCTTGGGTGCAAACCGGCTATCTTCTTGTTCTGGGTTCAAGGAGCTCCTCATGCACGAATCCTTTTAAAATTATCAGTAATGAACTCCAGTCTTTGCTCACAAACCTGCTGTGGCTGAAACAGTATGCTGGCCTTGAGCAATGTAATAGTTTCTATTATATTAAAAATATTATTATTTGGCATTATGCTATGGAAGAAAGTAAACACTGTGTTTGTGGATACATACTACATTAGGTAGACACGTAGCAACACGTTACCTGACATTTGCTTCAGAAGAATTCAACCGTAAAACTTTCTTTTTTTTTTTTAATTTTATTTATTTTTTTATTGGTGCACTGTATTCATACATCATAGTAGGATACATACTTTTGTAGACATACTTGCACACTTTTCCCAGTCAGCCCCCACCCAATCCCCACCCCATTCTCTCCCTATCCCTCCCTTCCATGCTTGCTTAGTAGTTGACATCTAGTATTATGGCAATTTATTTAAAATTAAAAATGATAATCTCACATAACAGTTTCATTTGTCTGATACCAAGCTTTTGATGACTTAAAGATAACATTTCAATATTTCTTTTTGTTTTCTTTCTTACCAGAGAATATTGTTTTCTATTTTTTAGGTGAAACTATCATATATTTATATATTTATTTTTCAGAAAAAAATCTATCCTAATATGGAATATGGACTCTAGGTACCCAAAATGATCTTGAAAAAGAACAAAGCTAGAAGATATATATTTTCTGATTTCAAACCATATAAAGCTACAATAATTGAAACAGTGTAGTACTATTCTAAAGGCAGATATATAAACCATTGGAGTTAAATAAAAGCCTAGAGCTAAATTCTTCCCTATATTGTCGTTATTTTTGACAAGGTTTCCACGAACATTTGGTGGTGGAAATATTAATCTTTTAACTAAATATTGTTAAAAAATAATAATTACATGGAAAAGAATAAAATTGGACCCTTACCTAATCCCATATACAAATATTAACTCAAAATAGATAATAGACCTAAATATAAATCTTAAGACTATAAACTTTTAGGAGAAAATCTGGGTCATAAAACCTCACAACATTGAAATTGGCAGTGTATTCTTGGTTATGATTTCAATGGCACATACAACAGAGGAGTATACAAACTCCCTAAAAAATAAAAAAAAATTATTGTATATCCAAAGACAATGTAAACAGAGTTAACAGTTACTAATAGAATGGGATAAAATATTTCCAAATGCTATATGTGAAGGTATATTAATATTCCAACTAGAAGTCCTAGAAATTAACAACAATAAAGGCAAACAATACCCTTTAGAGATAGGTAAAAGACTAACATAAATAATGAATCTCCACAGATAACCAATCTTAGTTGTCTGTTGGATGGAAAATCTTGTTTCTCTAGTTCTGGAGTGTGTTACCTATTTCTTCTTTGTAGTTAATCTCTTTGAGTATTTTCTCTAGTGCTGGTTTTGAAGACATAAATTCCTTCAGTTTCTGTTTGTCATGGAAGCTTCTTATTTCTCCATCTAATTTGATAGAAAGTTTTGCTGGGTAGGAAATTTTTGGCTGGAAGTTGTTTTCTTTCAGAGTTTGGAATATGTTACTCCAAGCCTTTCTGGCTCTCATAACTTGGTTTGGGAAGTCTGGAGTGATTCTAATTGGTTTGCCTCTGAATGTCACTTGGCCCTTTGCTTTTGTTGCCTTTAAGATTCTCTGCTTGGCTTCCACATTGGTCATTTTGACAGTTATGTGGCGTGGGGATCCTCTTCTCCGATCCTGTCTAAAGGGAGTTCTATAAGTTTCCTGGACCTGTGTATCAACCTCTTGCTCTACCTTTGGAAATTTTCTGCTATTACTTCCTTGAAGAGAATGTTGATTCCTTTGGTTTCACTTTCTTTTCCCTCCTCTATTCCAATTATTCTTAGGTTAGCTCTCTTAAAATGGGCCCATATTTCTTCAATATCAGATTCCTGCTGTTGGATATTTTTTTCTAGATTAGAAACTATGCATTCATTTTTGGATTGCTCATCTTCTAAGAGCGAGATTCTGTTCTCTATGTGTTCTAATCGGTTGTTTGTGCTTTGAATTGAGGCCTTTACTTCATTAATTGCATCCTTTATCTCTTTTTGGCTCTCTCTGAGTTCTTTTCGAAGCACCTCTATTATTTCTACAGTTATTTTCCTGATTTGATCTTCTAGAAATCTCTGATTTTCAGTTTTATCGGGTTCTGATGTTGTGGGGTTGTGGGCATTTATTGCTCCAGTATTATTCCTCTTTCCCATGATTTCGGATGTTTGTGCCTTCTCTGGGTTCTTCCCTTGGGTCACTATGATTTCACGTAAGGTGTTCTGGATCTTGAGTCAGTAGTATCTCAGACCCCACTACTCCTTTACTGGGTTTTATCACAGAGTCTCCGACCCAGGGAGTCGATAGAGGCTGCTTTAAACTATGGGGGGTGCCAGGTTGCACGTTCTCCTATGGTGTGATTTCTCTGCCACCGCCCCTCCCCCACTGGGTCAAGTCCCAGTGAGTACAGTACTGGGATTTCTCCTCTGTGGCCCGCAATTTGACTCACTGTTCTTGAGTACGCAGATGTAGCTGTACTGGCCTCGCTGAAATCGGTGCTGCTGCCGCCGGTGGCAATATGGTGCCGCTGCTACGCCCTCGGCTGTGGGGCTGGTGTTTTTCTTCTTGGTTTTGATTTCCACTCTGAATCCCTGCAGCGTGTGCTGAGCTCGGCCGCTGGGAGCTTTAGATGCTCTCCTCGCGGAGAAATCCCGCCTGGCTGTTCCGCAGTGGCTCACCTCGGCTTGCTGTAGCCGTCCCGTGAATTCGCCGGTGCCGCCGGCAGTATGGCGCTGCTGCTGAATCTGCAGCGTCCTTGGGCATGAGGCCGGTTATCTCCTCTGTGGCTCTGTTCTCAGTTCGCTTTCTCTCTGGAGCCTGGTGATTTTTTTGTTTCACTGGTGATGGTGTTTTCTGGCTATGAAAGGCGCTGATTTTGTGGTAATGGAGATTTGTTGTTAGCGGGGCTCTTAAGCCCCGCTTTTCTCGGTCGCCATCTTCCCGGAAGTCCGTAAAACTTTCAATATGTTAAGATTTTAGTAAAACAGAAGTGAGCCCTGTTGAATAAGTAGATTCCAGCAGCATATAAAAATCTCATGCTCCCAAAGGACACAGTGTTATTTTGTGAGTGGCTGACATGGTTATATTCTTACCTGACTATACAGATGGCAGAAGAAAATGATTTTGAAAAGAAAATTAATGGGAAAGAAGCATATAAAACAAGTTTACCAAACTTTTTAGTAACTATTGAATCTCTAAGCGGCAGTTATATTCATTCTTCTTTGTGCAGCCTCTGAAATTTTAATATGAAGAAATTTGTATTCAAATTATTTTTAAAGGTAATTAGTAATTAAACATATTAAGTTACCTAGATAAAGGCTCTAAAAACCTTGTTCATCATGGAGGCTGCAAAGAATGCTTTAGAATGTTTTATTCTTTAAAAATAATATATGTTACATATATGTATAATATATATATATATATATATATATATATATATATATATAAATTATAAATCCTGGATGATGTATAGTGTACGAGACAGAGAAATGGACCAAATAGCATTTTAAGATTTCTCTTCCCCAAGCACATAGACCACTTTCCAACTCTGATATTCTGTAGTAGAAACTGGAACATTTATCCCCTAAACACAGGGCAAAATATTCTCCTTCCTAAGAATATTTGGAAAGCCATTAAATAAAACATGGAAATGTAAAAGAACTGCTATTTCTCTAAGTTTCAGGGTGGGATGGGAGGGCCCAAATCACATTATAGACTTTCTCCTTTTCCAATAGAGCAAGCCGATGACAATGAGTTACTTGGTGCTCTCTGTTCTCCTGGGTCCTATGAAGCCAAAGGTTCTGATCTTCTGTGGCCTTGGACACCGTCACCTGACTGGCCTCCTTCCCAAATGTAGGAAGTGGCCAGGGAGTTCTGAGTTAACCAAGCCCAATTGCTCCATATACTGGTTTTACCTAATTAGAATAGAAATAAAGACCAGATGGGGCCTGGCCCGAGTCATAAGCATCACTCTGCTGTGTAGCATGGGATGGAAGAGGTGGGGGCCAGCACACTGAGCAGAAAGCCCAGGAAGGTCCGAGGCGCAAGTGTTCTCTGCTCCGGAGCAGTCAGGGCAGTCTACGGAAGGGGAAAGCCACACCACAATAAGCAGGAAGGGTGTGCAGGAGACTCTTGGTGCCTCCTGGACCCTTTATCGCCTCATGGCCACAGCCCACAACTCCCAGCTCCTGCCCATTCAGGCTGGAGAACTCAGAAGCGCTTGGCCTTGAAGGAAAGGTGATTCCTGCAGGCCAGTCAGTAACCCTGGATTCCCGGAACTCATTCCAAAGACAGGAACCAGGCAGTGCCTAATACAGAGGCCAATGCATTGTGCTTCTCCATACATTCCTTTATTTATTAGAAATAATGCCACGTAGGTACCTCCTAGGTGCTCTGTGCTAGGAAATCCAACCTCAGGAAAATGGAAGAGAGGTCCAGGACTGCTTGGAGCACAGAGGCGGCCACTGGGAGGACTGGTGACCACACAGATAAATATTCAGTTGCAGCTGGGCATGGTGGAACATGCCTGGAGTCCCGGGTCTTGGGACACCGAGACAGAAGGATCACAGGTTCAGGCCAGTCTCAGAAACATCAAGAGATTTTGTTTCAACATTAAACAGTAAAAAGGGTTGGGGTTAGAGTTAGTCTTAAAATGCCCCAGGGTTCAATCCCTACTACCAAAAGAGAGTGTGTGTTTGTATAAAATTTTATAAATATATAAATTATATTATAAACACTATGTTATATATATATATATATATATATATATATATATATATGTATATATGTATGTATGTGTATATATATATGTATTTTTTTTCAGTATAATTTTGCGGTACTGGGAATGGAACCCAGGGGCATTCTACCTCCAAGCTATACTCCCAGCCCTATTTTTTATTCTTTATTTTTTGAAACAGGGTCTCACTGGGCTGCAAAGGGCTGCACTAAGTAGCTGAATCTTCAAGTGTTTCATGCTCAGAGGCACACAATAGTAGTCACTAGGAATCCAGTTACAAGAAAGAGATTCTTTGGATTCAAGCCCCAGTTCGACCTCTCCCTACCTGAGCAACCCAATGCCAGTTACTTAGTGTCTCTGTAAAATAGCGGTGGTAACAGCAAAGTGAATCTGAGACCCAGGCTCAGCTAAGAACAGGAAGCTCATCTCTAATGACTCTCCTGTCTGGCTCCCCTGCCCTCTGGCTTCTGATTGAATTTGATCAGTGAGGACTGAATTGAATTTGACCAGCCAGGACTGGGGACTGGAGGGCCATGGTTTGGCAGTTACCAAGTTCTCTGTTTGGTGGGTGCCCCCTCCTACAACTCTTATTAGCTATTAAAGCCTCCCCTTCCAGGCCAGAGTCCTGTACAAAAGAAAAGCTCTTTCTTTCCCCTTTCTAACAAGGCCACTTCCGATACTGGTTTTCTAAAACAGTCCTTCACTGAGCACCTGGTGTTGGTTATCTTTTTTGAGTGTTCCAGTGGGGCTTTGACCAGGGTACCTGAAAATAATATTCAGTTTTGATAAATAGTCCCAAGCAAGGTATTATTTTGAATGCGTTCAATTTTACAACAGATGTCTTTGGCCCACCCCCATTGAAAACACTGAGAGAAGTTAGCCTAACGTCTCTCAAACTCTCTAGAAACACATGAAAAGAAGATAAGAAAATTAGGATTCTGGAAGACAGTAATATAAGAGACCGTTTGGGTGTGGCCAGATCGTAATTTTGATCACTAGCAGCTTCTGCCAGTGTACAGAGGTCATGACGCCATGGTAGAAAATAAAATTCCTATAGGCCCTTTGACAATCATGAGAAAAGAAAGATTTTTCCAACAAGAGGACCTCGGCCAAGTTTGAGGCGGTTATTTACCCACTTAAGACAGAAACGATCCTCTCTGGACTCCGTGTGATCTAATCCTTTAAGCCTTCTGCTGGCACTGGAAACAATGTTAAGCTTTGGGATCAGGCCCTTTGGTTTTTATAATCCATGGGAATTTGAAAATGATAAATTTGTGGAGAGCCTGAAAGTTCCTAACATGTAATTGGAGCCCAACGGGGAAATAATTAGAGAAGAGCCATGCAACTCCATGGAGTCTCTGGAAGGCTCTGAATTATATAATTCCCTGGCTGTAGCTTCCTTCTCTGCATGTTCTATTTTGCCATGGAATAAGGAGAGAGAGAGAGAGAGAGAGAGAGAGAGAGAGAGAGAGAGAGAGAGAGAAAGAAAGAAACAAGTAAAGGACAATGAAGGCAAGTGAAAAGAGAGATCTGTCCAGTATGGCTATTATTTTCATTTGCTGTGAGAGGTCTGGTGTAGAAAGAATTCAAACTGCTGACACAGATAAGGGGCAGAAACTAGCATCAGACACAATGTGGGCTTTCCTGGCCCTGTTACCCTAGGCCATTCTTGCCGAGGATAACTGACAGCTGCGTGGCACAAAGAGTACCTCTGATCTGGTCTTATTAGGAAGATTTGCAGGGGCAGGATAGTCCTAATTTGTGGTGACATGGGCTTCGCTGTTGAAAGAAGGAGGCTGAACAAGAAGTCTCTTTCATCTCAGCTGTAACTGTCACTATAAATAGGGCGTCTGTTAAGAGAGCGGCCTTTTGTGGGTTGTTGGAGAAATGGTTGTGAAAGGTTTCAGCAAAACCTCAAAAAATCAATTCTCATTTCTCTGATTGTCAGAGGCACTGACCCAAATTTCCAATCACATTCATGTCCAAAGAGCAAAAGAGACCCTGTGAAAGCTGAGTGGGCTCTGTTGCCCGTGTGTGGGCACTGCAAAAGGTCTGGTGCAGGGAAAACTGGTTGGAAAATATTGCCTTCCCCAAAGAGCCCCTTTAGAGAGCAATTCCTATAAAATCTCTCTCTCTTTCTCTCTCTCTCTCTCTCTCTCCTGTACTAGAGACTGAACCCCCAGGTGTGTTCTACTTCTTAGCCACACACCCAGACTTATTTTATTTTGAAACAAGGTCTCATTAAGTTGCTGATGGCTTTGCTAAATTGCTGAGGCTGGCATGAATCCACAGTCCTCCCATCTCAGCCTCCTAAGTACTGGGATCACAGATGCACACCACCATGCCTAGCTAAAATCTCCTGTTTTTACAATATCTTGGAATTTTCTATTTGTCTTCTCATCCTCTAACCCACTTAACCCTCAAATAATGATAATTATTATTGTTATTTTTTTTAAATCAAGGTGAGATCTTTCCTGGTAACTACTATCTATATAGGTGAAGAAATGAAGATCTGCGTTCTTGACATAAAAGGGAAATGTAATTTAGAAATTGGATTCTGGGCCCGGCATGGTGGCACACACAGTGCTGGGATTAATCTCAGTCCTTAGGAAGCTAAGATAGGAGGATCACAGGTTTGAGGCCAGCCTCAGCTACTTAGTGAGGCTCTCTGCAACTTAATGAGACCCTGTTTCAAAATAAAGGAGAAAAAAAAAATAGGGTAGGGAGGTAAAATGCCCCTGGGTTCAATCCCTAGTACCACAAAAAGGGAAGAAATTGGATTCGGGCATTCTTGGGCAGGCGGCATAAAGTGTAGACTTATTTTGCAGAACAATTTTTTTTCCCAGCTGGAAAGGCAGAGTCCAGGGAGGCTTCAAGATCCCTGGCTTGGGAGCAGAAAGAAGAATCCACTCCAGATCTCCAAACGAACTTCGTGTTGCATATGGTATGTTCTGAATAATTTACCAAATTATTCTTAAACTTAAAAACAGAGCCAAGACCCTGACATATGGGTAGATCTTAAGAACACTTCACTGTGGCGGTGTGTGTGCCATCAGACAGAGTGCCTGGTAGATTTCCTTGCACCCAGGTGGCAGCAGATGTCCCTGTTTGCAGGTTCCTCAGGAGACTACTGCTGTGTCTCCTGCTGCTCCCGCCACTGTGCCTGCAGACTTCCTCGACAGGCTTGACTGAGCGTTCTGATTGGAGAGTTTCCTGGAAAGTTCCTGGGCAGCAAAACTGGGTACGGTCTGAATTTGAAAACAGCCTGAATTTCAAAACATGTATCTACGCAGAGACAGGAGCCAGTGGGCTCAGAAGAAAGAATTAAAGTGTTACCATACAGTGGTTCCAGTGGGTTTAGAAGAGTCAAAGAATCTTTGCCGAATGGTGGTTCCATTCTTTGTTTGTTTGTTTGTTTTTGAAGGACCTTCAGACTGATCTCCAATGTAGTTGTGCTAATTTACAAATCCACCAACATTGTATAAGAGTTCCTATTCCCCACTTCCTGTCTAGTATTGGCTATTATTGATATTCTTGATGACTGCCATTCTAACTGGAGTGAGGTGGAATCTCAGTGTCGTTTTGGTTTGCATTTCCCTGATTGCTAGTGATGCTGAACATTTTTTTCATTTATTTATTGAACAATTGAATTTCTTCTTTTGAGAAGTTGAAAAGTGTATATTCAGTTCTATTACCTATTTTTTAACTGGGGTTATTTGTTTTTTAGTGTTAAGGGTTTTTTTTTTTTAGTTCTTCATATATTTTATATATTCTAGATATTAGTCCTCTATTAGAGGGATAGCTGGCAAGGATTTTCTCCCATGCTGTAGGCCCTCTCATTAGACTTTTGAGTGTTTCTTCTGTTACACAGAGGCTTTCTAACTTAATGGCATCCCATTTATGGATTCTTATTTTCATTTTCTAAGCTTTGATGTTCTTATTAAGAAAGTCTCTGCCAATGAATCTTTGCTAAAGAATTAAAGTCAGGACACCATACTGATACATGCATACTCAGTTAATAGCAACACAATTCACAATAGTCAAGTTATGGAACCAATGTCTATCAACAAATGAATGGATAAAGAAAATTTGACAAATATACAATGGACTTCTACTCATCCATTAAAAAACAAAATTATGTCATTTTCAGGGAAATGGATGGAACTAGAGAATATTATGCTAAGCAAGATTAGTCAGTCTCAGAAAGTCTAGGGGCATGTTATCATATGTGGAAGGTAGAGAGAAAACAGGAAATATAAGGAACTTTATTTTATTTTATTTTTGAGATATGGAGAATGAAACTTAGGGACATTCTACCTCCAAGCTACACTCCCAGCCCTATTTTTTTATTCTTTATTTTGAAACAGTATCTCGCTGAGTTGGAAAGGGCGTCACTAAGTAGCTGAGGCTGGCTGCGAACCACAATCCTCCTGTCTCAGCCTCCCGAATGCTGGGATTACAAGCCCAAGTGTGCACCACCATGCCTGGCTAAGGAACTTTAAATAATGCAGAAAAAGAGAGACCTGTAGAGTAGTGGAAGGGAGTTAGTGGAAGGAAGAGGAGGAGAAGGGAGAGAAATGAAGGATGGAACAGCACTATGGCAATATGTGAAGGTATCGCCACCAATCTCACTAACTCTGCAGGGAAGAAGGAGGGAAAGTGAGAGCAGGGGGTGGGATGTGGAGGAAAATACAAACAGATCTGTGAGCGCATATGCTTTTATCACATTGAATCTAGCATGTATATTTGCAATGCACTAATGCAATCATTGAAAAGTGATTATTGTCAAGCATAGGTGTTTGAAATAATATGGCATAGCTATAGGAGACAAGTACATGTACTAAAGAAATGTTCCAGCCGGGCGTGGTGGCGCACGCTTGTAATCCCCGTGCTTGGGAGGTGGAAACAGGAGGATGGCGCAGGTTCAAAGCCAGCCTTGCTGGCTTAAGAGACCCTGTTTCCAAATTAAAAAAAAATATATAAAATAGGTCTGGGACTGTAGCCTGGAGATAGAAGGGTTTCGAGGAACCTCAGTACCATAAAAAAAAAAATGTTGCTTGGATAACATCTGCTCAGTAAAAATATGTATTTTTGTCATTGTCTTCAAGTACCTTTTGCTATATCTCACCTCATGGCTTCTTTCTGTCTTGGCTTGAGCTGAGCTGGCACGCGGTGTGGCCAATGCACGCTCAGCCTCCTTTACCTGGGTCTGCTTTCCCACTTCTCTCTTGCCCTCCCTCCCTCCCTCCCCTACTCAGACTACCCCCAACATTGGCATTTCATAAAAATTCCATACCTCCATTCTGTATGTTTTAGTCTAATTTTCCATTGCTGTGACCAAAATACCTCATACAAACAACATAGAGGAGGAAAGGCTTATTTGGTGTTTCAGAGGTACAGTTCATAGTTGGCTGACTTCAAGACACATGTCATGTCATGGCACACAGCATGTGGCATAGAATGGTAGTTCCTCTCATGGAGGTAAGAAAGCAGAGAGAGAGAGAGAGGCAGAAAGAAAGAAAGAAAGAAAGAAAGAAAGAAAGAAAGAAAGAAGAAAGAGAAAGAAAGGGAGACAGAGGAGGGAGGGAGGGAGGGAAGGAAGGAAGGAAGGAAATAATCAGGGACAGAAATAATCCCCAAGGCCACCAATGATTTACTTCTTCCAGACATACCTCACCTGCCTAAAATACCACCCAGTAAATCCATTAAATTATCAGTCTTTCAGTGGACTTATCCACTGATGCGATAAAAACTCTAATTCCAATATTTCACCCCTGAGCTTATTTGTATTGCCAACAAATGAGCATTCCCGGGGCACACTCTATATTTAAACCATAACACTGACCCACATCCATCCCACTCTTTTCTTGACCTGGGTGGTCCAGAAAGAGCTCTCAGAGTCTCTCTGAATTCTACTGATAAAGAACAGGTAGACTTGACAAAGAAAGCATCACAGAAAGGAGAAAATAGTGCTCAGACAACTTCTGTTTCTTGACTGTATCAGTCATCTACTTTGCTAAACAAACCAACCCCAAAGTTAGTGGCTTAAAGTGGTCACCACCTAAATAGCTCTCAATTTATGAATTGTGCCTCAGGCTTGACTCAGATGGGTGACTCCTCTGGTCCCTTCTGGGGCTCAGCCGTCCACGGACTGAGCTGGTGTAAGATGGCCTCATTCGTTTGGCTTGTGGTTAACTGGGCTGAGGGGGCAAGAGAACCATGTGCTTCTCATCCACTCAGTACACTCCTAAGAGAAAACGAAGCCTGTAAGATCTACGATGGCCTTACAGAACTAGCGTAGCACTTCCATTGCATTCAATAGACCAAGGAAAGTAAAAATCAACCCCAAATCAGAAATCGAGAAAGTTGGCCTCTTGATGGGAGTTGCCTCAATGGGAGCTAGACAAAAAAAAATTGTTTTCTCTTCTAGAAAGAAGAGAAAACAATTGAGGCTGTTTTCACCTGGCTCAGAGTTGAAGTGCACTGACCAGAGACCAGAAAAAAGTGGCCTAAAGCATCCTTATCCCAGACTCCATGGGTCTCTCATATTGCCCTTTGTGCCTCCAGGAGAAAGAAGCAAAGAGAAGTCAGTAGACTTAACGGAATGCATTTGCATGAATCAGCTCTCTGTACCATCTTTCCAATACATCTAGTTTCCTAGATGAGCCTGACGATGTTTGACCTCTCTGAGAAGCATACTCACCAACTGTCAAGAGTCCCTTGTTGGCCTATTTCCCATGGGCCACGGTCACCCAACCCAACCCAACCCAGTGTGACTTATCGGTTGACATTTCAGCTGCCTGGGTGGCCCGGCCTGATGGCATAGAGTAGATCGATGAGATTTATTTGGGGGAACTGAATTTGTAAAGAGAGGGACAAAAGCTGTGAGCAACAAGATAGGCACTGAAAAAAACCAAATCCAAATTCCAACACTGGATCGACTCTTTGATATTACAACAGACCCCAGTGGCGACCATTTCATTGACTAAGCACCATGTACTGTTTTTGACTCCACTCTTCTGGAATATATAGAAGATTGCATAGATGAGAAATGCAATCAAACTTACCTCTCTTCAATCTTCTCATAAAATAATCTAAACAACCGTCTGCCCTTCTCTGCCTTCTGGGCTATATTATCTTTTTCTGTGAGACAGATTTTGCTTGCTGCTTTGGGAAACATTAACATATACAGGCTGCTCTTTGTTTCAGAATAATGTTGCATTCATTCTGAACATGACAGGTGCTCAGAGCAGTAAAACTGAGGGCGAAGAAGATAAAAATGAGTCTTAATTGTGAAATCCCATAAACATGGCCTCACTGTTGCAGAAAGGGAGTGTAGGCTGGGCGTAGACGATGCTCCCAGCCACAGTCGCACCTGCCTTTATCTGCCTTTAGTTTCTTTGTTCCTGCAGGGCAGAGTGAGACCCTGAGAGGGAGCACAGGGCCAGTGGGTGGAATGTTCTCACTTTGCTTCTGATCTTTTCATCTTTCTTCCTTTCTCCTCAGAGTTCGAGATACACAGTGGGGGTGGTAGAATATAAAACCTAAGAGTTGACTCATTTGAAACACTGGGTACAAAAGTATTTTCCCTAGTGTCCTAGCCCATTTGCGTCGCTATAACCAACTGCCATAGACTGGGCGGCTCATAGAAAACAGCGATTGATTTCTTACAGTTTTGGAGGTTGGGAGGTCCAAGGTCAAGCCGCTTGCAGACTCCTAGGAAGGCGTCTCCTGCTTCGTAACTTTGTTTTTTTGTCATATCCTCATGCAGCAGACGGAGCAAGGAATCTCATAATCTCTCCTGTGGTCATTTATGTATTTAAGTATTTTGTATTTGTTTGTTTGTTTTGCTATCTCAGAGAATGAATGCAAGGGTATTCTAACACTGAGATACACCCCCAGTCCTTCTTATTTTAAGACAGGGTTTTACTAAGTTGCCCAGACTGATGTCAGACTTGAGATGTTCCTTCCCCAGCCTCTCCAGGAGGTAGTATTACAGGTGAGTGCCCTTGTGCCCAGCTCTGTGGTATGATATAAGGACAATAATCTCGTTCATGAGGACTACGTTCTCATGACTTATCATTTCTCAAAGGCCCCAGCAGCTAATAGCATCAACTTAAGAGTAGATTTTAATATATAAATTTAATATATACAAACACATAGAATATATAATGTGTAATATGAATATATATTATAATATAAATAAAATATCAATTTAAGGCAGATATATGTATATTCATAGCATTGCAACTTCCTATAGCTGCTATGCTGTGAGCCCCACCGCACAGCCCCTCGGGGTGCCCTTGAGTCATTTATAGCTCCCCTGAAGCAACTGCATCTCTCTTTTTTACAATTCTAGGCATTTCTACGGACTCTCGTTAATTTTCTCATTCTATCTGCAAGGAAGTCGGAAAAGTGGGGATTTGATGCCTGGAGGAGTAGCCCCCAATCAATGAGAAGAAACAGAATCGAGCAGACAAAGACTTCAGCTTCTTCCTTTGTCAAATGTGTTCTATACAACACCCCAGAGAGTCCCCAGTAAGGGAAACCCAGTTGCCCAGGGTTGGAGCCTGCTTATGACACACGCTTGATAGGCTCCCCTCCTTCCCAATTCTCCACTTTCCTTTCCTGGCTTTAACTCCCAGATAAGCTACTCATACCCAAGACTTTTTCTTAAAGGTCTGCCTTTGGGATAATTCTTACTAAGACACAATGAAGTGGGAAAATATGACCCTTCTCTTAAACTTTTTTAGCTCTGTCCCAAGACAATGCACCATGCACCGGTTGAAACCAGGAAGACAGTAAACACTTGAAGTCACTTGGGAAAGCTGGACTGAAGAGATCAGCGAGAAACCAAGATGACACGAACTCTATAAAACTACATGAAGCTCTTTGCAAGTTTCAAAGAGCTCTCACTTCCTCATGACACCTTATTGCATCTCTTGAAGCATTTCATAATATGAGAAAATACTTTGTCATCTGCCAGAAAATTGTCATAATAAATATAAAAATGTGAAAGTTCCTAAGTCCTCAACTTTTCACAACCATATGTGATAACTCTGCTTTTACTTTAGTTTGAATTCCAATTCTTGTTTCCCTAAAGATTAGCTATACCTGGGTTCCTACCTTGGGTTCTTTCTGCCCTTAAACAGACCTTGAGTAGGTCCCTAGCCTTGAAAACACCAGAAAAAGTCCTCAGTCACCTTTGTAATTACTATGGATGGGGCAGGACCCTAGGGGCCAGTGGTAGAATCAGTTGTTAACTCTAAAATTTGTTAAATAGATATTGATGAACTCCAGATAGGAAACCAGTTCAAGGTAAGATCAAGGTTAATTATACCAACTAATTATCTAGCACACAATTGTTAATGTTGAATAGATTTTTAAATATATTTCTTCATTAAAAATATATATGATATCTGGGCATGGTGGTACAAGCCTTTAATTCTTGGAGGCTGAGTCATGAAGACTGCAAATTCTGGGGCAGTTTCAACAACTTACCAAGACACTGTCTCAAATTTTAAAAAATACATAAATATATAAAAAGGGCTGGAGATGTAGCTCAGTGGCTGAGTTCAATTCCCAGTAGCCACCCACACGCACATAGACACAAATAATCTTTGTGTTTTCAGGTTTGTCTAGTAATAATGCTCTATACCAAAGAATTCCAAAATCTCAGTGGCTTAAAACAGCAACATTTATTGCACTTTCACAGGTCTAGAGATTGGCTGTGACTAGGCCACTGTCACTTGGGCTGAACCCCGAATTGTGAGTCAAGATTCAGGAGGGTTCTGCATTTTTCATTCTAGGATATAGACTAAATGAAAAACAGCTACCAGCACACTCTCTTCTCATGGAAGAAGGCAGGGTACAGGAGACCAAAACAAGCCATGCAAGTGCTTCCTGTATGACTTTATATTAATTTGCTTGAGTTAGCCATTTTACAATGTGTGAGTGTGTGTGTGTGTGTGTGTGTGTGTGTGTTCACACCATCATGTGATATCCCATAACTAGAGTTTTTTTTTTTCTCACCTAATCACTTAATCAGGTATCTATTTTTTATTTTTATGAGGATCATATTGAAATGGCATACATTCACACAGTGCTTGGTGCCCCCCATTTCCCTTTACTCTCTCCCAACAATGAGTGTCCAGGTTAACCATTTATACACATTCACACTTAGACACATATTTGAATGTAGCTGCTTCATTAATCAACCTCAGCCTTCTTCCTCTCCTACCCTTCCTTTCTAGCTTTGCTGAAGTTTCCCCTCCATTATCTGGAGTCCCTCTGGTATCCCTAATACTCCCTAGTTTGGGCATATTAAAGAAAACATATGTCCCTACTCTTTCTGTGCTTGGCTGATATTACTTAACATAATTTTTTATTGGTCAATATTAAGAATAGACAAAAATTGTGTTATTTGCATATAATAAAAATAACATAAGCAAAAAAGTCTGATTGCAAGTGGCCCCTTCCAGGTCTATCCACATTCCTTTGGCTAAAGCCTCCTCTTAGGCCCAGTCCCATACCTGAGAAGAGATATTATCAGTGCCTTGCAAAACAAGACATTCTGTGCACTGAACGGCCAAGGGTGTGCCTATAAAATTCTATCACTCAGAGGGAGTGAAGAACTGAAAATCTAGCACAATATAGAAATCCTCAGACATGCCCAAAATCGACAGGAGTTTTGCTGGGGCAACGTCACCTCGCTGCCAATCCAACCTCACTCCGCCTCGCTCTCACATTATTAGGAAGCAAATTCTGCTTTTTATGAGTGTCATCTAAGGGGGGAAATTAATTTATATCTTTGAAAGCAGTGGAAGATTATTTAGATGCCAAGGAACTCAGAAAATAACTTAAAAAGACTTGCTAACATGTCAACATGATGTGACTAAAGCAGAAGCGCATGCGCAATAGTGACGCGATGTCGTCATCCCCAAGACGCTGCACATGCGCGTTCCACGCTGAATATTGATGAGTTTTATATTAACTGCCCATTCGAGCTAGAATAATGAATACCACCCAAGAAAAATTAAAGTAAATGCCCACTCTCTCTCTCTCTCTCTCTCTATGTACATTAATCTCAGAGGCAAGAGAAGGGAAAAGAAAATTTTCAGTAACAGAATTTTAATACACAAACCAGCAATACTTCATCTGTGGATTAGAATTGTACTGCTTTAGACCAAAACCTCACTTCCCCCCACTTCCACAAGATACCTCCTTCCATCTGTGGAAGCACAAGATAATTACACACACACACACACAAAACCAGTTACCACAGTATACCTGCAACAAAATACAAATATGAAAAAAGAATGAGGCTAAAAAGAAGTACAAGCAGGGCTTCCTGGCACATCTGTAATTCCAGTACTGGGGAGGTTGAGACAGGAGGATCGCAGGTTCAAGGCCAACCTCAACAACTTAGTGAGACCCTATTTAAAAAAAAAAAAAAAATTCTGGCCGTAGTGGCACATGCTCTTAATCCTAGTACTTGGGAGGCTGAGACAGGAGAATCATGGTTAGAGGACAGCCTCAACTACTACTTAGGGAAGCCCTTTGCAACTCAGTGAGACCCTGTTTCAAAATTAAGAGTAAAAAATCAGCTGGGAGTGTAGCTCAGAGGTAGAATGTCCCTGGGTCAATCCCAGGGCCACTAAATAAATATATAATACATACATACATACATACATACATACATACATACATACATACATAGGGCTGGAGTGTAGCTCAGAGGTAGAATGCTTCTGGGTTCAATCCCAGTAATACACACGCACGTGTGCATGCACCCCCCCCACACACAAGACAAAAGTGAGAATTGTCAGGGTGGGTTTAATAGAATAAATAATCAGATCAACTTAGTATAATAATTTTTAACCCAAACCTAAAATAACACCTGACTTTCTGAAGTGGAGAATGGAAATATATCGTGGCTGGCTTAAACAACAGAAATTTATTTTCTCCCGGGTGTGGAGGATAACTATTGCAATGCAGGCACGAGAGGGCTCGGCCTCCCTGGAGGCCGAGGCTCCACAGTCCGCTGACAGCCAGCTCCCACAGTGTCCCCCCCGGCCTTCCCTCTGCCCACCCACTATCCCGCTGCTTCGCCCTCTTTTACTTTCCTCTTTGAGGGGTTGTTCTGCCACTGAACGACACCTCCAGCCCTCAGAGTCTCAACTGTTACTGCATGCTGGCCTTCCAACCTGCGATCCTGCTGTTTCAGCCTCCTCAGCACAGGCACGCACCACCACACCCAGCTCATAAGGACAGGAGTATCGGATTAGGGTCCCATCTTTGTTTTTAAAAAATAACAAAACCTGCCGGGCGTAGTGGCGCACGCTTGTAATCCCCGCGCTTGGGAGGCGGAGACAGGAGGATCGTGCTGGTTCGGAGCCAGCCTCTCTGGCTTAAGAGACTCTGTTTCCACATAAAAAAATGTTAAAAAAAAATAGGTCTGGGAGTGTAGCCCGTGGGAGTGCATCCCGGAGGTAGAAGGGCTTCCAGGAACCCCAGTACCACCACCAAAAAAACCCACACAATAATAATAATAATAATAATAATAATAATAATAATAATAATATAAAAAATAACAAAACCTTAGCAAAACTTTATTTAATCAATTACATCTTTAGAGTCACATTGGGAATTAAGAGTTTGAACATATGAATTTGGAGGGGGACACAATTTATCCTTAATAATGACATCAGTCATTAGGTATTATTTCTATTACTTAGACCTAATATTGCTATTGGTAATATTAATTAGCTAATAACATAATAAAGCTAATAACATAATAGCTAATAAAACATAATTAGCTAATAACATAATAAATAAAACATAATATATAAATAAAATATAACATAAATATAAATAAATATAACGTAAATATAACATATAACATATATGACATAAAATATAACAAATATAAATAAAATATAACATAATAAAACATAATTAGTGAATAACATAATAAATAAAAGTTAATAGATAGTAATATAGTCTTCACTATGTTCCAGGATCTTTTCCATGTGTTTTTGTGGATTAAATACTAACATTAATCTCTTTAGGACTTGAAACAATCCTATTTCATAGGTACTATAATTTCCCCCATTCTGTAAATAAGCAAGCTGAGGCACTGGAGGGCTAAATAAAGTTAGCTTTTATTTAGCTTGTTGAATAAAGGATGACCAGTTAAATTTGAATTTCTAATCAATAATGAGTGAGGTTTTTTTTTTTTTTTACTATATGTATGTTTCAAATATTGCATATAACATGCTTATACTAAAAAGTAGGAGTTGATGCCGGGCGTGGTGGCGCACGCTTATAATCCCCGCGTTTGGGAGGCAGAGACAGGAGGATCGCGCAGGTTCGAAGCCAGGCGCATGCGCTGGCTTGAGACCCTGTTTCCAAATAAAAATACAAAACAGGTGTCTGGGAGTGGAGCCCAGAGGTAGAAGGGCTTCCAGGAACCCCAGTACCAAAAAAAAAAAAAAAAAAAAAAAAGTAGGAGTTGATCTGAAGTTTAAATGTAACTGATCATCCTTATTTTTACTTGCGGAATCTTTTATAACACTAATTAGAGGAAAGATTTTTTTTTTATTTTAGTGGAACAGGGGATTCTTTTAAGATATATTATTAGGGGTCTGTTGAGAGAGCCAATGAGAAGATGAGTGGTCCATTCCTCACCCTTCAAATATAGCAATTCCCTCATCATCTTTTTATACACTGAGATTTCCTATAAATATTCTTTTGAGGAAAGAAACATATTTCCTAGACTTAAAAAAAATTACATTAGCAAGACTATTTTCAGGTAAAACATAACTTCTAGGTGTCTTGTTTGATTTGCTTTGGGGTACTTTCCCCCCAAATTTTTGCCATTCTATTCTCCAAATTTGACATTTTCTAATTTTCACACTCCCTAAAATGTCATGCAGGACTCGTCCATCGGGCTCTAACATAAGGGTTTTCCAGCCCTGGCCAACAGCCTGGAGGTTGCAGCAGTTATTATAAATAAAGTTGCCCTGGAGCACATCATTGTCCATTAATTTACATTTTAGCTATTGCTGCTTATGCACTACCAAAGCAGAATTAAATAGTTGCAGTAGAGACCATTTGTCCCAGAAAGCCAAAATGTTTACTATATTGATCACCAAAAAAATCTGCTGACTCCTAACGTCTGAGAACCTGTTTCTGATGGCTGACAGTGAGGCTGAGAAACAAATCCTCACGAAGTCCCTTCTGAGTTTAGAAGAGGCAAGATTAACTGAGCAGATTGATTTTCTGTGATAACTTTTAATTGCTTGGTGTCACTTGGTAAAATTGCCTCATAAAATAGCAAAGCTATCGGACAAAGTGTTTGTATTGAAAATTCGGTCGCATGGATTGGTGCTGATAATGACCTGTAATTCTGCAGAAATGACAAAGAGACGAAGCTTTTACTAGAACAAAGTCTATCAATATTTTCTGTCCTGTCTATGGCTCTTATCAAATGTAAACCTTAAAGCAGAAATCCAATCGTTTCTTCCCTGATTCCAAACCACTTTCGAAGTCAGTACTCCAGTAGATTACAATAACCTGTCACGCTGGAATTCAGACAAGACATTTAAGGCCATAGGCTACTTACCATAATATAAAAGGATTTAGGTTGACTCTTCCAGGATCAGCACTGAGAGTTTTAAAGAGCTGCAGTGTCTTTGAAGTCACACCTTCCTGATACTTTAGTTGGCCTTCATAAAGTTATCCATGTGCATTTTATCCACCTCTTTACCCTAGGGAACTGGTTCATCTTTGAGGTTTCATTTCGTATTTTAAGCAGTCATTTTCTGTAAATCCCCAGATTATTCCTGAACAATCAATAGCTATAATTATTCCAGGTCCACGAAGAACTCAGGAGGAGTAAAACCCTTCGGAAAATGCTCCCCTCTGAACACTGATCCCTACGTACTTAATACTGTGAAAACCAGGCTGCCAGTCTTGTCAGTACGTTTCTCAGTGATCTTCTTGCTTTTTAGTTTGTTACGCTTTTTTTCTGATATGAACTATTGGTTATTTTAAAAATTCAAAGTGTCCAAACAAGTTTTTAAAAAGTTAGAAAAAAAGATGTTATGATAGGACTTAATGAAGCCCATAAAAAGACAGACATACAGTCGGAGTCACTGAAACATCAACTTTAGCACTACTATCATGGTTTGGATTCCCTTCTCTTTGAAGCCTTGGCTAGAGACATAGTAATGGTATGTTTGAAAAACATACTTATTATAAATGGGAAGCCAAGGCCTTTATATCATTTATGATGTCCATGTCATTTATAAAGTCCATTTATGAGACATAAACATGTTAGGAACTACCTCCTTAGGAATGATCCATCTCTTTGGCCCAAAAAAGGATCATTTTTCAGGACTTTTTGAATGTGTAAGAAATGTTTGATACAAACAGTGTCTCGGGGAGGCAAGTGTGAGCCATCATATCTGATCGGCGTTACCTGCAGTAACCTCTACAGTGTCGAGCGTTTGCTGATTCATTTGGGACTGCTTCGGCCCAGAGATGCCTCATTAGGAGGAAGCAAATTGATCTGTGCTCAGGGCTTGAAGAATGATTTCTCCCAAGAGCCACAGTAAGATGCATGTGGGTTTTCAGGTAGAAGTTGGGTGGAGGATCACTCCAGTAAATATTAGGTGGCTGAATCCTCACTTTCTTCCTCTAACAGACATGGCAACAGAATATTTGGAGAACAAGATAATAGAGGAATAAATATGCAAATAAGTGAGCTAGGAAAAAAAAAAAGCTAGTGGTAGAAAAAGAGTCTACACCGTAGTTTTTTTTACATGGCTATGGAGTAGACAAGTAAGTTAAGATGTGAATGAAGAGTCAGCCAAGGAAAGACCAAGGAAAAGTACAATACAGACAAGAGCACTATCTGGTGTGAAGGCCCTAAGGAAGGAAGAGCCCAGAGTGTTCAAGGAACAGTGAGGTGGCCAGGCTTGGAATGTAGGGACTGAGGGATTACACTGCAACAATAAAAGTATAAAAATTTAAAAAAACATGAAAGTGTCAGCTAATGACCTTCTCATGCGGAAAAAGAAAGAGTACAAGGTAAGACCAGAGAGGGAGGGAGGTGGGCCAAGTTATAGGAGGCTTTGTAAGCCAAACAAGGAGATTAGACTACCTGCCAGAGAAGGCCTTTGTGTTCTTTGGTCTCCGGCCTTGGCCAGGCCACAGGGAAGCTGCTGGGGAAAAGAAAATCAACAGTCCCATTCCTGGCTTTTGTTAAAGGAAGGGGAGGGACCCAGATGCAGGCTCCTGGGTTTGAAAGAATTAGAAGAAAACAAAAGGGAGGGGACTCCCTAGACTGGCCGGGCACTGGAGACCTGGAGGCCTCCAGTTCTGAGGAGCCAAGGCAGAGCCCTCAGAGGGCAGGACCTCTAGTGGGTGGTCTCGGACTCTGGGCCTTCTCTAGGCTCTGCGGCCCTGGGTTTAGCAGCACTCCTTCTCTGGGAACTGCAGGAATTCTACTGGTTTAATTTTGAAGAAAACTGTGAAGGCTCAGACAAGGAGCACAAAGGGGCCAGCCAGGGTGGCAGGAGGAAGGAGCAGCCTCACCAGTTGTTTCTGTGCCTGAGCCCTCTCCTCTTCTCTGTCCAGGCCTCCCATCACCTTGTACCCCCATTGAGGATGGGAGTCTAATACTGGCTCAGAGAAATGCTCAGCAGCCCAGGGCCAGGGGTTCCAGATAATTTGGTTAAAAATATTTTTAAAGGTACCATCTGATTCTCAAAAAACAAAAACATTATGTTGATTGAAAGAAACATGAGAACCGAGCATGGGAGTACACACTGGTAATCCCAGTATTCGGGAGGCTGAGACAGAGGATCCAGGTTCACAGCCAGCCTCAACTACTTACTGAGGCCCTCTGCAACTCAGTGAGACCCCCGCTTCAAAATAAAGAATAAAAAATAGGACTGAGAATAAAAAAGAATAAAAAAGAAGGCTGAGGTTCATTAATGAAGGAACTACATTCGAATATGTGTAAAAGTATGAATGTAGCATAGTCAACCTGGACACTCATTGTTGGGAGGGGAAGGGGAAGTGGGGTGGAGGAGAGCACCAAGCACTGTGTGAATGTATGCCATTTTCAATATGTTCCACATAAAAATAAAAAATAAAAATATTTTAATAATAAATAATTATAATGAAAAAGAAGGTAAGACAGGAGGGTCACAGGTTCTAAGCCAACCTCAGCAACTTATTGAGCCCCTGTTTCAAAATAAAAGTGCTGGGGGTGTAGCTTTAAAGTAGATTGCCCTTGGGTTCAGTAGCCAGTATCAAATAAATTTAAAATAAAAGGGCCATGAGAGAACCTTTGAGAGTAGTAGGAATGTTCTCTCCATCAGCCTGATGGCCACACCACCCAGCTGTACACTTAAGATTCATCTGTTTTACCGTATGCAAATTATGCTGCCAAGAAGCATGGATGCAGAGCTCTTGGGGTATCCTAAGAACAAAGGAAGAAAGGATAGACGGCATGGAGAAAGAGGGAACAGAGGAGAAAATATAGGTGCCAGCTTATCTCAGGCCACTTTTGCTGATTCACACTTACCATTGCACATTTTCCAACCATGTGTTACACAAAATGAGCATCTATATTGTGAGGAGTTTTTGCCAAACAGCTAGTCTGTGTCGAGTGGCCAGAGAGAAGAAAATGGTAGTGAATAGGTCAACAACACACAGAGCTTGGACCTGGTAGGAATTGCTCTGCCTAAGGGCAAAAGAGCCAGGCTCTTGGGAAAGGCTTAACAAGTCGGGCAAGGGGCCTGTGGGCTGCAAGAACAGGGATGCTTTGAAAATATGCAGCTGTGCTTGAAATGTGCTCTCTCCCTAGGAACCTACCACAGCACGGGCTTTCTGTAAGTCTCTGCTCAAGGGGCTTGTCCCTAAGGCTCATGGAACCTGGAAGCCTGGGAAATGATTTGCAGGACAATGGGCTGTTGGGGACCTCAACAGACATAGGCCAGCTGGTTATGCTGGCAGATTTCTGCAGATCTTGTGCTCAGGCTACGGGGTTTCCGCTTGTCACTGACTTGTTACGGCAGAGGCAGAGGAAGCCCTCTTAGCCCCACTGTTCCTTTCAGGAAAGGAGGGACCAAGGGCTTCCCTGAAAAATCTTGGGAAAGTGACATTTCCTCAGGCTTGAGGACACTACTGGGTGACTTTCCAAAACACTGGGCTATGTTGGCCTGATTGTTTATCTTCTTCAACTCTCTTTAGGAAAAAACAAAAAAGCATGTTCCTCTGAATCTTGATATCAATAAAGAGAGTCCTTGGGACTACTTATAAACAATGATAGGCATTTGTCTAAACCAACAGAAAATATCACCACCATTGAACATGACCACACACACACACACACACACACACACACACACACACACACAGTCTTCCACGTCGCTGCTTTTCCTGTGCTTATAGACTGAGGGATTTTCAGCCTCAGCTTCTCACCACTTTGCTCTTAGGGAACTCAGGAAGCATCAATTCCAACGTGTTTAAATGAAAACTTCTCAGGAATTCCATAGCTAAGTGTTGTCAGTCAACATTGCAGAGAATGAGGAACTCATCACAGTAATAAAAAAAAGGCTACTCATATTAGATATACTGTTTATCACTCAGAGTGGGTTCTTAGGACAATAAAAATCATCCTGACACATCTCATCTACCTGGGAGGCCGAGGCAAGAGGCTCAGAGGCCTGGACACCTTAGCAAGACTCTGTCTCATAGTATAATACAGCAGGGCTGGGCTATGGCTCAGTGGTAGAGTGCTTGCCTAGCATGCTCAAGGCCCTGGGTTTAGTTCCAAGCACTACAAAAATAAATAAATTAACTAATAAAAATAGTTACATTGGAAGAAATTTCATTACAAGTTCTCAGGGCTTATTTCCAAACTCCCTGAAAGAGGCCAGCTTTCACTACGGTGCCTGCATTCTCAGCCGGGTTGGGCTAGAAGGGACACAGAGAGGAAAACAAGCTAAAAAGGAGGAAACGGGGTAAAAGGAAGCAAATGTGCTTTCCTCCTGGCAACTTTGACTCAAGAACCCCGATTTAAAAGAAAGAAAACAATATTTTAAATAATATATGCACAGTATTCATTCTGTATTAATAGTCCAATAAATTGTTCTTAACTAGTTGACAATTGCCATGGTACAATGCAATGGTTACTCATCTGTATATTTAATTAATGCTGTATAGATTTTGTATTTCTTTCTAGTTCATTAAAATGTAATATTCTGCTGGGAGTAGTGGTACACACTTGTAACCCCGGAATATGGGAGGCTGAGATAGGGGGATCGCAGGTTCAAGACCAGCTTCAGCTACTTAGTGAGGCCCTCTGAAACTTAGTGAGTCCCTGTTTCAAAATAAAGAATAAAATAGAATTGGAGAGTGTACCTTAGAGGTAGAATTCAACACACAACACCATTAAAGGTAGGCTTTTTAAACAAAAATAGCCAGATTGCTAATTTTTCTTATTTTTTAAATAAAACCATTCTCACACATGTTAACAACAAAAAGATCCTGATTAATTTACACACTAATTAAACAGCTAGGTTTTCTGTGGCCCGAATGGAGGTCACCTTCCCCAAAACCAGGTCATTGCAGGTGATTACAGAAGAGTCCCAGTCTCCCCATCTAAGAGGCACTTGGTGCTCAAGGACATTCGCGGGCTAGTCACAGCAGTGATTGCCCTGTGGGATGAACGTTGGTCCCCTCCCTTCCTTACAGGGGACTCTAGCCTCTGGCAGCTGTTTAAATAGTCAACTAGAATGATAAGACCAGAGCTGCGTAACAACATCTCTTAAGTGACAGGCCACTTACACTCTTGTGATCACTCAAGATCGTTTTCCATTTGGACATGTGGCGACACAGAACATCGTGGTGGGGATCGTGGAGGTGAACATGGCAGATCACCTCCTGGCAGCCAGGAAGCGGAAATAATAAAGAAAAAAGGCTGAGATCTCCCAAATCCCCTTCAAGGGCACACCCCAGGCATCTACCTTATCCCATCAGGCCCACCTCTGAAAGATTCTACTACTTGCCAACAGCGAATGGAGCCTTCAACAGACTCTTCCAAATCACACCGGAGTTGAGGAGGGAACCAAATAGGCCATTCTGAAACATCGATTCATTTCAAAGATCTGGGAGGTAAAATGCAAATCATCTGATGTCAATGTGAACTTCAGTGTACCATGCAACTGAGTACAAAATTCACATGCACTTCTAGATGAAACAAGAGCCTTCAAAGGAATTGTGGGTTTTCTATGAACTACTCTTGGTTCTTCTCAGAAAAGCTCTGAATACTATACAAAAAGTTCTAAGACATGTTCTTTCCAAATCCTGGCAGTAAGAGAACTGCCAGGGAGGGAGACATAAGCCCTCATTTCAGAGACAAAATAGAGGCCCTAAGGAATTGCTTCCTAAAGCTGAGCTCTGGGAAGGGTATAAAGAAATCCTCCATGAGTCCTGACTGGGCAGGACTGGGGCAGGTTCCAGGTTTCTGCATCTCTGGCACACTCGGCTCAGATCCAAGTTGCTGGACCCTGATCACTCTCTAAATAGCAAGGCTGAGGTGCCCATCCTGCCACCTGCGCGTCCACTGAGGTTCAAAATATGGATTTTCCCCAGCCTGTAGGGTGGGGTGTGAAGGGCAGTGGGTACACATCCTGCTTCAGAGCATCTGTGCTTCTGGAATCAAGTCCTGGTGGCAGCCAGGTGAGTTGCTGGTGGGCTCCCTGGCACTACTCCTGCCTCTCTCTCTAGAAATAGCCCAGCTCTGTTGGACTGCGGGGATAGGAAAAAGAAGGGTCTTAGACAAAAACCCCACAGAGCAAACACAGGACAATCTCCTGATAGTCCCTAGATCTGCTGTTCACCCAGTATCCCTCAAGAAGATGGTCCATTTACTAAGACCTAACATATTTATCCACCAAACAGTAATCAGTAGTTGTCTTGACCTCCATAAGAGGCCCCAGGTGTCAGGTTCCTCTGCTCCAGCAATAAAAAACCTGCCACCCTGAGCACATGCCAGAAATCTCCCCAGCACACGGCTCATCTAATCAACATAAAGGTTTCTAGCCAGTGTGAATATGAGCCATGCCTCAGAAACATAACCACAGGGAAACAATTTTTTTAATGAGGTTAAATTCAGGTAATATAAAATCAATCACTGCAAAGTGTACAGTCCAGTGGCATGTAGTTATTCACAATAGGTTGCAATTATCTCCTCTAATTCTAAGATGTCCTTGTTTAGCCCAAAGGAGGCCTCATAACCTATCAGCAGGTCATTTTGCGTCCCCTGGCAACCTCTGATCTGATTTCTTTCTCTATAGATTTGCCCTTTTGCATATTTCATATAAATGGAATCAAATTAAGCGTGGCGAAGCAGACCTGTAATTTCCATATCTGGAAAGCTGAGACAGGAGGATCACAGAGTCAAAGCTAGAACTGGCAAATCAGGAAGCCTCTGTTTTAGCAAAATATAGATAAAATAGAGCTGGAAGAGTAACTAAGAGGTAGAATACCCCTGGGTTCAGTTATCAGTAACACACACACACACACACACACACACACACACACACATGCACACACACACCATATATATATGAAATCATGTACTATGTGGCATTTTGTGTCTGGCTTCTTTCTTTTAACATGTGTTCAAAGTTCATACATACTGCAGCAATTATCTAACTTAATTCCTTTTAGTGAATGAATAACATTCCATTGTATGGATATACCATATTTGTTTATCCACTCATCCTTGAGGGGTACTGGGATGTTTCTGCCTTTGGGCTGCTGTGGCTGGGTAGCACATTCTTGGAGCTCCCCATGGAGTCATTGTGATTCACAGGAAGAAGGAGAGTTCCATCACTTACTCACTGCAGCCTAGTTTTTTAAGATGTGGCCTGAACTAACTTAGGACAATTTAAAAGAATTCACTCAATGCTCAACAAATGGAAATTTTATACCACTGGAGAGCTCAATCAAATATTCTCTGGGTGCTACAAACAGTCGTAAAAAAGGAAGAAGAAGAGTTCCATCACTTACTCACTGCAGCCTAGTTTTTTAAGATGTGGCCTGAACTAACTTAGGACAATTTAAAAGAATTCACTCAATGCTCAACAAATGGAAATTTTATACCACTGGAGAGCTCAATCAAATATTCTCTGGGTGCTACAAACAGTCGTAAAAAAGGAGCTTCCAATTGTTGGAGCAGTGGCAGATTCCGTACAATAAGAAGCTTGCGTCCCTGTGGACCTTGCTTGGCTCTGGGCTTGGTACTTGATGGGTCCCTCTACTATCCATCACACTTGAAGATACTTATGTCTAGCTTGTGTCTGTACTTATGTCTATCCAGGCTTCATGCATGCTTTCCTAAACTGGGGTTCCCTAAATTGAACCATGAGATAAGAACTTGGGTGCAGTAGTTGAAGATGATCTCAAGAAGCAGAGTGGATGGGGTGGTGGAGAAAGACAAAGGATGAAGAAAATGTGACAGTATATTAATGAGCATATTACCATCTGTACACAGAGCAGCATCCCCATGGGAACACACAGCAGGAAAAGCACCCCAAAGGCAAGGTAAACAAAGTCTTAGCCCACTAAGTACTGTCCTTCCTGTGCTTCTGTTTGTTCCTGGGCTTATTAAATCCCTGGCTAGTCCAATCTGAGTCATCCTCAAGCCAAGAAAACACTAGCCAGGAGAGCAGCAGGTGTTTTAGATAGCAAACTATACGCCTGCATAGGAATTGTCCCCCGACACTGCAAAGGACCACAGGCAGGGTACCAATGGGATGTCCTGCAATGCTAACCTGTTAAGCCATTAAGCCACAAGAGATGACCTGAGTGGGGAGAGAATGATGGCATTCATTCCACAGCAGGCTAACTTGGTCATCAGAGAATTCTTCTTAGATTGGGAGAGTTCCCTGCTGGGCTTTACAGGGCTAAGAGGAGGGAAGGCAGGATCTGGCATGGGGATGCCGCCTGATGGAAAACCACCAAGAAAACCATTTCAGTTGAGGTCCACCATCATCCTAAGGGATGAGCCTGAAATAAACTCTTCCATAAAGTGGCCAAAGAATTACTTTGTGCTCAACACAGAAGCATCTTGGTAGGGTGGGGCTGAGCTGCAAAGGAAAGGAAGTCCCATTTCCTGCCCTTGGGATATCCTGAGGAACAGCATTTAATCAGAGATTTGGAAGGAAATTCAATATCAGGTTAAGGAGCAATGGGTCAAGTAGACTTTGGCCTCTCATGTTGTTACTTTAGTCCTCTTAATGGGCTTCAGTAAATTTCCCATAATATTCACATTCCAACCTATTAGTTCTATCACATTGGTTTATTTCATGATATGAATTCAGTCAGTTAAATCCACAATAGATAGTAGTTACTTTTAAAAAATAATAGATTGGGATATTTCCATGTACCTATCAGATGTCTCCATGGTTGGGGCTATTATACTTTACATTCATGGACTCAGACCTGAGAGGGGTAGTCTGGGGAAACCCAGGAACTCCTCCTCTGAATAATGTGGATCTTGCTTCTAATGGTTTTGTTGAGATATAAATTCCTTGGTCATAAGTTCAACCATTTAAGGTTTATAGTTTAATTGTTGTTAGTATATTCAGAGTTGTGTTAACAATCATCAGAATCTACCTGGAGACTATCTTCTTCGTCCCCAAAAGAAGCTCAGAACTCATTAGCAGCCTCCCCATCTCCCCTTTCCCCAGCAATTGCTAACTTACTCTTTGTCTCTATGTATTTTCCTGTTTTGAAAGTCTGTAGGTGGAAGGGTACATCATGTCTTCCGTTGTGACAGGCTTTTTCACTTAACATATTTCTGAGGTTCATCTATGTTACAGTACTCCATTCGGAATAATGTTTTATATGCATAAAATAAAAAATAGGCTTTCAAAAGAAATGAAAATATTGAAATGTAGTTAAAAAAATTTTTTTTGGTGGTACTGGGGATGGAACCCTTCTACCTCCTGGTTACACTCCCAGACCTATTTTATATTTTATTTGGAAACAGGGTCTCTTAAGCCAGAGAGGCTGGCTTCGAACCTGCATGATTCTTCTGTCTCCACCTCCCAAGCGCGGGGATTACAAGCGTGCGCCACCACGCCCGGCCATAGTTAAAATATTTTAAAAACAACTTTCTGATGTATACCTTATTAATGTTTGAAGTAATAGCATCCCAGCCTGGTACTTTAAAAGAAGCATAATTTCCAGAGCCCTCTTTCAGGATGCATTTCTAATTCAATGTTTCTAATTCAAACTTAGGAATGTTTCTAGAACTATGGTTTCACAGTTTTTCTTGCAGGCTTTCTTACAATTGCACATGCGTTGTACTAGTTTAAGCCTTTAAAGCTGGAAATGAAGAACCCCAGCCTAAGACTTAAAAGGAACACAATTCCCATTGCCCTACCTCAGAATTTGTCCAAACCCAATTTAGGAATGAATATTCCTGTAACTATGGTTTCGCTGATGCTGTTTTAGGCTCTCTCATATTGTGCATATATTGAACTATTTGGCCTAATATATACGATAGCACTATAATACTAGGTAGTGAATGACATTGAGAGTGAGACTACAACTGTCACAGGATAAGAGCTATGCTGCTTACTGGTAATGAAGTCTCAGAGGGTCTACCAACACCTGTGCTCTTGTACTGGCTGCATTCGTGATGGAAGGAAATGCTACAGTTTAGTTGAAAATGACTACGAGATAGATTTTTCCATCTCTGGATGGCCTGCTGTATTCTGTCCATGAACTCCTCTGGGGTCTGTGAATGTCAAGTAAAGAATGCCTGTAAAGAGTGGAGTTGGACACTACACCCTGCCTGGTTTGAAGCCTGTCTTAGCCACTTTGTTACCGTGTGACTTCAGGAAACCTAGGCAACTTTCCTCTGCTTTATTCATCATTTGAAAAGTAAGGATAATAAAATTTGGAGTACGTTGAAATTAGATAGCGTAAAGTTCTTGGAACTATACGTGATCTGTAGTAATTGTTCAACAAATATTTATAATTCTTTTCCCTAAAGAAGCTTAAGGTATCCTTTCAGGGTGAGACATGTAAGAAGAAACACTCCAGGTGATACCTCTCAAAATATGACGTGCACCCACCTGAGCTGGGGTGGCTCTCAGAGTTGGCATATTTGAATAGTGCCTCCAACACTATGAAAGAGTTCACAAGTTCACAAGGTGTAAAAGAACAGGAAAATAATTTCCAGGAGTAGACTCATATCTAAAGGCACCACAATTTGGAAAACCATGTACTGATAAAAAAAAAACCCTAAGTATTCACTTTTCAGTATTAAATCAAAGAGGCTATACTTATATATACTCATTTCATTGGTTTATGTTTTGCAAATTCTTATGGGTACCATAGTAGGGATTTAAGGTGAGGTGGGTGGGTCCAGCTTAGATTGTGATCCAAGGAGAACCACATAGCCTCTATGATCCATGTTCTTGTCCTTCTCATTGGAAGCCATTATTTATATTATAATGTAAAAAAAAATCTGTTATTTTTAAACTGAAATATCTTTAGACCAATATAGAGTAATTTTGGTAGACTGGATTTGATTCATGGCCCCATCACCAATATTGAGCCCAGGAATACACTTAGAAGATGCCCAATAAACGTTTATGGGAAATGGCAGAGAAAATGTAGGGGATCCCTTCCTGGGCTGCTGAACTGTTCGTGAGAGCTTGAATAATATTTTACTTTTAAAAAGTGTCCCATTGTTTGATTTTAAAGAGTCTAGAAAACACTGAGTTCAATTCTCTTATTTTGCAGTGAACAATCTGGGGTCAGATGATAAATGCCTTTCTGATTTGTATCTTTGCCATGACTATGAGATTTGAAGTAGGGCAGATCTGGATTTTTAATTACAGCTCTTCTATGTCCTAGCAGAGACACTCTGGGCATAATCAGCTGGCCTCTCATCATCATAGGCAAGAACCTGCCTAGTGTCCTAAGTCCCAAGGCTCTCCAAATGCTGACCACACTAGAGGATGACATGCAAGACATATTCTCTACCTGGTACAATTTGTGCTAATGTTATGGTTAGGTATGGAACATGCCCTGAAGAGCTCATGTATTAATATCCAGAGTTGATATAATTAAATCATGATGATTGAAAATTCTTCAGTGTATGAATTCACTGTAATGAATTTACTGGGTGGTGACCTAGGCAGATGGTGTGTGGCTAGAGAAAGTGCATCCCTGGGGGTGTGGCCTTAGGGACTATGCTTTTATCTTTGAATCCTCTTGCTTGCCTGATCTCTCTTGCTTCTGGCCTCCATGATGTGAGAACAGAGCCTGCGTCCTCACTCTTTCTTCTTCCCTCCACTGTACACTGAGCTCTGCAGACCCAGCTGACATGGTCTGAACCTTCGAAATCTCTAACAACTGTGATCAAATAAATATTCCTTCCTCTAAGTTGTTTGGTCAGTTGTTAGAGGTTACAGCAGTGAGAATGTTGACAAAGACAACTGGAAATGCACTCTGCAATCCACGGGCATGGAATGAGATGTGAATACACGTGGTTCCTGGCATTAATGTTTCTATTGAAACATTGCTAAACTGTCCAGTTTCCTTACTTCCCCTCTCCCTCTTTCTTTTGCAAAGTCCTATACGCAACTTGGGTATATATCTGTCTCCCCTAGTGAAACACAGGGGTTTTGAGAGCAAGTGTCACTCTTTTTGAACCAATTTCTTTTCCCACACCTGCTCCTCACACCCCTTCCTCACTCCACAACACAATAATCATCCTAACTTCACAGCAGTGGGGCCTCTGTAAGTGGCTATAAGTTAATGCCTTTTCTTCTCCATGACCCTCGGCAGCCTTTTGGAGAGAGATGACTTCAAGCATGTTTTCCCTGAAATGTTGAGCGTACTAAAACTAAAGAAAGTCCCATGTTATCCGTAAAGGTTTATCTGTAGAAACTGGCCCAGCCCAAGTGCCCAAATGTACAAGAACAATGAAACCCTTAGAGCCACTCGAAACCATTAAGGTCATTGTCTCTGATTTCAAATAAGTAGAATAAACAAACTCCTTTCCAAGTGGGAACTGGTTCTGCTGTCTTCTTTTAAGCTTTCCAAAGACAAGTTAACAATGTTTGAATGTTCCAGAAGTTTCCTTCTAATGGATTTCCTCTTATTGTATGCTCCAGATGGCCAGTGGATCGAGGATAGTACATCAGGGTGCCCATTTTAAACTATGACTTCATCTGTTTAGCACTTTTCTGGTATTACATGTGCATGCTTCAGGAAGAAAGGCGTGGCTACTACATTGTTCTATAACAAATGCAGCTGTGTTTCTCCCCACTGCTACTCTAAATACTGTCGCTTCTGGTTGCTCACAGGCTGACAGTGAGAGAAGTAGGTGTCTAGATGCACACACACACCCCCTCTACACAGCACTCTGGAGGAGTGACCAAATCCACCCTCCCCCCTGAAATTCAAAAACCTGGTGTAAACTTATAGCGGATGCTATAAGCACAAAGGAAGATGCACGTCAGCCACTCTGGTTCTCAGAATTCATGAGCTCAGACACATTTACTTTTCTATATATAACTCTCTTCCTGCACCTGCTTTCCTAAGACTGGAAAAGTTGATAAAACTATCTGATTATAAAAGGGGGCTTCTACTCTACGTGTGTGAGCAAAACAGGTAAAAACCATACTGGGTCTTCAAGTCACACTGCTGTCCCGCCTCTGTAAAAGCAAGACTGTTCAGATAGTTTGTTTACCACAGCCCTGAGCTGCATGACACCGTGACACCATCCAAAGCCCTCAGTGCTGAGCAAAGCTGGTGTTTTAAGTGGTCAAGGAGTAAGCTCAGTCCATGAGAGGAAACTTAATCCTGACCAGTGAAGATGGCAGAGAGCAGGGGAGAGCTGAAACAGAGCCCTTGTTCTAGCAGGATACAGTTTCCCCTCGGCTCCCCTTACAGATTCAAGATCTGAAGGCCAGTCCTGCAAAAAGAGTCATCTTAGAGGAGTGTTCACCTCCAGAATTGGCCTTCAAGGTTCAGCCAAGTTGTTCCCATTTTTCCTGAAGACTATCTTATCCTACCCTCCCCAGACATGGCTAACTATGTCCTCCTGTCTTGAGCCTGTGAACCATGTATATTTTGTCATTACCGCACTGATCACACCATTTAGTCACTTTTCATTTATATATTTGTATTTTTTTTTTTTTTGGTATGGTACTGTGGATTAAACCCAGGCGCAGTCTACCTCTGAGCTACACCACCAGCCCTATTTCATTCTTTATTATGAAACAGGGTCTCACTAAATTGCAAAGGGCCTCACTAAGGAACTGAGGCTGACCACAAACCTGTGATCCTCCTTTCTCAGCCTCCCAAATTCTGGGGTTACAAGCGTGAGCCACCAAACCCAGTTTTTCATTTGTCTCTTCTAATAAACTCCAATATTTTTTAAGGGAAGGATAATGAAGACCTCCTCAAAGACCATAGCTCTGTAGCATTTTCATACAAATGACTCATATCACCTAGTGCCTGCAGATACCAGGTATCTGTGCATATATATCTCTACCATCTTGTACCCCATTAAGATGTATGACTGCAATGCAGCAAAAAAAAATTTAAGAAAATTTAAAAAACAGGTATCAGCAATTGTGATCTCTTCTGAATGCCAAGAAAATATTGAGAGAATTTATCTGTGGCTGATTCTTTGACATCGAGACACTTGTTTACCTACTTCTCCTCAGCTTAGCCTGATCCTACTCTTTTTCCTGCCCCACCCCATAGCCACAGGTGATGGGAGAGACCCTGTGGATACCATATGTCCCACCGCTCCATGACCATAGCTTGGCTGGACCAACGTGCCCAATATCATTTAACCAATATGATTGGGGATACTGGATTATCTGACTCAGGATTCTAAATGAAAAAGTCTACAAGCTGAAAATTACTTGGCAGTGATGGCTGTACCCGAGGTTATGTGGCCTTAAGTTGAAGCAACCTCTTTCTATTTATGGCCACATAGGATGAAGAATGGTTGTACAGAGGAGAACAGAACAAATACATAGGGAAAAAACAGGAAATCGTCTGCTTCATTTGTCCCCAGAGAAATAGAAAGACAGAGATAAAAACAATATAGAAGGGGAAGGCCCAGAGTTTTTCTTTTCCTCAATTCTTGTTCCAAGGGAAGCCTGCTATTCTAACTTTCAATTCTATGACCCTCCCACCATACATTCAATATTTAATTCTGCTAACTTCCGTGGGTTTTAGTTTCTTGTCCAGAATACATTATTCCTAACTAAAGCACTGTACAAAAAAGAATTCAATCTTCACCCCAAGTACTCATTCTTGTAGGTACCCATACATTGGAACTACATTATTTATGTTCAAGGCAATAAAAAAATCTCTCTGCAGGACTCACCCATGAATATAACCCTAACAACTAAAACATTTTTATATTATACTACAATCTTTGTAATGTAAAAATGACTGATATTTTTAGCTAAACTAATCTGTATTCTAATGCCATCTCTGTTTCTTTAATAACTAAGCTAATTTTTAAAAAATGAATGTAATTCATCCTGCTTTTTACTTTTTAAAGTTTATTTATACTGTAGAAAATTTTAAATGTAACCAAATATAAATAGAATAGAGGCAGGCATGATGGCACATGCCTATAATCCGGGTACTTGGGAGGTTGAGACAGGAGGATTGTAGGTTTAAGGACAGCTTCAGATATATGACAGGACTCTCAGCAACCTAGCAAGACCCTGTTTCTAATAAAAAAAATAAGCCAGGTGTGATGTCACATAAAATAATAAATCAAATAAGGGTGGGTGTGTAGCTCAGAAATGTAATGTTCAATCATATTGGGTTCAATCCCTAGTACCACACAAAATAAACAAATAAAAAGGACTGAAGGTGTAGCTTGTAGCTCAGTGGTAGAATGCCCCTGGCTTCAATCCTTAGGACCACCACACACAGGACAGAGAAAGAAAATCAAGGTATGCATCACTTGGCTTTGGTGCTTATCAGCATAATCTCAAACTAGTAACAACGACACATCAGGAAAACCAAATTGAAGGACTAAACACCGTGAGTGATGAGAACCTTCAAATGTGTCAAGAGCACGGAACATAGGAGCAATGGAGAGACCGTCACAGACCAGAGCAGACGAAGGAGATGAGAGAAGTGGCCAGCGCAAAGTGGGACTCCGGCCTGGATTCTGAGGAGACCAGTGACCTTAGCAAGGATGGAAATGTGAAGGGAGAATAAAATCAGTCCATCATGCTTTATCGTCGTCAATTTCTTGGTTTTGATCACCGTGCCATGGTGACACAAGATGTTGGTACACGTGGCAGTATAGATTGGAGCCTTCTGTGCTTAAAAAGAAGCATAACTTTTTTTGTTGTTGTTAATCTGAAATTGATTCACAGTTTTAAAATTAAAAAATGTTTTAAATGATATTCATTAACATTCTGCCCTCTCCTGTCTCATTTCTACTCCTCCCTGACCGCCCTTCTTAGCGTGAGTCCAAACAGGATATAATTTCAGCATTCCTGATAAGGGCTCTGTTCCATAAGGTAATTGTAATAACATGACCACACCTAACAAGATTAGCGGCAATTCCTTAATACCTATTACCTAGTCCCTGTTTTATTTCACCAAATGTCTCAAAGATTCCTATGAATGGTTTATTTTTAGCCAAATAGAGTTTCCAACAAGATCCTGATACCGCATTGTTTCTATGTCCTTTAAGTATCTCCTCTTATGACAGTCCCTGCCCCTCCTCCTGTTTTTAAGCCTCCTTCATTTAAAAAAAATTTTTTAAGTATTTGGGCCACTTTACCTTTAGAGTTTCCTACATTTTGTTTTGAGAAGCTATAAGCCTGTGGCTAGTTTTTATTATATAAAATAGGGACAGTAGCACTCACCTAAAAAAGGCTTAAGTGAAAAAGATACATGAGGAGGAAAGCCCAAGCTTTAATAAATGTGTTTCTTGAACCCTTAGGTACCACTTCCTCCTTCAGTCATTTTCAATAGTCACCAAGTGTTTGATATGAAGTCATATTTAGGTTTATCCTCAAATGGCACTGTGTAAAAAATGATGTATCATAAACCAGGCGTGGTGGCGCACACTTGTAATCCCCGCGCATGGGAGGCAGAGACAGGTTTGCGCAGGTTCGAAGCCAGCCTCGCTGGCTTAAGAGACCCTGTTTCCAAATAAAAAATATATAAAAAAAAAACCCCAGGTGTCTGGGAGTGTATCCCGGAGATAGAAGGGCTTCTAGGAACCCCAGTACCACCAAAAATAAAAATAAATAAATAAATAAAAGTAACCATGTGACCTTAGACTCAAAATATTGTGTATGGACCAGTAGCAGGGCAACTTAGTGAGACCCTGTTTCAAAATAAAAAGTAAAATAGGACTGGGGGTGTAGCTCAGATGCTCTTGGGTTCAATTCCCAGTACCACAGGAAGAGAAAGAGGAAAGGAAGGAAGGAGTGAAGGAAGGAAGGAAGGAGAGAAAGAGAAAAGAAGAAAAGCAGAAAGAAAGAGAATTTCAGACCTCACTCCAGAACTGCTAAACCACAATATGCACTTTAACTGGATCCCCCAAATATCTATAGTGTAGGCACACACTATAGATAGGAAAGCACTTGTCTTAAGTATACTAAAAGATTATTTTTGGTGCAGAAATTGGGAATTCCCTTTTTTCACTCTGAGAGAAGGTTCTGGTCTCTCTTCAAACTGCAGAGTCTTGTCTCCTGACCTCAATTCTTATTTCTTTTTACAGTCCAAAAAGTCCCTGTCCAACTATACTTCCACGGGGATAGGAGAGCAGGGAGTGTGACATTTATTTTATTTCTTCCTCCAGGAACTCCTCAGAAGGAAACTGAGAAAGAGATGGGCAAATGAACCATAATTTCACATTTTCCTCAGCTGCATCTACAAGAAAGTTCCCTCAAAATTCCTTGAAAGTTATCATATTTTCCAAAGATAATGTTCACTTCAGAGCTTCCAACCTCATTTTTAAAATTTTTAAATTTTTATTTCTATTCATATTTATGCGTGTGTGTGTGTGTGTGTGTGTGTGTGTGTGTGTGTGTGTGTGTTCATGTGTTATTTACTGGGGATTGAACTCAGGGACATTCTATTTCTGAGTTACACCCCCAGCCCAATTTTACTTGATATAGTCTCTTGCTAAGTTGCCAGAGTTGGTCTTAAACCTGTAGCTCTTTGAGCTACATCCCCAGCCCAATTTTATTTTATGTTGAAACAGGCTCTTGGTAAGTTTCTGAGACTCGTCTTGAACCTGTGATCCTCCAGTCTCAGCCTACCAAGTAGTAGGATTACAAGCATATTCCCCCCCCACTCAGCTTTGACTCCACTTTAGAATGGAGTTGACCTTGCTTTGGTTTGAAGAGACCCATCTACAAGAACATCTGAGGTGACCTTGAATGCTTTCTTATTGTGTGTGGGCCATCCTGACCCCACAAAGTCAGTTACTTCCAGGAAAAGAGAAAATTTCAATTATACTTGAGCTTATCAACGGACATACACTTTTAATAAGAGAAATTTGAATTTGGTTTAACATGGAATAATTCTGAACATATTTGTGAAACTTCCTTATTATTTAGACTCCAAGTTAGAACTCAGTATCTACACTTACACCCAGACCAAATTAACAGCTCAGGGTATTTCAGCTTGAAAAACAAACAAACAAACAAGCCAAAAAAACCTGATAATTGTACAAATAGTATATGGACATATCTGAGTATTTTAAAGAAATCCCCAGCTATATATTTTCACCCATAATTACTTAAATGTGTATCTCTAACACATAAAAAATTTAAAAACATAGCCAAATGAATTATTGTATAAGAAAATAGCTCTCAACAGTCCTTAATATAATGATAGCAGATCCTGTTCAATTTCTCCAGTTTTCTCAATTTATTTTTGTTTGTTTTGGCTTTGACAGTTGGTTCATGAGTCAAGATTCCAGGCCCATAGACTGTACTTGATTAATATGTCTCTTAAGTCTCATATTATGTAATAGCCCTTTCTCATTTTTATGGTACTAATGAATTGAACAAACATGGCCACTTGCCCATAGGATTTCCTCAATTCTGAATAATGTTGGTTTCCTTGTGATATCTGGTACTCTCATGTGATATCTGGTATTTCTCTGTCTCTGTATGTCTCATAAATGGTTAGTCAGCTATTATGTGGTTTTAAAGTTAATATCAAGCAATGCAAAGTATTAGTGCTTATAAAATACTATAAAATAGCTGTGTGTGGTGGTACACGCTTGTAATCCCAGCGTTCGGGAGGCTGAAACCGGAGATTCGCGGTTCGCAGACAACCTCAGCTACTTAGTGAGGCCCTCCGCAACTTAGTGAGACCCTGTTTCAAAATAAAGAATAAAAATAGGGCAGGGGATGTGGCTTGGAGGTCAAATGCCCCTGGGTTTCATCCCCAGACTTGATATGTATGTATGTATGTATGTATGTATGTATGTATGTATGTACTTGATTAATATGTATATATTACTTGATGTATATATGTACTTGATTCAATATATATATATTGAACTGAATTTTTGTACCCCTTGCTCCCTCAACAAAATTCAGAACTTGAAATCCTAATACCTAATGTGGTGATATTTGGAGGCGGGGGCTTTGGGAGGTGTTTAGGTTTTGAGATAGAGCCTTCATGAATAGGTTGAGCCCTGGGAGAGAAGAGATACCAGACAGCTCCACCACCCCCTTCCTACATTTGAGAATACAGTGAAAAATCAGCTATCCACAACCCAGAAAGGAACTCTCACCATTACATGGGAAGGCAACCCAAACTCAGACCTCTGGCCTCTAGAGGTCAATCCATGAAAGATAAATTTCTGTTACATCAAGACACCCAGTCTGCAGAATATTGTCTTACCAACCCAAACTGACAAGTAGAAGGCAGGGTGCAAGAGATGGAGCATGGTTTAGAAGCCCAGGGAGCCAGCTCTGCAAACCTGAGCCTGCCACTTCATGCCACGATTTTTCATATTATACTTCTTTTTCTCATAATACGTTGTAAGTATGCAAGAGGTTGCCAGGAAGATACGATGTTTGCAAAGCCCTAATTTAGCATAGAGTTAATTCTAAATAAATGTGTCTCCTTTCCATTCTCCATCAACTGAGATGCGGATGATATGGTTTAAGTTTTCTTTCCAGCCATGAAATTCCATAAACTCTTTAACATTTTATGTTGCACATGGTTGAAATAAGGAGATGATCAGATTATGAGTTCATGAATCATACGGTTCATTGCCATACAAAGAGAATTTCTCTTAGGTTCACAATGCTTAAAGAAGCAGAAAATGATGTAAACAAACCTCACAGAGAATGCACTAGAATAGACAAGGTGCATTAACCCCATAGGGAATGAATTCCAGAATTTATAAAAAAAAAAAAAAAGGCCAGTGTTTAGTTAGGATAAAAGCAAGCTTCTGTGGAAAGAAAGAGTCTAATTCAAATTTGAGGTCTATCTTTATACAAACGGTTCTTAGAGGAATCCGTGATGACACATTGGGTCCCTTCCTGCTCAAAGATGGTACCAGTATTGCAGGCGAGACTTCAGAGCCTGGCGGCCAACAGGGTGGTCCTTCACAGCGTGAGACAGAGAAGTGGCTGACATCTTGCAGCCTATCATGCCACACTCTCCTGGCTACGTGAGACCATAGCTGAGAGTGTGAGACCACACTCTCCTGGTTGTGTGAGATCCCGGCCACAGCCTCAGCTGTCAAAGTGTCACACTCTCCAGTTCATGTGTATTTTGAAGTCCGTTAGTTGAGGTCAGTAACTTATGTACTGGAGGTCTGATAGAGGGTGATGTAACATTCCTGAGGGCAGGGAGAGTTCATTCCCAGTTCTCACAAACAGGGTCTGATAAGATATTACACTCTCAAAGGAGATAGAAAACACTCCAATACAAAAATGTCATGTGGGACACTGTTGTCAGTTTGAAATCTTTTCAAAGCTACATAACATCTTAGGAACAGAATGTGCAACCCCCCTGTCTTAGCCTCTCAAGTATTGGGATTACAAGCACGTGCCACCATGCGTGGCTTTAACTTAATTTTTCATTAAAAAAAATATTCACTTGCCTCTGACTATGTGCAGATACCCTTCCTGGGCGATATAAAGATGACCAAGACATAGTTCTTCCACCCAGACAGCTAGCTCACAGTGTGGGAAAAATGAACACACAAACTGAAGGCACTACAGTAGGATCTGAGGAAGGTGATTTTTCCAGAAAGGTAACATCAGAAACAAAGATGGCGTCGGCATTTGACGTGTATTTGCGTCAGTGAGGGAGGGGTTGGGGTTGGGGGCAGGTCTGGCTTTTCTCTTTCTGTTTGCCTTCTGTCTTCCCTGTGACTAAGGATACGCTGACCAATTTATTAAGGAATGGGCAACAGAAGTGAGGGATTGGAACCAAAGCGTAGTGTGTTTGTAAGGAGCCAGCACACTCTCCTTTTTAATCAAGATCATTCCTCAGAACGCTGCCTCCAAGGCCGGCTTCCTAGGAGACGCCATTGCAAGGGTTGGGAAGGAACAGCCTGGAATTAGGGTAAATGACTCAGACTATAGAGAGTTAGTTAAAAGAAAAAGGCAGGAATACAATGCAAAAGACAGGGAGAAATTCATCTTTAAAAATTAAAAGTAAGCGAAGAAATGAAGCAAACGTCATTTTACACAATTAGAATTTTCTAAGTACACAATGATAGCAGAGTCAGTCGAACCAAGTTCAGCTACACCAAGAAAGAATGAAGGATCTTGACCAGCAGTTTCAGATTTTTTTTTTTTTTTTTTTTTTTGGTGGTACTGGGGTTCCTGGAAACCCTTCTATCTCCGGGTTACACTCCCAGACCTATTTTTATATTTTTATTTGGAAACAGGGTCTCTTTCAGATTTTAAAGTCTAGGCTTCGATTTTGGTTGTAGATTACTGCTTTTCGCACACTGTACAATAGATAAATACCTTCACACACCTCTAAGGATATAGAGTTTACACTCACCCACACACAGACACAAGTTTATACTAGGGACCTAATATTATTTAATATTGCATTACATATTATAATACTAATGCTGTGGTATAGACGGTATTAAGTACACTAGAGCCCTATGACTACGACACATAAGTACTCTATAATATGCATCGTCTAGTAAACTGGGGCTCTAATATTTTTAAAGTATTTTCTACCATACTTCAATTCTCTTAAGTACAGTATTCACAAGTTATTATAGGTGGCTTGAGACAAACAGAAGCATCATAATAGAATTTTATCCATGACTTTCCTTGAATTGGAAAAGGAAAAGCAGAATTTTAAAATGCCGTGAAATAGCAGGAAAACCACCTTTGTGACAAATGATCAGCCTCAAAACAGCCACCCTCCCTCCTTCCCCATGAGCACACCAGAGAACCCAGCCCAGAGTGCTCCTCTGTAGTAAGGATAAAATATGAACAATGTGCAACTATCAAAAGCTTTCAAGAAAAAGTGAGAAAGAGAACTCCTTATTCCAAAGTTTATTGCATGATGACCTACACTTTCTTAAAGTCTCAAATGCCCAAGTGCTTAATACTGGTGTGTGTGTGTGTGTGTGTGTGTGTGTGTGTGTGTGTGTTGTATTTTGTGGGTGGAGATAAGGTAAGCAGGACATGTCAGCTCAAATATTATCTCAAGCCAAACCGGATTAATAGTAACACAAATTTGGGTAAGACTTAGGGCTTCAGAAATACAAAGTTACTCTAAAACTACAAGGAATTTTCAAAGTATCCTGTGCTCTTGTGCTTCTGGCTCTGGGTTTCTCTTAGGATAGTTCTGGGGAAGCTATGTATGGTGGCGCATGCTTGGAATCCCAGTACTTGGGAGGCTGAAACAGAAGGATCTCAGTTTGAGGCCAGCCTCAGCTACTTAATGAGGCCCTCTGCAACTTAGTAAGACCCTGTTTCAAAATAAAAAATAAAAAAATAGGGTATAGCTCAGAGGTAGAATGTCCCTGGGTTCCATCCCCAGTACGACAAAAGAAAAAAAAAAAAAAAGAATAATAAGAAAAAAAAGATAGTTCAACGGATCCTGTTATGGACTTAAGTTCCAAGGTAGAAATTTGCAGAAAGGAATTTGAAAGCTTAGCATCAGTAGGCTATTAGCTCAGTTCCTAAGGCCATTGTTCTGTTTTGGCTCTATTCTACATACCACTAAGGAGTCAACACTCTGTCCGTGGGAGAGATGGGCAGTGGGCCACTATTGACTGCATACTGGCCTTCAACCGTGAACTTACTTCAAACATGAACTTACTAGTTATGAAGTAGTTTGTCCACAGGCATGCCTTGCCTAAAGCAACAGAGATGTTTCTAAAACGTGAGTTGCAATGAATTGTTATTACTGGAATCCTATTTAAGTGAAAAAAGAAAGATTACTATCTTGAACAAATCACTTAACATCTTGGGCCTGTGGGCTAATTTATCTAGTCTATATTTTTATATATAATATTTGCTTAAATCATGGTACATGGGATTGTATTAAGGATTTTTTTTTTGAGGGTACTGGGGATTGAACCTAGGGGTATTTTATCTCTGAGCTCTACCCCAGACCTATTTTGTTGTTGTTTTTTAGATACAGAGTCTCATTAAGTTACTGAGAGCCTCACTGAGTTGCTGAGGGCATTAAAGATTTTTTTAAAAAATAGATTTTATTTTCATCCACTGAACCCACTTTAAAGACCTCTATCTTACTTGAAGAAAAAGGTCTTTAAATACATACAAACACATAGGCAAATGCCTTCTCTTCAGAAGTATTTTGTTTCCTAAAGTAACACTTTCCAGCTGGGGTTGCCTTTTGAAACCACCCTGAGCTAGATTTTGAACTACGAACTCTGAATGTTCATTCATCCTTATAAAAGAGTCTCCAACATGGATGGGAAATTCATTCCACATGAAAATCATCATTGATCTGTTTGAATGAACTTTTAAAATACAACTGGAATTGTGTCCTGCCCCATACTGTGAGCACTTATGATCCTACAAGATGCATGGCTTGCCAACCAATATCTTCCACATTCCTGCGAACTTTTAGCAACCTCTGGCAGGATGCCGTGGCCCAAAGGAGTTTCAGATTTGAGCATGTATCAGAATGACCTGAAAGTCTGATAAAACACAGGTAGATGGGTTCCTATCACCAAATATTTTTATTCTTTAATCCATTAAGTCCCGAGTGTTTAGTTCTGTGAACATACTAACGATTGAAGTACTATTTCAAAATTACCATAAATGGTCTAATCATTGCTCTGTTGAAGTTTTTATAGGTGCTCCACATCTGGGATGATGGAACGAAATGGACTAAGTTTGGAATGAGGCAGCAGAATGTATGTTCTAACAGGTTCTCTGACAATGTCGAATCTAGTAACCTAGAGCCAGCAGAGAGACATTAGCTGCCAGCAGGTGCCAGGAAATGTTTTCCACCATAGACTAGATAATAAATATTTTAGCTATTGAGAATAGTGCTACAATAAGCATCACTAAACTCTCTTTGAGATCCTGATTTCAATTCTTTTGATAAATATTCAGAAGTAGGATTGCTGTATCATCTGGTGGCTCTGGTGTGTGTGTGTGTGTGTGTGTGTGTGTGTGTGTGTGTGTGCATACCCATTACCGGGGATTGAACCCAGGGGCATTCTACCTCCAAACTACACCCACAGCCCTACTTTTATTCTTTTTTTTTTTATTGGTGCACTGTATTCATACATCATAGTGGGATACAAACTTTTGTAGACATACATGCACACATCGCCCAGTCAGCCCCCACCCAATCCCCACCCCATTCTCTCCCCATCCCTCCCTCCCATGCTTGGCTTAGTAGTTGACATCTAGTATTATGGCAATTTATCTAAAATTAAAAATGATAATCTCACATAACAGTTTCATTTGTCTGATACCAAGCTTTTGATGACTTAAGATAACATTTCAATATTTCTTTTTGCTTTCTTTCTTACCAGAGAATTTTTTTTCTATTTTTTAGGTGAAACTATCATATATTTATATATTTATTTTTCAGAAAAAAATCTATCCTAATATGGAATATGGACTCTAGGTACCCAAAATGATCTTGAAAAAGAACAAAGCTAGAAGATATATATTTTCTGATTTCAAACCATATAAAGCTACAATAATTGAAACAGTGTAGTACTATTCTAAAGGCAGATATATAAACCATTGGAGTTAAATAAAAGCCTAGAGCTAAATTCTTCCCTATATTGTCAAGTTATTTTTGACAAGGTTTCTACGAACATTTGGTGGTGGAAATATTAATCTTTTTAACTAAATATTGTTGAAAAATAATAATTACATGGAAAAGAATAAAATTGGACCCTTACCTAATCCCATATACAAATCTTAACTCAAAATAGATAATAGACCTAAATATAAATCTTAAGACTATAAACTTTTAGGAGAAAATCTGGGTCATAAAACCTCACAACATTGAAATTGGCAGTGATTTCTTGGTTATGATTTCAATGGCACAGGCAACAGAGGAGTATACAAACTCCCTAAAAAATAAAAAAAATTGTATATCCAAAGACAATGTAAACAGAATTAACAGTTACTAATAGAATGGGATAAAATATTTCCAAATGCTATATCTGAAGGTATATTAATATTCCAACTAGAAATCCTAGAAATTAACAACAATAAAGGCAAACAATACCCTTTAGAGATAGGTAAAAGACTAACATAAATAATGAATCTCCACAGATAACCAATCTTAGTTGTTTGTTGGATGGAAAATCTTGTTTCTCTAGTTCTGGAGTGTGTTACCTATTTCTTCTTTGTAGTTAATCTCTTTGAGTATTTTCTCTAGCGCTGGTTTTGAAGACATAAATTCCTTCAGTTTCTGTTTGTCATGGAAGCTTCTTATTTCTCCATCTAATTTGATAGAAAGTTTTGCTGGGTAGGAAATTTTTGGCTGGAAGTTGTTTTCTTTCAGAGTTTGGAATATGTTACTCCAAGCCCTTCTGGCTCTCATGACTTGGTTTGGGAAGTCTGGAGTGATTCTAATTGGTTTGCCTCTGAATGTCACTTGGCCCTTTGTTTTTGTTGCCTTTAAGATTCTCTGCTTCATTGCAACATAATTCATAATAGCCCAAATATGGAAACAACTAAGTGTTCATCCATAGATGAATGGATTAAGAAAATGTAGTGTATACACACCTCAGAATGCTATTCAGCCTTTAAAAAGAAGGATATTCTTCAAAATGCAACACTGTGGACAGGTCTTAAAGACATCATGCTAAGCGAAATAAGCCAGTCACAGAAAGACAAATACATTGTGCAATCACACTTATATCTAACATAGTAAAATGTATAAAATCAAAGAGTGAGATGGCAGGTGCAAGGAGCTGGGGCCTTGAAGAAACCTGGGAGGTGCTAACCAATGGAAATAATGTTTCAGTCAAGTAAGAATACACTCTGGAGATGTGTTCTGCAACATGGTCCACAAATAACATACTGGGCACTTAGATATTTATTATGAGGATAGATCTCATGTTAAATGTTCTTACCACAGTTTTTAAGAAAATGAATTCGCCGAGAATAGTGGTGTGCGCTTGTAATCTCAGCATTCAGGAGGCTAAGACCAGAGAATCGTGGTTCGCGGACAGCCTTAGCTACTTAGTGAGGCCCTTTGCAACTCAGTGAGACTCTGTTTCAAAAACAATAGAAAGACTAAAAGACTTAAAAATAGGGCTGGGAGTGTAGCTTGAAAGTAAAATGCCCCTGGGTTCCATCCCCAGTACTGCAAACAATAATAATGATGATGATGATGATGATGATAATAATAATAATAATAATAATAATTTAATTTATTATAGAAATATGGTTTATAATATACTTATAGATAACATTACTACTGTATTATACACTTAAAATCTATGTAGAGGGCTTATAGATAATGTTACTGTATTATACATTTAAAATCTATGTAGAGGGTATATCTCATGTTAATTATTCTTATGCAAATAAAAAATTAAACTCAAAAAATTTAAGATAAATATATTAATCAAACTTGGAATGGTGGCGCATGCCTGTATTCTTAGGACTTGGGAAACAGACAGTAGGATCATAGGTTTGAAGCTAACCTCAGCAACTTAGTGAGGTTCTCAGCAATTTAGGGGAACCCTGTTTCCAAATAAAAAGTAAAAGAGGGCTAAGAGTGTAGGCCAGTGGAAGAATGCCCCTGGGTTAAATCCCCAGGACCACAAACACACACACACACACACACACACACACACACACACTATACATCTATTTATTTAGCGATTGGGCTATATGTCTCTGTGACACTGCTCTACTCTGCCATTATACCCCCAAAGCAGCCACAGATGGTGTGTAAACAATTGGCTGTGTCTATGTTCCAATAAACTTTTACTTATGAAAAGAGACAAGGGCAGGAATGGGCCAGTGAGCTGTAGTTTGTCAACCCCTGGGCTATGGGATAAACGGTCCTTAGGTGGGATCCTAATGTCATTTTCCCATTCCCATTCCACGCTGGACTCCAGCTACAGCAGTCACCATGCATTCCACAGCAGCCAGTCTCCTCGAACACACACTCTTGCCAGCATCATCAACGTAGAAGCAGGGTCAGGTGGAAAGGGGAGGAAAGGCAATTAATGAGAAAAGTAGAAGGAAACTTTTCCTTGAACTTACCTCAGTGAGTCCCACACTAAACAGGTTTCAAATCTGAAATCTTTCGCCCTTCATCCAACTCAACTCCTACCCTAAGTTCAGAAATCGCACATTCTTTCCAGCATAGCAGTCTTTGGGGTTTTCCTGCGTGGAACATCCTCCTAAAGCCTCAGTTTTCAAACATGATGGAAAAGCTTATTCTGAGTTATATGCTGCTGCTCTAACAGGAAAAAGAGTGACTCCAAAAATAAAGCAAGAAGAACATTTAATGGAAACCAAGGGGTGTTGTGCTGTGTCTACCATTGATGCTGTCTTTGTGAGACATCCGAAACCCGTCGGTGTTTCTGAGTCTCATTTCTGATCTTTCAAGAAAAAAAGGCACTTTCTGGTCTTTCCCTTCAAACGGACAAGCCAAAAATAATTTAATAGATAACTCATATTTTTAGTTTTCTCAAAGGCACTAAATCTGCTGGATAAGTCCTATGTCAGTTTCTCTAGTTCCATTACTATTACAAAGGGAAGGGCAGGAATGAGGTGACCACATGAATTTTCCATTTACATGACCATAGTAGTCATCTACATGAGTGCATTATCTCCATAGGTAAGTGCCGCACATTAAAAAATAAATTACATTGTTGTGAATGCTTTCCCTATTTTCCACTTAAATAACAAATGACAATGCTATCTTGCTATTTAAAAGCACCAACTAAACATTAAAAACAAAAGGTCCAAAAGATCTATCAGAATGCCTGGAGCTGAATACCACTGTCTCTTTCTCCCATTAAACATGAGCGGCAAACAAATGACAGTGTCTTTCCTGCACATTCAGTCCCAACTGAATAATCATGTTCCCAGAGCAATGTCTATGAGCAGCAGTTTTCTTCCCTCTTTTGATCTGGAATGCTGCACGAATTATTAAAAGGCTTTCCATTGCCCCGATTCTGACAGACACTTTGATCGTTCAGATCCTGACATTAGTACCAGCAACTGCGGCGATACCAAAGCCCTCGACACAGACCCTTCAGTGATTCCCCACAGTTTCACTAGCCGGCAGAAACTTTCTGAAATTAGATATAATTATCATGAACTTATTAAATGTCAGTAAGAGAGCACATAGGCTGCGGGGTAAGATAGAAATGTTTTAAATGTTTTAAATGTCCACACATCATCAGTGTCTGGGAAACACTCTGAGGCTCAATATTCTTCAAAGACACAAAGAGATTCTTGATTCTTTCCTATTGTGTTATACAAGACTCACACCCAGCACAGAACAAATAAGGAAATTACACACGTCAAGGCTGAACAAATATAATTTACCTGTTGTCCTCTGTGGCAACAGTTCCTGGTTCCGGGTCCATTAACCTGTAGGAGTCCAGATATTAAGCACCTCTCACAGCTTTTTGTCTTGCTTATCCACCTTGGTTTCGTGGTTATCTTTCATTTTGTTCTGAAACTAAAAAGCCTTAAGGGAAAGCCCTTCTGTAGGTTGGTCCTCTTGACATTATAATCGAGCTTGGGTCTACCAGGAATGCATTCAGTGGCCAAGCTCAGAGCGCAAGTGGCTATATATAAACGTAGCTCACCTTCTGTGCTTTGGATACCAGAACATTTTTTTTTAAATAAGTAATATCCTTTTTCTCCCTTGTAACTGGGATTTTAGTTCTAAGGGGAAATCACATAAAAAGTAGGTTATCATAGATAGATATAGATAGAAATATAAATATATAGAGAGATAGATATGGTATATCATTGTTAGTGTAAACTATATAGAAACACCAATGTTTTTCTCTTTCTATGCAATCACGTTTTTCAATTTTAAAGTTCAGAAAATAACTTTCTTGTTACAATTTGAATTTTATATATTACCATAAATTCTATTTCCAGGTATGTGTCTTCTTAGACTAGGTTTATTAAGGTAATTGATCTACCAAAATGTTAAAATCTATGTGGTCTGCATTTCATAATAGACCACTGATTCCTAACCACAGTTTTGTGGCACCAAAGGATTGACCCCAATTATATTGGAAAGTGTCTCAAAGCCCTAAGTTCATTTATTTTCTCCTAATTGAATTGTACACACACACACACACACACACACACACACACACACACACAGCACAAAGTACGTTGAAGGCAAGGAGAGAGTTTTGTAAAATTTAACTCACAAACTGATGGAATCTAAAGAAATTACAATCATGTGTATTGATTCGAATTATACCCATTCTTAGATCAACCAATTTTAAAGCTCCTTTTCATGATGTCAACAGATTATATCCACAAATGTCCTGTATTTTTCAAACTTTAAATGTCATGGGAAAATAAGGTTAATGAAATATTTCAGATTAAAGAAGACTACACAGAATTTTTATATTCCTGTTAAAGACATTAAGGCACTATCAAAATTTTAATGTGTATATTACAGATAATAGCATTGAACTATATTATATTTCCTGACTTTAATCATTGTACTGTAGCCATGTAAAAGAATACACACTCGTCTAGGTAAATGCATGCAGAAGGGAAAGGTGATTCAGCGACTTACGCTCACATGGTTCAGTAAACACACATCCCCTCTTAATTTCCATCGGGTCTGGTTCCTGGGCTCACAGATAACAAAATCCACTCAAATCCTTTATATAAAATGGGGTAATATTTGCATTTAATCTATGCTTCAAATAATCTAAAAATTACTTTTAATACCAAATACAATGCAAATAATAGGCAAATAGTTGTACTATATTGTTTAGGAAATAATAACAAGAAAAAAAGTCTGTGTATGTTCAGTACAGATACACAGATACAAGTCTTCCCCCCCCCTAAATAAAACCCAAATATAAGAAGGGCTAAATTATCACATTACAAATACACACACACACACACACACACACACACACACACACACACACACTGTAAAAAGGGGCAGGAGATACAGTCAGAGAGAGGAAGCCAATGTGATACAGTGTTAACCACTTGGTCAATCTCCATGAAGGATATATGAGAGTTCATTGTACTGTTCAGTGAACACTTGAATATTTTCAAAATAATAAAGGTTTATAAATGTCAGCACAATTGACATTAACTTTGATGAAAGAAAGTTATTGAGAAGTTTTTACACTTGTGTTTAATATAATCAGTTCTTTCCTGGATCACGATTGTAATAAATGTTTTGCTTTTTTTTTTCCTGTGAATGAGCTGAACTTTCAGAAGACACAGTCAGTTACGTAAAAGCAGGGCCCAAATCTTGGCGTCGTACACAGAAACCAAGAAACTAACGACATAACTTCAACTTAGACAATGTCCAATTACTGCTTATTAAAGCTATTGGTGGTTTTTATGAACATTTTTGAGGACATGAAAGACTTTTGTAATCACAGTGGCTAATTTCCCAGTTGAGAATAGGAATAAATAAATATATTCAATATGCTTATTCATATTCATATGTGATACATAAGCATAGTCAATGGGGAGAACATTGCCTTCTACAGGCCATTTTCGTTGCATAAGAGGAGGACAGTAGAAGAGGGTATTTGAGGAATATCAGCCCAGGAGAAAAAAACAAAAAAAAACAAGACTAGAAGATGCTGTGAATGAAAATTTAATAAAGAAACCACCAGAATATCTACCAGCTTCCCCTCACCACTGGCTGAGTTTTGCCATCTTGCTAGAAGTCTGAGCCGCTAAATACAGACAACAGAAGCATAGAGAACTGTAAGACCGAACTAACTTCAGGCGCTATCTGCACTGGGGCTGAGCTCACACAAATGCCCACTGCAGGAAGAGCTGAAATCAGAGGATACGCCAGAAGACTGCGACGTGGGGAAGTAAAAGTGTCTTTTCCTGGCTGATTTCAGGAGACATCTGCCAATATTTCATTCCTCTCACCTCTTCCATTCATCAGTTGATCTCCCCAAAGAACTATTGATTCATTCAGTTGGAGAGAGAGTGGTCATCATCATTGGGCCTGATTTCACGAGAGGCTAAGTTATTGTGTCTCCAAAGCAGAAACCTCATCTCTGTTCTGTCTCGATAACCACCTAAACTCAGGCACAGATGGCTAAAACCTGCTCTCTCACTCAGCAACTTACGTGTAATAGCACCATGCTTTCTGTCTCTATGTGGCAGGGACATCCAGCAAGGTCTGCCAAAAGAGACCTTTCATACTCCCTCCTTGCTCTGCCAAGAGATGAGGCAAACCAGCCAGGTCTGTACCATGGAAAAAGATGTCTCCAATTAAGTGGCAGTACCTACAATCTTTGGTTTAATGGGTGGATGATGGACCATGTTTCTATTAACAAATGTGGATTAGGAAGTAAATTTGTTTAGTTTTTTTTTTTTTTTTTTATCCCTAAAGGATACTGAAATAGGACACGGAGGTTATTAACATTTATAGGGTGAATTTGAAGACCAGTCACCTAGATTTTTTAAAGGTGAAAATATAATAGTTCAGTAAGAAAACTAAAAGATGAATTAAGCAGCAGACTAGGTAGTGCTAATCCTGAAGAACCGGATATAAAGAAACTAAAATACAACTCACAGGGCTAAAAGAATAGCTCAGTTATAAAACTGAGCTATTGGCTAGCATGTGTGAGCCCACGGGTTTGATCCTCAGCATCACAACAAAACTATAAAATACGATGCAACTAGAACCACAGAATAAAAGGCAAAATATAAAAGTCAAATTTTTGAAAGAAAAGTTTATTGCTGTAGATGGCCGAGTGAGAAGTTTCTGCACACAGCTTGTCTTTCAATACCAGAAAGAGAAGATCAAGTCAGTGGGAGAGTGTATTTGAGAGATAATGCCTATCATCTTCCAAAACTTGCTTAAATTCATGAAGTACAATAAAATCTTGAAGAACAATAAAATCTTAGCAGCATAAATAAGAACCCTCACCTAGGTAGGTATTTGTAAGCAAAGAGGTCTTAAAAGCAGCCAGGGAGAAAAGATATATTACCTTCAAAGTAATAAAAGAGGTTGATAACTGTTTTCTTCCCAAAACATTAGAAGAGAGAAGCTAGAATTCTGTAATCAGTAAAAATATCCTAACAACATAAGAGTGAAATATAAATGTTTACGGGTAAATAAAAACCGAGAAAGCTTAAACTTGGTGGTGTTTATTTTCATGTTGAACTTTATTTTTATTTTTATTGTGGTACTGGGGTGGAACCCAGAGGCTTTCTACCTCCGGGCTATACTCTCAGACCCATTTTATATTTTATTTGGAAACGGTCTCACTAAGTTGCCGAGAGCCTCACTAAGTAGCTGAGGCTGGCTTCAAACCAGTGTGATCCTCCTGTCTCAGCCTCCCAAGCGCGGGGATTACAAGCGTGCGCCCCCACGCCTGGCCTGTACTTTAAACTATATACTTTTACATCATATTTTATGAGGGAGAGAGGGAAGAAGTCAGGGGATTTACTGTCAATAATTCCTTTTCAAGTGATCTTTTAAAAAAGGTATTTTGGAAGAAAGCAAAGGTATGTCTGAGATGCAAGAAGGATCTTTTTTTTTTTTTTTGACTGCAATATTTATGAGGAAGTAGCATTTGAGAGCAGACTTATTATTTGATTTCAGCAACTTCCTGTTTTGACAACAGGTTGAAGAAAGCCTGCTGAGACGAGTGAACATCACTGGCAAAGCAAGGAGTGAAATTACGAAGGAATAAAAGTTTTAAAATTATTTGAAAAACCATTGAAAGGTTAAAATGTGAAAAATTATTATCATGGAATTTGAATCAAAATTAAGGAGTTTGCATTTAATCTGGTACTATTTTGTCTGCAGTTATTTTTACTAGCAATATAGTGAACTAGTTAAGAGAATACACGTGTAGAATAAAATTAAGTATATCTTGGTAAATTTCCACCAACCATACAAGTAATGGTTCATCGATTAAGAGTCAAAAATAAGGGGAGATCCATTATAATACTTAGCACAGCTACATTATCACCAGGCAAGGTCCTCCAGATCAGCAGTACCCCAGAAGAACTGATTAAACGATGTTGTCCATAGGGCAGTCTCAGACTGCCACAGAAGAACAGGGCAGGAGATTTTCAGGGTTAAATCTTTGACTGGAGCCTCTCTTGAACATCATTTGAGAACTACTAAAGCTCCCACCTACATATTTTCAGAAGATGAAGCTTGTACCATACATGTATGTATTTTTTGGCGGTATTTTTTACTAGGTATTTTTTGGTGGTATTTATTGATTATTATTTTTTTTTTAATTGGTGCATTGATGCAAGAAGGATCTTGACAAGAAAGTTTCCTTAGTTAAGGAAGAGTCTGAGATCGTGGCTTCTGCTAACAGGTCATGAATACAGCAAATAGCAGTGAGCCACAGAGGTCAGCATGACACATGCACACTTTTTCAACAGAGAATATAGAAAACAAAAAGACTGTTCCCGTCTCCTCATCGATAAAATGGGGATAGTCATCTCTATCAGACTAAAGAAAAAGATAGTATAGATGAGCAAATAATGGCGAACTAACTGAGGGGATGGAAGGGAGAAGAGGGAAATTCTCTAAAGCACAAGATGTACTTTAACAAACATATCAAAGTCAATCACTAAGCCAAACATGAGAAGGAGGGAGGGGGAGAGAATGCGGCAAGAATTGGGTAAGGGCTAATTGGGTGATGTGTGCATGTATGTCTCCACCATCTTGTACTCCATTGAGAGGTATGACTATAATGCACCAATAAAAACATTTAAGAAAATAAGCATATTAACTCAATATAAAGCATAATAGCCCATAATAATTTATTATCATGTTTCCTAATTATTATAATCATAATAAACCATTATTATTAATGTGAACTTTAACTGGCACTCCCGGGGCAGTCCTGTCATACAGAATGAGGATGTTTCAGTCAGCCTCCACTGATGCGGCCCAAAATACATGATGACCACAACTTAGAGGAAGAAGATTTACTTGAATTTACTTGAAGTCTGGAGATTTCAGAGGATGCAGTCCAGGTGAGGCCAGAGGTCAGAACGTGGAGACAGAGAGCAGAGAGAACAGGAGCTGAGGGACTCTGTTTTCTCCCATCATTGAAGCTAAAAGCAAAGCGCTCTAGGGAAAGGGGACCCTGGACACATATTCCCCCAGGCCATACCCCCAGTGACCCTCCCCCTCCACTCACACCCTGCGTGCCCCCACCCACTGGGCGTATCCACTGGCAAGATTAGAACCTCATAATTCAATCATTCACCTCTGAACATGAGCTCTTCAGAGCACATGCTAGATCCAAACCATAACAGAGGGGCTAGATGGCAAAGCTGAAATAATATTAACCGAGGGCCAGATACTTCTGAATAGGGCATTATTCTCAAAGAGAAGACTTTGAGGGCAGAAATGTTTCCTATGTGGCCAGAGAAGCAAATGCTGAGGACTCTGGAGCCCAGGCAATAAGGAGCCCAAGAGAGAAGAAATGGAGATCAAGGGCCGATCACCCTTCCTCCAGTAGTCCTCAGGACCTCCAGTGCCTACCTTAGCTCCAGTAGGATGAGTGCTGGTCGTACGAGGGTTAAAGTTGAGGTGTTGAGCTCTAGCAAAGTTAGTTATGTCACTTTTAGGAGAAAAACAGTATCAGGCAACAGCAAACATAAAATGATCCATCTCTTCTTTGGAAACTCTCAAAGAGAATGAGCTGCCTGTCCAGCAAACTACTGAAATCCTATTACCTAGCAAGTGGGAATGCTCGGTGGAGGGTGTCATTAATAAATAGATCCCTGACTCCATGAAAGAATAGGAAATAATTTTCTGACCAGTGCTGATAAAAGCTCCTTACAATGGCAATGATCAGGGTATAGCAGAGTGTTTAGCTCCTTACGATGAAGTTATGGGCTGAACATACTACACTTAAAAAACACTTGTTCTTATCTAAGGGAGAGCAAATCATTCGCCTCTATTCTCACTAGTTCCCCATTGGCAGAAGTTCAGACTCATAGATGTCCCGGGGATTCATCTGAGATCTTGTGTGCATTCTGATTGATGTGGTTAACTATGCGGGGATTCACCGTCACAGCGCTGACTTTCACTGTTGGGTACTGAAGACTGCAGGCTTCTTTGCATCAGCTGCTCCAAATCTTCCTGTGTTCTGATCATTTAATAGAAAGCTAAGAGGAAGGCAGAGAGTAGAATTGTTAGCTAAGTAGAAATCTTGTAAAGGTACTTTCATAGTCAGAAGCAACAGTAACAGTCCTTCGTCAAGGTAGAAGGCCATTTCTCTGCAGCAGGGTCTGCTAATTGTCAAGCTGTATTTAAATTCTTGGGGGTTAAATTTTTTTTTAACTAGTCTAAAGGTCATTTTAGTTCACAGTGATAACCATGAACCTTCTACAGGACAAAGAGATCAGGCTGAACGTATTTAATTCCGGGAACGTCTACATGAGTAATTTTTTTTTTTTTTTTGAGAGGGGGTTATAAAGCCATTTTTAATAAAGCTATTTAAACCAAAACAAGTTTTACAAAAGAAAAAAATGATACAGAAAAAGAATTAACTTGCTTCATATGTTCCCGAAAGAGAAAAGATAAAGGGAACATTGCCAATCTGCTCAACAATAAAAGGTTTTGTTTCTTATTTTTTAATACAAAATACAAACAAAGGATACACATACTTAAAACAAAGCTCAGGAGCAGACACGAAGTCCTGGAAACCCTTCAGTAAAAGCAAAGCAGGAGTTTGTTTATCCTGTGTCTACGCAGATACATACAGAGACTGGGATAGGTAAAAATTAACTACCACAAAAGACCGTCACAAGAGCCTGCCAATGCATGTTGGATCTATATGTCATGAATATGGACAACAAAGTCATGCTCTTTTCCCTATTTTGTTTAAATTAAAGAAAAACGCCTTTTAAATAACGTGGTTACATTCAAACTTTAACTTCCTTAGTACCAAGCTGCAGATTTCAGCACTGTTAAGATATTGCAAAAATAGCCGGGCGTGGTGGCGCACCTTGTAATCCCAACATTGAGGAGGCTGAGACCGGAGGATCCCAGTTCGCGGACAGCCTCGGCTACTTAGTGAGGCCCTCTGCAATTCAGTGAGACTCGGTTTCAAAATAAAGAATAAAAAATAGGGCAGGGGGTGTAGTTTGGAGGTCAGATGCCCCTGGGCTCCATCCTCAGACCCACACACACAAAAAAAAGATACTGCAAAAATGGCCAACCCTCTGGCATCTGATTATGTATCCAGTGATACTACAGTATGAAGAAAGGGATGCCTAGGTCTCAGCCAGAGGAATTTCTTAATATGTAGAATCGGCAGGGACAGCCTCACCTGAGGACTTGTAAGAAACGGGCATTCTCCAGTCCCAACCCAGATCTGTTCAAGTAAAATCTCCAGTGGTGGAGTCCTGCAGTTGCTTTTAACACATTTTCCAGGTGATTACGATGTACACGGAAGTCTGAGGAAACCCGGTCTGTGAAGAACAGCTAGTATTTAAATTGACCTGCCAGGTCAGCTGGACCAAAATAGTGTTTGCATATATAGAAGTCTTGAGCTATTGAAAAATGCCAACTATAAAATAAGTTTCTCAAAGAGCCTGACACTCATCTCATCCCCAGTGTTGGAGGAAGGGTTATGGGGTCATTAGTTTAAGTACATACATACATACTTACATACATACTGATACTGAGTCCCACTTCTAGAACTTCGTATGTATTGGCTTGGTATTCTTTCTAATTATCAGGCATCAGTCCCAATTCATTTTAACATAAAGCTGTGGTTGGCCGATTGCCAAAAATAACCGCAAACTATGCTGCTCCTAGTACCCAGACCTTTTGCAATGTATTTTTTTTTTCAATTTCTCCTGTTAAAAGGAATCTGTTAGGAGCCAGGGATGTAGTTCAACAGGAAAACATTTATCTTAGCATGTGGAAGGGCTTGATTCCCAGCATCAACACACACACACACACACACACACACACACACACACACACACACACGGAGAAAGGAGTCTATTACTCTACTCTCTTCAAGATAATGAGATAATGTTGGCCATGTTACTAGCTTTTTTTGTGTGTGTGGTACTGGGGGTGGAACCCAGAAGCTTTCTACCTCCGGTCTATACTCCCAGCCCTGTTTTATATTTTATTTGGAAACAGGGTCTCACTAAGTTGCTGAGAGCCTCACTAAGTAGCTGAGGCTGGCTTCGAATCTGCATGATCCTCCTGTCTCAGTCTCCCAAGCGCGGGGATTACAAGCGTGCGCCACCACGCCCGGCTTCACATTACTGGCTTTGAAAGTGGAACAGGAACAACCATGACATAGGCAGAGATCTAAAAATTGCCTACATTTTGAAGCTTGCTCATTGGTGGCTTTTGGAACCTGAGACCACTATTCAAACCCGCTCAGAGGAAGAGAGACCATGTGAAAGAAACTTTGGCCTATGTGTAACAACCAGAACTATCAAAAATGCAGCCAGTGCTGACCACTTGCTGACCACACACAGACGAGCAGGACCAACCAAGATAAGGCCAAAAACCCAAAACATGGTGTAGCCTACAATGCGTACAATGTGTAAAAGAATGGCGGTTGTTTTGAGCCACTCAATTTGGGGAGTTTTTTTTTTTTTTAATGGTACTGAGGATTTAACTCTGGGGCATTCTACCTCTGGGCTATACCCCTAGCCTTATTTTTATTTTTATTTTTTAAACAGGGTCTCACTAAGTTGCTGAGAAGCTCACTAAACAGCTGAGGCTGACCACAAACCTGCGAGCCTCCTTTCTCTGCCTCCCAAGGGAGGTTTGTTAAGCAATCGTGAGCAGGTAGAAGTGCACTCTTGCTGTCACTGAAGTGGTGAGCCCTTCACCATTCCACCATTTTCTCTCCTTTCAGTCAAGAGACACAGTCACCAGCAGCTTCCGTGACTTACTCAGCCATCACTAAAGGGAAAAGAAGAACTAGACTATAAACACATGATTTAAGTCCAAAATATGTGTTCAAAGGTGGCTATTAAATAGAATATTTCTTATTAAGCATCTGAGACTAATCTTGTTTTCTGGATTACCCGCAGCAGGGATTAAGGAAAGTTTATGAGATGCATATATTAAAGCATCACAAAAAAAATTCAGTATGTATAAGGAGATTTATCTGGTGACCAAAAGGAGACTAGTTAGGAAATAATGATTATGCATAATTCTGTGTCCATAAAGTGTGATGGTTCCAACAGCCTTTTGCCACCCAGCATAAAATAAGCAGGACAATCCACTTTCTTACCTCTAGTTACACGGATGAGCCGTTTTCTTAGCACCTGCTGCACAGCTACCAGGTGTAAGGAAGGGACTTGTACCTTTGGAGACTCCATGGCAACAAGAATCCAGAACACTGTAGCAGATGGAATATATTTATCCAGAGAGAGTGTTTGCTAGTGGCACCTTATGAAGAGTAAATAATTAATGATGGGCCATGATGATGAAAATATTAGTCACGACTCTGGCAGTTACTCCAGAAATGAAGAGAGAGGAATTTTGTTTTGAGTGAAAATTGAAAATAGAAACCAGAAGCATGAAAGGATACAAATTAAGGGAAAAATAAAGTGAGAGGATGTGATGAAAATATTCTTGGCCATGAAAAGTTGGTGCTGGCCTCTGCCGAGAGCAGTATTTCTTGAACTTTGAACTGACTTTGACATTCGGGCCTACTAGAGGGAGTTCAGGGAGTTTCCCAAAGGAAAAAGAGTATCTGGAAATGAGAGGCAAGAGAGAAAGACAAAGAGGGGAATGAGGTTGGGGAAGCAAAGACAGGAAGGGAGTGCATGGAAGAGCCAAAATTATGGGGATTGACACAGATTAGCAGCACTACCCAGAGTTCTAACTCAAGTTCTACCAGCTGGCACCCAGAACAACCTTGTGAAATCAGCAGCTTACTTGCAATTTGTACTTAGTAGGATGCTGGTAGTTGGGGCAAGATGCTCCCCTTGGCCATGGTTCCCAACCTCCAACCCAAATGCTTCTTCCATGTCGCCTGCTTGCTCCCTTTAAGAGAGCACAGTTGGCAGTCCCTGGTAGTTACTAAGAAGTAACTAAATCATGACTCCTCGCCCACTGGTGCCCTGGGACCCCTAGTTATATACCAAATGAACAAGTTGCATTCTCTACATTTCTGTTTACTCTAGGCAAGAAGCAGTAGCATCTAGCTTCTGGTATTTTGTGAGAATTAAGGTTGGTAAGTCTAAAGTGCATAGCAAAATGGCTACAGGGAAAGTATTCAGAGTTCTTATCTCTAACTCTTTTTTGCTACTTTTTCTTTTGTCCATTTCTCTTTTGTCCCTTCTATCCCTATGCCAGGTCTTTTTCTTTCTCCCAAACTTTCTTTCTTCTCTCCTGTCTGCCTCAGAGGCTCACACCTTGAGAACCTCTGAGCCCAACTCCTACAGCTTGAAAAGGACACTGCTTTCTCCTGGATTAGAATAAGCCCCTGCCTCTACCTTGGGCAGACTTTTAATGCAGTGTTAACTACTGTGGTCCATGGAAAAAGAGGGTGTCTCAAAATACTTTAGATCAAACGGTTTATAATTAAAGGGAATTTGTTTCTCATTCTTCTGGAGTCTGGAAGGTCCAGGATAAAAGATATCGAAGAATTAGTGTCTGGAGAGGACCTGCTCTCTGGTTTTCAAGAGGCAACTTCTCCCTGTCTTTTTGTGATAAAAGGAACCAGGGAGCTCCCTGGAGCTTCTTATATGAGCACTGTCCCTATTCATGAGGGGGGAGCCGCCTCTCCTCTCCCAAAGGCTTCATCCAATACCCATCATCTTGGGAAATTAGACTTTTTAACATATGAATTTTCATTCAGCCGAGAGGAAAGGGGAGCTATCTTCTCTGAAGTTGGGGCTGCAGGAATCACATCTGTGTTAGCCTTCTGTTTCTATAACATATAGCTAAGATAATCACCCTTTAAAGAGAACAGGTTTAGTTTAGCTAATAGTTGCAGAGGTTCCAATCCATGATTAGCTGGCGCTGTTGCTTTTAGTTCTGTGGCAAGGCAGCAGATAGCAAAACCACTCACCTTGTGACTGGGAAGCAAAGAAGAAAAAGAAGATGCTGGAATCTCACCATCCCTTGCAATGGCATGCCCCCAGCGACCTAAAGACCGCCCACTCCACCCCACCTCGGAGAGGTTTCACCTTCTCCCAGTAGCACCATCCTGGGGAATAAGCCATTAGCACATGTGCCTTAGGGAATATTCAAGACCGTAGCAGCATTCATAGGCACAATACCCACCCATCATGAGAACAGATTATTCTAAATGAAGTAGAGAACAAAAAGTTACCTGTAAAAACATTTCCTCCCAAGAAGAAGGAGCAGGAGAAGAAGAAGAAGAAGGGAGAAGGGAGGAGGAAGAGGAGGATAAGGGGGAGGAGGAAGAGCAAGCAGCTATGTCTACGTATCTATAACAGCAAGTAAAGGTTTTTAAAATTTACTCTTTCTCCTCTAAACTGGAACTGTTTGATATGGCCAACATCAAGATATAAATGGAAATACGTCTGGAGTTGCTGTTTGTGAGTGGTGGTGGTTTTCTTGACTAATCCTGCACGCAGTGCCAGTTGAGTTGTTTCACTTATTTCTTGGTGGTACTGCACTTTAGGTAAAGTTAATGGCGTGAAGTGCATTAGAGAAAGACAACGTGAATTTCTGTTAGCAGTTTCTAAAACAATCTAAAAGATTGCTGTGACTGTTAATGAGATGCCTTTTAATTTTTTATTTTAACGGGTTATCTATTCTCTCTACATGGGATTTTTCTGGGTAATTGGTTATGCTATTTTCATTATACTTTACAGCTATGTGATTTATGCTTGTTCACATCATTTGGGGACCATTTTTGTCTTTCTCATTTCCCTTCTGTCATTTTAGATGTGGATGCGTGCTCTTCCTTTTTCATATACTTTTATTGATGCAATGTAATTATACATCATAGTGAGATTAAAAGTGACACGACACATTCATACAGATCCTAGCTTCTCTTTTGGTTTTTGATTTTGTTTTTATTTTTATTTCTTGGTGCTGAGAATTGAGCCCAGAGCTGTTCTGCCTTTGAGCTACGGGTCCTCATTAAGTTACTGAGTGTCTCATTAGGTTGCTAAGGCCGGCCTGGAACCTGTGGAGGATCCTGTCTCAACATCAATATATTGAGATTGCAGGTGTGCACCCCATCAGCTATGTGTTTTTCTTGAGGAACAAAATTAATATTTTTCCCAATGTGTGAGATGCTAAGGTGTCTTCCCTAAATTCTTTCTGATTGGCCTTGAAACCACAAGCTGATCCTAATATCCTCCGAGGGCTAGTGCTCCATCAGATCTGCAACCCCAACATAAAACTCTGCATAGGTAACTAAGAAAGTAAAAACCGAGCCTCTTGAACATTACGTCAGGATGTTCCTCATTGAACATAAACAGTGCTCCCAACACAGACACAGAGACAGGCCACTAGGCACCTCATAAATGACGAACCGTGACTCCCTTTTGACTCGAAGTGACTGTTGCTTTTTTACTGACCCATACCTTTAGCCCTACTTTAACTTTCCTACCTCCTAAAGAAAAATTATGCAAATACTCCAGATTCTGGACAATATCTAATCCAGAACTACTGGCCCCTATTTGCTTAAGCTCTCCTTAGAATAGAATAACCAGCCATGGGCTAAATGTTTGTGTCTCCCAGATTCACTTGTTGAATCCTAATCACCAAGGTGAGAGTATTAGGAGATGGAGATGGAGTCTTTAAAAAAGAGTGGATCATGGGATTCATGCCCTTATAAAAGAGGCCCAAGGGAGCTCATTTGTCCTCCCCTAAGTGAGGACATAGCCAGAATGCACCAGCTGGGAGGAATGAACCTCTCTAGACACTGAATCCGCTGGCACCTTGATCTCAGACTGCCCTATCTCCAGAATTGTGAGCAATTAACTTATGGTGTTTATAAGGCACCCAGTCTATTATATTTTGTTAAAGCATCCCAAACATACTAAGACATCATTTAAGATAAGCCCCAATTCTATAAAAAGCCCCTTCAAACTCCCTCACCAAGAGCTTCTATAACTCCACACAGGGATGTTCTCCTTTGCTGAAGCAAGCTAAATAAATTGTGTTTGGTTTGACTCAATGTGGGTTGCCGATGGTCAGTAAGCTTTAGTGACTGGTTCTTTAAAAGTACGTGCTGTTTAAAATCAGCTAACTTTTGTGAGATTCTCCCTGTCCAAACTCCTTCTAACTTAATTGTTATGGGGACATTCTCTTTTGGTCTTCCTGCTGACCTCTTATCTCTTTGGCTTGAGTCTTTGCTCCTTTTCCTAAGTCTTCCTAAGATGAGTCTGTGTTCCCCAGATTCCATTTATTTCTTTTTTTTCAAAGTATAATTTTTTTCAGAATAGAATGAATACAGATGATTAAATATAACATGGTAGCCGGGCATGGTGGTGCACGCTTGTAATCCCCATGCTTGGGAGGCGGAGACAGGAGGATCATGCAGGTTCGAAGCCAGCCATGCTAGCTTAAGAAACCCTGTTTCCAAATAAAAATATAAAATAGGTCTGGGAGTGAAGCCCGGAGGTAGAAGGGTTTCCAGGAACCCCAGTACCACCAAATATATATGAAGAAGTTGCTGGTGTCCACCAATATTCATTCCTTCTTTCTTTCAGAGAAATTAAAGTTCTTAATATTGAAATTTTTAAACATATATTCAAAATAGAAATAAGTATAATTCCCTTATGTACCTAGCACCAATATAGATTATCAACTCATGATAAATCTGGATTCACTTATATCTTTCATCTCAAACTTGCCATATTATTTCTAAGTCAATCCCAAGGACATCAGATACTTTATTATACTATTTTGTTCATAAATATATCAGTATGTGTTTCTAAAAGAGAGTAACTTTTCTCTAATGCATCACTCCTACGAGTAATATAGTTAGCATTATCCAATATTCCATCAGAATTACACTTTCCTAGTGTTTTCTAACTTTCTTTGCTTAAATCAAGATCTAAATAAGATTCATATACAGTATTTAGTTGACATCATGTAGCCCTTGAAGATTTTCATCATTGAAATTTTTGTTGAATAAACCAGTTCTTTTGTCCTATTTTGTTTCCCATAGTCTTGATTTTGATAATATTAATTAATACTACCTGTTATTTAACATATTCTTTTGTTCACTGTTATTCCTATGAATTGATAGGTTAGATCTGAAGTCTTTTAAAAACAGGAGTTATTTTAGAAAGATTAGTTCACAGATTTCACAGCGGTGATATGAACTTTAATAATGCTTTTCTTTTCTTTTTGTTTTTTTACAGTATTAGGAATGGAACCCAGGGGCATTCTACCTCCAAGCTACATCCCCAGCCCTATTTTTCAGTCTTTTTATTTTTGAAACAGGATCTCATTGAGTTGCGAAGGGCCTCACTAAGTAGCTGAGGCTGTCCACGAACTGCGATCCTCCAGTCTCCACCTCCAAATGCTGGGATCACAACTGTGCACCACCAAGCCCAGCCTCTAATATTCTGCTTTTGTACTGACATTTAGTAGATATTGATGACCATTGCCTAGATCAATCAATTGATCCCATCTGTTTATCTATAGTTTTGGAGGATTGCAAAAATTGTTCTGCTGTTTCCTCTTAATTTTTCTACATTTGTTAGAATGTGTCAGCTAGAACACTCATAGAGAAAATGTGCATCGTCTTTAAGCCATGATGGTATTTTTGTTTTTTGTTTTTTGTTTTTATCTCTGTGTATAAACAGTATTATTCTCCCAAAGTGCACTGATGACTTAGGAGAACAAAGCTTCAAGATTGCACATTGAGTTATAGAGATAAAATCTCTAATATTAATGAGAAGATAGAGGACGTATTTGGAGGTCAAATGAATTCCTCCAATACCTCTCTGGCATTGTTATTTGGTGTGAATAAGAGACATTAGGACAGGCAGCACTGGGGTAGAAAGGACTATGGCAATGGTAATCTTCCGAGTGGGGTGGGAAGGAAAAAAGACCCGATTATAATGATGAGCAACAGCAAACACTAACCTTCTCATGTCTGGATTCTGAGTTTTTATTGCTGAATGCTTACTGGAATTTATGTTTTTCTGGAAATTTTTTAACAGAAACACTTGAATTTTCAAAACTGGAAATGAAAGGTGAAAACATGGAAATCTAGTGTGTCCATAAACTCCCTAAGAATGGAGGACACCTACGACATGAGGATTTATGAGCTCAGACAAGGCCTGGCTACCACCGGGAACTCTCCATCTTCATGCCTGGGTGACAAATTACACTATCATTTTCAGGGACCATTTGCTATAGAAAAGCAAATTAACCCAGTAATTTTTTAAATTATACCTCTGAGGCTTCATGAAGACACATCCAGTCTGGTTATGTTTTGGTCCTGAGGCCCTAGCTTCCTGATTCTTCTCTAATTTTACTAACTTCAATTGCTGCTATTTGGTTTGAAAAAGTTCCTTTTTCAGCCGGGCATGGCAGTGCACACTTGTAATCCCAGTATTTGGAGGCTGAGACAGAAGAATCCCACAGGTTCGAAGCCAACCTCAGCTACCTAGTGAGGCTTTCGGTAGCTTAGTGAAATCCTATTTCCATATAGAACATAAAATAGGTCTGGGAGTGTAGCCTGGAAGTAGAACATTCCTGGGTTTCATCCTCAGTAAAACACACACACACACACACACACACACACACACACACACACACAGAGTTCTTTTTTTTGTGGTACTAGGAGTTGAACTCAGGGTCATTCTACCTTCAGGCTATTACTCCAGACCCCTTTTATTTTTTGTTTTGAAATAGGGTCTTGCTAGGTTGCTAAAAATCTGGTCTCAAACCTGTGATCCTCTTGTCTCAGCCTTCCAATCCTGGGATTATAGGGATACACCACCAGGCCGGGCTGAGTTCTATTACTTTTGCAGGCTTAAAGCCTACAATAGTGAAAAACTAAGAATGGTGAAGGTTTTAGCTACCTCATCATTTTCTAATAACTTTGTGTTCTAGCTGTCAATACTGACTTTCCTTGAACTAAGCTGACCCTTAAACTTGCATATATTTTTAGAATTTGGAACATTTGGTTTAATTAGCTAAATTATATTCATGCAAGAAACACTACAACTTTTTCCTTAAGTGAATATTTTATGCTATTATCTGATGACTACTTATTGATATCATATTTGAATCGATACTATCTAATTTTAGAATTTAATGTATTTTTACATGTTAAAATGCAAAAATATATCCCTGACTCCCCAGCTTAGCTAATCGTTCTTTGTGTTTAGACAAAAGAAAGCAAATTATCTATGTATGGTTCTTTTTTTCCCCCAAGTGATTCACGTACTCATCCATTCATTCATCCCTTCACTCATTTATTCATTGCACAAATATGCACTGGGCACCAAGTATTCTAAGACACTACTTTACAAGACAGTAATAAACAAGTGGGCAAGAGAGGCCCTATTCCAACCTCACGGTCAAGTGGGTTTTAGAGAAAAGGTAATAGGCAGTTGCAGGACACGTCTATAGACAATGCCATTGTCTCATGGAACCCGAACTAAACTCACCGAGTTTCCACTTCCTCCCCTCTCTCTTTTTCTCTCCTGTCTTCTGGCCTCCTCTCCCCCAAACCATATGGCTTTCTCTCTTCTCTGTGTGTCAACCTCATTTTACCTTCACCAAGATATGCTTCCTCAGTGTGACTACCTACTCACTCACACGCTCAGTATCCCCATTTGGAAACCCGAGCAGAAAGAAAATTAAATTTTCTTCCGTGCCTATACACATCCAGGAAGATATCCAACGGGCCTTTCTTAAATCACGTGCACATTTCTTGGACCTGTTATTGTTGACAATGTGCTGGGATATTATTTGGGGCTTGGCTTGGGCTACATTATATTTCAGGTGAGACTAGAGAAGGTATACGATTTTTTGTTTCAAAGAATTCCCTTGAAAGGGCATGTTCATCACAAATTCTATCATGCCACTTACTCTCCTTCTGAGCATTTATTATAATTTGTAAAAATATATCTGTCTAACAACTTTGTGTTCTGTTCAATGTCAGTTTTTTGCCTACCTATTTGTGTTCCCTGATACCTGGCACATAGTAGGTATTTGATGCCTACTTGTTGAGTGAATGAATAATTGGTACCATTAGCTCAATCTCCTCCCTTAAAATGGTCTTGCTTTTTATCCCTAGATTTCCCCATTGCAATTCTGCTAGATACTTCATAGCTTTTTGTGTACTCTGGTCTAGAGTTCAATGGATAAAAGAATGAGGCTGCATCATAGATTCAGGCACATGTGAATTTAAATCCAAGTTTTGTGAAAGTTCACTTCTTCTACTGTACTATGATAATAATTTCTATTATACATTGAAAATTTAGGGGGATAGTGGATGCAGTGTCTTTATGATTGTGCCCGTATTGGTTTTAAATGTGTCTGCAAAATCTTTGTTCATTTTGTTATCACAGGATGGGCTCTCACCTTCCCTTGAAGCCGGGCTGGCCTCAGAGATGCCCTCCTAATAAATAAAATGTATAGAGTGATACTAAATGGCTTCCAAGCTGTGGGTCACGAGTAAGAAATCCGGCTGCCTGAAGCTGCCCTCCGGAAGAGACCATGTAGTTACAGAGCCCGTGGCTCCAGCCACAGCTGTTCATATCTTCCTATCCCAGGCCAAAGAATGAGGGTGACGAAGTTTTCAGAATGATGTGGTTCTGTCTTTAGCCGAACCACCCAGCCAATGTTGCGCTGCACGTGTATCAGAGGCTGCAACTGAGAGAATTTCCTAAAAAAGCCTGCATCACCCCCAGAACCAGTCACAGTAGTGATAAAAAGGATAGTTGTTAGCTGGGCATGGTGGCGCACGCTTGTAATCCCCGCGCTTGGGAGGCAGAGACAGGAGGATCGCGCAGGTTCGAAGCCAGCCGCGCGCGCTGGCTTAGGAGACCCTGTTTCCAAATAAAAATGTAAAAATAGGTCTGGGAGTGTAGCTCGGAGGTAGAAGGGCTTCCAGGAACCCCCAGTACCACCAAAAAAAAAAAAAAAAAAAAGGATAGTTGTTGTTTTATGACATTGAGGTTGAGTCTTTTTTCAGTACTGGGGCTGTAACCCAGGGGCAATCAACTTCCTAGCTTCCAAGCTATACCCCAGCCCTATTTTTTATTCTTCTTTTAGGAAACAGGGTCTCACTAAATTGCAGAGGGCCTCACTAAGTAGCTGAGGCTGTCCACAAACCACAATCCTCCCGTCTCAGCCTTCCAGGTACTGGGATTACAAGCGTGCACCACCACGCCCAGCTGAAGTGGAGTCGTTTTTATATAAAGCAGTGTGTAAATAATCAGCAGTGTGTAAATAATTAGCTGGCATAGGTGGTAGTCACCAGATAGATTTTTCTTTAATTTTATTTACATATTTATTATTTATTCATTCATTCATTTTGCAGTACTAAGAACTGAATCCAAGGCCTCCTGCATGCTACTCTTTTAGCTCTGGAAATTTTTAAAGTATAAACCTTACACTTCATACCATTATCTTAGAATATAACATATTACTAGGTACCTAAAAAATGAGGCAAATGAGATTAGCATTAGCTGTCTTTTTTACATTATCCTCAATTGTTGGATACCAGACTTAGAGTCAAACCATTTGGTTTCAAAACTAATGTTTTCCAAGTACAAAACGATGGACGATTTATCTATTATAATACACAATTTTTCAATAAAAGAAGAATTTTGAAAATGCTTTTGTAATAAGCCTAAAAATGGATTAATTTACATAAACTTAGCCTACTGCACAGAAAATAGCATCTGATAAATGTTAACTATTACTACACTGGCCGTCTGCATTCCAGCAAAAGCAGGCTGCTGGGCCAAACAGCTATAAATTTTCAAACCATGACACAAGTGTATGAGAGAACCACTGAGCTGAGATGCAGAGCCCAATACAGCGACAAAAGTCCGCCTATAAAAACCATGCCTGGTAAAAACAGGCTGCCGATGGCCCACGACACCTAAATTATCTCGAGATAATAACTGGCATTCTATAGCATGTTTTCATTACGCACTTTATTGGATAGTATTGTGTTTCTCAAGCTGGAGATTTCATTGTGTCACAATCTTCGGTGGCTGAATTTTCTTCTTACACTTCATAAATTCCTTGGGAATTACATTAAAACTTTCATTTTCCCAGGTGAAGTTCTTTTATCTTAATTAATGAACCCATAGCAGTAGACAATTAATTTTTCGGATTCTGTCCTGCAAGCATCGATTATAAAGACTTCTCTACTCCAGTGAGGCCAGAGAGTTTAAGAGGCCCTCAGTTGAGTGTCCTTCCTAAGTTTTTCTGTCCACTCATGGCTGGAGGGAAGAGCACAGGCATATTAATGATGTGGTTGCTGAACATTAATTCAAGATTTTAACCCTGCAGCTATAGACAGATAATCAGTAAGGTTGTAGTCCCATCACTCTATGTGGAATCAAATTTTAAGTGATTTTCATCAAAATTCAAGGTTAACGTCTTACTTATTGACTAAAGATATATTTCACTTTCACAGACAAAAAAAATATATATTGCTATTGAAAATGGACAAAGTAAATGAAAAATGGAGGTTACTTAACAAAAGGATGCCCCAGAAACTTCTCTCCCCTTCTTTCTTTGGCTAGAAAAAAAGTACCCCTCTAACCCTATTTTCATGTCTCTTTCTTGTTTTTAGTGCAGGAAGTCAGGAAGTGAGAACAACTGAGTCTATGCGCCTTAGAAGGATGGTGTTTCTACAATCATTTTGTGGACAATACACATGGACATATGCCCTGTTCCTTAGTATGAAGATCATATTTTCTTTGTGAACGAATATAGGTGAATGGTTGTTTTACATTCACCTGATTCAGGGAACAGTATTTGATTACTTGTCAATGAGTAATATCTAAAAAGTGAGTACAGTAAAAGCTTACGTGTAAAGCTATTGAGCTCTGTGCACGTTTAAGGATAGGCATATATATATATATATATATATATATATATGAATTTAAAATGGATACTTTGGATGACTGATCCATCTCCAATCTCCTTGTATGAATATCAAGTCCAAGAGAGCAACACTTAAACCTCTTTTCCATGAATGGCATGCACTGAGTAGACACCACCTGTGTGCGTATTTTATCCAGCATAATAATGACAGGCCTCATTTTGGCAATACCAGACTCAGAGGATGCATGTATTTGGTTTGAGGATTTGGCCTATGGAACATCCTCTTTCACAGAGCCTATAGTGTTCCAGCCTAAAAGAATAACAGTAGATTCTGGGTCAAGTTTGCATGCTAAATTGTGACAACATGAGAATCTTTCCAATTTAAGAAGGTTGGCAAAGGAGAGCTCACAGTGTATGATTATGAAAAATTAAGGAAAAATACTTTTGGAAGAGAAATGGAAATATGATTATAAATTTGACTTAGAGTCTGTATTCTTGCTGCCAATCAGCCCAGAGTTCTTTTGTTCAGTTCTAAGAGAGAAATAGTGAAGACACAAACAGAACCAAGTGAAGGGAGACTGTATCTGGTATTATGCTTGAGGAGATAGGGCACAGGGTCTGGGCACAGGGTCCTCAAACCAGCTCTTTGAAAGGCCCGGGTGAAACTCTTATAACCCTGTCATCCTGTTTAGACAAAAAGAAAAATCTTGGGCACTACCGAAGAGACAATCTCAGCATTGTTGGTTGTCCTTCAATAGTTTAAAAGAAAATTTGCCAGCTAGGCCTGGTGGCTCAAGCCTGTAATCCCAGCACTTGTGAAGCTGAGACTGAGGAGGCAAAGGTTCAAGGCCAGCCTCAGAAACTTAAGGAGACTCTTAAGAATCTATAGAGAACACGTTTAAAAAAAAAAAAAAAACAGCTGGGGGTGTAGTTTCCTGGAAATAAAATGTCTGAGTTCAATCCCCAGTATAAAAGAAAGAAGGAGAGGAAAGAAAGAAAAGGAAGGAAGGAAGGAAGGAAAGAAGGAAGTGAAAATAAGGAAAGAAAACCAATGAGAACACTCTATATCACTGATCACCTTATGACTACAGGACTGAGGTCATCCTCACACACCTCCTGCCCACACCTCACAAAAGATCCCTATAAAAGAAGAGCCCTGCACTCCCAAAGGGCTTCTCTCATTTTGGGGGTGGCCCGTATTCTCTCTTGAATTATATAGTACCTACTTTCCTAAATAAATTTCTATGTCTCAGATTGGCATGTGCAAAAATTCTCTTCCATCACTTCAAAGACCCCATTGATACTGAGTTGAGAAGTCGGCCTTCTCCCGTGACAATCCCTTTGCATGCACTCCTAAGGGAATCTGCACCCCATCCAAGGCTCTGGGCACAAGTCTCTGATGGTTGTTCTTAGCACCAAGTCTTCACTGACCTCATAGATCTGCTCCTGTGAGTTGCGTCTATCTGTGCTCAGCTGGCAAAAATAGGGCAGAAGGTTTGCTCCTATACCCCAGGAAGGTGCTACAGTGTTCAGATGAGGCTATTGCTAGGCATACATGCCTTCCAGAAAAGTGCCTGGGGGAAAAAAGAGGGAACTTTGTGGTCAGGACAGGAAGGGCTATGCCACCTAATTGGTGGCTGCAGGCAGGGTGGGGTGATGTGTGGTCTCAGCAGGTGAGTCAGCTGAGCTGGGTGGAATGCGCCCAGCCCTTTCTCTAGTCCTCATTTTAACATCCCAAATGACATAGAATAAAATGGTCAAGAAAATAAATGTCTACAGTCATAGAGCTGGTTTGTCAAAATATAGTTATTACTATTGAATTGTTTTACAAAAATAATAAAACAATACCGGAGTAAACATAAAAGCTAACTTGTGCAGCACATCACTCTTATAAACATTCTGTTTTACATTATGAAAGAAACATCCGTCATGTCTCTATGTAACCCCCATATAAAAAGCACAATTTGCTTAGTCCTGAAAGGTTATATAACAACCACTACACAAAAAGTTCCAAGTAATGTGTTTTTCGTTTGTTTCAATTATATAAGTGGGTGTCCTATTTTACAATAAACAAAAGACCACCATTGATAGTAGAAGTGCAGAGAACATTTTGTGAATTTTGTGAAGAATGCTTTTTGAAGTGTTTGCAAAGGCCATCCAGTGTAACCTGTGTCTTTCTTTTCTATTGCAAGAAAATCAGTACTAGTGAGAACAAAAAGACATTGGAGCTATGCTGGTCGTGGGAGCTGGAATTCTTCTCTGTCCTATGTCAATGTCAAGCCAACAGTTGGGTGGATACCACCAGAGCTCCCAACTCCAGGAGGGTAGGTATTCCTTTACACAGAAAGCAGTTCACCTCAAATTAACATGACCATCTTAAAAATAATGTTATTCCTTTTGATATCAGTACTTAAAGCAGACACTTTCATTTCCTGAAGCCACTGAGACATCATGTAGTTTTTTAAGTGCTCAATAATTTAAACGTAAAGTACCAAGCAGTGTAGATACTGAAAAATGTTCATAGAATTATGCATTTTAATGTACCCACTGTATTTCTCAACTCTAAAGACTTTTTGGACAATTTGTTTTAGTATTACCACCCAGCTCCATGCTTAGCAGAGAAACATGGTGTATAATTTTGTGTTAGTCTACATAAGTCATTAAATACAAAGAAGGAAAGCATATAAAGTAAAATAAAAGTATAATTTGTAACTAATTAAGGTATCCCAAAGATTGAATTATATTACATTTGCCTGAATATTAAAATTATAATTTTAAATTTTAAGGAATTTTTATCTACTAAAAGTCAAGTGCATTTAATTAGAGGCTGACTTGTGTACAGACACGAAGGTATGAAGGAAGTGTAGAAAAACAAAATTTATATTCCCAAAATATTGTTAGAACAGAGGAGACAAAATTTCTGAAGAAAGATACAGCTATGTCACACAACACTGAAAGGTGCTCTGAAATGTTAACAGTACCATTTTCATTTGCTATGAAGATTCCTATCTCAAAATTCCTGGTATATCATTACTGGTATGATTAGACTTTGTTACAGTAGAACTGTATGTCTCTGACTTTGGGGTTATCTACCTGGCATGATTTTTCTGAATGTAATTGTGTCTCCTTTATTCAGCACCCCTGGGTAAATTAAACCTTTAGATAATGGAATCCTCTCACTTTACACACATCTTTTTTTTCTTTTTAAAACTTCTTCCTCTATCACTTAAAGATGAATGGCTCTTCACCACTTACAGTACAAAAGCCAAATTCCTTGAATAACCTGCAATGATCCCATTACCATCTTCTCTACTAGACTTTAAAATCTATGCTCCACCCATGCAATTAAGTGTTTTATGACTGTGTCTTCACTAAGATGGGCCAAGCTTACTGAAACTGATCCCTACTCATTCCCTTATTCCAGCCAAGATGACTCTAAGTCCTCTCTGGCTGTTCAATATCTTTGTTCATTTTTCCCAGTCTTTTCTCTTTTTCTCAGTTTCACTCTTTGCTTCCTCCAGGACAGTGAAAACAGAATTGGAGCATGCATCAGAATCACCTGGAGGTATTGATGAGCCGCAGCTGCCAGACCATACTCCCAGAGTTTCTGATTCAGTAGGTCAGGGCTCTTCATATCTACCAAGTCCCCAATACATGCTGACACAGCTGGCTCCCCGATTACACTTTGACAACTCCAAGAAATCACTTTCTCCCCTTTTAACTGGTCTTTCAGATTTCAAAAAAAGACTTTAACTCCAGAGAACTAGCCTTATTAGACTTGAACGCACAGCTACAGGGAGCACAACTTTTAGAGGGTCTGGGGAGATTTTCGGTAAAACAAGTTTTGGCTTTTGAATGTTGTGACATCTACTTTAGTTTCTCGGAGATCTTTTGTTTATCCGTAGTTCTAGGATCTGACCTGAGTGATTCCAATCACAGAATAAATGACCTCCAGAGAGTTCACATGCTGACTGAAAAGACTACTTTAACTTGCAAATGTTTAGACTTTTTTGAGTGTCTATTGAGTTTCTTCATGATGCCTGATTTTTTAACTAAGTCAATAATTAGTCTGAGTTGAGTTCTCCAAAGACAGTGTCCTGACCTTTCTTTTCTCTAAGTGTTGTCCATGGACCAGCAGAATCGGCAAAACCTGGGAGATAGTTCGAGATATAGAAACTTTTGGCCCCAGCCCAGAAGCTGAGTCAGAATTGGTGTTTTTAACCAAATCCCCCCCAGAGTTCCTTATGCATGTGTAAGCTTGAGATGTTTACTGGTTTTTGGCAAAAGATGTCCTTTTGGAAGATTTTTATGATAAAGTTACAGAAATTTTACAATCAGAATCCACAAAAACTGTATCTCAAGGTAGAATCACAGCTAAACATGCCTACCACTGCAATCAAAAACACCTAACCACCCGACCACCGCAATTTAAAGGAAGGAAGACTTGTTTGCTCATAGTTCTGGAGATTTCAGGGGTTCTGTCCACATTAGGCCAGGTGAAGTTTGCAAAGATCAGGACATGGTGTCAGGAGGAGAGAGAGAGAGAGAGAGAGAGAGAGAGAGAGAGAGAGAGAGAGAGAGAGAGAGAGAGGAAGAGAGAGAGAGGAAGAGAGAGAGCGAGCAAGGGGAGAAGGGACCATATATTGTCTCCAAGGCCCCATTCCCAGGAACTCCTTTTCAGCAACCAAACCCTGTCTCCAATACAGCTGCCTTGTCTCTGTGAGGTGGAGAACCATTTATAAATCTAAACCGTAACAGTGGTCTTTTTGAAGGCTTTTCAATTGCAGTATATGTTCCATACTCAGATTATGGTCATGATTTGATGGCATTTACCCATTGTTTCAGCCTCATAGAAATCTGGAATTCAGGTGAATGCCAAAAACCAGTGAACATCTCTTTGAGGGACAACAGACACTTGCCAATGAGCTTCTGAAAGCTCACTTTTTTTTATGGGGATCTGTTGAATAGGACCAACAATACCAGGGTTGTTTTTTCCCCTGAGGTAAAATGTCATAATACGTGTTCCTCATTCTGAGATCAAGAAAATGTTGTCTTGGGTTCCCTCAAAGCAGAGCCTGAGCCAGAGATGTGTTTGCACATAATTATTAATGGAGTGCTTTTAGAAGACCTATAAGAAAGAGAGAGAGAGAGAAGGAAGCAGGATAGAGAAAGGAAAGAAGCCTAGTAAGGATGTGGTCTCAGAAGGGTAACCAAACCTCAGGAGCCTTAACCTCATCCTTGAGGGACTCTGGGTACCAATTGCACTGCAGGGTTGTCCAGCTTTGGGCAAAGGGACCAGGCTTTTGTGAGTTCTTATTAGTCATTGGCTATTTGGTGATGGGAGAGTTATTCTGCCAGACATATGCAGGCCAGGAAAATGCCGTCAGCCAAGGGCATTTCTCCAGAGAAGCCTGCGGCTGTGAGCTAAGCCACTTGCAGAAGTTCTCACTGCAGCTGAAGGACGCGTGCACAGGACAGCAAAGGGGGTCTGAGCAGGAAGCCAACACTGCCCGCCAGAATACAGATTGCTTAAAAAGGGATGCCTCTCCATGAGTAGATAAACCCTCTATCCATACAAAGCACTTAGAAGGGACAGGCAGTCAGAGATAAGCATGGATACCGAGAATTACTGTGAACAAGGCAAAGGCCAGCTTGAGTCCCTGTTGATAACAGAAGTATGGGCACATTTAGGACCCAGCAGCAAGAAACTCCAGGCATGTTAATAGGGAAAATAAGGAGACATTCTGGGTAGCTGACTGGCCTAACAATGTAGCCCTTGTTCTGCAAATCCCTCAAAAAAAAAAAAAAAAGCTCAGCAGGCCCACGGCCAATCCTATGGGGTTTTCCTTCCCTGTTACCTTTCAGTAGGCTCCTCATTCTCCAAGTTGGTTTTCTCCCAGGAAATCAAAGAGGCCTTCTGTACTATCGGATGACAAACATCTCATTTTCTTGGCACCAACTCAAGCAGGAGCAAATGCCAGACTTCTAGACTTTCACAAATAAAAGGTTCCAAACCTGGAGAATCCCTTTTGAGGCTAACGGGGGCAAAAGAAAATCAAAATGTTCGGCTATTTGTCTATTTTTTTTTAACATCCGTGTTCATGTGTTTCAAAGTTATTAACATTTATTTTTCAAATCATATCATTTTCGTTTGAGAAAATTGGGTCTCCCTGGCATTGCTTATGTAAAGCAAAGACAAAATTATTTGTTAAATGTCCTCAACTAAGAGCTAATATTTTGTCCCCAGGAAATACATCCTGAATGTCTCTTTTGTACTAAAATTGTGTAACGTTTTCTAGTTTTGGAAGGTAAGTACCTTGGAGAAAATACACAAGGTATTCTATTTATCACTTTGAAATGAAATTAACCCAAACAAAACTGTATTAGCAAGGAGAGAAAGACATTGTCTAGACAGCTTCCTCCAGGCATCGTGCATGGGGCCCAGCACATCTGGATGCTTTGCCTTGTGGGAACCGGATGGTCACAGACATCTGAGGGTTCTGTTAGGAGAAGTAGCTGGGGAGACTCTCCACATTGTAGCGGAGCAATAAAGCAAGCTCCACAGTGCCAAGTGTTCTTGGGTCCTATAATGTGAATGGCCAGTGCATTGTGCTAGCAGGGCAGAGGCCCACATCATTGGAGCTGAAAGACTTAAGGAGCACATTGATTCTAAATTTGCAAGTGAAACTCCTGGTCTGTTCCCCAAACCTCCTCCATCCACAGTCCCACCAACCACAATGAAAGCAGCTTCTAGTTGCCAGAGCCAACTTAAATTCATTTATCTGTGTTTCTTCCTTTCTTTTTTCTTATATCCCATGGCTGATTCATCAGTGAATTCTGTTGGCAGAAATATTGTATTGTATTTACTTATGTACCAGTATTGGGAATGGCCTAGGAAGATTTGAGAAAGCTCTGATTATTAATAAATAAATATATTTCTTCTTTTTTTTTTTTTTTTTTTTTTGGTGGTGCTGGGGTTCCTGGAACCCTCCAGGCTACACTCCCAGACTCCTATTTTTTATATTTTTATTTGGGAACAGGGTCTCTTAAGCCAGAGAGGCTGGCTTCGAACCCACACGATCCTCCTTTCTCTGCTTCCCAAGCACAGGGATTACAAGCGTGCGCCACCATGCCCGGCTAATAAATATATTTTAAAAATCATTGTGTAAAAAGTACAAACCTGGGGAAAGACTTGGTTTCTGCCAAGAAGCAGGCAACTATTCTAATGTAAATTAACCTAGCTAAGGTAATTAGCAAGTCGATAGGAGAGGGGAACTAGGACTTCCTCTTTCTAAAGACAGGTTTACATGATAAGTGATTTGAGGTAAGAGGATGGGAGGAGGGGGTCAACCTTTGGGAAAGAAGAAACCTGGGCATAAACTAAGAGTTCAGCGGGAAAAGTAAGGGAGAAACTTTACAGCGACTTTTACTACGTCAGAGTTATGTGGAACAAGATGGAGGATGTCATGTGTATAAAAAGTCTGTTCCATGCTTTGTATTTCAGTGATTTCGTTCGAAGCGCCCCCTCATGTTACTGTAACTATCTTCTGTATTTCTATCTTTTTAAGAAACTCCTTTAAATCTTCAGCAAGAGTCCGGGCTATTGCATATCTATCCTTAGCTCAGGACAAGAACCCGTGGTTTCGTGTTCTGAGGGGAATTGTTTCCGGGGAGTCTAACAAAGGTCCCTGGGGACTGTTCCCCTAAATGGTAACCCTCACCTCCAAACAGTAACATTCATCTTTCACCATAACATCTCTTTAACCGTAACAATTTACTTATTTATTTATTTATTTATTTATTTATTTATTTATTATTTACTTAATAGGACAAGGAGCATTCTATCAGTGAGCTACACTCTCCTCACCCCCTTTTTTTTTTTAAATAAGTCTTCTTAAATTGCTGAGATTCTTGCTAAGTTGCTGAGGCTGGCCTCACACCCACTATCCTCTTAGCCTCCCAAGCAGTGAGGTTACAGACCAGCATCACCACACCAGGCTGTTGGCATTTCTTTAAAGCCCGACACAACCACTCTCACCGCCTTTTATGGTTTGAATATTTGTCTCCCAGAATTTACGTGTTGGAAACTTAATCTTTAAAGTCATATGTTAATGATGTTTGAAAGGTGATTGCATGATGGGGCTCTGCCCTCATGAATGGCTTAATCCTTTAATGGGTTATCCAGGGAGCAGCTTTGTTAGAAAAGTAGGTTTCCTGGCATGCTTGTCTGTCTCATCATATGATGATCTCCCCACATAATGATGTAGCAGTAGCTAAACAGTTGCTGGCACCTAGATATTCCTACCTCCAGAACTGTGAGCTAAGTAAACCTTAATTCTTTATAAATTACCCAGTCTGCAGGTATTCAATTATAGCAACGGTAAACAGACTAAGTGGTTAGGGGTGTGGCTCAGTGGTAGAGCATCTGCATAACATGTATGAGGTCTTGGGTTGGATCCTCAGAACCACACACATACACAAAGACCTAAAAAATGGAAAAAATGCTACTGAAGTGCCATCAATCCTTTAAGACAAATCAAAATATGAAACAAGCAGACAAATGAAAAATGTTCTTTCTTTGTCTTATGATGTCAATGTTTGATTATAAAGACAGAAAGGAAGGATGTCTCTAGTGGATATTTGTTTCTTTTCTCCTATTGGGGGTTTGAGTCCTTTTTTCTATTTGGGAGGTATTTCTTCCTGGATGAAAGTTCGAGAAATGTAGAATTTAACTCCTTTCTAGAAGCTGAAAAAACTCAAATGGATATTTTCCTTCCTCTTCTGGCAGCTGGGAAGTGGATTTGTGAACAGCTTTGGTGAATCCGATGGTCATGAGGAGCTTCAACGGACCAAAGAGAATGCAGAGCACACTTATATTTGTTTCAGGCATGGCAACTGCAAGTGGTGGGATCATCCTTCATCTCAGACTCCCCTTGTTTCCTGCCCATTTTAAATTTCTAACTACCTGTCTTTCATATCCTTTTTTGAATGAGCTATCTACTACTCCTAGTTTTTTTTTTTTCCTGCTTAAATCATCCAGCGTTCATTTCTGTTGTTTGCAACTAAAAATCCTGCATGATAAAATGCACCAAACAAATTTAAAATTTTTTATTTTTTTTTAGTAGAGAAGGAAAACAATGTACTTTCCACTTTTTAGAGTTCCCAGAAGGGGCCTTGTAAATTAGACTAAAAAATGTCAGATTAATAAATAGTAAAAATGAATGTATTAAGATGTGTATTGCACATTCACATGGGAGTGTTCAGTAATAAGTGACTGAAAGAGGTAGTCGGAACTTGGGTTTATATCTAGTTTCAACAAAAGAACAATAAACTTATAGGGGAGTGTGGCACTGCAAAGGAAGCGGCCTTTGAGCTTCTAACGGGGGTGGATTATGTGAAGGCAAACTAACGGGGACAGTCTCGGTAGGTAAGAGCTAGTTCCAGCAAGGTTTGCCTTGTGTATTCCTCTGGTGCCATCTCTGGGCTGTCTAGAGTCTATAGAGTTTTCCCTGACCATTAACTCTTAGGAGGGAGGGAAAGAGTGGGGTCACCATTGCAAACTTGTGTTGTTTTCAGGTAAATAGGGGGAAGGTAGAGGATTTTTCTTTTCTTTGCCTTTGATCAACTGCCTTCAGCTCAAAATAATCCTCATGCCAAAGTGGCATATTTTGAGGTGGCATGTTCTGTTACCCTTCAATGTTAAATTCATGGTTTTTTTGGTGTTTGGTTTATATTGAACCTTGACCAATAGGCCATCATTCTAGCTTATGAGAAAAATATAGGCCATTGCTGAATATTAGCAGGAGAAGACAGACTGCTCCAAACCTTAAGCCCCTTATTTGTTTAGAGGAAGAACCTGATCCAATAGGTTGTGCATTTCAACAATTAAGAAACAGAAACATTTCCAGTTGCATAGGTCACTCAAGCTTTGAATAGCCCTTCCAGGAAATTCTTGGAAAGCAGAGGCATAAGTGCTGTGATACTTCAGAGGTCTGACTATAGTAATTCTTCATGATTTGTATAAAGTTAGCCATCAATAACTATGTCTAGTCATCCTCATTCACTCAGGAAATGTATCTGAAAGAAAAATGCAGTGAGTGTGTTGAGCATTATAATGAGAGCATTTTCCAAGTTTGATAAAGTCGGCACAGTAAAAATGTTCATGAGTACCCAGCAATAAAATAGCCTTATATGTGAATTTACCGTATTTAATTTCTATTCCCCAAATAATTAGGCATTTAATTTTTTTCTAAAACTAAAGAGCCTGTATCAAGCACCTTGACCCAATTGATATTTATAGACCATCTTACCCAATAACTGTGAAATATATTCTTTTTAAGTGCAAGCAGCAAGTTCACCAAATGCTAGGGTGATACATTTCAAGTGGTTGAAATATTACAAAATGTGTTTTCAACTGGTGATAGAATTAGTTTAATAACATGTCCTTAAAATTCAAATATATAGAAATTAAATAGCTTACATATCACCTATGGCTCAAAGAAGAACCATAGAGGATGTTAAAAAGTATTTCTAAATTAGTTATAGAAGTAGAATATGAAGAAATTGACACAAAGGACTCTTCTAACATTTTCTAAGGTAATAGCAATGATTAAAGCACAGCTAAAATTTATACAGCACTTTATAGTATACATGTATTCTGACATTTTATCTTAGCCACTGTAGAGAAGATGTTAGTATAAATGGTGTCATTATACACCCAGAAGAGTCCATTAAACATCTCCATACGTTTAAGGAATGGTAAAGTGGCCTGTCAGACTGCTGGTCAACCCAACCGGAGGATAATCATGTCTTCCTGCCCTGGCTTCAAGTTTTCTCACATACTACTCTTCCCAAATTATCCCCCACCCTTCTACACCTGAGCCTTTCCTATTGCTTTCCTTGCAGCGCATAATAACGTTCAAGAACGATGATGCATAAACTCTGCTGGATAGTTTTAACCAAGGTGAGCAGTGACTGACCATCCACTCCTCAGTAAATGGGTCGACACAAATCCAGGCATTCTCAGACCAAGTCCAGTGATCCTTCATAACAAGACAGCCTTACTACTAGAATACATTTGGCACTGAAAAATTTAATCCCACTAGAAGTAATGACCAAAATTTTATAGGAATTAGTGAAGCAGGAAGTATGATAATGAAATAAATATGAGAAATGAAAGAAAAAATATGTATATTTAGAATAGTGGTAGTTTTACACTAGTTTTTAGACCAGACAGTGAATAAATCAAATTTGTATTTGTATAAATCAAACTATTATGTATATGTGGAATTATGTACATGACATATAATTTGTATTTGTATAAATCAAACTATTGTGTGTATGTGGAATTATGTAAATGAGATATAACACTCTTTGAGTTGCATTTGATTTGTACTATGATCATAAAAATAAAAATTTTATTTTAAAAAATAAAACTGAACTGAAGGCTTCACTAACTTTTCCAATGGCTTCTCTTAATTTTTCATCTTCCCATTATTCATGTCTAAAGGATATATTTGACCCAAATCCGGGTCTCATTACCAGATAATTAAAGGTCATTAATACTTTCAATTTTCTTTAATTAGATTGGGAAGTAGGCAGTATAATTTTAAAAGTTTATCAACATCATGTGCATTAACAACATAAAATCTAGCACTTTTTAAAAGATTTGGAGCTGGGCGTGGTGGTGCACACTTGTCATCCCAGCATTCAGGAGGCTAAGACAGGAGGATCACAGTTTGCGGACAGCCTCAGCCAACTTAGTGAGGACCTCCACAACTTAATGACACCCTGTTTCAAAATAAAGAATAAAAGTATGGCAGGGGGTGTAGCTCAGAGGTCAAATGCAACTGGGTTCCATCCCCAGATCCGCAAAAAAAAAAAAAAAAAAAAAAAAAAAAAAAGATTTGGCATTTTCTTTAGTGTTTGTTTTAACGTATTTATAACATTATAAAATTGAATTTCGTTTATCAGGTTATTGAAAATAGAAGATAATATTAAATAAGTGAAACATGTGTGACTTGGAATTAATTTTACATGGGTTTATTGTAACTTTTATGAGTGCGTGGAGTCAAATTGTTCATATTCAGAAAATAAGGTATCTCTCCCCTCCTCACTATAACTACCTCAATAAGAAACATTCAAAACAGAAGAAAGGCACATGTTAATTTTCTTTTCTTTTTTTTTTTTTTTGGTGGTCCTGGGGTTCCTGGAAACCCTTCTACCTCCAGGCTACACTCCCAGACCTATTTTTTAATATTTTTATTTGGAAACAGGGTCTCCTAAGACAGTGAGCCTGGATACGAACCTGCACGATCCTCCTGTCTCCGCCTCCCAAGTGCGGGGATTACAAGCGTGCGCCACCATGCCTGGCACATGTTCATTTTCTATAATATTAAATGAATATCCTTTCAGAAGTTATGCCTGAGAACACACTATGGCCAAGATGGCATGTATACACCGAGATCCATGTTCCCTCAGTATTCTAGAGCACTCAACTTGACTTTCCTCCCCAGCTCTCTTGCAAGGATGCCCACTGAGGAGCCATAACAGAAGTTCTCCTAAGTCCCCTTTGGTGTCACATGCCTGCAGTCCCAGTACTGAGGAGCCGAAGCAAAAGGATCACAGGTTCCAGGCCATCTCAGCAATTTAGCAACACTCTCAGGAACTTAGACTCTATTCCAAAATTTTTAAAACAATACATTATTAATTAAATAAATAAATATGGATCTGGGTGTAGCCTGGAGGTAGATTGTTCCTGAGGTCAAACTCCAATACCAAATATATATATATATACATATATTTGTGTATGTATGGCTTTCCCAGTAGACTGAGCAGAGTGAGGTATGCCCCTTCCCAGCTAAGGTACTATAAGTTAATAAGGAACCAGGGAACGTTGCCCCTGTTGTCTTGCTTCCGTGTCCCTTAGGCAAATGCAAAGGAGTTAGAGGAGAACCCCAAGCCCCTGGGAAATGGAGGCTTTCTCACTTAAGAAATAAAACTCTATTGGTTTCAGACACCAATCTTTTAGAGATTTTTTTGTTATAGCAATTCATCTTCCTTTGAATAGGATCCTGAGTGTTTCTTTAGGGGACTACTGTTAAATGAACTAAATTTGTCCTGGAATTTGGCAAACTTTGAGCAGTTACAGTGACTCCATCCAACAAGAATGTCTTGAGTATATACCCTGTATTTAGCACTACACTGAATATTATACTGGGAGTCTAGAGAGGAGATGCTGGAAACGAAGGATAGAGTCACTGGATTCCCCTTTCACCTGCTATCACCTCTTCCTGGATCTCTACCGGCACCCTCTCTCTGCTCTTCTTGCCCCCCATGCTGGTCTAATTCTGAGCCCCGGAGCACACCACAGCGTTCCTTCCAAAGCGATGACCTGATTGTGCCAAACTGCTTTGAAAATCTTTCAGAGCGCTCCACACCCTCACCCTCACCTTTGCTTTTGAAATAAGCTCAGACCCTTATCACAGTTCGTATGGGACTCCCTTCACGATCTGGCCTCAGTTTACCCCTCCAGCCTCCTTTCTGGCCCTCTACACTCCAGTTGCGTCAGAAGCCACGTGTTCTTCCCTCTGTTGACTGTGCCCGTGCCAAGCTCTGTGTCTTGGCAAAGTCTCTTCAGCCTGTCCACATTCATTCCCCACTCACTGCCCCCTTATCTTGAATACCATATGAATATATAAATGAATCCCACAGACTGGGAAATTTATAAAGAAAAGAGGTTGATTTGCCTTGCAGCTCTGGAGGCTGAGCCATCCAAAAACATGGCTCAGCATCTTGTTGGAGCTTTCTTGCTGCATCGCCTGGCGGAGGCAGAGGGAGTGTGCTAGTTTAGACCTTTTTCTTCTTATAAAGCCAATAATACCTTCCTGTGGGCCTCACCCTCATGATATAATCTAATTCTAATTATCGGCTACAAGATCCTACTTCCAAATACCATCTACATATGAATTTGGGAATAAGATTTCCCATATATTAATTTGGGGGGGACACATTCAAATCATGACACGCTTTCACCAGAATAGTTCTTTCCTATCTAATTTACTTCCTATCTGTCCCATGTGTTCCCCTACACATTGCAGTTCAGACTATTCCACCAAGCCATATTATGACAGTCCATATAGTTATGTGAATCCCTTACCATTATGTGAATTCCTTGAAAATGGGGTAAACAACTATCATCTTACCTTCACAATCCTGTATTACAGTGCTTGTCATAGACAACATGCTCAGAAACCACTTGCTAAGAATGTGAAGGATTGAGGTAGTCCCCTGGATTTTTCCAGCCAGCACTAAATACAAGACTCCTTATAAAAGGGAGGAAGAGGACGATTCCCTCACACAGAGGAGCAGGCAGTATGAAGACAGGACAGAAACAGACTTGAAAATACTTGCCTTGAAGACTGGAAGGACGTGGCCACAAATGTCTCAGAGCTCTATCCCCTAACTACGTACAGCTCAATTCCAAGACACAGGTGACGGCACACACCCCTCACCCAGAGTGGCTAGTCATAGTTCAATGACCTATTACCAAAGAAGAAAAATATCCTGAAAATCCCTACAACACACAATACAGAAGAAGCCATCAGAGCACTGGGAGACACACACAGCAATTAGGAAATCCTGCTAAGCACACATTAACCCTCTCCACACTTCAGGTTCCCAAGATTGGGGAACTTCCTTGATAGATCTTGATTCTTGTCTCTGGGGAAAATGTCCTTGTCCATTTCCCCACGTGCCCAGCTCTTCTCCCTCAAGGAATTTTTTTTTTTTTATTGTCTGTAAATCTCCATGTCCCTCTCTGAGGAGCCATATCCTACCTGCAAATTTCAATGTCTGAAGAGTGCATTGTTATAGGTTTTCTTCCTTGGTACCTATTTATTCAGCGTATACTCTGTATGAGAACCAGTTGCTAGGTTTAAGGACACACAATCCCTCTTGTCATGTATCTTACATCCTAGTGAACTGGACAGAGTGGAGGTTGTTTTAAAGCTCAAACGACCCAAACTACTTTAGGAGTGGCTCACAGTTCCCTTGGCAATGCCAGGGCTTCACAAATTTAGTATGCTCACGTCATTACATAGTTCTGATCCTAAACATAGTTCTCAACTCTTGTTTTATATTTTTTTTTCTAGTTTGTGTCCTAGCCCCCATTTATTTAAAGGTTCTGGAATCTACTTGAAGATACTGGAAAACAGTAGACTCAGGTGGAAAGACGAGAAGGCCATTTATCTGAACTTTGTCTCTGGCTAAGTTATTCTGTTCAAAAATGAAGCTTTCCTGGAACTGTGTCAATCAAAGCCTTTTAAATTTTATTTGAAAAGTGGGGCTCCAACCCTGTGCTATGGTTTCTTTTGATTTTCTGTGACACTGTTTGTTTCCAACACACACGATTGTGCTTTTGAGTACACATTTCCTAGTGCAATAATTCTCAGAATTTGATCCCCATGCTAGCCAGAATCCAAATCACCTGGAAAACTACTAGAAATGCAAATTCTCAAACCTGTTGAATCAAAACTTCTGGATATGATTCTCTGGAATCTGGGTTTTCACAAGTTCTCCAGCTGATTGGGATGCACACTGATGCTGAGGGCCACTATTCCAGAGCCACGGGATGGGCCTGCCCTGCTGTAACAGGGAGAAGCATTCTGACTAGAGGAAGGAATCCAGGTTGGTGATAGGAAGAAGAACAATGCAACTCATCCAGAAAAAGAGAAGTAACAACCATTAAGTTAAGGTGATTCTTTTTGGACAATGAGAGGGTCAACATGGCTTTTCCTAACCAGTGTTGTTAAAGCATTACAGCCTCCTTGAAGATGAGCACGCTCCTCTGTGGTTGCTGTGCTCACAGTTGGCATCAGTGGCTTCCTTTAGATGATGCTATGGCGTTTTGCTGCTCATCTCTGCAGAGTGCACCTGTTCAGTCTGGGGATCAGTTCTCCATTCTCTATGGTCTCAGGGTACCATCAGTCATAGAGCCCCATGCTTTTCGTTACCAGAGTACTATGACTCAAGCCCGGCTGAGCTGAGAGTCTATCCCTGTGACATCAACGGTTATCATGGGCAAAGACACGTGACACAGGCACAGTCAATCAGAAGCCAATAAGAGCTGGTGATTGAGCGACCGCTTGGCACCGAAAGCCACGGTAGTCTGCACACCTGTCCACAAAGCTGGGCACAAAGCCACTGAGGCTCTTCATACATCCTTTCTTAGTTAGAGCAGAAAATACTAGCTATTATAATATACAAGTCTACAAATTCAGGAACTCAACAGAAGCAAAGTTTATTTTTTGTCCATATAAAAGCCCAGGTGGATGGTTTTGGACAGGAGACAATGGTTCATGCTGTCTCCCAGGGATCTGGGCTCCTTCCATCTTTTACCTTCATCAATCCCTCATCCTCAGTCTTCAGCTTGGTTCCTCACATCTGGTCAATAAGCAAGAAAAGAGAGAGCATATGAATAACCACACATTCCGCTGTAAAGAACAGTCTCTTAGCTACATGAGAATGCAAAGAAGGCTGCCAAAGAGGCACAGATGCGCACTGGGAGGCAAAGGAAGATGAAATTTGTCGACCCATTGTGGTGTGGGTCACACACCTACTCATAATGATTGGTTCATGTGGTACACATGTGACCTAAGACGGCCCATCAGAAATGAAGTCCTAAGAGGTCCTGCCACAATTTTAAGGTCACTAGCTAGCATACACCTGAGGTGGTCTGTCCAACACCGTTTCTTTCTATTCAAACAACAGAGTAATAGAAAAAGTTCAGCACATAGGGAACAAGTGCCAAGATTCCCTTCACACTCATCCTTCCTAGTGACCTCACATCCCGAAACAGACAACCTGGGCCGAATGTTTCACTTTTCCCCTAACATTGGCTATCATTCTAGATCTCTGCTAAAGTGAAAAGAGAGGGGGAAGGCAGGTTGATGCATGTATTTGTATATTTATTTAAATGTATCAAGTCTGAAGTAAGTAAATCTTTCTCATTTTCCAATTGTTTTACATTGCCTTATAGTTTTAAAACACAGGCATTTGCAGTATATATAAATAAAAACAGAATAGGGCGATATAAGAAATTCATTTTTAAAAATTAACATCTAGGGTGGGTATGGTGGTACATGCAGGTAATCCCAGTACTTAGCAGGTTGAAACTGTAGGATCACAGGTTTAAGGCTAGATTCAGCAATTTAGCGAAACCCTCAACAATGTAGCAAGACCTTGTTTCAAAATAAAATAGGGCTGAGGGTATAGCCCAGAGATAAAATTTCTCTGGGTTAAATTCTCAGTAGAATAAATAAATAAGTAAGTAAGTAAGTAAGTAAATAAATAAATAAATAAATAAATAAATAAACCATACCTCAGTCTGGGAGTCTAATACTCTTTCCCAGCTATATACTTTTAAGATAAAATAAATGTCAGCATTGAGACTTTAAAACGTCAATGGTTGTTAGCTATTCTCTAAATCCAGAAATATTAATGTGAAGAGATATATATCTTATAACCAACATAATATTGGAACATCTAGACCTTTGTTAAGAACTCTGGCTTTTGAAGCTAATTTTGATTCAGGGATCAAAATTTGGCCCTACCATTTATTAGCTAAATGATCTTGGAAAATAACTTCAGCCTTTAGATTGAAACCTAAAATTTATGACTACTAATAATTTTTAAAAATTTCAGAGCTCGGCATGGTGGCACACACTCTTATCCCAGTACTTGGGTAGCTGAGACAGGAGGATTCCAGGTTCAAGACCAGCCTCTGTAACATAGCAAGACTCTTAGCAACTTAATGAGACCCTCTTTCAAAACAAAAAATAAAAAAGGGTCTGGGGATGTATCTCAGAGGTAGAACATCCCTGGGTTAAATCCCAATACTACCAACCAACAAACAAAAATTCCAGGGTCACTGGGCATGTTTAATGTGTGGATACAGGCACAATGCTCAGCACAGTGGCAGACATGACGTACAAGATGTTTACAGATGGTTTTGTTGCCTACCAAGCCATTCTCCTCCCTCATTAACAAAGCTCCAGTTTTATTTACTTCCCTCAGTGAAAACTACCTGTTAAGAAGACTGGGACTCTACTAAACCCAAAGAGGTGAACCATAATTTTCTTTCAGCCAATCTGAGAGATTTTCCTTAGGCATAAACATTCATGCCAATAGGATGTGAGAAGGTGTTCTATGAGAGCTTTAATAATGGGATGCAGGATAGCGACATTCTGGAGGTTGTCATCTATCTGCATGAAGGCTGGAGTGACTGCAGCCATTTTGATACCTTGTGGGGTGTAATATCAAAATGCTGAGGGTAACAGTTTAGAAACAAGGAAGATCTTGGATCTTTGAGGTTTAAGAATGAACCGCTGGCAATCAAACCTGGAAATTCCTCCCTTTAGTTCTTTTGTACTATAAGTTAGTAATGACCCCTCAAAGCAAATTTATTTCAATTTTCTATCATTTGATAGCAGAAAAGGCTTGAATTTGATGTACTACTCAGTAACTCTAAGTATTTAGAGCTACTTTTATTGCTGTTGTTATTTGATTGACTAATGCCTTCCTTCCCAAGTGTTTTCATTTATCAAAAGAAGAATAAAAAGATATTTATTTTGAGAGATATCAATAAGTTGATAAAAATAATATAGAGAGTGTACTTTACCCATTGGCTTATCCAAAGAAAGCACTCAACAAAGTTTGACTCCGACTCCTCTTTCTCCTAGCATTTTATCTCTACGTTATCACTCTGTAGACCAGCGCCATAGATGGTATTATCTGTTCACAATTCTCCCTTTGCTTAGCAAGTATCCTGGTCCACTATGAGTATGGTTCACTTCATTCTGCAGACTTTGAGCTCAGCCATGTGTCTTGGTTCAGTCACTGGAATGCAAGAAAATATAATCTATGCTTTGGCTCTTCACAGGTTTGGGGTTTGGGGGAGGAGTAGGTTGGGGTTTTTTTTCACTTTTATTGGTGTTTTAGAATCTCTCATCATGTATTTCATAGTGATAATGACATGCATGCACACAGCACTCGGTGGGCTTTCCCTACAGGTTTTGAATGTGCTTGTATGGTTCAGCTTACTCTATGATACCACTGGCCACTTTGCATAAAAAGAATGTGCCCAAGTTCCTTCACCCTGGATCCGGGAATGAGAGCCATGTAGAGAAAACCTAAATGAATCTTCTGGCTGAAGTAGAGCTGGTCCCGCTAACTTGCAGTTGCCAATCCAGCACGTTGCTGGAGGGGTATGTGAGTGCAAAAATAAATATTTGTCCCTTAAGTCACTGATATTCAAAAATACTTGTTATGTAGATGTTGCATTATAGTCATGAAAAACTGACTGATATAGACCCCATACAAAAAAAAAGGTAAAAAAAAAAAAGTCCCAGTCTTTCCCAAATGTGTTGCATGGTTCAGAGGACCCGTGATATCTTGGATAGGCTCTGAAACAATGGTAGGGCTGAAGGACCAGCAGTTCCTCTGTTCTGTGTCTGCTGCTAGTCTTCTAAGAGGTGGGAGACTCGGGTTACTAGTTAGATTTCCTCTTCACACCATTTAACTGACTCACATGGGCCAGGTCCTTCCTAGAGCATTGAGGGCAATTGAGATGAAGTTTGCTAAGGTTGGCTCCAGAGGAAGGAAATGTTTTGGACATCGTCAAAGGTATGTGTTGTTTACTTTGTGTGAAACAGAAGTTACTCCTAGAACTAGGGTCAGATGTGGAGAATGAGAGGAAGTCAAACAGTGAGAACCGAAGATGGAGAGTCCAGGAAAAAGAGTCAAAAGAGTGCGCACTGGGACCACACCTAAAGAAAAGAGAATTGACTAAAGATGATCCCTGTAAGCAACTTTATAGCAGGTTTGCATCAAGATAGAACTTGGGGCCCACTTGTTTTAAGCCTTTCAGTTTGGATACTCTCTGCATCTGAGTAAGCACTGGAGACAAGAAATTGGGAGAGTGTACCACCAACATCCCAGGTGCCTCAAGGACAATGGGGGGCCCATCACTCTGGCTCCCTGGCTGGACCTCCATGCCTCTGAGATGCAGCTTCAGAATTCCTCATCCTGATCCTCTGGGGAAGTGAGCCTGCCTTAAATCTCAAATCTCAAGAGAAATCTCTGCTTCCTGGAATTGCTGTCTCCTAGTCTGATGTCTGCAAATTGCCTCTTGCTAGATTCCCTCCTTATCTGCCAGGATTCCCAGTAGCATTCCCTTGCTGAGCATCCTCTGTGCTGGACCACTGACGTCTACTTGCCACCAAGCCCTCTCATCCTGTGTCCCACTTCCTTCTGTGTCCTGACTCACCTTGGAGCATCCACAATATTCTGCCTGGTCCTCCGTTCCTGGATGTTCCTCACAGACCTTGCTGTGCTCCACTGCCTAGGATCTGACACATATATAGGCTTGAGAAGTGCCTACAGCCTCCTTGAGTGACCTTCTCTGCTTAGGTTTCTGATCCTTGAAATTATACTTTTATAGATGTGGTCCTTTGGTTCACATTAAAATATAAATTCCCCATGGGAGAGACCCTATTAAGCCTTGCAGGGAGTTACTAATTTACATCTTAATGTGAATGAGGTTATTGGATTCCCCGCCCCTCTTAAAGCAAACTTTGATGGGAGTAGGGGAAAGGTAGAGAAGGAATGATCTCCAGATGGTGGCTATGGAGGATGGCAAAGGAAACGAAAGAGGAAACTGTGCACAGCTTCCTGTGGGGCATTTAGTGCACATAGGCTTCCGGGTACTTCTTTTAACCTTGAAAAGTAAAGCTTTTTATTTTGCTTTGTTCTGTTTGAAATTTAACTCTTACTGAGTTATATCTGTGATGCAGCAACTTAATGCATTTTGCAAACAAACCAAATAATGGTATGTTAGTCATTTTCTGCTGAAGTAACAAAACACTTCAGACTAGATAAAGTACACGCGGAATGTCGCCGTCAACATTCTCACTACTGCAATCCAAATGGGCTGACCACATAACTTGGAAGGAGAGAGATGTATTTGCTCACAGGGTTTGGAGATTCAAGGTTCAGTTCATGTGCGGCCAGGGTGTGGAGTTCAGGGCATGGCAGCGGGAAGCAGGGAAAAGAAAAGAGCAAGGCTCTGCTCTCCCTTCATGGAGGCAGCAATAGAGAACAGGGAGAGCAAGAAAGATACAAATTACCCAAGGCTACACCCCCAGAGACCCCGCTTAGCAACCAAGCCCAGCTTCCTTTATTGCTTTCTTGAGGGCTGGAGGGGCATCTAAATGCCAGCCATTAGACAGAGTTTATTTGGCTGTTAAGACTGAGCGTCTTCAGCTCATGGGGGCCTTCTGGCTGTGCCATAGCATGGCGGCAGGGACACATGGAGGGAGACAGACCACTGGAGAATGGAACTCACCCTTTATATCGGAAGCCTACTTTTGTGATAATGGCATCGGTCATTCAAAAGGACAGATCTCTCTTGACCTAACCAACCTCTTAAAAGCCCCACCTCTCAACTTTGTTATGCTGACAATTAAATCTCAAAATCAGTTTTGGAAAGGAAGTTCAAGCCACAGCAAATGCAAACATGGTTGCATCACTGCAATGAAAATCAGCCTGCATATGGAAGACTCTGATATGTGGGATGATGGATGTAACTGAGCTGCAGAATTGTCTGGCTATTGTGTGGGCAACAGCTTAAGCAACTCAAAAGAGCGGCTTGCTCTAGGGAGGCTGATCTCTCTGCTAGGATAATGCGGCGAGTGTCTTATTTGGTTATTCTATTCTGGGGGCTGGCCCTAACACTACATTTTGCAGAAACTCAATTTTGCTGGTACGTGCAACAGACCAGCTTCAAAGGACTGACTCAGAGCTCTTAAACTCACAAGAGTGTGATGAGAGACCTTTCTAGTATACCCAATATTTTAGACACTGTCAGCACACCTGCTTCCTAGTATCAGGGTCAGTGAGGAGTCAGTAGCAGGATGCTAGCCTGGTAGAAATGCGTGATGTGGAAAGGCTTGGCCTCAAAGCTCCCTCTGAGTCCTTACATGCCAGGAACCAGGCTGGGTGCTTTGTTTCTTATTTAATTCTCAAAACAACCCACAAGCTAGTGCATCCATTATTCTCTTGTTACAGATAAGTAAGTGAGACTCTAAGAATTTAATTGTTTTACTCTAGGTCCTTGGGCTAGAAAGTTCCTAAGCCTGCTTCAAACCCAGGGAAGTGAGCCAGTAAAACCAAACAAGCTTTGGTTACATGGAAGAACTGGAAGTGGATCTGGGGGTGAAAGGATGGGCCATGGGAGTGGACAAAAGGAAGAGAAGACATCCACAAGTGCCATAAGTGGCATATAAGTCTGGATCCCAGTTCAAATCTCAGAGATGGGTTTACTATACACAAAAATGGCAGCTTCAGAAATGTTCCCCTGACTCCCACACCCTGCTTTGGAAATTGGAAAAGAAGATAACTTGGGGCCCCTTAGGGATGAATTGGTAGTGTTTTCAGAATTGAGATTTTTAATCCAACTGAAAATTGTAATTTCTTTTGAATATTTTAAAACTATTTTTTTTTCAGGGGCATTCTACCTCTGAGCTACACCTCCTGCCCTGTTTTTTTATTCTTTATTTTGAAACCGGGTCTCACTGAGTTGCAGAGGGCCTCACTAAGTAGCTGAGGATGTCCTCGAACCATGATCCTCCGGGTCTCAGCCTCCTGAATGCTGGGATTACAAGCGTGCGCCACCACGCCCGGCTTAAAATAAAACAATTTTTAAAATTATAATTTCAGCCGGGCGTGGTGGTGCACGCTTGTAATCCCCACGCTTGGGAGGCTGAGACAGGAGGATCGCACAGGTTCAAAGCCAGCCTCAGCTAATTAGTGAGGCTCTCAGCAACTTAGTGAGACCCTGTTTCCAAATAAAATATAAAATAGGTCTGGGAGTATAGCCCAAAGGTAGAAATCCCCTGGGTTCCACCCCCAGTACCACCACCAAAAAATAATAAAATAAAATAAAATTATAATTTCATATAGTCATAAAAGAAGAGAAGTAATCATGAATTGAATTGTCATTATATTTTTGTGGCTAATGATATTTTAGACATTTGGCGAGTGGGTGATACTTCACAGGCAAAAATAAATAAATAAATAAATAAATAAATAAATCCCAATATGGTCTGTGCCAATCACATGGAAGAAGATGGCATTCGAATACAGGGCATGCCCATTATATCTATTGTACTCACAGAGGTGACAGGAAAACTTTATATTAACAGGATAACTAAATTAATAAACTCTTTCAAGCAGGACAATATGTCCAATCAGAACTTAGTGATATATTTTATAATAAGTTGATTGTGGGCAATTCAGTAATAATTTCCTAAAGAATTGAAAGGAATATGGAAAAAATCATGAGTCCAATATAAGAGAAAAATCATGAGTCCAGTAAAATGCAGAAATTCAGCTGATTAGCTAAGGGAATATCATTAATAAATTTATATCTCCGTGCATATAATGTAATTGTTCTGCTAGAATGAAACCTATTTTTTCTCTCATTAAATTTCGGGAGTAATATTTACAAATCAAGGTGTATTGTTTAACTATATATGCATAAAAGTGTGTGTTGAGAGTTTCCATTTTATCCACAATAGAGGTATTTGTATTGTTTAATTTTCTTTTTTATTTTTTTTCCTTGATTTTTTCAGTGAGTTTTTCTATGTGAACACAGGAGGTTCTGGAGTAGCATAGTCTAAAAGAGCTCCTGAGAAGATGAAACATTGTCTTTGCTGTCCAGTACCATGGCTACCATCAACCTTTGGCTACTGAGTGGTCAAGACATGGCTAGGGAAAAATGACTATTGAATGGCACAGCTCTAAACAGCAAAAACATGTCTGCAAGAGAAAACCAAAAGTGGAGAATTTCTTATATACAAAAAGGCCTTTGTCATATAACGCTTAATGAATCTTAGATATAATTGTTCCTGTTTATCAGATGAGAATAATAACATTTCAGATATACTGTTTTGCGCAAGATTTTACAGCTAGAATGTGAATATCGGTGAGAGATATTAAAATCTTGACATTTTCCCAGGAATCTGGCCTGGTTTATAAATGCATATAACCATGCTTCTATTGCTGAACATTTATGCCAATTTCAGCCTTTTTATTTTTCAAGACTCATGATTTATTGAAATCTGCACAACTAATCGTATATTTGGAAAAGGCTACTAGGAATGAACTGACGATGACTGAATTTTTAGGTACCACAAATTATTTTCAGGAATATTTTCACTCCTGCCACTGAAGTCAGAGAGTGTATATTTCATCTTTTTTTTTTTTTTTGTGGTACTGGGGGTGGAACCCAGAGGCTTTCTACCTCTGGGCTATACTCCCAGACCCCTTTTTTATATTTTATTTGGAAAGAGGGTCTCACTAAGTTGCTGAGAGCCTCACTAAGTAGCTGAGGCTGGCTTCGAACCCGTGCGATCCTCCTGTCTCAGCCTCCCAAGCGCGGGGATTACAAGCGTGCGCCACCACGCCCGGCTCATCTTTTTTTTTTTTTTTTTTTAACTGTGGTCATTTAAGGATGTCTTTGCTAATGCAAAATATTGAAAGATATCTTGTTTTTAATTTTGTATTTGCTTAATTACCATAAGCAAGACTGAACATTTTTTTTTTTTTTTTTTTGGTGGTACTGGGGTTCCTGGAAGCCCTTCTACCTCCGGGCTACACTCCCAGACCTATTTTTTACATTTTCATTTTGGAAACAGGGTCTCCTAAGCCAGCGCGCGCGGCTGGCTTCGAACCTGCGCGATCCTCCTGTCTCTGCCTCCCAAGCGCGGGGATTACAAGCGTGCGCCACCACGCCCGGCAAGACTGAACATTTTTTATATATTTCTTCTCTAAGTTGTCTACTCATGTCCCTTTACAAGATCATAATTACTTGATATTCCTCAACCCCCGATTATATATCTCCCTCTATATTATATTATAACCCCCTAGATTATATATCTCCAGAGGCTACAAACTGTTGGAAAAGGGCATTCAAAAGAAGTAAGTGTTTTATTTCCTAAGTCTTTTTCCTTTATGACTTCAGAGGCACACTTTTTCTTTTAAATGTTTCAGTTTTCCCAGAATTTGGGAGGCTGAGACAGGAGGATCGCGGTTCACGGTCAGCCTCATCTACTTAGTGAGGCCCTTTGCAATTCAGTGAGACCCTGTTTTAAAATAAAGATTAAAAAAATAGGGCTGGGGGAGTAGCTCAGAGGTAGAAAGATCAGTTTGAACAGTTGCGTGGGAAACTGCCCAGACATTTAGGAACCGTCACCAATATTTCTGTTCCTAGGCTTCTAAGAACCTGGAGATCATTTTCGTTCTTTCTTTTTCTGTGTGGTGCTGGGGGTAGAATTCAGGGCTTCACACATGCTAAGTGGCTCTACCACTGAGCCATATCCCCAGCCCCTAGGAGATCCTTAGAAAGTACAATGAAACCCATGATTCTATATAATTAAAATGTAACTTTAGGGTAATTAAAATTAGGTTACATAAAATTAAAACTAAATAATAACAATATAAAGAAGAATAAAACATCAGCTTAATGAGTGAGTCCATTACCTAACAATTAAGGATGAACTATCCTAGTATATTTAATTATTTATCTAGATCTTTAGTTTCTTGGCAGATTAATTTAGGAACAGAGGAATTCACTCGCTTAAAAGATGCTTTCATGTGAATAAGAGAAAAGATAAAGCATAGATTAAATATATGTATATATATATTTGTGGTACTGGGGTTCCTGGAAACCCTTCTGCCTCTGGGCTACACTCCCAGACCTATTTTATACTTTTTTTTTTTTTTGGTGGTACTGGGTTCCTGGAAGCCCTTCTACCTCCGGGCTACACTCCCAGACCTATTTTTACATTTTTTTTTAAAATTTGGAAGCAGGGTCTCCTAAGCCAGAGCGCGCAGCTGGCTTTGAACCTGTGCGGTTCCTCCTGTCTCCACCTCCCAAGCGGGGGAGTACAAGTGTGCGCCACCACACCGGGCTATTTTTATATATTTTATATAAAATCTAAAACAAATTTTATGTGTGTGTGTGTGTAGAACTGAGGATCTCACCCAGGGGCAAGCTATACCCCCAACCGTATTTTTAAGTTTTTATTTAGAAACAGTGTCTTACTAAGTTGTGGAGGGTCTCACAAGTTGCTGAGGCTGGCCATGACCCTGCGATCCTCCTGTCTCAGCCTCCCAAGTACTGCAATTACAAGCATGTGTGACCATGCCCGGTTTAAAACATAGATGTTTGACGGCAAGAAAATTCAAATTTTAGAAAATTTCAGAAAAATATCACTGAGTAAAGTGAATCGAACCTATGGATTGAAATTTGATGACAACAGTGATAGGTGTTAACTTCACTCGGGTTAATAGCTAATTAGCAAATCTCCAGTGAGGATTATCTATAAAATAAAAAGCAAAAAAATCAGTCTTTCTCCTCTGGTTTCTCAATCCCCACTAACAATGAATTAGAGTTCCTCTTATACCATATATATATATATATATATATATATATTTTTTTTTTTTAAGAGACTCAAAGGAAAAATTTTATGGGAAGACAAACATTTGGACTAGTTACATAATGTTTAAAAAATACCATGGCACCAAAGGACTACAGTGCAACACAGACATGCTTCTCCATCATCTCAATGGGAGGTAAAATGATAGGCCACCCTGGTCATCACTTTGCTCAAACTAAGACTTCTTAAGAGAGAGAGCACATTTTATAGCTAAGTAAAAGACTGATATTTGGCATGACCTCATCTGATTTATTCACAAGAAAACCTCATTGTATTGTATCCCTGGTGACTCACAAGAAAAGCACATCTTCTAGATTTCATTGTATTTCTTCAGTACCATTGTATTTTTAAAACATTGCATAACAAGTCCACATGTTCATTTTTATAAAGTTTATCCTTTGAGTCGCTTGAAAAAAATATATACATGTAGGGTAACAGGAGTTCTCATTCATTGCTAGCAAGGATACAAAATGATCCACTCTTAAAGACAGCTTCTTGGAAAAGTTAGTCTCTTCTTACCATGCAATTCAGAAAAAGTGCTTCTTGATATTTACCCAGCGAAGCTGAAAACTGATGTCTACACAACAGCCTGCCCATGGAAGTTTGTAGCAGTTTTACTCATAGTTGCCAAAGCTTGTAAGCAACCAAGATGTTCTTCAGTGGGTGAATGGAAAAATGAACTGCGTTATGTCTAGACAATGGCATATCATTCAGTGCTAAAAAGAAATGAGCTATTATGTCATGAAAAGGCATGAAGAAATCTTAAACGCATAATGCCGAGTGAAAAAAAAAAACAACCGGAAAATGTTACCCAATGTATGATTCCAACCACATGGTAAAACTATGAAGATAGACAGTAAAAGTTCAGTGATTGGTTGCTGGGGATTAAGATGAACATTGGCTATAAATGGAACACAGCAGATTTTTAGAGTAGCTGAAATCAGGCTATATATTATCATCATGGTAGATACATGTCATTATACATGTGCCCAAACCCATAGAACGTACAACACCAAGAATAAACCCTAATGTAAACTATTGAGCATTGAGCGGTAATGATGTGCTTAGGTTCATGACTTGTAATGCTTGTGCCATTCTGGTGGGGGATGTTGATAATGAAGGAGGCTAAGCATATGGGGGTAAGTGAGAAGTCTGTATTTTCACCAAAAGAATGAGCCTAATACTCTCCTAAAATATAGCCTGATAACATATTAATAAGCAATATATATTTTATAGTAATGTTATATATGTGTATACACACATGTATATATGATATGCCATTGCCTATATGTGTGTGTATATATATACATATATACATATATACATATATACATATATACATATATACATATATACATATATACATATATACATATATACATATATACATATATACATATATACATATATACATATATACATATATATATAGACAAATAGAAATACAAACAAAATTATTTCTATTCTTTCTAGTGACTACTTTCATTTCTCTGGGCGGATTTCCTTCTCCTACTCTTTTTTATTTTCTCCAGTGATAGGGGTTGAATCCAGACCATGCACACGCTAGCCAAGAGCTATATCCCAACCTGCTCCTACTATTCTCACTGGTAGCTGGGCACATCAGAGGTTCGCGATTCACTTATACAGAGTTTCCTGATGGACCGAGGTTTCTCCAGGGCAGCATGTATCCACACCATGACTCAGGAACCCAACTGCATTCACACTGTGGCTCCATCATTTCAACATTGGCTCCTGAGTGGGCAAAGAGACCTGCACTTTTACAACTGAATCCTGGTTGGCTGGTGGATTCTGTCTTTATTCCCAATGTTGATGTTTTATGTATCATGGGTTCCTTTGCATTGACTTTTATTAGTTTAAATATTGCATTAAAGCACGCATCATCCAGATTCCTGGGTTTATCTGGCGGCCCCATAAATTTTGTGCGTGAGGCAAATCCCTCACTTGCGTCTCCCCAGTGCTGGCTCTGCCTAGGGTGGAAACGCTCGTTGATCAGCAATCTGTCAGCGGGGTCTGCAGCCACAGACTCTGACCTCTGAAACTTCTTCCTGTTCCACATCTGAAACTGGCATTTAGGAAATAAATGCCAATATCTGGAACAGTCATTGGGGTAATGTCATCTTTTTGGCAATATGTTTCTTCCCTAAACCTAGCAGGCTGAAAAGCTATTTGGTTTTATTCAGATGCAAGTCTTCCTTGGAGGGGAAGGAAAAAGGGGCAACGGAGGGTGGAGATGATCAGTGTGTTGTATGTGTGTGTAAATATGACACAATGAAAGCAATTATGCTGCATGGTTAGAATGTGCTGATGGATAAGCGAGAAAGTCTCCCTTGGTTATGACTCCTGAGCACTATTCTACACAGCTGACTCTGGTGCCATGCCCTGATCTCCACTTCCTGGGCCTACCTAGAAGGCACAGGGCTTCCAGAAGAAGGGCACCAACCCACTTACTCTTATCTTTGTCCTGCGTCATTTTATTCAAAGGGAAAGTTTTGCCTGATATCATACCCTTAGTTATTTCTTTGCCTTTGGGTCCTTAAAACAACTGTAAATTGATTTTAGTATTTTGTTGCAGAAAGCCCTATTATTTTTAATCTCATTTCTTTCTTTGGGGACTAAAAGCAGAGGGCTCTTCCAGTCCTATAAGGCTCTAAATTCCTATGAACTCTCCGTTTCCTCTTGTTTCTTCTTTCAAATTGGCAATCGTTTTCTGAGCTCTTGTCTTTTCTTTTAACATTTTCCCAAAATCAATGGCACTGATAGCAGTCAACTCCTAAGGTTCTCTTTACTATATTCCTCCTCTGAAACGACAAATCCACTCAGCTCATAGGCCTTCTTGGTTGGGCACACCAGTGGCTCTGGAAAATGTCTGTATTCTAATTCCCAGGAATTGTAAACCTGTTATTTTACATGACAAAAAGGAACAGAGATTGCAGATGCGATAAGATTATCAGCTAACCTTTGTGATATTTCAAAATTATATAAATATATATATATATGGCCGGGCGTGGTGGCGCACGCTTGTAATCCCCGCGCTTGGGAGGCGGAGACAGGAGGATCGCGCAGGTTCGAAGCCAGCCGCGCTGGCGTAAGAGACCCTGTTTCAAAAATATAAATAGGTCTGGGAGTGTGGCCTGGAGGTAGAAGGGCTTCCAGGAACCCCAGTACCACCAAAAAAAATAAAAATAAAAATAAATAAATAAATATATATATATGATTTGCATAAATTCTTAGACTATATAAAAAAGTTCTAAGAACATGAATATAAGTTATAAACTTATGAATAACTTATGAATATATATCTAAGAATATATATGTATACATGATTATAATTTCTGGCTCATGCTTCTCTCCCCAATTCAGGCCATAAAAACTAGAATTTTAGCCACACATGGTGGGGCATGCTTGTAATCCAGGCATTTGGGAGGCTGAGACAGGAGGATTTGGGTTTGTGGATGAATAGTTGAAAATAGAGATAGGGAGTTCAGGAGGGAGGCAAAAACACCAAACGTGTTATCAGAGACTGCTGTTTGATTCAGACAGGGCACTCTCCGGAGAGTCAGCCAGCCAGAGGTGGGGGGAAGGAGGGGAGGATGGGCCATGCGTCTGGAGAGTCACCTGGCGGATCCGAGGCACCGATGTTTTATGGGCTGCTGATTCTCTGGCGACATCCTGAGTCTCGCGATGTTTGGAGCCTCGAGGCACCTGAAGTCTTGCGACTGCTTCTGGCTTCCTGGGTTCCACTGCGAGATCACGTAGGGGAGGGACCCAACTTATCAGTGGACAGCCTCAACAACTTAGCGAGGCCCTTTGAACTCAGTGAGACCCTGTTTCAAACTAAAAAATAGGGCTGGAGATGTCACTCGGAGGTAGAATGCCCCTGGGTTCCATCCCCAGAACTGCAAAACAAAACAAACTATAATTTCTCTTCCCTAAGCTGAGACAATAGAAACTCTAATCTCCCACTCCTTTTCTGTCTCAGAGCTGGCAGTAAAGAAATTCTCTGAGCTGGGCCTTGTGGGGCACACCTGTAATCCCAATACTTGGGAGGCTAAGACAAGAAGATCACAGATTTTAGGCCAGAATCAGCAATTTAGTGAGAATCTCAGAAACTGAATAAACTGTTTCAAAATAAAAAATAAAATAGGGAGCTGGAAGTGGTGGCATACTTTTATAATCCCAGCATTTGGGAGGCTGAGACAGGAGGATCACGGTTCGCAGACAGCCTCAGCTACTATTTAGTGAGGCCCTTTGCAACTCAGTGAGACCTTGTTTCAAAAATAAAAGAATAAACAATAGGGCTGGAGGTGTAGCTCAGAGGTAGAATGCCCCTGGGTTCCATCCCTAGTACTACAAAAAATAAAATAAAATAAGGCTTAGGGTTTCGCTCAGAGGTAAAACAAAAACTAAAACAAAACACCTGTGTTCCATTCACACACACACACACACACACACACACACACACACACACACACTCTGATCTCTTATCTAATAGTAGATCATAGCCCCTCCTCTTTCCATATGGATCCTGTTCTGTACCTAGCCAGAGGGGCCAAGAAGACTCTAACCAGACAGGCCGTCTAGGTTTTCCCCCTCAGTATAGTAACATCAGATCCTATCCATCTTGCCCAGTCACCTCTCAGCATGGTTGTCCATGCTCCAATCATGCCTGGACAATGAAGTCTCCATAAATTCTCAGCTGGTGAACACACTGAGGTTCCCAGAGGGTGAGGCACTCAGAAAGAGCATGGAAGCTCCATCCCCTTCCCTCCATCCTCACCCTACAAACTTTTTATCTGTATCCTTTGTATAATTCACTCATAAGTATGTCTCCTTGAGTTCTGTGAGCCACTTGAAGAATTTAATTGAACCCAAGAAGAAAGTTATAAGAACTCCAAATTGCATCCAGTTGTTCAGAAAAACAGCTAAAACAACCTGGGGGTTGGGACTGGCGTGTGAAGTGTCACAAGAAGGCCTTAGTCAGACACTGTGAGAGTGTCAGAACTGAATTGTTTAGAAGACAACGACCTGGTGTCTACTACAGATTGCTTGTTGGAATGGGGTGCAATCCCCATGCCTTTGGAAGCCATGGAAGTCTGTGCTGATTGTGGTTTTTGTTTTGTGCATGTTTTCCTGCACAAGATCTTAAAAATGGAAAAATGATCCTGCATTATCTAGGCGACTCCTCTTGCATGAGTTCTTAGAATTGGAAGAGGGGCACATGCCTGTAATCCTAGTACTTAGGAGACTGGGACAGGAGGATTACAGGTTTGAGGCCAGCCTTGGCGAATTAGTGAGACCCTGTTTCAAAATAAAAGTCAAAAGGTCTCGGGGTGTAGCCCAGTGGTAGAACATCTGTAGGACCAGTTCCTCATAACACACACAAACACATGCATGTGTACACAACAGGCACACACAAAGGGTGGAAGAAGGAGACAGAAGAGTGAGTCAGCGAGATTCTACATGAGAAGAGCTATCTGGTCTTGCTGGCTTAGGGGAAGGGAGCAACAAGTCAAAAAACGCTCCGATCTCTAGAAGCCGGGAACAGCCCTCAGGGAACAGATAGTATGGAAATGTCAACCTCCAGCCTACAGACGCAAGGAACTGGATGCCACCAACAACTCAGATGGGCACAAAAATGCATCCTTCACAGGTTTCTGCTGAAAGAAAGGCAGCCTGCTACCACCTTGCTTTTACACAAGTGTCCTCCTATAGGACTTTTGACCTGTGGAAACTTAAGTCAGCATTGTTTTAAGCCGGTTTGGGCTAATTCATTATAGCAATAATAGAAATGTAACACGTGTCCAAAGTTATCTCTGGGTACAGTTTAACAAATATTTTGCTTCTGAGTATGTGCATCCCTGTCTTTCTAGACTCTGATAAATGTTTGCCCACCATCTGGCTGATACATTTCCACCAAATATTTTAGGTTTCTGTTTTGGTGTCACGCCCTTCCAGTATCATTTCTGGGCTAGTCAGAATAGGTTAAATTATCCTCTAGTTACAAATTAACCAGGGATCCCAGTGACTTTACCTAGGTTTTTGTTGTTGAATTTACTCATGGAAGCCTGCCATGGCCCCAGCAGAATTATAAGGCAGCGCCCTTCCAAAAGGTGACTCAGAGTCCAACCTCCTTATATCTTATGACTCTTTAATCTAATCTTTCAGGGGGCCAGAGCAGGGAAGAAAACACTGGAGGGTCTCCAAGGACATCTATTTCCTCTGCTCAAAAATGCCACCTGACATTTTTACTAGTTGTCCATTGGCCAGAGTTAACACGAAGCTCCGCCCACCTCCAAGATGGATGAGAAAAGCAGTTGTTTTATGTGTGCCCAGAGGGCAGAGTTAGATATTTCTAGTCACCAGTTCTATCTTTCTACACTTTGTTATTTAAAAGGAATTCAGCCCACTCTAATTTAGAGCTCCGGTTTCAGTTGGTTTTAATCCAATCCTAGTTGAAAGCTCTTCCTATCTACTGGCTCCTGTCTCTCCATGAGAGAAGCAGGCATTACACTGAATGTCCATTCAGCATCCCTTATTCTGGGGCTACATCTCAATCTCTCCCAAGAGCTTCCTCCCTGAGCTCCAGTTACCTGTAATAGCACACAGTGGCCCAAGAGGTTATGTAGCCCAGCTGTTTTCCAGCTAAACGTCCAATGAGATGCCAGCGTTCCTACTAAGGATAAACCCACATCTTTAAGGGATGGATTACTCAGAGCATCTTCCTTTCTTGACATGATGTGGTTCTAGAACCCCTCTCCTCTTTCTAATATAATCTTAGTTGAAAGCTCTTCCTATCTTTCTCCATGTAAAGAAAGAGAAAAACCATGGCTCTCCTTTTTTTTTTTTTTTTTTTGAAACCGGGTCTCACTGAGTTGCAGAGGGCCTCACTAAGTGTTGTTGGCAGGCCAGCATCACAGCATTATCTTCTTTACTCTCTTGGAAATTCATTCCCCTGCCTTTTCCAGTCACGAGAAGCAGACAATATTGCTTGGTTCATGGATTTCTTAGATGTTCAAAGCCAGTAACTCTGGTTGCAGGTCAAGTACTGCTGCATGGCACCATTCTGACCTCCTTTTCTTCTGACTCTGCCACATGGACACATGATTAGAGTGGGCTTGTCTCAATAATCCGGGATAATCCTCAATATCTCAGAATCTTTAATCACATCAGCAAAGTCCCTCTTGCCATGTAAGGAAGCATATTTGAAGGTTCTGGAGATTGGGATGTGGATGATACATATTTTCTTTCTCTCTCTCTCTCTCTCTCTCTCTCTCTCTCACACACACACACACACACACACACACACACACACACACAAACACACACACACAGAGATAACAGGAACAAAATAAAAAGGAAGTTACTTGTTATTATGAAATTTAAGTCTTTACTATAATAGTAAGCTTCTATCTGGTACAGTAAGGGCTTTAAATTTTCATAGTGCTCAAGTGCTTGTCCTATTGATGAGCAAGTGAAAGTCATGTGTCTTAAGAATGAGACTGAAATGACACTATGGCTCATAAAAATAGATGCTTCAATTAATCTATATGTCTATACATACAAATAGTGTGTGTGTGTGTGTGTGTGTGTGTGTGTGTGTTGCTAGAGATGGAATCTAGGGCCTTGTGCATCCAAATCAAAACTATCCTGAGATTCCATCTAATTTCAATTAGAATGATAATCATAATTAATACAAACAATAATAAATGCTGGCAAGGAGGTGGGGAAAGAAGAGCTTTTATATGCTGCTGGTGGGATTGAAAATTTCAGTGTAATCACTGTGGAGATTAATATCGAGGCTTCTCAGAATTCTGGGAATGGAACCACCAAACAAATCAGCTGTACCCCTCCTCAATATCTTTCCTAAAGAATCAAAGCCAGCATACTATAGCAATACAGGCATACTCGTGTTCATTGCAGCACATCACAAGAGCCAAATTTGATAACCAAACTGTCAGTCATACAGATGAATGGAGAAAGAAAATGGGTGTAAGCACATAATGGCATTTACTCAGCTATAAACAAAAAGGGCAAAACGATGTCTTCTGAAGGAAAACGGATGGAACTGGACACTATTATGTAAGTGAGTCTGCCAGTCTCAGAAAGTCAAGGGTTGCGTATTTTTCGCATACGTGGAAGCTTGAACAAAAACAAGAAAAAGAAAAGGGACTTTGGTCAAATAAGAAGAGAGACCAGAAGCCGGGAATGGTGGCGCACGCTTGTAATCCCTGCGCTTGGAAGGCAGAGACAGGAGGATCACGCAAGTTCAAAGCCAGCCAGCCGCGCTGGCTTAAGAGAGCCTGTTTCCAAATAAAAATATAAAATAAAAAAACGGAGAGAGACCAGTAGAATAATGGAAGAAGACTGGGAGAGGGAGAAGAGAGAAGGCTAGGCTTGAAGGAAATAGTTCAAAGGAGCTTATGTTCATACGTGAAATTATCACTACCAATCTCACTAACACGTATGGGAATGAAGGAAAGAGGAGAGAGATGGGATCTGGAGAGTAATACACCAAGTAAAGTATGCATGTATAATTTGTTTCACTTTGAAACTTACCATGATGTATAATTACAATGCGCCAATAAAAATATATTTTTTACAGTACTGAGTATTGAACCCAGAGGCATTCTACCTCGAGATACACCCCCAGCCCTTTTTTATTCTTCATTTTGAAACAGAATCTAAGTTGTAGAGTTTCTCACTAAGTGGCTGAGGCTGGTGGCAAACTTGAGAGTTTCTTGTCTCAGCCTCCCAAGTACCAGAATTATAAGCGTGGACCACCAGGCCCTGCTTAAAAAATTATCTGAAATGTCTTTTAAGCATTTTCTAGATTTACTGGTTTTCAATATAATAAATAGTATAGGAGATCAAATATAAAATTAAGTATAATTTTATAAGTACATATATATACTTAAACATATATAACTTAAATATAGGTACAAACTGTAAGTTGAACTGTACCATATAGAGGACAAAATGGCATCTAGGTAGATGCAAAACATAATTTACACTAACCCTTCAGAGTAAGTGAGGAAATATTCCAAATTCATGTGGATGAAAAAAGACTCTTCTAGAATTATCTTTGGAAATATGAACTTATCATAAGAAATAAGATGAAACATGAGGACTTTTGATAACAGAGAGCCTGTATAGAAAGCATTAACATTCAGAAACTATGCAAATTCAAACATGTGGAAACTAGTTGTAAAATCTTAACGGGATAGACTATGGATTTCAACTTGAATTCGCTCTCTGAAAACTTGAGTACGTAAATAAATTTATTTATCTATCTATTAATTTATCTTTGAAAGAGAATGAAGCCGGGCGCACACTTGTAATCCCAGCGTTCAGGAGGTGGAGACTGAAGGATTGCGTTTTGAGGCAGCCTCAGATACCTAGAAAGGCACTTAGCAGCTCAGTGATACTCTGTTCCAAAAATAAAAGCACTAGCCGGGCGTGGTGGCGCGCGCTTGTAATCACCTCGCTTGGGAGGCGGAGACAGGAGGATCGTGCAGGTTCGAAGCCAGCCTTGCTGGCTTAGGAGACCCTGTTTCCAAATAAAAAAGTATAAAATAGATTTGGGAGTGTATCCCGGATGTAGAAGGGTTTCCAGGAACCCCAGTACCACCAAAAAAATAAATAAAATAAAATAAAATAAAAGCACTAAAAATGGGCTGAGCATGTAGCTCGGAGGTAGAATGCCTCTGGGTTCCATCCTCAGTAATGCAAAAAATATATAAATAAATAAAGAAAATGAAGAATAGTTCTGGAAATGACCATATGACCATGTAGACTACTTATTATCTCAAGACAAGTCATTTCTTTGAAACAGTTTACAGCTCATAAAAAGAGTTTTCTTGTTTTTAATCTTATTCAAAGTGCCAATAGCCCCTAAGCTCAAATCTAGACCCTTGGAACTATCATCTGGATAGATAGCATCTGTGTCCACTGCTCCTCTCTATTCTTTTGGTACTGTACTGGTGTTTTCCTAGGAAGCATGGCCCCACTTTCATCTAGTTAATGGCTTTGGGCACATTTTTCTTTTGCCTACTTTCATGTCAGTTTTATGTGGGCACAGCAATCCTTTTTCAGTGAGCCAGGCCCAACTGATTATGGGCATTAAGGCTGGGTTGACTCAGCCTTTGGGCTAAATTTAGAAAAATAAAAATAAATAGAAGCAGAAATGAGTTTAACAAAATTAAATGTAGGTACAGATGAGGGACTCACCAGTGCACTGGAGATTTCCAGATGCAGCTTCAGTGAATGAAGGTGAAGAGCAAGGTGGCTTTTTTTCATTTCAGTCCCTCCACACTTTTAAGATCAGGAAAAATACGGGTTCTTTAATTAAATACCCAGATCCCTGTTGAACTCCATGGAGGCTGCAGAGAACATACATCAACAATATTTTTATCTGCCCAGAACCTTTATTTAAATGTAATAGTGCTGAAATGATTTTCTTCCTCTTCTAATTCTATTGCAGAAGATTGCAAAGATGTCATTTTCCCTGCCTACCAAGCAGACACCGTTTTAAATTCTGTAGGGACCTCAGGCTGGGCATTAGCTTGGAACCCTTGGACTGTGGAAGGTTTATGCCTCCCTTATCCTCTCGAGTCTCTTAAGGGAATGCATTTTCCCTCCCCACTCTTTTTACACTCTTCCATCTCTTTTTTTCCTCTTTCATACAGCTGGAGGCTACTGACCAAATGGTTCTAAAGATAAGATCAGCTGGGCCTCTTTTTATCTGGATGACCTGAACCTCATTTTTTTGTGAAACTGCGGATGGAAGCCAGGGACATTGTAACTCTGAGAGACACTCCCAGCCCTATTTTTTATTCTTTATTTTGAAACGGAACCTTACTAAGTTGTGGAGGGCCTCGCCAAGCGGCCGAGGCTATTAGCAAACCATGATTCTCCTGTCTGAGCCTCCCAAGTACTGGGATTCCGGTCTGGGTAGGCCTGAACCTCATTTTACTTATCTGTAAAAAACTGATGATCAAATGACCTTTCTCATTGTATTATTTTGAAAATTAAATGAGATAAAGTGCTGTATTAGGGTTCTTCATAGAAAATTATCCACAGGAGGGAAGAAAAAGAGACAGGGAGAAGAAGAGTGAAAAATGACGAGGAATCGGCTCAGGTCATTATAAAAGCTAAGAAGTCCCAAGATCTTCAGTCAGCAAGCCAAACATTCAGAAAAACCAAAGTCCATTTCTGATAAAGAACAGGGACCTGAGAACCAGCAGAATTAGTGTAACTTCCAGCCTGAAAGTTGGCAAACTGGAGACCCAAGAAGGACAAAGTTCAGTTAAAAGTCCTACAATTGAAAAAAGACTAGTGGTCCAGCTCAGTAAGCGGGCAAGATGTGCTTCCTATTACTCTCCTTTCTGTCCTAGTCAGGTTTCCAGTTGGTCAGATGAGGTCCACCCAGATTAAGAAGGGAAATCTGCTGTATTCAGTCCACCAATCTCAACAGGAACACGACCCAGAAACAACCCTTACAGACATAGTCACACTAACATGGGCCACATGCCTGGACTTCCCACGGCCCAGTCAAATTGGCCCATAAAACCATCAACCACAAATTATTAGCATGGCACCTTCCACCTGTATGAATCCTATGAATGTTATTTCAGGAGTCTTTTCATACTATTTCTACTTCTCACTGGTCTTTCTTCTCTGAACTTGCGTAATATTTTGGTGGTCGTACTACGAAGGTATTACTCTAGGTAGCACTTATGGCACTGTAATGCATTCTGTTGACTGTGTTCGTTATATTTTTCCCAGAGACATTAGAAAGATATGGAAAGAGAAATCTCTGGCATTCTCAGTTGTTGAATTAGAAAGGAGAACCATGAGCCAGGTGTGGTGGCGCACGGTTGTAATCCCAGCATTTGGGAGCCTGAGACCTGGAGGATCGCTGTTCCTGGACAGCCTCAGCTCAACTCCTCCTCCTCCTCCTCCTCCTCCTCCTCCTCCTCCTCCTCCTCCTCTTCCTCCTCCTCCTCCTTCTTCCTCTCTCTCTCTCTCTCTCTCTCTCTCTCTCTCTCTCTCTCTCTCTCTCTCTCTCGGTGGTGGAAGTACTGATGATTAAACCCAGGAGCATTCTACCTCCAAGATACACCTCTAGCCCTTTTTATTTTTTGAAATAAGGTCTCACTAGGTTACTATGAGAGCCTTGCTATGTTGCTGAAGCTTGCCTCAAATTGTTATCCTCCTGTCTCAGCTTCCCAAGTACTAGGATGACAAGTGTGAGCTGCTATGCCTGGCCCAGAATCCTCATTCTACCCAGGGCAACTCAGTTTGATCTTCTAATCTGTGGAACTGTGAGATAATAAATGTGGGCTGTTTTCAGCTACTGAGTTTATAAGTAATTTGATACAGCAGTAATTTGTAAAAAATTATAAGTAATTTTTTACAGCAGCTGTAAAAAATGAATTCACTTCTTTTCTTTTTCTATTAGGAAATATTTATTAAGTATGCACCATTCTAAATTTTGTAAATTAAAAGAAAAATGATCCATAACATGAAAAGTGTTGCTGTTCTTTACCTATTTTAAAATTTCCTAATTAAGAAATATATCTCTTTTCCCCTTGCAAGTCATCCTACAACAAAAGGAAATTCAAATAAATGTGACTCCATAATCTTGCAGTAGATCTAAGACTGAAACAGTATAGTTCTCCAAGCATTAAGGCCTATTTTTTAGTGTTTTTTTTTAAAGTGGGATTAGAATTTGCATGTGATTTCATTTTGGCCAACAAGGAGGCTTATCAAGTATAATAAGAACATCCCTACCCAGGGTAATGAAAATTCACACAGGCATACCATGTTTGTAGAATGCAGGCTCTTGGGGTAGCAGGAGAGAGGAGAAGGATCTTGCTTTGGGAATAGCCCGGAGACTGCTTTTTTTGAGGGCTGGGAAGAGAGAAATGCAAATCTACTTCACAAACACCTCAGAGAAGATGTCATAAGACAGAATACGGAGACAGGTTAGCATAGGTTAGGAGGAAAAAAAGAAGACAAAAATAAAATCATGTAAATGAAGGCCCCAGTGAGAAGTAGAAAGAGAAAGGGATCTTTCTCAAAAATGCAAATGTCAGCCACGAATGAGAGGACTAAAGGAACAAAATAAAATGTAAAAGAACAAAGAGTTGAGGTGAAGGTGATGTATATAAACAGGAGATAGGGATGAGAAGCCAAGGCAATCGAATGCGCCTAGAATTCATCTCTGAAATAGAAAACTGAAATAATAGGACATAACATTTTTAAAGATACAATCTGAGAAAATGCTAGTGTCATTATAATGTTGAATCAAAAACTTGAAAAGGCATGCTATCTCTCACCATTAAATATTACCATTGATGGAAAAAGATTCCAGTAAAATTATGTTGCTTCAAAGATAAAGAAAGAATCCTCTGAGAATCTTGGTTTGCAAAAAATTATCTTTAAAGAGAAAAGTAGCAGGCCAGCCTCCAACATCCTCACAGCAACATCACATGCTAGAAGCAATGCCTGTAATGTTCTAAAGAACGGATGAAAAAAGCTAAAATAAATATTTTATATAAAGACAAGCCATCGTCTAAGTGCCGAGTGGACAGACAGATGTCTTGACCTAAAATCTTTAAGAAATATGTATTTTATAATTTCTTTGAAAAGAAATCATGATAGGCCAAATGTCAACAAACCAAACTATGAATGAAGAAAATACAGCAACCAAACTATCAGTGAAACGATTTAATTACAAGGCTAAGTGTAATTCAAATGCCAATCAAGCCCAGAAAATGTAGAAATAATATATGTAATATTCAGGCAAGAGAAAAGGAAAAATCTGGAAAGTGGTATGCATATACTGATAAGCTTTAGAGCCGATGTCAAAGGTATTATTATAAATCAGATATGGTAAGGAATAAAAGCAAAGAGGTACTTAAAATTACAAAGATAAACATTAAAGAATAATATTGAAAATCACTAAGATTTTGGATGCTGAAGGAGGAAGAGGAAAGAGGGGAAGTGGGAATGTATGACTTTCATTATTGCTTGTCACAAGGAGTGGCTGTTCATACTACAGACATAATAAACTATTCGAGACCAGGAGTCAGGTGCTATGGTGCGCACCTGCAGTCCCAGCTATTTGAGAAGCTGAATGGGAGGATTGCTCGAGTCCATGAGTTTGAGAATAACCTGCACAATACAGCAAGACCTGTCTCAAAAAGGAAAAAAGGAGAGAGCGAGGAGGGGAGGAGGAGTAGAGATAAAGAGATAAATAAGAATCTTGGCATCTATCGCTCTGAATTCCATCAAGATGTATGAACTTACAATGCACCAATAAAAATATAAAAAAAAAAACTTGGCACAGCCATGCAGTAGAATGATATGAAAGTATTTTAAAGATTAAAGATTAATATACACCAGGCGTGGTGGCGCACGCTTGTAATCCCCGCGCTTGGGAGGCAGAGACAGGAGGATCGCGCAGGTTCGAAGCCAGCCACTCGCGCTGGCTTAGGAGACCCTGTTTCTTAATAAAAATATAAAATAGGGCTGGGAGTGTAGCCCGGAGGTAGAAGGGCTTCCAGGAACCCCAGTACCACCAAAAAAAAAAAAAATTAAAATACCAGGTACTGAGGAAGGGCTAAATGAGTGATGTGTGCATGTATGCCTCTACCATCCTGTACTGCATTAAGATCTGATTACAATGCACCAATAAGAAATTTTAAAAAAGAGACAAGGTCCTTGGTGTGGTAGCACACACCCACTTAGAGACTAAGAACAATCATAGCTTCGAAGCCTCCTTAGCAGCTTAGGAAGGCCCTGTTTCCAAATAAAAGATAAAAAGACCTGAGCATGTAGGTTAGAGGTAGTCTGTCTCTGGGTTCAATTCCCAAAGATGATGGACGCTCCTGGACAGCACTTCCTGCATAGATGTAATTTCTAAAAATAATTAAACTTAAAAAGAATAGCATAGCAAAAGAAAAAAATAATTAAACTTAAAAAGAATAGCATAGCAAAAGAAAAAATAGCATAGGTATATGTTTGTATACATACACTGGAAAAGACTCACAGGCAGGCTAAATGAGGCCCAGGAGTAGAAGGGTTCTCTTTTCAGTGCTTGGCTGCAGGAGGAGAGGCAGTCCTTTTCAGTGTCTATCCTTTTTAAACCTTTTAATTTTTTGTTTTGTTTTCTTTTGTTTTTGGTAGCACTGGGGGTGGAACCCAGAGGCTTTCTACCTCCAGGCTATACTCCCAGACCTTTTTTTTAATATTTTATTTGGAAACAGGGTCTCCCTAAGTTGCTGAGAGCCTCACTAAGTAGCTGAGGTTGTCTTCGAACCCGTGCGATCCTCCTGTCTCAGCCTTCCAAACGCTGGGATTACAAGCGTGCACCACCACAGCCGGCAAGCCTTTTAAATTTTGTATCTCGGAGCCGGGCATGGTGGCGCATGCTTGTAATCCCTGTGCTTCGGAGGTGAAGATGGGAGGATCGCTCAGGTTCGAAGTCAGCCGCGCTGGCTTAAGAGATCCTGTTTCCAAATAAAAATATATAAAAAAAATAGGTCTGGGAGTATAGCCTGGAGGTAGAAGGGTTTCCAGAAACCCCAGTACCACCTAAATAAATAAATAAATTTTGTATCTCGTGCATGTATTATTCATTTTAGAGTATACACTCTTCTTTTGCAAGGAAGAAAAAAATAAGTTCGGATCCTGATTTTGTCCTCCAAAATTTTACACTTTTTTTTGGTGATGAAACAGATAAACAGATAATTCAAAAACAAGAGGGGGAGTGTTATATATTAGGAATGAACCAATACTTTGAAAAAAACTAAGCAGCTCAATTCCTCCTGAAGGGGTTAGAGAAGCCGAGTGTTGGACGGAAAGAATGACTTAAGAGATATTTATAAACCAGCGTCAATCAATACAACCAAAGGACTGACACGAGGTGTAACGGGGAGCTGTGCAAGAAGTTAAAACCGACTCCCTGGTCTAGTTCCAGCCACACAGAGGATGCCGAGGCCATTCACTTTTAGTTCAGCCACCGTTTATTACCGCTTATCTGTATCCCGAGCACCGAGCCGAGTCCTGGGGTTTAGGGGGTAAGGAAGCAATGGTCCCTGGCCTCAAGGGAATTGGAAACTCAAGTCTAATGATTTGGTGATGATGTCCCAGGAATCTATTGCTTTTGTATCCATATCCTTCATTCTGTATCCACATCTATGTATGCCTTCTGACTATGGGAAATGATGTCTAATATTTTAATAAAATCAAGATGGCTTTTTACTTTGCCCATACTGAAAGACTGAGCCCAAGCCCAGTGACTTGCTTTGGGCAACAAGCTGTGGGCAGATGGGACAGTAGCAGAGGCCTGAGAATGGGCTCGGCATAGGCACTTGCTCCTGCCCTCTAAGGTCTCTGCAATGGCCGTGAAGTCAAGATGGACCAACGCCCTTTGTGAGCCAGCCAAATGGATGCATTCGTTTCTTTGTACAAATTGTCCCACCATATGTGTAGTTCTGCTTAAGTCCTAGATAGGACTTTCTTAAGCATCAAAACCTCTTGAGGGTTCTAGAAGCTCAGTCTTCTCATTGGTTAAGTGCTAGAGCATTTCTCAGCTCATTCTGTAAAACTAGGAAAGAAACAATTTTTGAGAAAATACCTGTAAAATATATGGATTTTCTTTTGGGGATCATGAGCTAAACTATACGCTTTACTTCTGCAAATATTCACCTAATCTTGCCTTCTTTGTTCTGGATTTTGTCGAACTGATGAGATGATAATATTTGAAGAGAAAGGTGCTGGACCAGCGTGACATCCTCTGGGTGGCAACCTGAGCAAATCACATAGTCTTTCCCGTTCTTAAAATTTTCAGTAAATAACTGAAGAGATTGGATTATGTGATCCCCTAAGTCATTTCTAGGTGGAAAGTTGTAAACATTTATTATTAATATTTACTATTATTATTATTATTATTATTATTATTATTATTATTTTGGTAGGCCTGAGAATTAAACCCAGGGCCTTACACACACTAGACAAGTGATCTACCACTCAGTCCTTTTTATTTTACTTTGAGACAGGGTCTTGCTAAGATCTCTAAGCTGGACTGAAACTTGTGATTCTCCTGTCTTAGTCTTCCAAGTAGCTGGGATTATAGGCATGCACCACTCTGCCCTGCGAAAAAACTATTATTTTTATCTTGGTCAGTATGATTCACAATGGCAAAAATTCTCTGGCAAAGGAAAGTCAGAAATTATTTTTGTGTGGGTGAAAATTTTGGGCTTCCTGAGGCAGAGAGGAATAATAAATTTAACTGAATTGTGGTTTTGTTGTGATTCCAGCCACATGGAGTCAGTGAAGGAAAGAAAAGAACACCGAGTCTCGTGGAGTATGCAATTGATATTTATATTGTAAGTAAATGTATTTTTCTAATCTTATGGCAGCCTAACAGAAATGGTAGGAACGAATCCCTGTTATTTACAGAGCTGACTTGTTCACATGTGAAAAATGGGGAGAAGCATAAAAATCACACAATTAGGCCAGTCGCTGAGTAGCCTCATTAAGGAGTGTGTACATCTTCCATATGCTCCCATTTCATTTTATGTAATCTTGTCATAAACATCAGGTAAGTGGGAACCGTGTACTCATTTGTAAATACTGACCTCCACTTTTGAGATCTTCTCATTTAGATCAGACAGCACATACCCTTCACATTTCATGGGAACGATTACAAATATTCTGGCTTTAGAAAAATAATTTGTCTGCTGACTTCTTTGGGAAAAAATCTTTTATATTTTCTCCAGAAATATGTCATCATTTTATTTGTGCTTTTTGCATAAAATGCTTAGGAATTCATTTTACCATGACACAGAATAACCTTTCTTCTCACAGAACAATCCATTAACAGAAGTATTAAATGCTTCGTATCCTACTTTGTGCTAGTGATAGAGAAAATAAAAGAATTTCATGGTCCTTCCAGTGTGCTTTTTTTTGAACTTCACAATTTTTTTTTGCCACCACAATAAATTAGATAAATTCATTTTATTATATTCATACGATTATATACTAGACAATAAAAGGAAACCACAGAAACAAGCTGCAGTGCAGATGAATATCACAGAAACAATGATAAAATATAGACACAAAAGAGTGCATTCTGTAAGATTTCATTTATACAGAGTTCAAAAACAAGAGAGAGCAAATTCATGGTATTAGGATGGCGATTACCTGTGAAGTGGGTGGCAAGAGAGTGTGTTGGTCAGCTTTTCGTTGCTGTGATCAAATACCTCACATAAACCTGGCTGAGACAGGAGGATCGCAGGTTCAAGGTTAGCCTCAGTAACTTCACGAAGCCCTCTGTGACTTAGGAGACCTTGTTTCAAGATAAAAGAATAAAATAGGGTGGGGGTGTAGCTCAGAGATAGAATGCTCCTGGATTACTTACATTTTCAGTACCATTAAATTAAAAAAAAAATAAGCCAACTTAGAGAAGGAAAGATTTATTTTTGGCTCCTGGTTTCAGCTTTAAGTCCATGGTAAGCTGGCTCCATCACTGTGGACCAGTGGTGAGTCAGAGCATCACAGTGGAAGATAAGCAGAGATGCTTACCTCACGGCAGCCAAAAAGAAGAGAGAGAGAGACAGGGCATGACCCCCACCATGACCTACACCCTTCAACTAGACCCCACCTTCTACAGTCTCCACCACCTCCCACAGTCCATTCATTTATGAACCATCAATGGATTAATCTACAGAAGAGGCCAGAGCCCCCCTGATTGGTCACTTCCTGAAGCCCCACCTCTGCACACTGCTTCACTGGGGACCAAGCCTTTTGGCACAGGAGACTGTGCCAAAAGACTCTAGATCCAAACTGGAGTGGGCAGTGACTGGGAAAAGACTTCTTGGGCTGCCAAAAATGTTCTGTATCTTCCTGATGCAGGTGTTGATCATATGGGGGTCTACATAAATGGAAATTGCTTGAGTTTCCATTTAAGATGGCCATTCTTTGTTGAATATATGTTATACCTCAGAGTAACAATCACCACCCATTATCATCATCATAGTATATCTGAGTCTACAATCTTGGTCATATGCTAAGCCTGGCTCTCACGTAGAAAATTTCTTTTCTCCTTTTCTCTCTCCCCTCCCCTTTTCTTCCTCCTCTTCATCTTCCTCCTGCTTTTAGGATTAAACTCAGGGGCATTCTACTCCTAAGCTACACCCCAGCCCTTGTTAAATTTTGTGTTGTCGTTTGGAAAAAGTGTCTTGCTAGGTTGCTGAGAGTTTTGCTACATTGCTGAGGCTGTCCTCGAACCTTCTATTCTCCTGTCTAAGCCTCCAAGTATTGGGATTACAGGCATAGGCCATCACACCCAGGTAAAACTTTTATTCTTAAGCAAGGATTTTAGAACAGAATGAAACTATCTCTCCATTTTTATTTTCTTTCTATTCTCCTTTTTCACTCTAATAAAAATTGATTTCATAGAAAATTTAGTTATGATTTTTTCCAGTTGTAATCCCATTGTCATCATTTCAATCCTTGAGCAATCTTCATTTCATCTTTTGTTCTCAGTGCCCCCCAACAAGTTTTGTTTCTTCAGTGAGTAGAAGAAGATGCGGGGTTAGGGAGGAGATACCCCGAGGCCGAGACAGCTCATGTCAGGCCTGTCTGTGAGCTGTTCACTTTGCAAAGATCTATGTCTCTAATTAAGGCAAAGTGGACAAATAGGCCAGTGGTGACCTCTTCCTTTCAAAAGGACGGCACACAGAGAGCTAGGGGGAAGCTGTGATTAATGGGTCACTTTAAATCTGGACAAGAGATGTACTGCCCTTTCTCTGAAAAGGATACAATACAGTCTTTTGCTAATACAGTTGAGGCCATTAACCTAAAGGTCTTCCTTGTACCTGGTCTTCCTTTCATATTTCCAAAAACAAAAAGTAAGACTTTATAAAAATTGAAGTAAGGAACTGGGTGCAGGGGTGGTACTTCTGTCTTTCTTGTGCAATGTTAATTCACACAAACCAGATTTTGCTGGGGAATTCCTAACTAGAGTTTGCAGCTGAGTACAGACAGGTGTTCAGGGAGCCTATGATGGAGGAAACTTTCATAGTTTGGTTCAGGCTCTGTCTTCCTATGGCAGAAATGTCTTCCTTGTACCTGCCTCCTTCTCTTCCATCTCCTTAGCCTGACCGGGATGGGCAATTTTATCTCTGTTCTCTGTGCTTTTGGTAGACACTGGAAGACTGCAGATCCTAACTTTCTTGTTGATGACTCCTCTTTAACGGTGTGGACTCCCTGGTGAAATCCAGCACTGAGATGCTGTGGAGCGGAACCCAGGAATGACGTTCCCAAATGGCTCTTTTTATATTTTCCATGGTAAGTGCTGGCTTTGGACACTAGTCACAGGAAGCCACGCTGGTCCCCTGGCCACAAGTAAATTTAGAGAAAACTGCAATGTCCATAGGAATTTTGCCCTTTTCTTCTTCCTTCCAGTCTCAAATGTTGGAGGAGCTGGTTTTAAAAGGCCAGAGCAGGAGGCTGGGGAGGGCAGCGGACAGGAAAGTATTGACGAGCCACATTCTGCGCCAGAATCTCCCACCTCAAAGACCAAGGAACACACCCAGGCCAGCAATGAGTACAGGGAGAAGAGTGAATTTAAACTGAGCTCGAAATTGACGGTTTAACCTGGTTTGAAGTCTCACACTAAAAAGTTACTGTAAATAGACTTGGAATAGTCTTTCTCTCCCTTTCTTTCTTTCTCTTTCTTTCTTTCTCTTCCTCCCTCCCTTCCTTATTTCTTTTTTTCTCCCTTCCTCCTTTCTTTCTTTCTTTCTTTCTTTCTTTCTTTCTTTCTTTCTTTCTTTCTTTCCCTTCCTTTTACATTCCTTTATGGGTCTAGGGTTGAAGCCCAGAGTGCTCTACTACTGAACTATACCCCTAGCCTTATTTACTTTTATTTTATTTTTATTTTATTTTATTTTTTGCAGCAGTGGGAGTGGAATTCAGGGGCATTCTACCTCTGAGCTAAACCACCAGCCCTACTTTTATTATTTATTTTGAAACAGGGTCTCATTGAGTTGCAAAGGGCCTCACTAAATAGCTGAGGCTGTCCTCAAACCTCAATCTTCCTGTCTCAGTCTCCCAAATGCTGGGATTGCAAGTGTGCGTCACCATGCCGGGCTTATTTTTTATTTTTTTAAATTTTGAAACAGGGTCTTGCTAAATTACCGTGTGCTGACCCTGGACCTGCGGCCCTCCTGGCTCAGCCTCTCTAGTACTGGGATTACAGGCATGTATGGTTTCTAGGTTCCCGCTCTCTCTTTTGCTCTATAAGAATTCTGGGGAAAACCGGAACCATCAATCAGATTAAGACGCAATCCTGCTTAACATCTTCCAATGTGTTCACATCACTTTCTGCTAAAACCCAAGTGTCCTCTTGGTGTCTTTACCGGGTCTGGCCCCCTCCTGCCTCAGTGACCCCAATTCTGCTCATTCTGTTTGCTCTGTCCCTGGCTTCTCTTCTACAGCTGGAATATATCAAGCATACTCGACCCTCAGGGCCTCGGCTGTGCCTCCGGTATTTGCATCTCTTTTTTCATTTAGATTTCACTCAAATGTTGCATCCTTAGAGAGATTGTCTCTGAATCCTATCTAAAGTAGCAGCCACCTAGCCTGCTTCAGGAATCCTATTCCTTTTCCTTAAGGTTCTTAGCACTACTCCCTGTCCAGGGTTGTTTATTTTTGGCACTGGGAATTGAAACCAGTGGCATTCAAGCTCGGGGCTACACTTCAGCTCTTTTTATTTTTCATTATGAAACATGGTATCGCTAGGTTGCTGAGGGCCTTGCTAAGTTGCTGAAGCTGGTCTCCAACCTGCTTTCTTAGTGTGTCGGCCTCTCAAGTACTGGGATTACAGACATGTGTCACTGGCTTAATATGCCATTATCTGTCTCTTCTAATGATATATAAGCTTCATACGGGCAATGATTTGTCTTTTGTTTACATTGGTATCCTGGGCTAAAAAGAGTGTTAGCACATAAAATGTCATGGAAATATTTGTTGATCGAATGACTAAGATGTCATAAGGGGAGGGTTAGGGACTTTCAAAGAAATAAATTAAATTTAGGGGTTAGAAAAAAAACCACTCATATTTATGTTCTACTGAATAGAGATTCATTAATAAATTTGATATCAGATTGAAGATCTAAAAGATCAAATTGCTGTAATTTAAGAATATGTAAGAATTAAAGGCTTAACCTATACAATTTTGAATCAATTTTACTAGAAGGTACCAGTTTTATGGAAGTTAAAAAGATGGAGAAAGAGGAGGATAGCATCTTCCTGCTTTGCATCTGCTGTGATCTAAAGTGAAGACTATTTCTCTATGATTTGAATTGTGGACGTGGGGACATGGTTTGATTTAGCCAATAAATCATGAAGGGCGGCATCCTATTTTGAATTGGGTCTTGCTTTCCCTTGCTGCTGGGAAGCAGGCGCTCACTATGTGAAGAAGCCATAGAGAAACCCCCTGTCATCCTAGACATCAGGATGAGGCTCCAGGCACACATGTGCAGCTGCTTGAGCGGGCCCAGGAGAAGCAGCTGAACTGTTCAGCTGATTCCAGCCCTGTTGATCCACAGAACTGTGAGCTAATTAATAACTACTGTTTGAAGCCATCAACTTTGGGTATGTTTGTTACAGACCAAAAACTTACTGATAAAATATGTTTAGGTATACTAAGTAGTAAGCTGCGTTCTGCTGTTCAAAACTGTCAAACACAGAGACAACAGCTTCCAACTTATCTGCTATGGGCGATAAAGGGGAAATGCGGGCACTTAGGAAACGCTGGAGAACTGGGTTTGAACTTAGCTATTACTACTTACTGGCCATGTGACCTGAGCTAAATTGCTTAGCCTTTCTGAACCATAATTCTTCTTATATAATGTACAGGCCTCAGAAGCTGGCCTAACTTCATGCTACTCAACGTCTGGTCTATGACCAGCAGTATCAGCATAATATGGGAGACTTTTAGAAATACAATCCTCAGGTTTTACCCTAAACCTGCCGACCCAGGCAATTTATGTGCCCAATACAGCTTGAGAAGCAAAGTCAACACATCTTGAAGACCCCAAACAGTAAAAAAAAAAAATCCAAAAAACCAAAAAAACAGTTTTCAGTTTTCCTCTGGGCTCTGTCTTTGCTTTCCAATCTTTGCAGGGAAACATGATCTGGGGTATTTTTCTTGGCATCATTACAGGCAGACAGGCTCAGCTGCTGAGGAACTTTCTTCAAGGCTGAGCTCAAATCGCAGCTGCAGTTTAGCCATGGGAGTGATTAGTGGGCCCTCAGCCCCCGCCTGCTTGAGGATATCCAGTTGGTCAACTTTTGTCAATTGTTAGCTCTACCTGGAAATGACCAGAGTACCAGGGGAAGGAGCCCTTTGCATCTCCAACTGCCCCTGCGAGCCTGGACTATGTTTGCCTACACATCTCTCCTCTATTTCTTAAGCTACCCGCGCGCTCGGTCCCTTTCTTCTCCCAGGGCAAGCCGGACCTGCTCCGGAGGCTGAGCATGCCCAGTTGAGCTGCGAGCGTGGCCCCAGTTCCCAATGCGCAGGTGCCACGTCTCCGGGTTTTGGTGGCCGCCGGCTGGGAGGAGGAGGAGGCCGAGCCGCCTGGAGGAGGAGGGAGCCCTCGGGAGTCCTGGGGCGGCTCGAGGCGAGGGTCCACACAAAGCATGATGCTACACACCCAGCACCGTTAGGGCCTCCGCGTGAGTGTAAGGACTTGGAGGCTTCCGCGGAGCCCTGAAGGGCAAGGGTGGACGGGAACCGGCGGGAGCAGCGCCCCGGCATCCCAGGCACAAAGTCTGGGGGGTTTGCATGTTTGAGGTTGCACTTAGGGCAACGACTTTTTGGAACCGCTGTATCTCTTTGTGGATCGGTGTAAGCCTCGAGGGGGTAAAAACAAGATCGCAGTAGTACTTGTTTTGGAAGATTGTTTTTACGGATTAAATGAATAAAAAGCGTTCCGAACAGTGCCTTGGTGGAGTGTGAGCGCCGTGTGTGTTTATTAAACAAAATACGAATAAGCACGCCCCCTCATCCCGGCCAGCGGCTCTGGGACACCAGTCTTCGCGCGCCCTGACCCCCTCCTCTGCTTTCCAGCTTCGTTCTCCTCCAAGCCTCCCAATCCAGGAGGGTGCTCCCCGCTCCCGGGCTGCGACCCGCGCCGCACCGACCCCCAGGCACCGGGCGCGCTGCGGGGGGCTGCCAGGGAGACCCCGAGGAGCTCCCGGCCGCCGACCCCCCTCCTCCCCAACAGCCCGGCCCGGCCCTGCCCCCGAGGCTGCGCCCCCGCCCCGCGGGCCCGGGTGCCCGGCGGCCGGCCCGGCCCCTGCCCACCCCCAGCCCAGCCCGGGCGCGCCGCACTGGGCATGCTCCGTAGCCCGGGCAGGTTGGGGCTGCGAGGCGACAGCGGGCTCCGGAGCCGGGAGGCGAGGGCGGGAGGGCGGCTGGGCGGGGAGCGCGATCGGCCGGCCACCCAGGCGGCGCAGCGGCCCCGCGGGCTCCGGGGAGCGGCGGCGGAGACCCCCGCCCCGGGCCGAGGTAGGACCGCGCGGCGGGAGGCGGGGAGGCCGGGGGGGCGGAGGCTGCGGAGGGCGGGGCCCCGCCGGGAGGGTCTTGGCGGCGCTCCTGATGGCGGGGAGGGGGTTGGTGGCGCCGGGAGCTGGAAGTGAGCCGCACCGCACACGGGCTCGCACACACGCGCGCGCACACACGCGCGCACACACGCGCGCACACGCGGGGTCTCCCGGCGGCGGCCGCGGCCGCATCCCCGGCAGCCGCTCCGGGCGAAGTGACAGGTAGGAGAACCCGCGCGGGTCCCGCCCGAGGATGCTCCGCCCGCGGTGCGCCGCTGCAGGTGCGGGGCCCGCGGTCCCCGCCGCCCGCCCGCCGGGCTTCCTCGGGCAACCCAGGCTACGCCGCTTCTGGGCTGGGAATAGCCGGGCTCGACGTGTATGTGGTTATTTTGGTTGGAAATAGTTGGCACCGTGCGACGCATGTAATGTGTGTGCCGGTGGATCTTCGTAACCTCATCTGGGGGGAATCGTAGAAATGATTGACTGTTTCCACTAAAACAGCCCCGCAGGCTCCGCGCTCCTTGCGGGCAGTGTTTGGGCCTCCTAAAAGCTCGTAGATGGAGAAGACTAAAGGTTGCCTTGTTCCGAGAATCTCAAAGTTGCTGTTTCCTTAACCAATTAGATCTACCTATAGCGTACAATACTTCTAAGTGTAGACTTTTGTAGACTGCCGAATCCGAGTCGGAAGATAAGGAATTCTTCAATTTCCAGATGTGTCCAAGTGCAACTTTATCTAGAATCATAAAAGTATCATAAAACTAGCATTGTTCTAGAAAGACAAGTGCACATGATATTTCCATAAATATGCACATATTTTAGAGATGACTGTTTTTTTTTAAACTCTTGTAATGATTCTAGGTAATGTTCCAAAGTACAGTGTTCAAGATTTAATTTTGGGCAAAACATTCAAGGAAGGACACCATTTTTTTTTAACCATGACTGTGATACTTGGTGGTCTGTACACTTAATGTATGGAGATACTATTGTAATAATTTCGTCGGCAATGATGTCCTCCATCTCTAGGCTGCTGTACAGCATCTCGAAATGGAATTGAATTTCCTCTTTTCAGAGAACTCCGGTTTGTAAAGTAACTATGACCAGGAAATAGCAACTGGTGACTACGTGAGCATCTCCAGCGAGGTTAAGGAAGAACTGTGTTTTTCAGAACAGGAAAACTGTGTGTTGATGTGTAACATTCTAACTTTATCCTTTCAGTGGTTTTTTTTTTTTTTTCTTCAAGACTATTGGTCGAAAAAAAGGTGTGGGTGAGCTGACAACCTCCTATTTACTCTTCTTCAAACAAAAAACACTTCAAACTTCAGTGGTCTCAGAGAATCAGAAGGAGAATCAGAATGTAGCATGGCAGGGGCCTGTGGTGTAATCCCAGGCTGTGTTATGTAATCCGGAACGCTGCTTTTCATAGGACAGTCTTGAGTATTTGTCAGCTGGCCTATTGATCTAGTATGTCATCTTCCTTTTGGACCATAGAATTTTAATAAATGATTGCAGTCTAGGGAGAACACCTGTTCTCATAAAAATTCACTCTTTAAATGGGAAAGAATTTTTATTATCATCTTTTTACGTCCGTGAAACTTCTGCTGCCAAAATGAGTAACCCTTCAAATGTTCTATCTGATGCTAAGGGCATCGTTCCTGATTTTATTTCCCTCCAACTATATGATTACTCAGCCATCAGGACTTAGTTTTGATTTAGCTTTGATGATATCACTACCCAGCTCCTAATTAATTGCAGTGGAAGTGCTGTTCTACAAGTAACTGTCAAAACAGAATTTCAAAGACTCCATTTGATCAGTGGGTGCACATTTACATCTGTTGGAATAATTCTACCTTTATTTTACAAATGCACACCCACGCAGAACAGCTTTGTTCTGAAATACTCTTTTGGAAGTTTTATATGTGTAGGGCTGGAAGTGTGAGTGATGCTAAAATACTTAGGTGCCCTGGAATCCTGAGGTGGCTTTTCTGTCTTAGAAGATAACGGAAGATGGTGGTATAAGAAGTGCTAAGAGGTTTCCAAAAAGCTTTGGCAGAAATGGATTTTTAAAGTCTCTATCACCTCTAAAAAATGTTGTCCCCAGCAGAGACCAGTTTTGTCTTTTCCAAGAACATGTTCAACTGCTTTTTGATGAGCCTATCCTACTGATTCGGGCAACATGGGGCAGTTATATTTGGCAATGCCAGGGAACATGGTATTTTCCTAGGATACTCGTAAGTCTGCTTGAGACTTGATTTATCACGAACTGCAGTGATGGCCAAATGCTTGCCGTGGATTCACCCCTGCCCCACCCTCTGAGTGGAATTGAGTCTGATGCTGCCCTGCCGAGTTCCTTGCACCCGTCAGGTAGGCAGGCTAGTTGACGAAAGACTGATAGAAGGGATGTTGCCTTCTGCTTCCGTGTATTTTCAGGCTTACTTTTTCAGATGTAGCTGGCCAACTGGAATATCGGAATTAACGAGCAACTTTTGCAGCAGGTTACTTTAAAAAAAAAAAGGTAGTGATTAGCGGCTGTGTTTGTTTTTATTTATAAATTCTTAGGTTGAGAATGAGTTTTATGCTTTTGCATCAGAGGCCTGAGGTAATGTTGTCATGGGAAGGAGAGATTATGATTATGTATTTTCTATTTTTTTTCACGATTGCCCTTAGAAATGAAATAAAAAAATTTAGGGAGGAGTATAAAAATTCATTAAAACCTGCAAGTCATTTAGCAGAGTGGGACTAAATTATTGTCGTTTGTGACCACTTCTAAAGTAAGGCTGAAACTGCGTGCGACTCGGGTTTTTAATAAACGATCACAGGGAGTCTCTGTAAAATCCAGAACTTCTGTGTTTGATGCGCAGAATGAGGTCAAGGACTGATGGGGCTGCTCTAGTGATCACAGTTGGTATTTCATGTCCAGACTGAAGTTTCTAAAATTGTTACTTTTCACTTTGGAATCTGAATATTCGTGTCTGTCAAAAAGACTTCACCTATCGAGAAATAAATTAGAGCTCTCTAGCATGGATGGACAGCAACGCGGGATCTCTGGTTTTGCTTTTGCTGTTCGAATGCTAACTGCGTTTGACTTAATTCTCAGTGATCACCATCCCACATTTTCCTATTTCGTGACCACACTTGGGAAATAGAATAACCTTGCCTCTATTACTTAATATTTGTTTTTCTCTCTAATAGTTTTTCTTTTGATAAAGCCTTGCCCTTTAAAGTAGAAATACTTCCTCAAGTTGTAACATTATTTATCTAGTTATGCCTTAGGATGATTTGGTGGTTGGGCACGTTCAAAGGCTCTGACCCTTTGGCTCACCAGACATATGTGGCTTGACTTTGCTGCGGTGAAGGGTAGGCCTGGCCATGATACATGCGGGATGGATGAGGGAAAGTCTGCATTGCCTTTGTTGGCATTGAACCTGCTTTTAAAAAAATCACTCTTGAGTCCTTTTATTTGCCAGACCTATTCCATTCCTTTACAGCCATCACCTCCAAAACCCACTTTCTAAAAGCCGAGCTGGACGCTCAGGCCTCTGGATACGATTCCCCTGCTGAAGGAATGAGCCCGGTTCCTCAAGCAGTGAAAACAATACTGCCCTGCCTTGTGCATCTCAGCTAGAGGGCCTTATGTTCAAGAGGATGAATGCGGACAAGTTGAGGTTTTCTGTGTCCCCTGAATGAACTCTGTCTGCTTTTTCTTGCCTTTGCTTTATGGAATCAAACACATTGACAAGGCCATAAATCCGAAGAAAGTTTTTCTCTGAAGACCTCTCTCACCTACCACTTAGAAAACCTTCAGCGTGAATGTCGCACACCCATGTGACCGGGAGATAGTGTTATCTTCTCCCCTGGCCTGGGAGTCTCCTTTGCAGCTCTGCTCCCATGATCCTTTGAGAAATTCCACCAGTAGCTATTGGAACCCTCCTGAGCCAGGCCCGTCAGTGTGTTAGCGTACATTGCCTGTCCACAGTACTCCTTTCCTCCTGTACAACTAAAGGATGTTTTTGGCTCCCTGACATGAATCAATCGGAGTAGCCATTTCCTTAGAAACAAGGAGGAAAAAAAAAGTATCTCGAAGCAATGAATTATAAGCAGCTGATCCAGAGAGAAGAGATCACAGGCTGCTCACTTTGTGTTTGCCCTGTCCCTTTCCTCCTTAGGACTTCTTCACTCAGAGTCATCCCATTAAGGTCTGGGGATGCAGTTTAGTGGGTCCATAAATGTATCAGGCAAATGTTTATTTTTACTTTCTTCCAAGTGAGAATTGAAGCAGACGGTGGAGCCACTGCTCCGCCTTGGCATTTAATGGGTTAAAAAAAAAGTTCTCGGTTACTGTGAGTTCATTTTAATACTTGCTATTTTGATAAGCATATTTCACTATGATTGGCTTCTGTTTATACCTTTCAGTATTTCTTTACATTTAACATATTGTGCTGAGAAGGGTCTGGAGGATGCACCAGGTTACAGAGGGGCCCCATGGCCCACTCCATGGGTGGGCGGAGGCTTGCTCTGTGCTTGCAATGTGAAGTTGCTGAGACCTTCAGGATTCAGGTAGATTGCACTCCAGTCCTGACCACGTCCTGACTAGCCACATGACCTGGACAGCCATTCTGAGCCTGTTCTGTAAAAGCAGGAACATTAGCCAAAGTTCCTGGCGCTGCTGTGTGGCTGCTGCACCTGTAGCTGCTAACTGCCCCCTCCTCTCAAAATGATACTAGTATTATTATTTGCCTCCGTAAGGGCTCAGGGTATTGCTCTATCCATACACATCAGTCAGTAAATTTCTTTAAGACTTGTAAAGGATCCAGGCAAGGTGGTACATGCTTGTAATCACAGTACTTGGGAGGCTGAGATAGGAGGATCCCAAGTTCACAGCCAGCCTCAGCAACTTAGGCCCTCCCTCCACAACTTAGTAAGACTCTCTTTCAAAAGAAAAAAAATATAGGCCTGGGAGTATAGCTCAGAGATAGAATGCCCCTGGGTTCTATTCCTGTTACTACAAAAACCAAAGAAAACAGTAAACGCTTATAAGGTACACTTGCATCAGTGCCTTGCAGAGGCAGGAAGTTCCAGTCGCTCTACAGGCCATCACGAGGGGCTGGGTTTTCCTTAGGACTCGCCTTACTTTGCAGCCTGGTTTAGATCGAGGGAGCTAACACTCACTAAAATCAAAATCCTGTGACTGTGGGATATGGAAATTTTTGTTGCTCTCCCCAGAGCATCTGTATCTCCCAGCTAGACTTCCAAAAAGGCCACATCAAGCCATTTAGGCTTGGCAGGAGAGAACTATCTGCTAGAAGAATTTGGGGACCGAGGATGCTCAGGGAGAGGTGTCGTGGTTCCCGGGTCCCCACAGGGCTCCAGTGGGAACACTTGAATCCACAACGTTGGATAGTAATAACAGTGAAACAAAACACAACAACAAACATTTGTTGAGCTCTTGAAATGTACCTTTTCATGTAATCCTCCCAGCAGCTTTTTTTTTTTTTTTTGGTACTAATAATCTCTTCAGCCTGCATTTGGGGAAACTGAGGCTTGGGGAGGTTAGGTTAATCCCACCAGAGAGTTAGAGTTGAGATTGAAATGCAGATAGGCCAACACCAGAGCTCCAGCTTCTAATCCCTGCACCGTGTTGCCTACCCTTGAGGGCAGCAAATGCTGCGGAAAGGATTGCCACAATAAAAAGTTTTGTGACAGTTATTGCAAGTGACTGCGCTGTGATGTGTCAGATGAGCTGCTGGCGACCCTGCTGTGAAGCTGAAATTGAAGTAGGAAATTGAGGATAAAGTCGAGCGTCCTCAGCGCGTTCCAAGCTGCTTTCGTTTCTGGCTTAGGCCAGATGTCCAAGATGCGGAGGTTAGTAAGTGCAAATCTGAAGAACCATAATAATCATAATCATCATCATCATCATCATAATAATAATTTTAGTTGTCTGGAGGGTCAGTGTTTCCCTGGTATATTTTCTTAGCTTCATGAGAGTGTTATGGATGGACTGAGTGGTTTCAAGGGCCAGGTGAGTTACATGCCCAAGTGTGGGTGACCAGATGTCCCAGAGCTTAGGGCGCTGCAGGGCTTGAGCCCGTCCTGGCCCTTCCTAGGGAACAGCTGTCATGTAGCTCTGCCAGATTTTTACCAGCTCTGCCAGGTTTCTACCAGGTGGACCTGCAGATCAGTGTTGCCAGCGCCGTGCATTTTCCAGGGAAGCATGAAATCCAGATTTATTTGGAGTGTGAAATCTCATTTAAAAAATGTTTGGGAATAATTAAAATAAAAACAAACATGTGAATCGATTGTGGGACCAAACCAAACACATTTCTGGAACGAATCCGGCCCCAGAGTCCCCATTTTGAGCCTTTTGTCAAATATAAGTGCTTGGAAACGTTAGAAAATTTCAGTAGTTTTATTTGATGCCCTCTCCCCTCTTCGTTGAGTTTCTTAAGAGATTGTTATGGTCCTGTACTTTGAGTGTGCATGAGTTTAGATTCTGAATTCTTGCCTGGATTTTCTCTCCCCCAATTTTCGAAGATGTGAGTAAATACACAGAGTCGCGAGAGGCAGGACGTGGTTTTTTTCTCCTCTTTCCTGACACCCTTTTGGAATAAGAACACCAAAGTAGAGAAATGGGTGGCTTCATGTATGGGGACACGGAGGCTCTCTTGCCTGCGTCACAGATTTGAATTCTACCCGGTCATGAGATTTCCCTCCTGCTATTTGGTAGTTGCTATATTTGTCCTGAACATATAGGATGTAGATCTGTTTCTGCAGGTTAGTGTCTCAAGGTGCATTCTGCTTACCAGCCCTCATTTTCCTCTTTGCTCTTCTTCGGGAGATCACACTGGACTAAATGCGCAGTCTGCCGTCTCTTAGAGATGGGTTTCTTTCTTCACTACTGGTGCTTGATCATTGGACAAATCACCAAAGCCCTCTCTGGGAATTTTTAAAAAGTTTTTGTTTTCAGTGGCTTTTAAAGATGATATAAGTGTTACACTAGGATGTTGCAGTTGAAATGACAACGCAGAAACAGCAGAAACACAGAAGCAAAATATAAAGGCTTTCCTGCCATTCCCCAGATATACCATTGGCAATAGTGTTTCTCCTCACTCCTATTTCTATGCATTTACACATATAAATATATATGCATGTCCTTTTAATTACATGAACTAGATCATACTATATATGTATAAATATATTTTCTGTGACTTGCTTTTGCCTACTTAATTGTACATCTTGGAGGATTTATCATGTTGATATAGTAGTTATTTTATTCTTTCTCACATTGCATACAATTTGGTAATCTGTATATATGATACTTTCACCATTTTTTTTCTATTTGCCCTATTGTAAATCTAAAGATAGGTCTTTGGGCACATGCATGAGGATTTCTTATAGTTAAATTTCAAGAAATAGAACCCTTTGGTCAAAAGGACATGCATATTTTAAATTTTGAGAGAACACTGCCAAATTGCCTTTAAAAAAGATCCCCATGAAATTTCTATCTCGTGGAACCTCAAATTATGCAACTGAACAGATCTCCTGTAACTGAAGCATGTCCCATGTTGGCACGTTGCTTTACTAATTCAGCTAAGTTTCAGCTATATACTGTACACAGGAAATGACTTTAGAAATAGACCGTGTCCTTAAAAGTCCTTGAAAATACAGTACTTAATCCAAAATAATTTACTAGTTAAGGGACTATCATAAAATCTCTTTAATAAAGAGATACCTTGTAGAATCGGAGAGCTGAAAATCTGTTTTCTGATTAGTTCGGTCAGCTGTGAAACTCCAGACCCTTCTGAGAAGAGACATGCCATAAAAATCCTAGAACATGTGACCAGAAAAATGAGGTCCTTGCGTGGCAGACACACAACAGGGGTTGGTATTGACCTGGGACAATTAAGTTAATTTCATTGCTAAAAATTCTGTCTGGGTGTATTTGTGGCCATAGACTTCCTAATACAACGAGCCCTCTGTATTTGTGGGCTCTGCCTCCATGGGTTTAAAGAACCACAGATTTAAAACATTTGTGGAGAAAAAATTCTATCTGTACTAAACATATACAGACTTCTCTCTTATTATTATTCCTTAAAAAATACAGTGCAACAAGTATTTATACAGCTTTTACATTGCATTAGTATTGCAAGTAATCTGGAGTTGGTTTAAGTATCTTGTAGGATGTGCACAGATTACATGCTAATACTATACTAAACCATTTTATAACAGGGCTTGGGTACCTGTGGATTTGGGTATTCGTTGGAATCCTGGAACCAAATTCCTGTGTATGCTGAGAGGTGATTGGACTTAATTATTTAATAATCATTTTACCTTCTCCGTACAGAATTAGTAGCTTAGAGGTAATACTGTCTTATTGAGTTCCCTTTAACAGATACCCCAAATTAATATTTATGATTTTTACAAGTGATTTATGGACATAAGACTGTATAAATTAGATGCTATAATCATATTTTCATTTAGAGTGATATTGGAGAAAATACAGGAGATCCAGGTCACTGATTGCCAACTTTTTTCCCAAGTGACACCTTTGATAACCATAATTGTTATCAGTAAAAAAATCAGTTATTAGTTACTTTTTAGAATCTCATGGCAGCTTTTCAGGTGTTGGAATTACATTACAGCATCACAGGACCAGGGTTAGTAAAACTTGATATGGGTAAATGGCAGGAAAACCAAATCTTGGTTTCTCTTTTCCAAAGACGGATTCGGGTCTTTCATCTGTTTCTCCAGATTATCCATTTTTACGAAAAATTCTGGTTAGGTTGGCAGTGACGTTCAGATTCTGGTTGTATGCCTTCTGCATGTTTATTTTTACAGCACACTGTGAATTGTAGAAATATGGTAGGATTCAGTCGTATTTCCTTGGCACGGAAACCTTGAATATTCAGGAAAGTCTGTGCTAGGTTTTGCTCATGGAAATATTTCAGCGTTTGCTTCACAGTTTATAGACAGTGCCCTTTGGTAATGTCTGTGAAAGCCCAATAGAGGGTCCCTACCACCCGGTCACTCTTGAATCTGTGTTCTTCAGGACCCGGTGGATGAGAGATGGGATGTTTAAAGCAAGTCCCAGAGGAAGGTTTCAAAAAGGGACCTTTTGGAAGGTGTGAGCAGGTGTAGGGAACATGAACAGGACCCTGAGTGCTGAAGAAAGGACCCTGAGTGCTGAAGAAGACCTGACAACGAGGGCAGCTAGTCCTACTCCAAGACCAGGAGTGGGAACTGCCTGACCAGAGCTGTGCGCCTTTGTAGACAGACACAGTCACCATGGAATGCCCCAACAAGGAGACTGCAGGGGAGCCAGTATCCTCTCCACACTCTTCTTCTGCCCCTCCTTCCACACTGGTGGCAGGTTTCTATTAGCTGAGTCCAGACAGAAGCCAGAGGACAAGGCGGAGGGTGAAGGAGGGCGGTGAATGGGCCTGGGGTGCAGATGGCAGAACCCCACCCACTTGCCCTCCTAACACAGGCAAGGGGTCAGGCCACGGTGGGAAGAAAGCTTATGGTCTGGTTGTGTGATGATACAGTTGATGATTGGGGATGGTCCCCGGGACCGTGTGGCTGGTATCAGTAAGATTTATGGTCAGCCTTTAAAAAAATGTGATGGAGAACTATGTATTTATCTGGGGAACCAAAAATATAGGCTTAGAGAAAGAAGGGATTCATAAAGTCTGTCAACATGGAGTTGGATACCTAAAATATAATAATTCCTTTGCTTTTAATATTTTATTTCATAATATTTTATGAAAATATTTTATCTGAAATGTCAGGTACCTAGGGGAAGAGACTAGGAGGAAATTAAGGTTATTAACAGTAATTTTCCTTCAAAGAAGTCAATTTAACAGAATCATTAGCATCACCGAGTAGAAATGAACAGGCTGTGTTTTCCCATTTGTTCCCCAGGACTCTGAGACTGCAGGCTCATCTTTTCTCTTGTTTTCTTGGACCTGTTTTGAAAAGGTGGAGACTGTTTTGTTTGGTTGGTGTGCATGTTCTCAGGGATCGAGCGATGAAACTTGATGAGAATCGTAAAACCAGACCTCTGAAAGGCGTTCAGCTCTTCTTACACCCACATTTGGTGGTGTAAGAAGCGAAGACGCTAGCTATTAACAGCTGCTGCCGTGCACGTTCCCAGAGTTGGTGACTCGGGTAATATCACATCACCACACCAACCGGAGGAACTGCACTGGATTAATTCCTTTTTGCTGTTACCATCATAGACTTCTGAAGCCCCTAACTCCAAATCTTTGCCTGTCCCTTGCCCTCAAAATTCTTTTTATATGTTAAGGCCAAGCTCATCTCCCCTACTACCCGCCCCTTACGATGGTGTTCCCTGGAGATCTTTGCTGGGATCTTGATTCTTCTTACCCTAAACTCTTTATGTATGGGATAATTCATTCACTTCTCCCATTCTTACAACTACTCATCCACTGAAGACGCCTCCATCCTTCATCTCTTGATGTTGACATTGCAGTCTTACGGTGCTTCCAGGTCAGGAGCCTTCGGCTTCACTCCAGATGTGTGTGTTGTCCAGGATTTGGAATCTTTGTGAAGCAGGTCACCCATCTGTTGAGCCCACTGCATCAACGCCTCTCTTTTCTGTCTGCGTTTCCTCATTCCTGTTGCTAAGCGTATACCTTACTTCATGCCTTGATTGCCCCAAGGCTCAGCCAGCCTCCCTGTCTTTCTGCCATCCCGTCATGCATTCTTTTGGCTATTAAGTGAGCATCAGGTTCTCTCAACCAAGAAAAAGTTGTAGTTCTGGCTCCCAGGGGCTTACTGGAGGGCACGGACACTTAAACAGCTACTTTATAGGTTTGCGCCTTTGCTCCTTGACTCTCAGCTGAAGTCATTTGCACCGAACAGACCTTACAGCATTACTTCTGAAATATTTTGAGAGCTCTCTATTGCTTTTAGGGTTAATGTGTTTCCTTTACTTGCCAGATGCAAGCCCATCATGGCCTGACCTTTATTTGCATCACCTGTACCAAACAGTATTAAAATCCCGGAACATCAAGACCTTGGCCACTAGACCTTTGCTGACTGTACTGAATCCCTGTCTTGGACTGATTGAATCCTCCAGGACTTTATGGCCCCTGAAGAGCCACTGACTTCTCTGCAGAAAAGTCCTTGATTTCAGCCCCAGTCTAGGTGGGTGCCCCTCTTCATTCTTCTGAATAGATCTTGGGGAATAGAAAAGTCTGGCACCTCAAAGAGACTAAGTCAGTGTCTCTTACATGAAGGAATAACTAAATTCTATTATCACAAATTCGGCAGAATGGGTAAGTTAGTAGAGCAGCAGGTAAGTAGGCAAAAGAGGTGCCATGTTTGAAAGTTTGAAAAAATGAAGTCACCTACAGGCTTATGACAGAGGGGAATTAAGATACTGTATGATCACACACTGGTTGTTGAAAAGTAGCAGAATGATCAATTTGGAAAAATGATCGGTTATTTGAAAATTCCTCGTTCATTCTTTCTGCTAATAGAAAGCCTGGCATTGTAATAAATTAGTATACTACATCCAGAGGAGACATTTCTCTGAAGATAGTTTATCATTTATTCTGGGTGGGCACATATACACATTGTTGTTTCTGTTTTATCAGTTCAAGTTTAGTCAAGTTATGGTTATTTTGCTTACAGTGTATTACAGCCTGGAATCAGAGAAATTTACTTATTTCAGACTTGGCTGGAAATTTAGGAAAAATAGTTTATTTAATCAGATTATTTCACTAAGTTGAACGCTTGCTAACCTATTATGCTTCATATTTATTTCCTCATAGCATTTTATTTTCAAAATGACCTGCAAATGTATCAGTGCCAAATAAAGAAAGCTATTAATTAATTGAAGGAAAATATTCTGCTGAATATTAGTTTTGAAAGAGCACCTTTTATTATTCCAAAATCAAGGGGAACATTTTATATATAGCAGTTTGAATCTTGTGAAAAGCTTTGACAGTCTTAACCAGAGCCCCTCCCCAAGCTTGGAGCATTAAGAATGTTTTAGAGGTTTCTCCTCTACCATTGGCATTATTTTGGCTTAACAAATTTCTTTTAGCTTTGTGTGGAGAAAGTGCCGGCTGAGTATGTTAATTATTAAATATATCATTATTCAAGTTTCAGTGGAGACAGTATTTTAGGAGGATTATAGTTTAGTTATTGTAGCTGTTCCGAAAAATACTTCACGATGGCTGTTGGTAACACAGAGAATATTTCGTTTTATTTAGAGCCTTTTTGGACCTGTGAGGCCCTCTGAGAATCATAAGCCTGGCCTCATTCTGTCCATTTTTCATTCTCTTTGAAAGAATTTCAAAGTCACTGGTTCAAGTTCCTCTTCATCTGTCATAAGGAACATAACAGGGATTTCTCCTGCAGCCACCAAGGGGAAAGGAAGGAATTTAAATGCATCTGGTTACTGATACCTATGCTGAGTGTGAATCTGCCAGAACCAGGCTCTTCTGAATTGCTTAGTTACATGTTAATTTTATGTTCTAGGCAACATTTTATAAACAGGGTAGCCTGATAGGTTTTCCACATAGATTGATGCTCAGGAGGAATCTACTAGTTGATTAAAAGCAGTAGATGTCTCTTGAAAAACCTTCTGGAATGTTCCAGGTTTTACTGAATCTTAGAGGCAACAGCCTTTATTACCTGGGAGGTTATGCCTCATGTCTCAACAGGCTTTCTGGTCTCAAAATTTTCAAGAGGAATTCCTGTCCATTTCCTCCTAGAAGTGAGAACAGTTTTTTTTTTTTTTTATTGCAGAAGGAATAAGATACTATGAACACAGTTGCTGGTGAACCACTGCTTCCTGTCTCTATAGAAGACCCTTGGGATGGAACACACACACAAAACACACACACACACACACACACACACACACACACACAGCAGTTGGAGACAGCAGGTGCTTAAGCCCCACCTTGGAATGAAATATAAGAGAAGCTATTTCATGAAGAAATGGGGCCCATTCTTTGATATCTTTTAGTTTTTGCAAGGTTGATTTGCAATATACTAGAACGTGATTTCACAGGACCAAGCTCCAAACCCAGAGCCCAAAGGCAAATCTGTTTCATTCTCCCTTAACACGTTATCAGGTTGCCATCATTTTATTCTAAGAAAACGGAGTGATTAAAGCATTTATTCAAGGTCACACAGGTGACAGTGATGGTGTGTAGGTAGGCGTCATGATAAGGCCGACCTGAATTGATACAGCAGCTCTGTCTGTGGCTGTGTCCCCAGAGGAAAGACCATGAAGGTGGCAGTCTTCAAGCCAAGGAGAGAGGTGTCTGGGGAAACCTAGCCGGCTGTCATGTCTGTCTTGGACTTCTAGCCTCCAGATCAGTGAGAAAACAAATGTGCTTATGTTTAAGCTGCCCAGTCTGTGGTATTTCTTATGGCAGTCACAGGACGTTCATACACTGTATTTTTTTTTTAAACATACATCTGAAAGTAGTACTATTGCAGTAGTAACCAAAACAAATAAATATTTTACAGAACAAAATAATATAAATTATTTATTAGTTCTACTGTTCCCTTTTTTGTTGATTTAGGAATGCTGTCCCATAGCACACATTGTGAGCCTGTGCCTTTTCTGTTTACTTGTTTAGTATCCAGTGTCCCACCCTTGTGCGCACACACACACACACACACACACACACACACACACAGTCATGCAATGCAGTGAACTTCCTCCAGCTAAGGTCACCTATATTTGTTTTTCATCCGTGTAACACAAAATTTAACACAAAGAAGGCACTTTATTCTTGCTTGTTGTGTAGATTATTCAAAGGAAGTTACTTAAAATTTCAGAAAGCAGAATGGTCAAATTAGATTAGTGATCAATAATCAATACAAATCACTTAATATAAGCCGGGCGTGGTGGGAGTAATCCCCGCACTTGGGAGGCGGAGGCAGGAGGATCGCACAGGTGCGAAGCCAGCCACGCTGGCTTAAGAGACCCTGTTTCCAAATAAAAATATAAAAATGGGTCTGGGAGTGTAGGCCGGAGGTAGAAGGGCTTCCAGGAACCCCAGTACCACCAAAAAAACAAATATCACTTAATATTAATGTCGGTATTTGAACCAAAGGATCTTTGCCTCCGATTGGCTTAGTTGACAAAATATTTGCTTTCACTGAGTTTTCATAGGAATTACTTTGTTCATAGGCAGAGATTAGATAACTCAGATTTGTTTATCCATTTTTCCTCTGTGAGTTTCATATTCTTTTTTAAGGAGTTTTAGAATCTAAACTTTTCATGTTACATTATTTTCTTTTTCCATAATAACTTGAGTCCTTGCCAAATTTATAATTTGGTAAAGTGTACTTGTTGAATTTCTCTACTACAAACCTAAGCCCTAGGGTAGCTTTCTAAAACAAAATAAAAGTGTTTTTGTGCATATTTCTTAATATTTTAATTGTAGTCCAGCAAATATTTTAATTTGTTTGTTATATGTTTTTGGTGTGGGAAATTACTTATGATAAGACCATAATTAAGTTCAATATAGTTTTTGCTAAATTTGGTAATATCAGAATAGAACCCACTGGCACAATTGAGGTGCTATGAGTTATTTTATTTATTAAATCTTATGTAAGTTAGTGATCTAGAAATAAAATATTTACGGAATTAAGGTTATAAAGTAGGGAACATACTTGCTAAATGATTTATATTTAGTATACTCTTGAGTATAAAGATTGGACACAAAGAAATTTTAAATAGAAAGCATTATGTTAATATGCTTTAAATAACAAAGGAATCCATTAATTTTTCTTTTTCACAATATTACTATGCGAGTAAGCTTTTTAAATGTTAAAGTTCATGCAGATATTTGACTGTGTTGGTATGATAGGTTTTGATTAAAACACACTACCCAGAGCCTGACACAGTTACAACATAGAATAGGGTCGAGGTCTAGTGTTCTTTATATATGTGAATAAATTCAGTGATTCGCCCGAGCTGATATGGTTATTTGAATTTATTTGAATAAGTTAATTATAAGCCACTTGGTTTTTTCAAACAGCCATTGCTCATTCTTCATTTTAAATCAGATTGATACAGTAGCTACCACATAGTAGGTTCTTAAATACATTCTGAAATTAATATGTAAGATGAGGACACTGGCCACCACATGCTGTTCTTCTCTTTCTTATTTCATGTTTTTTTTACATCCTATTTTGGATTTGTATGCATTCTGCTGTTTCTAAAATTGGTACCTAAGCAATGCATTTTTTAACATTAATTATCAAGTTTTGTCTTACTCTTAAATTTCTTGTGGTTATGTAAGGCAGCACAAATGGGTATTATCTACCTTGCTGCGACATGCTTTCCTGGGTTGAAAATATATTGACCTTGACTGTAACTTTGACATTGAGAGTAGTTGACTAGATTCTGGAAAGATAAGAGTGCTGTGTGATTGTGTTTATTCTTACAATGTCCTTAATTGCATAATAAAGATAAACCAGAAACTTGTTAAGATCCTTGAACATTTTTATGCAGGAATGGGCCTTAGATGGCACAGACTTACCATTGGGAAATAGTTCATTTTCTAAAGAATTTTTGGCCTGCTGAGAGTTGGGCTTACAGTCCTGAGGGTGTGACTCTTGTTAGTATAATCACAACAGAAGAATGCCTATATTTTTCTTTTGAAGATCATGTTATGTTTAAACTTTTTTTTGGAGAAATGTTTTAAAATGTGTCCTCTCTTGCCAGTTCCCTGTGGCCTTCTCCTCTTGGCTGTCTTTGCCTAGCTACTGATTTGATGGTTTTGACCAAATAGAATGGATGCACTGGTGTTGAAGAAGCTTGGATCCAGAGGTCCTCGTAATATACAAACAACTCTAAATAGGGAATTGGAAGAAGTGATTTCTGTCTGGCCATTGTCACGCTGACGATGTATCCTTGTGCAACTCAGGTCATTGCTTCTAGTTTTCTTAGCTCTTTTTATTATACTTTTGTGGGTGCATTGTAGCCTACATCAGAGTGAGATTCAAAGTGATGGATGCATACATCCTTTGCTGTATCTCCCTCTGTGTCTCTTGAGTGAAGGACTTAGGCGTATAGAACTCTTGCAAATTTACCTTTTCATCATCACGATGTAACACTTTCCTTTTTCTCTAGAAACATGGTAACACTCCATCCAAATCTGTTTTGTCTTATTATTCATATAGCCAACTCAACTTCCTTTTGCTTACTATTTCAATGATCTAAGTTTTCTATCCTTTCAACCTATTCATGTGTTTTTGTTTAAAATGTGCCTCATAAGACTGGTGGAAGCTGGGCATGGTGGCGCACGCTTAGTAATCCCAGTATTTGGGAGGCTGCGGCAGGAGGATCATGGTTCTCAGACAGCCTCAGCTACTTAGTGAGGCCCTTTGCAACTCAATGAGACCCTGTTTTAAAATAAAGAATAAAAAATAGGGCTATGGGTGTTACTCGGAGGTAGAATGCCCCTGGGTCCCATCCCCAGTAACACACACACACACATACACACACACACACACACACACACACACACACACACACACACACCAAAAAGGACTGGTGGATACCAGGCAATCACCACCAGCCCATAAGATCACAATTCAAATTGAGGGTCAAAATTGTGCAAAAGTCACTCTTTTCCCAAAACCCGATTTAATCAATCATAAAAAAGCAGATGGGAAAACCTCAGTAAGCTTTAAAACCCTACTTCCCAAGAGCTTTTGTTGGTTACTATTTTTCCAGGATCTTCCCCTTGTGGAAAGGGGATGCTTTGTTTTTTATATTTTCCTAAACTAAAATCAACGTTTACATTTCTAAAAAAAAAAATAATAATAATAAAATGTGTCTCTTTGAAGAAAGTATAAAGTTGAGTTTTTCTGTTATTGTTTTAGTCCATTTTGACATTCTTTGCCATTTGAACGGAGGACTTACATTTAAAGTCCATGTTCCTGTGGTTCTATCTGGAGTTAAAATTTATTTAGGTGTAATGAGTTTGCACTTTGTTTTTTTCCATATCTTCTTGGTTTTCTTTCAGACTTAAATTTATAAAAAAATAATTTTGCATAAAAATAATCTCAGTGCATGTAGACTGTTGAATGAATCACATGGTAAAACACAAACAAAATTGCCCTATTCTTCTTCATCCTCTACTTTGGATGATATTTTTGGCACATCCTATCGTGTTTGGATGTAACCCAGGGGGATTTGACCTCTGAGTTGCATCCCCATCCCTATTTTTAATTATTTATTTTAACCCAGGGTCTCACTAAATTGCAGAGGCCTCATTAAGTAGCTTAGGCTGTCTTCGAACCTGCAATCCTCCTGTCTCAGCCTCCCAAATGCTGTGATTACAAGTGTGTGTCACCACACCCGGCATTTTTAGTCACTGTAAAGTATTGGAAGAACATAATTTTCTTATTAAAAAATGTATTGTAGATCAACGTGTCTATTTTCCCACACAGTTCATGGCTTCTTCCCCTTATAGCCCACAGACCTGACCCCATGTGGGGTAATTAGCAATCAGGGAGAGAGTTAATTTCTAATTCATTGCTTCTTCCTTCAAACTGTCCCTAGTTCCTCCAGGGTTGATGGGGGGGGGGAGAAGAGGGACCAACACATATTAGATGCTTTTTGTTTTGCGATTTTTTCTCATATATACTCTTGATGGATTCTTCGGTTGTCCCTTTCAGGATCCAGTAGACATGATATTGTTTGATGTGGGCAGGACATCCCTGAGTGATCACTATGACCGTCACTTCTATCCTCTCGTGGTACATCACCGGGGTGGCTCTGTGCCCCTGCCCAGACAGCTCACACAGGTGGAGCTCATACAGAACCACTCAGACCTCATCACCTTCCATGATACTCAGTTTGTCTACAGGAAAATTCACACCTTGGTGTGAATTTAGCAGATTCACTTTGAAGCTCAGTCTGTTTCTTCTCTTACTGAGAATCTGTTGTTGCTTTGTTGTGTTTGTGCAGGTGGCAGCAGCTAGGTCTGGGGACTCCAAAGTCACCCACGTCTCTCAGAGCAGGCTATGAGTTTCTGCACTGAGACAAGTAAGCGTCCAGCCTGGGGATAGAATCTTTGCAGTCATTGTATATAGTCCCAGGTGATGAGTGTTGTCTTGTTTGCTTGGCCTAAGCTGCTAGAGAGAGCAAGAAAAGAAACCATTGAATTTTCTTTAAAGAAATTTCTTCTGCAATGCAAAGTCTTCTCACATGTAGACTCTGGGGAATAACCTCTGATTGGTTTGGCCATGTATAGAAAATCCTATGGGTAGATGAAGGGGGCTTATCTGATTGTAAAATTGAGGCTTTAGCTGAACATTTGAAATAGCAGGAGAGTTCCCATTCAACTTCTTTTTAAAAGAATTTAGAACCCAGATGTGATAGCACACACTTGTAATCCTAGTACTTGGGAGGCTGAGACAGGAGGATCATAGGTTTGAGGACAATCTTAGCAAGTGTTGAGACTCTCATCAACCTAGTGAGACTCAGGCCAGCCTCAGCTACTTAGCGGGGCCCTCTGCAACTTAGTGAGACCTTGTTTCAAAAAAAGAATGAAAAAAAATAGGACTGAGGGTGTAGCTCAGAGGTAGAGTGCCCCTGAGTTCAATCCCTAGTTCCAAAAAAGGCTAGAAGTGTAGCTCTCAGGTAGAATGCCTCTAGGTTCAATCATCAGTCACACACACACACACACACACACACACACACACACACACACACAACCAGTTACGAGTTTATAGATTGTTGGCTCAGTAGCAAGATGTGTAGATAAGTGTTCAACCTTTAGCTGCATTTACAATTTGTGAACTACCATACAGTACTTAATGAAGGCCCTCATGGTGAATGCTGGATATAGGTCTCTGGGGAGGGGAAGAATGACCAAAATAACAAGAGAACTGAAATATCAAATTCTCGGGCAACAGTCTTAATTCAAAACTATTGTTAGCTCAGTCAAACTAGTTGGTCAGGTTGGTCAAGGTAGATTAAACCTGAAACTGGCTTGACAGGCATCTCTGCTGGAAATCTCCAAATAGTGCAGCTCATAAATAAATTTGTATCTTTTGCTTGTATTATAGAAACGTATATGAATGTATATGTGGGCATGCAAATATGTATGTTTGTATGCTTATATGGTAAATATGTATATATATATAGTGTATATGTAAACAAATGTATTCATATACATATATATATGTATATATATATATGTATTTTATAGTCCCAATATAGCTGACAGAGAGATGACATATGACATATACAATACAACAAATGTACCTTAGTAGTTGATGAGAGAGAGGAGGCACCGTAAAGAAGAATCGCTTGGAATGGAAAAGATGTATTTCCCTTAGTTTTTGAAGCAGATATATGTGATTATAAAATGTATGCGTTCATGAGTTGGCTTATTATTATTATTATTATTATTATTATTATTATTTTGTGGGTCAGGGGATGGAACCTAGGGGTATTTGACCTCTGAACCACATCCCCTGCCCTATTTTTATTCTTTATTTTGAAATAGGGTCTCACTATGTTGCAGAGGGCCTCACTAAGTAACTGAGGCTGTCTGCGAACTGTATCCTCCAGTATCAGCCTCCCGAATGCTGGGATTACAAGGGTGTGCCACCACGCCTGGCTGAGTTGGCTTATTTTGAAAATTATCTCAAGGCTGAGTGTGGTGGCACATGCCTGTAATCTCTGTACATAGGAGGCCGAGACAAGAGGATCTCAGGTTTGAGAACAGCCTCAATATAATAGTGAAACTCTCATAAACCTAGCAAAGCCCTGTTTCTAAATAAGAAATAAACTTGGGCTGGGGATGTAACTTGAAGGTAGAATGCCTCTGGGTTCAATCACCAGTAACACACACACACACACACACACACACACACACACACACACACACAATCTCAAAACATTTAATATGATTTTGCATCAGAATCTGGTACAATATAATGACAATATGATACGAAGTCATTTAATTTTGAATAGTGTTAATAATTAACAATATATTAAAGTATATTGGCATACATAATTTATTACGCAATAGTGCTTTTTGTGAATAAAACGGCGATTATTTCTTAGTAATGCCTAAGGTTCTTGAAAATAACTTCGAAGCTGATAAAATTATTTCATAATCATTCTAAAAGTATTGGAAGAGAACTTAAAAGTACCAATAAAAAGGAAAAAGCACCCTTCATCTCATCGTAATAGCTAGTCATGGTAGGCCAGAATGAGAAGCAGCAGATAGCTTTTTGTTTATTGATACAGTTTTTCTATAAGTGGTGAAAAAAATTGGCCTTTTCGTGGTGGAACTGCCTTTGATCTATATTTAATAAGCTTACTTTTCTCCTTTTAAAAACTAATAAGAATTCCTTTTATGTCTAGACTATGTAAGTAGGAAGCTGTACCTAGATTGTGTTCAGTGTAATCAAAAAACTGCTAAATATAACTCCTTCCACTTTATTTGTCGACTAGATTTTTGTATAATTTTTTGAGCCTTAGTCAGTTGTTAAGAATTACTTTGAGACACAGAGAACGAAATAAGGAATGCTAGCTGGTGTGCAACAAAGGGTTGTTTTAACACTTAAACCTGTTTTTAGTTCTAGTCCTGGAATTGGTGATGGCAGTTAATTTAATGTAGACCTCAATATTTCATTTTGTAAATGGGGCAGTGTCTTTCTGATTGTGGGGTCAGATACAAGGGGGAATATAAATGATTTTGGCCTATTTTTCAGGGTATACTTTCAGCAAGGAAAGCATTCATAAAGAAGTCCTAATTTGCTAGAAAGCTTGGCGTTTTGAATCAGAGATTTAAAAAGGCGAAACTGAGTACAGAATTCCTTTTATTACCAGCCATTGTCTTTGTGAAAGTATCTTGCTTTTCTTTCTTTCTTTTTTCCTTTCTTTCTTTGTGAAGCCTGTCTATTAAAATCACTGGCCTTTGGTAAAAATCGAACACACTGAAAATATCTTTATAAAAGAAAAATGGTGAATGCTGTAGTGTTATTTGATTGAAAATACTATAAACACATACACATGGGTTATTAAAAATACATTTGTTTTCCTAAAGAGAATTGAGTCCTTAATTAGAACAAGATTCACGGTCCTTATACTATCATGATTGTTTTCAGTGATCTGCAAGTGACTATCTTACAATGATAGGTATCGAATAGAAAGCAGAAAAATAAAAAAACATGCTCTATTACCTAATAGCTGTACCCAAATAACACATCTAAAGCTTTTTTTTTTAATGATACTTTATGGTAGTTGATGGTGATTTGCAAAATATTCTGGGTTGCTACAGAATTGCTGGGGAGGTGAACCTGGAAAAGCAGATCTAAGAAGCTCGTGTTTAGGCTACTACACTGCAGGAAACGTTTCCATTTCTCCAAGTGCATCATAGACTGTGCACATATTGTGTGAAAATAATTACCAAATGTTTCGGGGGTGGTGAGTCTATTTCTACTCCCTGGGAATTGATGAAAGTTGTTAAATTAGATTTCTGTGCAGCCGTAACAGTTTATTTCACTAAGATGTTTACTGGATAAATATTTTCACTAGGATTTTCATCAACTTCAAAGAGGTATTATTTATGCAATGAAAAATGGTAGACATCCATTGCAATATGTGTTCAACTTTTTTTTTTCTTTCCGATGCGGGATTTTTTTTCCATTTTGGTTAAAATAAGTACTCATTTGGATAAAATGAATGCATATTTTAAACTGCTTCAATCGCTGTGAAACGTGAAGGCAGAGAAGCAGTCATTTATTTGTAATCCCATCTAGGTAGCAGTGTCTCCTGGGTCTTGGTGCAGCAGTGTGGTGGTGTTTGTGTATTCTGCGTGGAGAGTGGGCTGCGTTAGTTTTCTCTTGCTGTGACAAAATACCCGAGGTAATCAGTAACAAGAAGGATGGTTGGTTTGGGATCATGATGGCACAGGTTTCAGCTCATTGTTGGTGGTTGACTCTTGTTTTGGGCACATTGTGGTGGGAGTGTGTGGTGGAGGAAGTCTGTTTAACTTGTCTACTGAAAAGAGAGAATGGAGGAGAGAGAGAGAATGAACAGGGAAGAAAGACAGATAGAGATAGAGATAGAGATAGAGATAGATAGAGAGAGAGAGAGAGAGAGAGAGAGAGAGAGAGAGAGAGAGAGAGAGAGAGAGAGAGAATGCGCACACAGGAGCAAGAGCGCACCAAGAGTCAAGCCATCGATACAGGGACCTTTGGGGTATGTTTAAGATCCTAAGGATAAACTGGGCATGATGGTATATGGCTGTAATTCCAGTACTTGAGAAATAGAAATTGGTGATTGCAAGTTTAACACCAGCCTCAGCCAAGTTAGTGAGACTATCAGCAAGTTAGTGATGCCCTGTTTCAAAAAAAAAAAAAAAAATCCAAAGGATTGAGGGTTAGCTCAGAGGTAGAATGCTCCTGAGTTCAATCCCCAGTGCAAACAAGAAAAAAAAAAAATCCCAACAATTAGCAAGGGCTCTTTGATGTCTGATGTCTAAGATACAGATTGCAGCTATAGACTTAGGATTTCTTTTTTTGTTTTACGTAATTACATATTTTTACTCTTCTCTGCCCCACCTGCTCCAAATTTTTTATTGGTGTATTTCATATAATTGGTGCGTTGTAGTCATATAATTATTTAACACTTTTATTGGTGCATTTTAGTCCCACGTCATAAGCTAGCTCACGGTGATGCACACAGCATTTGGTGAGTCCCCTCTCTCCTGACTCCCCCTTTATAATATTGATATTGGGATTGATATTGTCACAGGTTTATTTATATCATGTTTGTCACGAACATACCTGGTGGCCTTTAAAAAAATCATGTAGGTATATAGAACCTTTGTCATTTCTTATACCTGGAAGAAAGGTGAGGGAAAGTTATTATCTGGGTCATGTGGAACAGTGTCTGGTTCTGCTCTGGGTGAAGGGTATTTGTGCCTGAGGGTACGAGGGACACTCCATTAGGTATACTTCTGAGGTTCTTGTGAGTGCGCCCGGCTAATGTCTGTGTGTGATGAGTTTATAAATAGTATTTTATTGGGGACCACAGGGAGGGAGCGGTGTGGTGGAGCGGGAGCCAACCTGCCTGCAAAGCTTAGGTATCAGGTTTGCTTTTACTAGATGTGTGACCTGAGGTGATCTCCTCACCTCTCTCTGAACTTGTCCTCCTGGAAATCAGAGACACTGGTGACTAAGAGGGGAGAGGGAGCTGCGAAGGCTGAGTGGCATGCTGGGCGCCAGCGCCTGGCACGGCACCGCGCTCAGCCAAGCTCCTTCTTAAGGGGACTTCTTTTCTTTCTGTGGACATTGAACAGCGCAATGCATTGCATTTCTAGGAATGGTGTCCACAGGCTCCTTTGCTTCTTGAGGTTCTCATCCATCTCATAAAATCGCTTGGAAAACTTATCTGTAGCTTGGTTTGCTCATCTATTTGTTCAGAATTTGCCAGTGTTCCCATGCCAGCTTTCTGAGCTCTGATAGTTTACTCTGTACCAGGAGACAGCAACAGATAAGAGAGAGGATGGGTAGAATTTTAAGTTCCAGCGCAGAGGTATTTCTGAGGACCTGTGGGAGCAGAGTGGCAGCGTTTGAATCAGGTCATCACTTCCCCTCCCCTTTGGTTTTGAGACACACAGGTTCTGAAGATCGTCTGAAGTCAGAAGAGTTTCTGTTTTTGGTCACTGAAACAGCGATGCTCCATTCGGTCTCTATTGGACCCTTAGTGTGGGAGTGTAGTGGTTCATGCTCTGGTGCAGAGTCCAGGGGGTAAAATGATGTAGCCTGTCGTTGAGATTTTCCAGGGGCTGTTCATCCTCAAGCTGCTGGGCTTTTTCTGACGAGTGCAGCATCTCGACATCAGCAGTGATGATGTAACTATGTTATTGGACAGTTGTATGGATCATCATAGCTGAAACCGAAGCAATTTCTGAGAACAGAGACATGGGACAGATAAATTGCAGCTGCTGTTGGTTCGGATCCTTTTGTCTGTGAATGATAGAAAATAGCCATGTAAACTCATGGCAGATTGCCCCACCTGCCATGATACACGGGCTTAGGAAGTTAAGCGCAGCCCTCAGCAATTCCACCAGAGAATCAGGTTCTTAATTTCTGGTCCTTCCTGTCTGGCTTTTGTCCTTATGGTTTTTAGGTGGCTTTAAACCTTTCCAGGCGGAGGGAAAGGGACACATTCATATTGTGAGAATAAGCTTTCTTTTTTTGCCTCTCACTGGCTAAAACTGTTACCTGGCTGCACCTGGCTGCAAAGGACTCTGGGAAACATTCTTTTAGCATGGTGGATTGCCTCCCAAAAGAAAATCAAGGTTATGAATGACAGACAAATAATCACCATACTATACCCAGAAATTTTATTTTATTTAGTCATTTTTGATGGATGTAGTCTTAGATTTGTTGATTTGGTAGATGTTGATTGCTATTTCATTTGTTTGACAAGTATTTATTACATGTATGTATGTATATATATATGTATAAACATATTCGCTATATATGTGTATATGTATATATGTACACACACACACACACACACACACACACACACACACACACACACACACGGAAAAAGAGAGAGAGATCTTTCCCAGCTTTAATTCAATTTTAAGTTATGGCTGCAGGAATGAAAAATCTCTATGTATGAATGTAAACGAATGGAAGCTTCTTTTAGCCCATGCAGTAAATTGATGTAATTGTGATTTCAAATTGAAAACAACTAAATTTTGTTTAGCTGCCCTCTGCCATGTAACTCGTTCATGATTATTACCCACACCCTCCCTTGTCTGACCCGGATCCTTTCATGGGTAAATTTGGACGCCTGCCTGATAAAGCTGAGTTACTCTGCTTTTCCCATAATGCTCCTTTTTCCAGCTTTTATGTGCTTGTCATTAAGTTAAACACATTTTCTTTTCACGGTTTAGCATTATTATTTTAATGGAAAGGAAACATTGTTTTAGGCCAGAAAAAATTTGAAAAAGAAAATAGAAAACCAAGAACTATTTTTTCTTTTTTATTTTAATGATTACATCTCATGTTAGGATTACATCTCATGTTAGGATTCAATATTATATGTATGTATATATATGTATACATATAATATTATATGTATGTATTACATACATGTAATATTCTCTTCAGAGGGAAAGTAAGTTTATTCTTGTAGCTGATTAATCTGGTTTTTTTTGTTTGTTTGTTTTTTTGGTATTAAAGATCAAACCGAGGGACAGTCTACCTCTAAGCTCTATTCAGCCCTTTTTATTTTTTATTTTGAAATAGGATCTCAGTCTCCCTAAGTTGCTGAGGCTGGCCTTGAACCTGTTATCATTCTGTCTCCGTCTTCCAAGTAGGAGGGTTACAGAGTGTTCTACTGTGCTGGGCTCAGATCTCTTATTTACAAAGATGTTTATTTATGAAACAGATCACATTGATAAAAATTATAAACCATCCATTTCCCCACTTCTATTAATCAGAGGCATATAATTAATTACTAACAATTTCTCAAAAGCATCGGATAACCAGTGTTTCTATGTTGATATCAATTAATTCAAAGCAGAGATACTCTAAATAAAAAGGCTTTATTGCGAGTAAACACATACTTGTTATTTTGCTTCTGTAATACTGAAATAAAGGTTCAAAGCAATTGTTAGGGTGTTTCAAAAACCATAACTACAATCTGTTTATTTTTCCTAGTGTGATATTTTATTTTTAAAAATTTTGCTTGGAGTATTTCCTTTGTTGGGGGTTGTTTAAAAACAGGCTGTAATATTTATAATCTGTACATATATTTTCCCTCCTGATTTTCACTGGCTAACCATTTTTAAAACTTACTATGGAAAAATTTAAATCCTCATAGTTATAGAGTGAATATTACAACGTGCTTTCCAGCATCCATCATTAAACAACAAACTCCCAGCTATTTTTGTTTCACCCTTCCCCTTCCCCATCAGCCACCCAACTGGATTGTTTGGAAGTAAATCCTAGATACATATTGTGTTGTGTCCCCCTTTTTTAAAAAAAGGTTGGGTTCCATTCCTAGGGCAATTCAACCTCCAAACCATACCCCCTGCCCTATTTTTTATTCTTTATTTTGAAACAGGGTCTCACTGAGTTGCAGAGGGCCTCACTAAGTACCTGAGGCTGTCCGCGAACTGTGATCTTCCCATCTCAGCCTCCAAATGCTGGGATGACAAGCGTGCGCCACCACACCCGGCTGTTGTGTCCCATTTTGAACTGAAGATCTATATCTGGCCTCATCCCAGGTGTGGCCGTACCATACATTATGATTTGGTCCCCTGTGCACACGGTGACCCATGCGCCCATGTCAATCATCAATCTATCATCGATCTATCTCGCCTTTCCTTTGTTAGCAAAGGGTACCCGAAACTGTAATTTCAGAAAGTGGATGAGGCAACTATTACCCTAAGTTTATGATGCTGGCACAGAGGGACCAAGGTCAAGTTGGCTGACATTGTAAGTGGTGCCAAGCAGGAGAGCACAGGTTCCGGACCCCGGTTTGCTTTGGGGGAATCTGAGTTGATGTTGATTTGAAGACAAGAGGCTCTGGAGCCAAGTAGAAGCAAGAAAGGTGGAACTTCAACTGGGCTACAGGCAGACTTGGGAGGAGATATTGAACTCCTCTCAGTAAGAGATTCTGGGAAATTGCTGTTTTAGATCTAAAAAGGGTTCTTATTGTTTGTTAAGCAGGTGGCAGCTGAGGCGAGTACACGTCTCTGTTTGATGTGTGGGTGGGGTGATTCTTCTGGGTGTAGTGCTCTGATATTGATGCGCTGGAATCACTGGGCATCATTTCAAATCCTTGCAGCTCTTTGGCTCAGAATCTATACATCATTACTCCCACTGGAAGTTAAATTACTGTACATGCTGAACCCAAAGTTTCAAGTGCAGGGTCAGAAGCAGGGGGCACGCTCGTGGACATCATTTCATCGTCAACTTCAATTAGATTGGACTGGAAACAGTTCACAGTATCGAATGATTAACTTATGTTAAGCTAAAATACTTTTATATGTGGGCTTAAATACTGAAGTTAAAATATGAAGATAACCGACATCAACTAGTCATTCTGAAAAGTCATATGTAGTATTTATTAGTCACTAGGGATGTCTATGTCAATTGTTTTTTATGAATGTAAAATAAAATCAGAGAAAGCTGAGCGTGGTGGTGCATGCTTATAATCCCTGCGCTTGGGAGGCTGAGACAGGAGGATCGCACAGGTTCGAAGCCAGCCTCGGCTACTTAGTGAGGCTCTCAGCAACTTAGTGAGAACCTGTTTCCAAATAAAATATAAAATAGGTCTGGGAGTATAGCCTGGAGGTAAAAGCCCCTGGGTTCCACCCCTAGTACCACTAAAATAAAATAAAATCAGAGATATTTTAATTTCCTTTAAATATTTTTCTTAATCTAAAGGTCTCCACCAAGAATATAGAGCACTTAAATAGAGATCACTGGCTTGGATAATTAAAAGTTCAGCAGAAGGAGGTAGCAGCTTTTAGTTCTGTAACCTTTTGTACCTGCGGCAGTACAGCCGCTTCATCTCATCTTCCCACTGCAAAAGTAGAAATAACAGTGAGATTTCACACATTTACCTCTGGATTCAATTTGAACAGAGTGTTTGAAAGTATGTCGTTGGAATAGGTAGGAAGTAAATACCCACATTCTAATTTTGAAAGAATTTCCACTTATTTTCATTTGTTTTCCGTTTGATTTTATCCACTTCTTTGAAATCAAATTGTCAGAACCAACATCTTTAAAATGTTTCACGTAAGCCTGGAGTGGTTGCGCACGCTTGTAATCCCGGCACTTGGGAGGCTGAGACAGGAGGATCGCGCAGGTTCGAAGCCAGCCTCAGCTACTTGGTGAGGCTCTCAGCAACTTAGTGAGACCCAGTTTCCAAATAAAGTATAAAATAGGTCTGGGAGTATAGCCCGGAGGTAGTAAAGCCCCTGGGTTCCACCCCAAGTACCATACACACAAAAAAAGTTTCATGTAGATAGAAATAAAGGAATATTTTAAGTTTAAATTTAAAGGTTTTCTTTGTTTAATATTGTAAATGAAGTCACAACATAATCAGATTAGAGTAGGTCATACAAATTAACATTTACTGTTGGTTACTAGTAGATAGTCTTTCTTTTATTTTTCTCCCACGGGAAAAGATGGTTTCTTTATGATACGAAAAACTCAGGGAAACATTTTTTTAAGTTCACGGGTTTACTGGAAAGAACATGATGGATACACAACATTACAGATACAGAGGTGCATAGGGTGAGACATCAGAGAAGAGAAGGGGCGGAGCTCCCACGAGCTCTCTGGGGTGCCACCCTCCCCAGAACCTCCAAGCGTTCTGCTCTCTGGATCCTGTCCTTTTAGGTTTCTATGGAGACCTCATTGCACAGGGGTGATTGCTGATAGTCTGGTGTGGAAAGCTAGAAAGGCCTGTGCAGTTAGATTTTTCTTGGGCTTTCTGCACAACACTCTTCTTCGCAGGGTAGAGGACGCCTCTGGAACAAGGAGAGTCCTATGCCGAGGTTAGGTCAGTGAACTTATTTACAGCCAGCTCCTAATGACAGAAAGACTGAGGGAAGGTTGGAGTTTCTGTGATCCTCCTTTGGAGAGGAAAATTCTAGTTTTTATGGCTGCCTTGGGGAGGGAGTCAGGAGTCTGGAACTGTGGATGAAAAACATAAAAGGTATTTAATAATGTTACCAACCACTATCCCTTTTATCTGGTGGTACTGGGGGTGGAACCCAGGGGCCTTCTACCTCCCGGCTACACTCCCAGACCTATTTTTATATTTTATTTGGAAACATGGTCTCACTAAGTTGCTGAGGACCTCACTAAGTAGCTGAGGCTGGCTTCAAACCTGCGTGATCCTTCTGTCTCAGGCTCCCAAGGACTGGGATTACAAGCGTGCGCCACCACGCCTGGCCACTCCTTGGTTTTTGAACATGGTTTTTTTTTTTTTTTTTTACAGAAACAGATAAATGAAGCAAAAGATGTAGCCACACTACCAGAATTCCATCTAGTGGTTCCTAGTTCATCCAGTCCTTTGCCATGTTGATTGACCATGTTTCCCAGGGTTAGGCCACTCAGTGTGCAGCCTCCTCAGGTTCCAATTGCAGGAATGGTCTTTGCAAACATATAGCTTCACCTTTCCCAGCATCTGGTGTAATTGGGCTAAAGCAGCCATGTTGTTTCTTGCTCTGAGCTGCTTTCAAGGTGTCAAGGGGATGTGGAATTTCCCTCCATTCATAGACCACTTGTTTTTTTCTTTAGCACAAGCAGCTTGTATTCCACCTTCTCTTCATTAATACCCCAAACTTCCCCACCTTTGGAAGGGACACTGGTATAGGACAGTCTGCTGGCCTAGACTGCAGGCAGCAACATGCGATATTAGTCTATCTAGTGTCCCTGCTGCCCTCCAGCCCTACCCCCAGGTCTGGTCCCATTCAGACAGGGCTGGAGCTTACACAAGTATAGAACTGGTGGACTGTATTTACAACATAGATAACATTGTCTGAGCCCGTTTTACCAGTTGGGGGAAGATGAAGGGTAGTCCACCCCCTTCAGGCCCTTAGGATTTCTCTTTTCTTTTCTTTTCTTTTCTTTTCTTTTCTTTTCTTTTCTTTTCTTTCTTTATTTCTTTTCTTGTGCTAGGGATTGAGCTTGGACACACTCTACCTCAAAGCTACACCACCAGCCCAATTTTATATCTTATTTGGGAACAGGATCTCATTCAGTTGTGGAGAGCCTCGCTAAGTTGCCAAGGCTGGTTTTAAACCTACAATCCTCCTGTCTCAGCCTCCCAAGTACTTACTGTGTGTGTGTGTGTGTGTGTGTGTGAGAGAGAGAGAGAGAGAGAGGGGAGGGGAGGGAGAGGGAGAGGGAGGGAGGGAAGGGAGGGAGGGAGAGAGAGAGAGAGAGAGAGAGAGAGAGAGAGAGAGAGAGAGAGAGAGAGAGAGAGAGAGAGATGAGGGAGAGAGAAGGAAGGGGAGCGAGACTTGAATCCATCATTGCATGAAGCTGGTGGGTGAGAGTTCTTTTTTCTTCCTTACCTCTCAAGCAAAAATGTCCTCTGCTGAGTCTTTCCTGACCTCCATCACCTGGGGAACCACTAATGGGACCCTAGAGTTGCCACACAGGAGCTGTGGAGTGATGTCTCAGAGAGGCAGAGGGTGTGTTAGGATTCTGTCCCTCCCTGGCCCAGGCCACAGCATGGTGGGAGTGTCCGGATCCAGCTTGGGTGACCTGCACCGAAAGTACAGTAGGTGTAACAGTCAACCACTGAGGAAAAAAAGACAAGTATTAGGAGTCCAGCTTTTCTGTGTGTGTTAAGGAGCCCAGTCTCAATTCCTCTATTCTAATATACGTCCCCTTCCATGTGGTATATTAACAAGTTAATTTTTTTTGGTACTGGGGATTGAACCCGGGAGCAGTCTACCTCTGAGCTATACCCCAGTCCTATTTTTGTTCTTTATTTTGAAATAGGATCTCACTAAGTTCTGGAAGGCCTCACTAAGTAGCTGGGGCCAGCCTTGAACCTGCGATCCTCCTGTCTCGGCCTCCCATGTACTGGGATTATACCACGCCAGCTTAACAGGATACATTTTTAAGAAAAACATTAAAGAGAAACTACACATCAGTGATTCCTTAAATCAGTTATAGCACGAGTAAGATATCTTGACATTCTCTTTTGGAAAGGAATCTCTTCTTATGAAAGAATACATTTAACAGAGATTCAAACAACCCAGTATCATTTAGTAATGGAACAAATTTAGTGATAGAGTGACAACTTTTTCTTTTGGTGGAGAGTCCTATTTATAATTCTGTTTCGTATACTTAGAGTCTAACCCAAACTGTTGGCTATGAACAGTCACTGTGTTTCTTACACACACACACACACACACACACACACACACACACACACACACACTTTTATTGGTATATTGTAGTCCCACACCATCACGTAGTTCAGAGTGACCGGGCCACACATGCACACTGTGGTAAGCTTCCTCCCATCCCTGCCCCACCGGCTAGGCCGATTTGCCTCTTTTCTCGGTTTTACAGGATTGCCTTTGGGTTGTGTGTTGAGTTCCTAGCAGACTGCCTGTTCTTCCTATTTTGACACACGCCGCATCTGGGTGTCCGTCTGTGTCTTCTCTCTGGTGACACAGCTTTCTCCTTGGAAAGCCGCCCGTGCGGCACATTGGGGGATTCCTCACCTTAAGTGCGATTGTAACACCCGTAGGCTGCCCACCCCTGGGGTGAAATCTCTGTGGTCGGTTTCTTCACATTTCATGAAAAGTGTCAGAGACTTGCCTGGCAGTGGTTCCGTCACCGCAGGGACAGGTCGCCAGCTGTCCATCATCATGTGTGCTCAGCCTTTTAGAGAAGGTGTTACTAGAGCGCACAGCCACCCTCCTGGGAAACAGCCCCATTATAAGTGGGTGCACCACCAGGGGTCCTCTCTGCAGCAGAATGTGAGCAGAATAATGTGTGTGCAGGCCGGGACCGGGCTTCTAAACCCCAGGCCCTTTCTTCTTTCTTCCTTGGGTTGGATTCTGTGACTCTGAGGACACAGTGGATGGTAGGACACAGGATGGAGGGGACAGGGATTTAAATTATTGGATGACAGAAGGCCCTTCGCTAGCGTGGAATGCCACGTGTTTCTGAATAGAAACACTTTTTTTTGCTTGTTTTTTCTTAGTGCTGAGGACTAGACTCAGCTTCACACAGGCAAGTAAGTACCCTACCACTGAACTATACCCCCACCACTGAACAGATGTCTTTCATGGTTACATTTATAATATTTTTCTTAAATTTTTTTTAGGTACTGAGGATGGAACCCAGGGGCATTCTATCTCCCAGCTACACCCCCAGTCCTATTTTTTATTCTTTATTTTGTAACAGGGTCTCACTGAGTTGCAAAGGGCCTCACTAATTAGCTGAGGCTGTCCTCAAACCATGATCCCTCCTATCTCAGCCTCCCAAATGCTGGGATTACAAGCATGCACCACCACGCCCGGCTTATATTATGCAATGGAAAATGGAGCTTAAATCATATGAGTCAGACAAAAAGACAAACTGTTGGGTTGATTATTTTCAAATCTGTTTGTGATAGAAGCCGGTGTTACTCTCTTCCACCCTCACTCAGCCACATTAATTACGTCACTTCTTAGAAGTTATTAGCTGACAGCTTTCATTTGTTTTTAGTTGCCCATTACCTTGAATCTTCTCCTGGTGACTAGTAGCATGATTTATATATTCTCTGTCTCAGTTCTTCTCACCCCCATCTTTTCTCAACTTTGCATCCTGCTTCCAGATTCGCTTTCCTTAAGCACAGCTCTGTACATCTGTTACGGTGAATCTAGAGTGCTCCTTGGAAAGCTTGTGCATTAATTTTCAGGGTTGATGCAGTTCAGTCATGGGGGATGTGATCTCATTAGTGGGTAAATCCAGAGATTTGCCTGGCAGTGGGACCATCATCCCAGGGACAGATCGCCTGCTGTCCATAATCATGTGGGCTCTGCCTTGTATCAGAGGGCGTTACTGTAGTGCTCAGCCACCTTCCTGGGAGGCTTCCTGGGAGCCCCCATTGAATGTGGGTGAGTTGCCTGGTGTCTTCTCTCCAACAGAATGTGAGCAGAATAACCTTTGTTCAACCTACCACAAGATTGTAAAATACCTATATATTTTACTCATATTAATATATTTTACTCATATTTTACTCATAATAATAATATTAATTTACATTGTTTATATTTAGAGTTCTGTCCCTATATTTATATTCATTATATATAAGTCCATTATAATGGATCTAGGTTGGAGGCTGTGGCTGGGAAGGTGGGTTCCTGGGGGTTGGCCTTGGCTTGTGCTTGTGTCTTTGAATCCCCTTTCTTGCTCTCTCTCTCTCTCTCTCTCTCTCTCTCTCTCTGCTTCTGGCCTCCATGATGTGAGAGCAGAGCCCTTGTGTGCCCTTTCTCTGCTTTCTGTCGCCATGCCCTGAGCACTATGCCCCAGCCTCATATGGGATGAACTCTGAAATCTCCAAAAAGTGAGCAAATAAATCTTCCTTCCTGTAAGTTGTGTGGTAAGGTCTTTTGGATGATAGCAGTAAGAATGCTAGCTGAGACAACTTCTCATAGAACCCATTTTCTACCAGACAAGAAGCAAGTTAATCTTGTATTTTGAATGACTCACTTTTTAGTTTACCCTGATCCTCCTTTGGCATACCTTGTGCTTTGACCCAACTTTGGGCTCCTTTGATCATGCTTTTCATCTTTCTAAGATATGATCACTTTGATATCTTCACATCTTAACATTCAGCATTCAAAATGCTGTCTCTCACATCAGCACTGCCTTATAGGTTCTTCTTTCTTCTGTATCAAATACATTTCATGTCTCCCATGATACAGTTTAGTCACAATCCCTTTAAAGACTTCATTCTATCTTATATAATAATATATGTATGTGTTCATGTTTTAAGACTCTACTAGATTATTGGAGGGGATTTATTTTTGTTTTTGGTGGTACTGGGGTTCCTGGAAACCCTTCTACCTCCGGACTACACTCCCAGACCTATTTTTATATTTTTTTAAATTTGGAAACAGGGTCTCTTAAACCAGAGAGGCTGGCTTCAAACCTGCGTGATACTCCTGTCTCCGCCTCCCAAGTGCAGGGATTACAAGCGTGTGCCACCATGCCGGCATATCCATAATTTTAGTAAAATATTAATTTTCAATTGTAGTCATATTTTTGGATATATCTAACATGTGTTTGCTTTTTTTTAAATGAGTTGTTGGAGATATGATTGAAATTAATAGAGTATGTTTAGATTAACTTGAACAGCTATTAGAAACATCATGATTGTTGATTAAGCCTGTGCATGGTTATGTACTAAATAAGCAAAAATTGACTGATGATGATTGAACTCCCTCATAAAGTTAGAAAATATTATTAAAAGAGATTTCATTAATAATAATAGTACAATAGTAAAAAAAGTTGGCAATAATTTACCAGAAATGTATAGAAACTAAGTAAGGCAAGCTAAAAAACTTAATTATAAGGTATAAAATATATTTCAAGTCAGTGAAGAGAGATATCTTGTTCTTGGAAAGCAGATTTAGGGCACTAATACAAAGATGCCAACTTTGTTCAGTTAAGTAATAAAGTGAATGGAGATCTGATCACAACTGGAAAATTTGACAAAGTGATTCAGAACTTCATCTTGGAAGATCAACTCCTTCAGAATTTTAAGGAATAATTATCAGAATGATTGTCATCTCAAGCCTTAAAGAATATTATGTCAGTGATGATTAGACAGTGGTATTGATATAAGGCTACATTAATGAATGAAATATGGAGAATCTGTTTAAATATGTATGAATTCTAATTTAGAGTGTGATAAGGTTGGTATTTCAGAAAGGCAAGAAAAAGATGAATTATTCAATAAAAGATGTCAAGACACCTGCTTATCATCTGGAAAAATAAAATAGGATTACTACCATGAAACTCATGTAAAAATAATTCTAGGGGCTAGAATTATAATAATGTAAACTATTAATATGGGTAAAATATATAGAAATTTTATAATCTTCTGGTGGGGAGGCAAAACATTTTAAATAGAAACCATGAAAGAAAGGTTTAAAAAGTGAGTGCAAAGCTGGGCATGGTGATGCACACCTGAAATATCACCTCTTGGGAGGCTGAGACAAGATGATCGCAGGTTCTGGGACAGCCTCAGCAAGTAAGGAGATTCTCATCAACCTAGCAAGATGCTGTGGTTTCAAAAAAAAGTAAAATAGAGGTGGAGTTGTAGCTCAGAGGTAGAAGGCCTCTGGGTTCAATTTTCAGTACCAAAAAACAACAACAAAAATAATGTCTTGCCCCAGTATCACATTTCTAGGTTCAATCCTCAGTAACACACACACACACACACACACAATGACATACACCATTTTTAAATCTTTACTTCCATTTTTAAATAGTGGAACAATATAGCAATGTGTTTGAGAGAAACACAATGTACTTGGAAAATGTTTGTAATCTAGACAAAGGGTTGATATCCCTAAGATTCAGAGAGCCTTTAAAATAAGCTCTTATGATATTCTTTGTACGATGAATATCATAATAGAATTTGGGGTAACATGTGAGCAGATAATTCATAAAATAATGAATATAGCTGGGCATGGTGGCTCATGCTTGTAATCCCTGCACTTGAGAGGCGGAGACAGGAGGTTCGCGCAGCTTCGAAGCCAGCCGCGCTGGCTTAAGAGACCCTGTTTCCAAAAAAAAAAAAAAAGTATAAAATAGGTCTGGGAGTGTAGCCCGGGAGGTAGAAGGGTTTCCAGGAACCCCAGTACCACCAAAAAAAAAAAAAAAAAGAAAGAAGTGCTGGTTAACCAACAGTGGTACATTATTGCTCAGTAATGGAAATGGAAATGATAGATTAAACAAAAACAAAAAGATTCTCCAACTAGTCATGATTGGTGTGGATAAACAAATAATGCTATTTTTTCTTAAACTGTATTGAGAAATTATTTTTCCCAGAGTATTTTTCAATAATATATTGTGAAACCATAGTAAAATTAAGCCAGATGTGGTGGCACATGCTTGTAATCCCAGTACTTGGGAGGCCGAGACAGGAGGATCGCAGGTTAGTGGCCAGCTCAGCTACTTAGTGAGGCCCTCTGCAACTTAGACCCTGTTTCAAAATAAAGAATGAAAAATAGGGCTGGGTGTGTAGCTTGGAGATCGAATGCCCCTGAGTTCCACCCCCAGTACTGTAAAAAGTATATATGTTATTAAATTATGTATAAGGTCTGGGGCTTGATTCCTAGCATCTCAAAAAAAAAAAAAAAATCCAGGGAAAGAAAATGAAGACTACACAGAAGCGAATACATATGCATATAAATGTATACATATAAAATGGTCACCAGACAGAAAATTACCCTGCCAGATTGCCTCAAATGTTTCTCAGTATTTACTTTCAATTTCTGCACCTGCCTCATCATAGACCAGTAATGGGCAGTTTGCAATCTGGTAACGTTCTGTCCATCATTCTTTGAATAGCACTGTTTGAATGTACTCTGAGGAGTAGACATCGGTTCAGAATTTCTGAAGCAAATGCTGGTAGTGTGGATTGAATTTTATAAGTGAAATTGTTTCTAGGAACTTGTAAGACTCTATTTATATTGTTGTGTAAGATTTATTTCTAGCTCTTTTGGTGAAGTGAAAAAGATAGAATCCAAATATCCTAAAGTAATGTATAGTAGCATAGTTATACGTAATAGAGTCAGGGCGTGGAATACTATGTAGTCACTACAAATAGTTAACCAAGCCGGGTGTGGTGGTGCACACCTGTAATGCTGGTACTTGAGAGGCTGAGGCAGGGGAATTGCAGGTTCAAGGACAGGCTTGGCAGCCTAGCTAGACGCTCAGCAACGTAGTGAGATCCTGTTTCAAAACAAAAGAAACAAAAGAGAACTGGGAGTGTAGCCTAGATGTACAGTGCTCTCCAGCTCAACCCCCAATACCACACACATAAAAAAAAAAAGTTAAGCAAATATATATTACTTACTTTTAAGACTATAGACAATTTCCAATGTACTCAAAAGCTGAAGAATAGTAGAAAGAATCCCTGTATAAATATATTCAAGCTTCAACTATGATCTTATGTCTTTGCATTAGCTGTCCATTTATCTGTGTAGAATGGTTATCATGGCTCTTTGTAAATAAAAATAAAAACAGGTTGTAGAGGAACATTTATTTCAGTCAATAGTTTTGGGCTGTACTCCTGCCTCATTCTAGGAATCGGGGCTTCAGGAGTTAAACAAGAAATCTAAAAAGTTAAAAATGGCTTGATGTTGTGGAGAAGACCAAACGCTAAGAAAATACAAGTTATGTGGGTACTGATAATTATTTCAGAGAAAAAAACAACTGAGAGCACATAGGGTGTATTAGAGTTTTAGAAAAGATGGTCAGGGGAGGCCGCCCTGAGCAGGAGTGTTTTGAGTCAAGACCACGAGGTAAGGCGCTGTGTGCTGTTTATGAGGTGGGGGTGCTGAATGCAAATATTCCAGGGCAGAGGGGAGCCTCTGGTGTCTGCTGAAGAGCAAGGGGCTGGAGGACTGGACTGAGCAAGGGGAGGAGCACTGTGCGATTGGCAGAAGTGGGAGGCAGATTCTGGAGGTCTTCACAGCAGCCTGTAGGCATGAAATGGGGATGATTGGAGGGATCTAAACCCGACGGTGGCTTGATGTTGCTTCCCTCTGAGGGGATACACCGTGGCTGCAGACTTCAGAAGAGGATTATTTGTTTTATTTGTATTATTTTTTTATTTTTTGCAGTACTGGGGATAGAACTCAGGGGCATTCTACCTCTAAGCTACACCCCCAGTCCTACCTTTTATTCTTTATGTGGGAACAGGGTCTCACTGAGTTGCGGAGGGCCTCACTAAGTAGCTGAGGCTGTCCTTGAACCACGATCCTCCTGTCTCAGCCTCCCAAATGCTGGGATTACAAGTGTGCGCCACCACGTCCGGCTGAACCTACTTTTTAAAAGGAGAGCGCAGAAGCTCTGAGGTTCCTGGTCACTTTCCCAAAGGTCTACGGTGGCCAAGTGGGGGAAGTGGGCTTTGATCCAGGCTTTGTTAGGTGGCAGTACACTGTTTTACACTTGAAGATACACATGTCCTTACTGTCCACCTGCAGAACACTGAGACCGCACCTAATGCTGTTCCTGGTAAGAGGGCAGGCCTGACCCAAAGCAGCTCTGCTCCTGCAGGGTCATGGTTCAGGGTTGCTGGGACAGCTCTTCCACCAGCACTGAAGAGCAGTGTTTCTTTTGCCCTGGAGAAGCCCAGTTGCTCACCTGCTGCTCTTACTGTTACTTCTTTAATAAGCCAAGCTCTTACATGTCATCCAGGACTCTGGCCAGAGTTCAGTGCTAGCATGGCGGGAGGGGTGGGTTGAAGAATTGTCAGGCGTGACCCTCTGAAGATGGCACCCCTTCTGTGGTGCCCCTGCTCCCTGTGGGGCCCGCAGCTGACTGCACCCGAGCTGGGGCCGGCTTCCTCTTAGGTAACCTGTCACTGTAACAGACTTCTCACGTGTCTTGTTGGCTGTGGCCTTTACAGTAGAACCTCCACACGGAGCCAAGGTTGAGTCTGTGAGTCACCATGAGTCACCGTGAAGCATCATTATCCTGATAATCCGACTTCAGCTGCAGGAGAGTCAGATCAAGGTGGTTGTGATAACAAGAGTGGACCTGGCGGTGTGGATCTGAGCAGTGGTGTGAGGTGACAGTGGTGTTGCAGGGGTTGGAGACGCCATCTTTTTTGTAGGTAGAGTCCGTGATTTGCTCAGGAATTCTACATAGGGTGTGAGAAATGGAGGTGTGGAGACAGGGATTCCGGGGTTTGTGGCTTGTTCAACATGAGGGTGCAGGTGCTGCTTAATAAAATGTGGACAACTGTGTTGCAGGAGGTTGGACAGAGAAGCTTAGAAGTTGGTTTGGGATCTCTAAGATCTGAGAATCCTATTAGATATCTAAGTGAAGAAATATATAACCAGTAGTTAATTGGTGTCATGGTTGGGTGTAGACTATCCCCTGAAGACCTCCTGCATTAATGTCGAGAGTTAACATAATGGAGTCACGATTGTTGTAATCTCACCAGTAACTCCATGGATGAGATTGTGCTGTTTCCTCTGGCCTTGGTGGTAACTTAGGCCAGAGGGGTTGGCTGAGAAGGTGGGTGCCTTAGGGAGTGTGCTTCTGTCTTTGAATCCCCTTGCTTGCCTGAACTGTTGCTTCCAGCTTCCATCATGTGAGAGCAGAGCCCTCTCTCCTCTCCTCTCCTCTCCTCTCCTCTCCTCTCCTCTCCTCTCCTCTCCTCTCCTCTCCTCTCCTCTCCTCTCCTTCCCTCCCCTCCCCTCCCCTCCCCTCCCCTTTCCCCCCCTCCCTCCCCTCTCCCCTCCCTCCCTCCTTCCCCTCCCCCCTCCCCTTCCCACGACAGTGTTCTGAGCTCTACAGACCTGGCCCAACATACACGGAAGCCTGAAATCACCCAAAACTCTAGCCAAATCTACCTTCCTCTAAGATGCACCGTTAGTTGCTTTGGACTCCATCTGTGAGACTGACCACCAGGACTGTTGGATACAAGAGTCTGGAGTGCAAACGTGGGAGTTGTGAGTCTGGTGAGGTCACTACAGAAGGGAATGAAGACAGGAAACTGGGGTCTCAGGACTGATGGACTAGACTTGCTCTTACAGGGCAGGGAGGTCAGGGAGAATTAATGTTAAGGATCAGGTTAAGAGAAAACTGAGGAAGGGGAAGAAAATCAAGGCCAGATAGTGTCTCAGAAGCCAATGACAGTGTTTCAAGGAGGGAGGAGTAATAAGAGGGCTGTCAAAGAAAATGAGAACTGAGACTAGACCCAACAGAGTGCTAATACAAAAGCTGGACCAGAACAACACACCAGCTTGAGTTTCTTGTTGGTGTGTGGATGGCAAAGCATGGAGCTGATGATGATGAAGGTGGTGACGCTAATTACTATTATTTTAAGAATTCAAAAAGAACAGTGTCTTCTCATTTTGCTGTCAGGAATGACAATTATATACCCTACCATTAAAATTGGATATAGCAGCCAAAAAAGAAAAAAGAAAAGAAAGAAAGATAAACTAAAATTACTGAAAGGCAATTTCCCTGTATCCTATAAGAAGGTTTAATTTAATTATCAAGCTGGTTGATGCTCATGTGGCAAACTTGGTGCATTTGTGGCACAAAAGCCCATTTAGAAAGTATAGTCAATTGCAAGAGAAAAAGAAGAGGAAGAAGTCAGGGGTGAAGGAGGGGGAGAGAAGAAGGAAGAGGAGGAGGAGGGGAGGAGAAGAAAAATGATTTTTGAGGTATTTAGTAGTTATTGAGGAAAAAAACCCAGGTGTCTAGTAAGTATTATTTTTAAATTTATTTTTCCAGGTACTGGGGTTTGAACCTAGTACATTCTGCCTCTGAGCTGTACCCCCAGCCTATTTTATTTTTTGTTTGGAAACAGGGTCTCAGAAAGTTGCAGAAAACCTGGCTAAGTTGCTGAGGCTGGCTTCAAACCTGCATTTCTCCTGTCTGTACTGGGATTACAGGTGTGCACCAGCATGCCAAACTTAGTATTATTGAGTCTCAGAAATGTAAGATGCTAGGCCGGGCATGGTGGAGCACACTTGTAATTCCTGCGCTTGGGAGGTGAAGACAGGAGGATTGTGCAGGTTCGAAGCCAGCCGTGCTGGCTTAAGAGACTCTTTCCAAATAAAAAAGTATAAAAAATAGGTCTGGGAGTGTAGCCCAGAGGTAGAAGGGTTTCTAGGAAGCTCAGTACCAGTACCACCAAAAAAAAAAAAAAAAAAAAAAGAAAGAGAGAGAGAGAGAGAGAGAGAGAGAGAGAGAGAGAGAGAAATATAAGATGACAAAACCAAAAAACAGTTGCATTGAACAGTAGCCTTATCCTGAAGAGGTTTGAAAATGTATTCATTCTTTGTAGATGAATAGTTTTTCTGATACAATGTTCCTTGATCCCTTTCATAAAAAATACTGGCACTCATATTTCTAGGACTAAAACCATAAGCATCGATAAAATCGTGGTATTGTTAAGAGTACAATTCTGCCAGAATATCTTCTCTGGCTGGGTGATTTGATTAAGAACAAAATATACTTCTAGGCCTTTCTCTAGAAAATATAATTAAATATTACAATAAAAAATAAAACTATTTTTAGCACTTTCCCAGTTGGGAAAGGGAAGTCTTACCATCATCACAGGTGAAGAATTTGGGTGGAGCCAAGTGTGGTGGCGCACATTTACAATCCCAGCATTTGGGAGGCTGAGTCAGGAGGATATGGGTTCGGGGACAGCTTCAGCTACTTAGTGAGAACCTTTGCAACTCAGTGAGACCCTGTTTCAAAAAGAAAAGAATAAAAAATAGAGCTGGGGGTGTAGCTCAGAGGTAGAATATCCCTAGGTTCCATCCCCAGGACCAAAAAAAAAAAAAAGAATTCACATGAAGTCGAAATGTACAAAATCGAAAAAGGAAGTAATTGCTCTTTTTGGGCAATAGGGAACAATGATTACTTTTTGATTTAACCCTTTCCCTCCTGCATGTACACAACACACACATTCCTGTGCTTACCAAGTTAATAAAGCGGGGCTCAGATAGAATAACAGGAGGATCTTCTCTGGCATCAGTCAAGAGTTATTTGGAAAAGAGGCAGAAGTTGGAGTGTGCTCCCAGTACAGTGCAGCAGAGAAACCATGTGCCAGGCACAGATGGAGCCGGTTCATTCTCACTTGAATATTACCTCTTTGTTCTCGCCAGGGCTGAAATGCAGGCATTGTCTTAATTAACTCGAGGAGTTCTCAGTTATGGCTCCAACATCTTAGTCTTCTGGAAATCGTCATCTGGCTGTGTGCTGTCCTTAAGTGGCAGTGTGACCTCCACCAAACCACTCAACCGACTGAGGGCTCAGGACTGGGGCTGCTGGGCTTGGAAGGCAAGTTTCTGCCCTTCACTTTAGCCTCATGTTCTGTGAGTTCCCTATCCGAGTTCAGGGACGAGTTTCAACAGGGAAGATTACTGGGTTTTCTATGATTAATAAATGAACATTTTATAGAATAGCTCTAACTACTTTTCAGTGTTTTCATTGGTAGGGCATTTTGAAACTCAGCATAGAAAATAATCAAGGATAACATGCATTCTTTTGACCATATTGTTTGGCATTGTACTATTACAAGAAAGTGTAATAAAATTTTAGTTAAAGCAGATATGTAAAAACATTTCAGATGGGAAAATGCTTGTACTGATTAGCATTTATTTCAACAAAATGGACATATTTAAAACAAAAAGATTTAGAGCGGGGCATGGTGGTGCATGCTAGTAGTAATCCCAGGACTTGGGAGGCTGACAAGGAGGGTCACAGGTTCGAGGCCAGCCTCAGCTACCTAGTTAGGCTCTCAGCAACTTAGTGATGCCCTGTTTCAAAAATAAAAAAAAAAAAGTGAAATAGGGATGGGGGTATAGTTCAAAGGTAGCATGCCCCTGAGTTCAATCCCTAGTATCCCAAAACAAACAAGCAAACAAACAAAATAAAAACCATATAGGATTTAAACATCTTTCAAATGATCCATCTGGTGTTGTCCTGGATCCCTAGGAACAACTTTAAAGCTGTGATCTTTCTTCTTTTTGCACATTCTCTCATGAGGGGAAGTAAAAGGAATCAGCAGAGTTTAGATCACCTCTGCACATTTTGCACTTCTCCCGAAGCCTGCTGTGGAGTGGTTGGCATGGGAGAGGATAAACAGGAAATTAGTGGGGCTGTGTTTATCCTTCATCTTCTGCAGGGCTGGGCTCCTTGCTTCGTTTATTTTCATAGGACACCAAGAATCTGAAGACAGTATGTAAGATGAGTCCATTTCTTCTGTAGCTGGTTCACTTGTGGCAATCTACAGATTACCAGATCTTTCTACTTTCCTCCAATTTAATTTGTTGTATACTTTTAAAATATTCTGTTTAAAATAAAGAGAGTTGAGCAGGGTGGCCCTTTAAAACAAGTTAGGAAACTTGTTTTAGTGTGTGTGTGTGTGTGTGTGTGTGTGTGTGTGTGTGCGCGCACGCGCGTCTATGTTCCCAGACGATGAAAGTCATATGGATTTGTTAAGGAGAAATTGGAAAAATTAATATAACCTGAAATCCCCTAGCCCCCAGATCATCACTTTTGACATTTTACTGATTCTCTGCCTGCGCTTTCATCAGACTCTGTGTCTACTTGTATTTATTAAGCAATGATTCAATGTATATTTAACAAACCGTTTCCAAGAGGAGCTGCTAAGAATGTTAACAGATAGATGATTTGGGAGAAAGAAAGAAAGCTTTGTGTGTTTGGAAAGTGTCAGACTGACCAGTGTTGGGCTTGCTTCGTGGCACGTGCTCCCCTGAGGATGCTCTGTGGCTCTGCTCCACCTGTGCAGGTGTGTTGAGTACGTTGGGGGAGGTCTGGACACACAACCACTTGGCCGGTGCCCCTGTGGCATTGTCCAGTGGTGTTCTGCAGAGGCAACGTGGTCTCATTCATATTTTGTTTTATCAAATTGACATCTCCCAGCTGGGTGTGGTGGTGCTTGTTTGTAATTCAAGCACTTGGGAAGCTGAGGCAGGAGGATCACAGGAGACCGTGGTCATTTAGTCAGGCCCTCGTCTACTTAGTGAGACCCTGTTTTATTTTTTATTTTATTTTTATTTATTTATTTTTTTTAGTGGTACTGGGGTTCCTGGAAGCCCTTCTACCTCCGGGCTACACTCCCAGACCTATTTTATATTTTTGAAACAGGGTCTCTAACGCCAGCGCGGCTGGCTTCGAACCTGCGCGATCCTCCTGTCTCTGCCTCCCAAGCGCGGGGATTACAAGCGTGCGCCACCACGCCCGGCTGAGACCCTGTTTTAAAATGAAGAATAAAGCCGGGCGTGGTGGCGCACGCTTGTAATCCCCGCGCTTGGGAGACTGAGACGGGAGGATCGCACGGGTTCGAAGCCAGCCTCAGCTACTTAGTGAGGCTCTCAGCAACTTAGTGAGACCCTGTTTCCAAATAAAATATAAAGATGGTCTGGGAGTATAGCCCGGAGGTAGAAAGCCTCTGGGTTCTACCCCCAGTACCACAAAAAAAAAAAAAAAAAAGAATAAAAAATAGGGCTGGGAATGTAGCTTGGAAGTAGAATACCCCTGGGTTCCATTCCCAGGACCACAAGAAAAGAAAAAAAAAGAAAAAAAAAAGAAAAAATTTGACATTGTTCACTTTTTTAACCTCTTTTATTCTGTCTTACATATTATGTTTCCACTTTTTTTGTACTGTAGATAGAACCCAGGGATCTACTACTTTTAAACTCTGTTCCAAGTCTTACTTTTATTTTATTTTGATACAGGGTCTCACTAATTTGCTGAGGCTCTTGCTAAATTGCTAAGGCTGAATTTGGACCTTGAGCCTCCTGTCTCAGCCTTCCAAGTACTGGGATTACAGTTGAGTGCTACCATGCCAGCTATGTTTTCCACTTTTAAACATTTTTTTTAAAACACTGCTATCCCTCATTGTTATTTTTGAAAATATTCCATTTATAAAAGTTCCATTTACAAACTGGGGCTTGCCCCAGGCGACGGATCACTTAAGCCCATTGGGAATCATCTTGAAAGGTTTGGAGGTATGAGATGTTTATACCCGTTTAGTTTCCATCTTCCACCCACCCATTCCAACAAAACTTTAATTTTGGACAGCTGCCGTCAGTCAAACCTCGTGGATTCATATTCCCAAAGGCACTGCTAGCATATTTGCTTAGGAAAGGACTGATAAAAATAGGTCTTCTTTAATGCAAATGGATAATTTTCTCCTATTGGTGAATAACTCATGATGATGGTTAATTTATTATAAAAATAATCTGTTTGGGAATGGCTTGTTACCACTGATTCTCCTGGAACTTAGGGATTTTCTTCCATACGGCAATAATTATCTTAATTTAGAATGGTATATCACCATATCAAAGTGCTTCTTAACTGTGAAACAGATAAAAATGTGTGTTTAGAGTCTGTCAGTAGAATGTATTACTATCACCTTTAATTCAAGGTCAATTATTTAAAATATATTTCTAAAGTTAAAGGCAGATGCATATTTGCCTAATATTTAGACCAAATTTAAAGTAGTTCCTTAATTTGAATGTTCCCTTTTCCTATTCTTTATTTCTACTACTGCAAAATATCCATGAATCTATAGCTGGGTGTGGTGGCACAAACTTGTACTCCCAGTACATGGGAGGCTGAGATAGGAGGATCTCTGGTAACACACACATACACATGTGTGCACACATGTGTATGTGTATATATATATGTACATATGGTAGATATATATGAATTCACATATTCACATATATATGCGAATATATATATGTGGATATATATTCATATATATATACATATATATATACATATATATTTATATATGAATATAAATATGAATTTATATATGAATATATATATGAATCAACATTTCAGAATGATTAGGACCCATTTTTATTGGCCTAGTTGAAGTATTGAGGGTCCAAGCAGAAATCCTTTTACAAGGTATTTATCTTCGTGAACAAGAATTTGGCTAAGTTTAGAGACTAACTGGAATACGGGCCTTACTAGTTATTTCATCTTGATAATTAATAGTTCGTCTGGGATAGACAATATACCTTTTGAATATTTTAAAGCACTTTGTGAAGTCCTTTAAAAAAAAAAACAGCATATCTCATCGAAGCCTGGGCATATTCATAGACTATTCCCCAGTATGATTTTTGAGCAAGTGCATTGCTTTAAGGATGAGCTGAAGCCCCGTGTGGTGGCACACGCTTGTAATTCAGTACTTGGGAGGCTGAGAAAGGAGGACCATGGTTCAAAGCAAGCCTCAACAAGTTAGTAAGAGCCTCAGCAACTTAGTGAGACCCTGTTTCAACATAAAAAATAAAATTGGTCTGAGGGTGTAACTTAGAGGTAGAATGCTCCTGGGCTTCATTGCCCATAACACACACACACACACACACACACACACACACACACACACACACTAAAAAATAAAGATGAGCTGAAAAACATAATGTGTACTTTGGCCCAGGGGATTCCTTATAAGGAGTATGCAAATTTCCCCAAGGAAAACTGGATTTGCATGTAAAATCTCTCACTATAATTATAACAATTTCCTCCTTATTTTTTTTCTCAAAATATTTATTTTAATCCAGTCTCTCAATGTGCTAAGTATAAGGGTTTTTGTTTCCCCTTTGCACAAAAGGCAGTCCTTGCTGAAGGAGCTGACTGCTGAAAACCTCGTGCCACTCCTGAAACAGTGACAAGGAGACATTATAGGATTTGCATTGCTGGGAGGAAGGAGGCAGGGCTCGGAGGCCTGGAATGCCATGATATCAATTTATGTAAGTGTGCGAGGCACCGCCTGACAGCTTACACTTACAAGAAAAATTAATGGGCTCATTAAAGGAAAAGTAAAGTTCGTAAGCAAGTTTTCCTTTTTCTGAGGGCTGTGCTTACATGGTTTAAATCGTAATAAAAATTAAAATGCCTAAACTGTTTCCAAGTCGGTACTCTCTGCTGTTTTAGCTCATGGGCACCTCCCAGAAACCTTCCTGAGATAGCAATACAAAACACTGGCAGCTCCCCAAGAGAACATTCTTGGAGGACCTCATTGGCAGTGGGCAAAGGGAACTTCATGTTCTGATTCTACAAAGCGAAGACTGGATGCGTAGTCTCCATTATAAGTTTGCTTGTTGTCTTCCAAGTCAAATGTTAGCATTTTATTATTACTGTTAATAATTATTAATTAATAATTAATAATTAATAATTAATTAATTATTACATATTAATTATTATTATCAGATGTATTATAGATAGGAACAACCAAACAGCTTTTTATCTGAGTTAGAAAACACAGTGCACTGATACACGAAAGGAAACCCCCGTATTACTAGAGATACTTTAATTACCTTTGTGGATCATCAGCTCTGTGAGCCTCAAAAATTGTTAAAATGTTTAATTTTATTTGTTGTTTAAGAACCCAAATTGCTAAATTGCTAAATAATCTAATGTGCCGAATTGCTAGAGTAAAGCCAAACAGAATTAAACTGCTGTCTGATTCCCGAGCAGTTTTCAGCGCCCCCTGGGTTATCATCACTGTTGCATTGATGTGCAGTCGTGGTCCTTTGGTGTCCCTGTTGATGGAATGCCAGACACGTGGAGTCAGGCTCATGCTCTGTGAGTTGTGCTATGCCTACTGGGCAGGGCTTGAAGGAAAGTACCTGAGTCAAGCTCACAAGGTGATTTTTTTTTGTCCAAGATGTGATGTCTAATCTAGAGGGACTCATTCCTGTTGAGGTCCAGATTTCCACCAAGATACTTTGGGCTTGAGAGAGAACTGCACGTAATAAAGTATTCATAAGGGTGATACGGATGCTGGGCTCAGAGAAGAGATGACAAGGACAATGTTTTGAGCTGGGTAGTGGCCCGATTTCCATAGCATGTGAAGGAGAAGCCAGAAAAGAAAGGAATCAGCCCAAGTGGAGGCGTGGAGGTGAGAGCGGTATTGAGTGTGTCAGGAAGGGTAATGAGAGTCTGAGCTCACTGCATTAAGAAGTGTTGAATGGCAACCTTGAGTCTTATTCCAAATCCTCAGCCTTCCCCTGTCTCCTGTTTTATATTCAGCAAGGAACCGACGGATGACCCTTAATGCAGGATTATCCAGGGGAGGACGGATATCAAGTTCTGTTTGCATCCAGGGGAGAAGCCACAGTGAGCGGTGGCCAGTTGTTGTGACTCCTTAACAGCTTCCAGGCAGATTTCTGGAACCATTCCGTGGCACTCAGGGAGAATGAATGTGGCTTCCTAAGATGCCCAAGTGCTGACATTTCTTCCTGTCCTAGTGGGCTGCCCTAAAGGGACACGTGTGCTTCTTAGGCCCTTTACTGAACTGATGCTTATGAGGTGAACTGGGATCTCAGCGATGGTGATCCCCACAGGATAACTGGCCATTATGCCCCGCTCCCCGCCCCCCCGCCCCCCGCCGATCCTCACAGCTCTGAGGTCTCAGTTCTGCAGATCTGTGGATTTTCTTTTGCTTGAGCAGGTGAAATATTTTATTTTACATACATTGTCCCTCTCGTTACCCTCTAGTTCCTTATTTTAAGAAGTGAAACTTATTCTAAATGTTACTTCCTGTACTGAAAACAGAGAGTCAATAACCTATTTTAAATTTTCTACAAGTCTTATTTTATTCATTTTGTAAATCCTCAAGTAATAAGTTCAAACCAGAACAGTCCTGATGTTTCCCATAGAAATTAAATTGAAGTATGAGGAAATTTTTATTTGGGGGAATGAGGTATTATCCCTTGCTTTATAATAAAAATGTTTCCATACTATAATGCTCTATGAATAACAGAATACTTTACAACCTTCACATAGTATAATTAAAATGTAAATTTAGTGTAGTGAATGTGAACTTATTCATTGAATTTGTATTATTAATGGGCTTGATTCTCAATCTAGTGAGTATTTGTGGATAACAAGTTTTTATTTCATATTAGTAAAGTTTATCCTAAATTAAAGATTTCAAGTATGATTTTTTGTCTTCAAATTTATTATGTTTCTTTGTCAAATATTTAATATCATTTCAAAAGTCATATAATAGGAGTTTTCAAAATAGAAAAACATTCGTAGTCTTAATACTGTAACATAATAGTCAACTTGTTTTGTGCATTTCTGATTCTCCATATGGGCCAGATAAAATTATAGTTATAATTTTAGTGAATATATACACCGTGTTATATCATTTTTCATTTATAATGATTAAATTAGCATTTATGATGTTACACTCCAGATGTAGATGCACATATATCTTTGAATCTTTTGTGAAAAAAATTAAAATTGTGAATATGTTAGTGCCCAGTTCAGTTTCCCTCACTCCGCTCCATTCATCAACCCCCAAAAGAAACTCTTCCTTTATTTTTCATCTGCTCATATCTTTATATTCTTTATATTACATTCCTTATCCAGATGATGAGGAATTATACATGCACATGTATAATTATACACATGTATTTCATGTACAAGATTTCTGTATTCACACACATATATACATATGTATAGTATGTCTCTATATATCTACATATATTGTTTTATATTTCAGTATTTCAGTATAATACAGTATTGTTTTATATTTCAAAAATTTACACATATGAGATGCTGCTTCTTCATGTGGTTCTTGGGGTTAAACCTCAGGGCATTCTTCCTCTGAGCTACACCCTAGCCCTATTTTATTTTTTATTTTGAAACAGGGTCTCAGTGAGTTGTGAATGGCCGCACTAAGTTGCCGAGGTTGGTTGCAAACTTGCATTGCTCCTGACTCAGCCTTCCAGGTGCTAGGATTACAGGCGGTGTCAACACTCCAGGCTTGTAGAATCATTTTGGATGATTTATTTTACTGCATTAATTAAGACGAGGTTGAAGCAGGCAAGAGGCCCAGAGACCAGAAGTGGCATTTGGTACTTTGAAGTCTTGGCACTTTTACTTAACAAATGAATTGTAAAAAATACGAACAGAGCAAACAAAAAACTTGTCAAGTTCTATGAAAAAAATTCTGAGGGTAATTTATCTTGAAGAGATTGAGCGGAAGGGGAGGAGTCCACATCTTTAGCACACTGGGCCTACCCAGCTGTGCATACGGTGGCTCTAACTACTGATTTCAGTTTTCTCTAATGTCCATCAAGAAAATTTATTATTATTATTATTATTATTATTATTATTTATTTTGGTGGTACTGGGGGTGGAACCCAGAGGCTTTCTACCTCCGGGCTATACTCCCAGACCTTTTTATATATTTTATTTGGAAACAGGGTCTCACTAAGTTGCTGAGAGCCTCACTCAGTAGCTGAGGCTGGCAGTGGACCTGTGATCCTCCTGTCTCAGCCTCCCAAGCGCGGGGATTACAAGCTTGCGCCACCATGCCTGGCTGAAAATTTATTTTTAAATCATATTTTGTATGCTTCCTACTCAACTTATTTCTGCATGCCATTAGGTTTTTGTTGTCACAAATGTTTTATTTTTTTAAACTACATTTCTAAACTGGTCGTAGTTGTTGTATATGAAAATCCTGGTTTTTGAGCATTTAATCTTTTTCTGCAAGCTCAACTTCCCCGTTGGCTCCAACAGTTTGTCTGGAGGCTTTCAGATTTCCCATACAGAGAATTCTATTATCTGCAGCCACCAGGCTTTTGTCCTTGTAACTTAAGGTCTGTGTCATATTACATCCATCACTTAGTTGGCAGCTGAACACTAGGGAGGTTCCTGGAGTGTTCTACTTTAACTAGAATCGCGGTACAACCCTCATACATAGGATTTTTCATCATCCCATTTATTTGATCAGAATACGTTTTTGTAATTTCTGTCAAAGGGTGTTTTCATAGCTCGGGGTATGTGTTGTCAGATTTGCTTGTCAGGAAGTATGGGATCCTTTGACATCGTGGCCAGTCGTGTATGAGGGCATCAGTTCAGCTGCACTGATTCCGAATTACGGAAATCTCACCTGCGATCCTGTGGCTGTCTCCTGACTGACTTCCTGTTTCCATTAATCAGTCCTCAACACAGCTGCCAGAGCGACTGTCATACATTTAAACCAGGTCATATAATCCCCTGCTGAAAAGCCCCTATGGATTGCCTGTGGAATTGACCCTCCACTTCTCACCAGGACTCTGTATTCTGGCCCTCGTCTGCCTTCTAATCTCTCCCTTTGTTTCCTGTGCTTCAGCCAGTGGCCTTCTTGCTGTTGTTCAGACTTGCCCACCTCCTTCCTCAGGACATTCGCACGTGCACTTCCCTCTGCCCAGAATATTCCTCCAGGTTCCTATATGACTTCCTCTTTTTAGCATTCATTTTTTCTACTCTGTATTTTATTTTATTTTATTTCATTTTATTTTATTTTTGGTGGTACTGGGGTTCCTGGAAACCCTTCTACCTCCAGGCTACACTCCCAGACCTATTTTATATTTTTATTTGGAAACAGGGTCTCTTAAGCCAGCACGGCTGGCATTGAACCTGCGCGATCCTCCTGTCTCCGCCCCCCAAGCGCGGGTATTACAAGCGTGCGCCACCACGCCCGACCTTTTTCGGCTCTGTTTCCTTCTCAGAGGAGACTTTTATGGCTACTGTTCCCAAAATATCCCTTTTTGGTCACTCTCTTTTTACCCTGTCTTATTTCAGTATCTGAAATTACATAATATTGCTTATCATTTATTTCTTTGTTTACTGTTGGTCTTTGAGGAGGATGCTCAAGTCCTTTAAAAAATAGCTTCCTTTAAAGTCATAAATATCATCATATACAAATATATATATATGTATATATACATATATACATACACACACACACACACACACACACACACACACACATATATATATTTTTTTTGCGTGTCTGGGGATGGAACCCAGGGGCATTCAACCTCCGAGCTACACCCCCTGCCCTATTTTTTTATCCTTTATTTTGAAACAGGGTCTCACTCATTTGCGGAGGACCTCACTAAGTAGCTGAGGCTGTCCGTGAACCGTGATCCTCCAGTCTCAACCTCCCGAATGCTGGGATTACAAGAGTGCGCCACCACGCCCGGCTCATATACCAATATTTTTAAAAGTAAAACAGGACAAGCTAATATGAATAAAGTTTTTAAATTCAGCAGATCTCAGTTATTATTTCTAGCTGGGCACAGTGGCACAGGCCACTACCGGGAGGCTGAGGCAGGAGGATTGCCAAGTTCAAGGTAGCCTGGCCAAACTCACTCTTAATACATTATGATGTGATGTGAGACTATAATGCATTAATAAAAGTATGTAAAAAGATAAATAAAAAGAAAAAAGAAAAAGAATAAAATTAAGAAAAGAGATAACTGTTACAAGTTGCTAAAAACCAGCTAAACCTTTTCTAATGACTGCTAAAAAAAAAGAGAGAGAGAGGGAAAAAAAAACATAAAAAATAGCTAGGAATGTGGTTCAGAGGTAGAGCACTTGCCTAGTATGTGTGAGGCCCTGGTTCAACTCCCAGCAACACACACACATGCACACACACACACACACACACACACACGCATGCACACAATTTCTACATATATTCATTTTACAAATCTTTTACAAAATCTTTTACTTTCCTTATTTTTCAGATTAAGACTTCAGAATATGTCGTGTGGTTTACATGTACAGCACAGCTGAATTTGGCTGCCTTTCAAATGCTTGGTGCCCCATGCAACTGAGGGCCATCCCTAGAGACTCTGGAGGGTTTGAACAGTGCCTGAGACATTGGAAGAAGTCAGTAGATACTTGCTGAGCAGATAACTGGAGTGGTTAAGTGAACTGGCTTTAGTATGGGCGGCTGCTCCTCGACTTTTTCAGGGTGACCTCCTGAAAACCCATCCTAAGTTGAAAACATTGTTAGTTTACAATGAATTTAGTACAGCTAACCCACCAGACACACTGCATTTAGAGCGTCAGTTGTTTTTTCACTGTGATTGCATGGCTGGCTGCTTGCTGCTGTTTGCTGCTGGTTCAGTGTCCGGAGAGTATGGTACAACTCATCTCTAGCTGGGAAACGATAACAGTTCAGAATTCCAACTGGTTTCTACTGAATGTACCCTCATGAAGTTGAACCACTGTAAGTTGGGGACCATCAGAATAAGTCAGGATAACCTGGGTCACATTGCAAGTGAATTCCACAAGTGGTGATTCCACAAGTGGTGACTTATTATTAGGGGGAAAACTAGACATCCGCACATTTCCTTTAAGGAAACACCGCTGCAGTGTCTGAATGGCTTCAGTGAGGTGTTGCCTTTAATAAGGTCCTCATAATAGGTACTGAGAAACTGAGAAAAATAAGACGGTCCTCAAGATGTCTGAAGTCGTGTGAGCTGCTAGGAGCTTGGAGCCTTGCGTGTTGTAGGTTATTGAGACAGCTATGTGTATGGGGATTTCATTTTTCCCAGCCTAAGTTTTATTACTGTTTTAGAACTTAGATTCAGACTAATAATTGCAGGTGAGATTGTAGACCATCCAGTCCCATTTTATGAAACACATTTTTATACAATGAAACACTGAACATCATGCCCAGGTATCAGGGGGAGTGCATATTTGCCCTACTACGAGTGCTCTTTATTTATTTTGGGCGATACTGGTGATTGAACGAAGGGGCCTTCTACCTCCAAGCTACACTCCTAGCCATTTAAAAAAGCACTTTTGGTTTTGAAACAGGTTTTCGCTAGGTTGATGAGAGTTTTGCTAAATTGTTGAGGCTGGTCTCAAACTGGCAATCTCCTGGTTCAGGACCTTTCAAGTCCTGAGATTACAGGAGTGTGGTACCATGCCTGGCTTGCCCTACTACTCTTTCGATGTATGTGTCTCTAAGTTAGATTTTTTTTTTTTTTTTTGGCAGTCCTGGGGATGGAACCCAGCAGCATTCTACCTCCAAGCTACATCCGCAGCCCTATTTTTAATTCTTTATTTTAAAACAGGGTCTCACTGAGTTGCAAATGACCTCACTAAGTAGCTGAGGCTGGCCTCCAACTGTGATCCTCCTGTATCAGCCTCCCAAATGCTGGGATTACAAGCGTGCGCCACCACTCCTGGCTTCTAGGTTAGATTTTAAACTTACCTGAACTATCCTCCATGCACGACTGTTACAATTTTTAGTTGTATTCTAGGTGCGTTTAGATTCTAAATGATAGCCAGTATGGTTTTTCCTTTGCTTTCAGCTTATAATTGGCAAGTTCCCATAGGGAAAAACCATTATTGGTGCTATAAAATCACTTCTTATCTGTCACATTTGGGAAATGAAAGTTTCATAAAGGTCAAAAGAAAGTGTGCCCCCAATTATGAGGATGACTTCTATATCACAAATAGTTTAATAGCTTGGAACCTATCTTGGTCTCCCTTAAGGTGTAACAAGGGAGAGGAAAAAGAAAAAAAAAGCCCTAGTTGCTCCATGGTAATTTTGCCTGATAGTCTTAAGAAGGCTGAAAAGGAGCCATTTAAAATGACTTGGTCAACATCTATCCATGCACTGTCTTTGTGATCTGGAACTATTTAAATTGTAGAAGCCCACAAGTATATTAATTCACCTTTATTAATTTGTCAAGGTTAATGTCTGCATAATGAGTTGAGGATAATTAAAGATTCGTGGGCAGCCATCTGCTCGTGTTTACTCAGTGTAGTAAGTTTTATAATTCCCCCTGTAATGTTTTCTAGGGAGATTTCACTGTCATCAAAACAATTTTAAAAACAAACCACACCGCTGCCTTAGGTGATGTAAGAGTTCTTTTCTTATTCTTTTAGTACATGGCCGTCTATTAGAGATGGAGGGTGGACCTGTAAGAAGCTGGAGGGAGTCTGCAGATGCTCGTGGGAGAGGGTGATGCTGCCATCCCACGGAAGCGTGGCCCGGCAGCTCCCTCTCCCAGCAATCAATCTGCTTTGGTCCGCAGTCCGCCGCCGGCATCTGTGCTAATTATTTTGCCCCAGCAGCAGAGCTGTGGGTTCTGCCCTAAGAAAGATGCCCTGCGTGTTCTCCATACTCTGACCTGTGTGACAGAGGGAGCTAGCTGACTCAACCCGCCCAGTGCTTTTCTGAGCACCTACTGTGTATGTGAGCCTCTGTTACTGACGGGTGATGCAGACAGCCACGTCACAGTAAAAGGAGGTCTGGGAGGATGCGAGTCTCTCCGGGGGTATCTCATTCAAATGCCCACCCATCTGATCTCCTGTGATGGATTTCTTTTCTCGATGTCTCTTCTCTCTCTCTCTCTCTCTCTCTCTCTCTCTCTCTCTCTCTCCTCTCTCTCTCTCTCTCTCTCTCTCTCTGCAACATCTTGTTATCTCTCCTTGTCTCCCTCTTTGAAAGCAAGTCATTAGCACCTGTATCTATTTCATTCCCCAACCCCCTGTCATCTCCATCGCCTTGGCTCTATTTGCAGGGATAAGGTTACCTCTCGGCTGTATAATTGTATTTTCCTTCATAACTTTCCTGGATCCTCCTGACTTCCCTATTCCCAAGCTCACCAGGGTTTCCCTGTCATTTTAGGGACACCCGTGATCCCACAGCATCCTGCTGAAGTCTAACATGGGCCTTCCTTGCCTGCTGAATGAAGAGTGGGCATTCATTTTTTTGCAGGCCTGAGGGTGGAACCCAGAGGCATTTGACCTCTGAGCTACACCCCCTGCCCTATTTTTTAAGTCTTTATTTTGAAACAGGGTCTCACTAAGTTGCGGAAGGCCTCACTAAGTAGCTGAGGCTGTCCATGAACTGAGATCCTCCGGTCTCAGCCTTCCAAATTCTGGGATTACAAATGTGTGCCACCATGCCTGGCTTGAAGTGGGCATTCTTTAAGTGAGGTCTCCACCTCCCTCTTCGCCTTATCTGCTTCCTCCACACCAGATGGGAGTTGCCCTTTTATTGCTACTTTCCCCCACACCCGGCCTCTCTCAAGCGCTGTCTCCCGCAGGGCTCACACTAGACCCCCAGAAAACCTGCCTGTCCCACACCCTCCTGGTTCTTCAGGCCCCTCCGGAAGTCCTCAAAGCTTTCTCCCCCCATTGAAAGGGTTTCATTGGAGACTGCCTGTCAGCTTCCCTAAGGCGGCGTGTTCTTCGGCGTCTGTGGTGCCCACAGCACCCAGAGAGCCCGTGGTGTTCTTCCAAGGCGTGGACGGATGCTTCTTAAACTTCTGTAGTCCTGCGAGGAACACTTCTAGCTCGCTGTTCTGTTGGGACTTTTTTCCCCCTCAGTACGCACCACCATGATGATGACAATCACATCCCCTACTTCCGGCTTCTCCGCGGGGCTCTGGGCACCTCTGGGTATTGCCCCTCCCTATTCTCTGTCCTAATTTATCATCATTTCTGTGAACTGCCTGAGCTCCCCGTTCTCTTCCTTTTTTTTGGTGGAACCCAGAGGCTTTCTACCTCCGGGCTATACTCCCAGACCTTTTTTTTTTTTTTATATATACTTTATTTGGAAACAGGGTCTCACTAAGTTGCTGAAAGCCTCACTAAGTAGCTGAGGCTGGCTTCGAACCTGCGCGATCCTCCTGTCTCAGCCTCCCAAGCGCGGGGATTACAAGCGTGCGCCACCACGCCCGGCTGTTCTCTTCCTTTGGACTTCACTAGTGTTGTTCGTGAAAACTTATTCCTAGGCCTGGACCATCTTAAAGGTCCTAATGTAGAAAGTGTTGTGTTTATAATTTTCTAGCACCAGGTGGCTCGGAGCCTCACTGCTATAAAGCATGCAAGTAGGGCCTTCTGAAGTCCTTTAGGGAAAGTCATTCTGTTTTCCTGTAAAAGGCAGAGGAGACCTCCACAGAAAGGACACGTGTGAGCGCTTTGGAATGAGGCATGGCCAACACTGACAGCTCTAACCAATGCGTGTAAAGGACACCAGTCAGAAATGTGACCTTCTAAATGTGGAAATTATTTTTCCAGTGTATATTAGGGTGATCATATTTAATATTTAATTATGTGTAAGATATTATGGCTTTTAACTTTAATTATTATCTGCAGTATATCCCTTGGTTTGTTTCCCCCAGGACATTTGAATAGATGTTGTTTGTTTAAATATTTCCTTTTGGTCCATGTTTGCACTAGGTGATAAAAATCAGACCTAAGTATGCCCTTTGGTTTCCTTGACTGTGGATTAGAATAACATTTTAGAAGTTTAATATTCAATGATAAGTATTGGTCTTTACCAGTAAGGATAGAGATGAAGGGACATTTTTTTTTTCTGATGGTAAAAAATGGTGCTTACTGGAATAACTTTGAAAATGTAGGAAAATAGAAAAGTGAAGCTCATTGTCATTTTACCACACACCAAAAAATCACTATAATTTGATGTTATGTGCATTACCGGTAATATGTATTATATTTATAAGTAAAATTGGGATAACATGGACTATACATCTTTATCCTCTTTTTTAACATTGAACTGTGATTACTTCCTACACAACTCTGTTTATGTCATTTAAACATGGCTTTTAATGGTGGCATAATTTTGGGGGGGTTACTAGGGGTTGAAACCAGGGGTGTTCTTCCTTCGAGCTACAAACCCAGCACTCTTTTTTTAAAATTTCCGTTTTGAAACAAGGTCTTGAAAAGTTGCTGAGGGTTCCACTAAATTGCTGAGGCTGGCCTGGAAACTTTGATCCTCCTGTCTCAGCCTCCCCAGTACTGGGATGACAGGTGTGGCTCATTGTACTAGGCTTAACAATGGTATACTTTTAAGAGATAAAGGACGATAACTTATTTCAGAAATCCTCTGTACCTGGACATTTAATTGTTTTTTTTTTTATTTACTGCTTTAGAAGTCATTTCTGCTTCTCTTTAAAATGTGGATATTTAAAAAAGTGTTATATCATAGGGTATTTCACATGAAGACTTAGTTTAATTGGATGTACACCCTTAAATGTGTAGTATTTCAGACATTAGTTAGACATAATTATATTAATTTTGTTTGATGCATCATTAAAAAATAAAATTCATGTGAGGAAAGGACCAGTTTTACTTGCCTTAATACTGGCCCAAGTCCGGAGACGAAAGCATTTACCGACCATTAACTAGCACATTTTACTCTGGAGACCACTTTTGTAATAAGCTGTCAATTATTGTGCATCTAAGTGTAGTTAAAGGGACCACTGGGCTTGCAGTTTAAAAGCCAACATTTATAAATGTGCAGGCACTGAATTATAAATGCGACGGTGCAGGGAGGAGCGCCTGCTTGGATGTAGTGTCTGGTCTCTGAAAGATTTCAGTGCTCATCAAAAAAGAAGAAACAGTAAAAATGATGTTGTATGTTTGAGCATATTGGCTACATCATTTTTATGTTGGTACGATAGAGTTTAGGATTTTTTTTTATTAAACATTCAATGAATTGATGGCAACTGATAACTTGAAGGGAGAAGGACAGAAATTGGAGGTGTTTAAATATGCCTTGTCTTTCTGTGTGATTCTGCAAAGCTGCACTGTATCAAAAATATACATTCTTCAATAGATCTTTACCACTGCTTCCTGAATTATACGCTCACATCCACATAATTTAAAAATAATTTACTATGGCTTAAAACCATGTCATAACTGAGTAATAGTATTTCCTACTTTTCATGGTAAAGATGACTTTTGTTCTTTTTTTTTTTTTTTTTTTTGGTGGTACTGGGGGTGGAACCCAGAGGCTTTCTACCTCCGGGCTACACTCCCAGACCCATTTTATACTTTATTTGGAAACAGGGTCTCACTAAGTTGCTGAGAGCCTCACTAAGTAGCTGAGGCTGGCTTCCAACCTGCGTGATCCTCCTGTCTCAGCCTCCCAAGCGCGAGGATTACAAGCGTGTGCCATCACTCCTGGCAAGATGACTTTTGTTCTGAAGGTGCCGGTGCTAAATGATTACTCTAAGAAACTTCTACAAATCCCCCTCCCTTTTTATTTGCATTTCAACAGCTTAATTGTATCTTGTTTGAAAGATCAATATTTGGTACATGAAAAGTCCTTCCTAAATTTTATTTTTTTCTTTTATTTTAACACGAAAGTAGCACCCTCTTTCCTTGTAGCAATACAGATGAGCAAATGTGAAGAGCTTATCCCATTCCGATTTCCTCGCTCTCCAGTTCCCCACTCTTCTAGAAGCATCGAGAACACTGGTGTTTCTCCAGATATTTCATCGAACGTTTGCAAAGGTAGTAGTGTTGACGCACAGATGAAGACAGTACTTAGTGAAGCTGTATAACTCAGGAATCTACAGCCGTACATTGTCACATTTATACGTAGCTGTCGTGAGCAGAGGTCGGCAGACTTTTTCTAGAAAAGGCCAGAAAAATCTTTCTGTCTCTGTGGGCTTTGCTGTTCCTGTTGCTGCAATTCAGTGCTGTGGCCCCAGCAACCATAAACAATATCTCAGTGAGTGGGTGTGGCCGGTTGCGACAAATCTGCATGTATGAATAAAGCAATCTGAATTACATATTGCTATCACGTCATGAAATATAATTTTTTTGGATTCTCCCCTCCCCCAGCCATTTCAATGTGTGAAAATCAATCTTAACTCATGGATTTTACAGAAGCAGATGGCTCGCCCGATTTGGCTCTTGGGCCATAGTTGCCAACCTCTGGCCTAGACAATTAAAAAAGAAATCAGTTATACAATTAAATTATGCATTTTTTTTTTTTTGCAATACTGGGGATGGAAACCAGGGGCATTCTACCTTCTAGCTACACCCCAGCCGTATTTTTTACTTTTTAATTTGAAACAGAATCTCACTGAGTTGCAAAGGACCTCACTAAGTAGCTGAGGCTGGCTGTCAACCGTGATACTCTGGTCTCAGACTCCCAAATGCTGGGATTACAAGCGTGTGCCACCACGCCAGACTCAAAAATCATGCATTTTTGAAGTTACACTGTGAAATTGGTGAACTAAGGCAAATAAAGAAATCAACAAAGAAACACCTCTTTTATGAAGTAGTCATTTGACACTCTGCAGACACCGAGTGAAAGGAAACGTTTCAGAAATAAAGAAAAGAGAATAAAGTCGGAGGGTGAGTGTCTGTGATCTCAGGGACGGAGTCTCAAGGGGTCCTGTTAAGACCATTGCCTGCTCTCCAGGGAGAAATATTTCTGACCCTCTTTAGCAGTTTGCTTTCCATGGAGGGAGACTTCTCTACCTTCTCGAATGAACTTGACGGTGTTCAGGTGATAAAGATCATCCTGGCAGAGGACAATTTTGTAGAGATTCCACGTTAGATTTTTAAAAGTATATTAATTGGAAGTTTTCCTATTACCTGCAAAGAACAGAAAACAGAGACACTGAAGATTGCCCTGGAAATATGTTGCATTTTAAGCTTCCCAGAATAGATGCTTTCTGGTGTTTAGGCTGCCCTGGAACTGATTTCAAAGGACGCGCTCTGAATGCGTCCTACGCCCTGGCGTCCATCCCTTCGCCAGGTGAGGCTTTTGATGGCGATTCCGCTTTCAGACGGGGAGAACACCGTGATCCACTTCTGCTGCCTTCTGGAGCAATCTCTCGTTTCAGTATATCAAAACAAATAGGGCACCTATTGGGATAACGGCAAAATTGTCATTTTCTACTGCATTTGCAAAATGCAACATGCAATTCGTAATGTGAAATCTTATTTTTTCCTGAAAGAAGAAACTGTTTAGTAAGGATTCTATGATCCAATGTTAAGCTTCACATATGACAATAAAAGTGTGTGTGTGTGTGTGTGTGTGTGTGTGTGTGTGTGTGTGTTTCTTCCTTTTCCTTTTCTTTTTATTTCTTTGCAGGTCTAGGGATGGAACCCAGGGGCATTCTACCTCTGAGCTACACCCCCTGCTCTATTTTTCATTCTTTATTTTGAGACAGGGTCTCACTGAGTTGCAGGGGGCCTCACTAAGTAGCTGAGTCTGTCCGCAAACCGCGATCCTCCAGTCTCAGCCTCCTGAATGCTGGGATTACAAGTGTGCGCCACCACGCCTGGCTTGTGTTTTTTCTTAAACCACTTAAACCATATTTCACTTTATTTGTTTGAGGTAGATAGTAAAATAATGTTTTATTTTTTCAGTGTATAGATTGGCACCTTGGGAAGTGAGAAATTTTATTTTTAGGTAGCAAATGTAAGCATTTATATATACATATCAATACTATTTTAAATACTATTTAAATATATGCATATTTATATAAGTAAAATATGTAGACATATGTTAATATATAATATATAAATATTATATATATTTGTGGTACTGAGGATGGAACCCAGGGACATTCTCCCTCTGAGCTACACGCCAGACCTCTTTTTTTTTCTTTATTTTTTGAAACAGGGTCTCACTGAGTTGCAAAGATCCTCACTAAGTAGCTGAGGCTGGCTACAAACCACCATCCTTCTGTCTCAGCCTCCCAAGTGCTGGGATTACAAGCACGTGCCACCACACTCGGCTTGTATATTTTTATATAAACACACAAATGTATACGTGAACAGAATTCATAACTTTTATCCTTCCTACCTTCCTTCCTTCCTTCCATTCTTTTTTTGCGGTGCTGGTGACTGAAGCCAGGAGTGTTCTATCTCTGAGCTACACCCCTAGCTGGTTTTAATTTCTACTTTGAAACAGGGTTTCAAGGAATGTTGCTGAAGGCCTCGCTAAGTGCTGAGGCTAGCCTGGAACCTGTGGTCCTCCTGTCTCAACCTCCCAAGTACTAGGATTATAGGCCTGTGCCACCACCCCTGGCATATTTTATTTATTTATTTATTTATTTATTTATTTATTTATTTATTTATTTGTGGGTCTGGGGATGGAACCCAGGGGCATTCTACCTCTGAGCTACATCCCAGCCCTATTTTTTATTCTTTATGTTTTGAAACAGGGTCTCACTGAGTTGCAGAGGGCCTCACTAAGTAGACGTAGCTGTCTGTGAACCATGATCTTCCTGTTTCAGCCTCCCAAAATGCTGGGATTACACACATGTGCCACCATGCCTGGCTTTAGATTTTATTCTTTTTTATTTTTTATTTTATTTTTGTGGTACTGGGGGTGGAACCCAGGGGCTTTTCTACCTCCAGGCTATACTCTCAGACCTATTTTATATTTTATTTGGAAACAGGGTCTCACCAAGTTGCTGAAAGCCTCATTAAGTAACTGAGGCTGGCTTCGAACCTGCGCGATCCCCCTGTCTCAGCCTCCCAAGAGCTGGGATTACAAGCGTGCGCCACCATGGCTGGCAGAGAAAGTTATGTTAAAAAATTTAGAAACTGTAGACTAGAATACGAAGAAAATGAAGGAACATGCATGTTCACCACCCAGCCATAATCACTAACGGTATTTTGAAAAATACCGTCCAGTGTCTCTGTGTCTATACACATGTACATGGTGCTGTGTTTGGTCCTCACTCACCCCCCAGGCGTGTGTGTCCTGTCTTCTATGGGGCAGGTGCACTGGGGGCCGTGGGAGGTGGCAGGGAACAGAGAAAACTCCTCTGAAGTTTGCTCTGGGAGGAGAGAGACACTACCCGCAGATCACCGTGTGTCTGGTGGTAGTGAGTGTGGTAGAGAAAATGGAAAGGTCAGGGGCAAAGAGGGCCTGGTGTGTGTGAGTGTGTGTGAGTGTGTAAAGGTAGAGAGTGATGTGTTATACTGTCCACACACTTTTGTAGCCTGCATTTTCCCCCCAGGACTGAGGACTGAACCACAGGGTGTTCTCTCTACTTAATTTTTTATTTTGATATAGTCTGACTAAGTTTCTGGGGTCTGGCCAAGTTGTGGAGGCTGCCCTTGACCCTGAGATAGCAGGGATATTTTCTAGACCTACTTTTTTTTTTTTTTTTTTTTTTTTTTTGCGGGCCTGGGGATGGAACCCAGGGACATTCTACCTATGAACTGCATGTCCAGCCCTATTTTTTATTCTTTATTTTGAAACAGGGTCTCACTGAGTTGCAGAGGGCCTCACTCAAACCGCGATGTTCCGGTCTCAGCCTCCAAATGCTGGGATTACAAGGTGCGCTACCTCGCCCGGCTCTAGACCTACTTCTTTATTAAATGTGCTTTTATTATACATCATAATGAGGTTGAAAGTGACATACATTTGGAGGCTGAGAACTGAGGATCGCTGTTCGCGGACAGCCTCAGCTACTTAGTGAGGCCCTATGCAACTCAGTGAGACCCGGTTTCAAAATAAAGAATACAAAATAGGGCAGGGGGTGTAGCTTGGAGGTCGAATGCCCCTGGGTTCTATCCCCAGACCCACAAAAAAACCCAAAAGAGACAGTCACACACACACACACACACACACACACACACACATACACACGCGTGCACACTCACATCACTGGGTCTGTATCCCTGGGATCTTGCCCCACTCTCTCCTCTCCACACACACATTAGTGAGATGGGTGTTAGACCGACTTCGACAAAGCATTATTCTGAACAGAATACTCTCTACGAATGGAGAATGCTTATTTAACTAACTGCCCAATATCACAAACCATTTTTCTCTTTAACAAAATTACTCTCATAACTAAATGTGTGAGGAATGTCATTTACTGAAGATTTTTTTGTACATACAAAAGCCCTGCAATCTTGTACAAAAAAAATGTGCAATTCCAGGAGCAGAGTTAGTGGGTCAAAAAAAGAATAATGCCAAATCTCTGCTGTGTGTTCCTAAGTTTAAAAGTGTGGCAGCTGCACAGCACAGTTTGTTACCCTTCCTTCAGCCCTATACTCTTACACACACACACACACACACACACACACACACTTTTTGAGGTTTTGAGTATTGAATCCAGGGGCATTCTACCTTGGACTCCCCACCCCCCCGCCATATTTTACTTTGAAACAGGGTCTCACTAAGTTGCCAAGGACCTCACTAAGTAGCTGAGGCTGGCCTTGAACCTGAGATCCTCCTGTCTCAGCCTCCCCAAGAACAGGTGTGTACCACCGGGCCCAGCTCCCTCCCTTGTTTCCAGTCCAGGCATAAGTTGGCAGTGTTCCTCTGAATTTGAAGGATTCTGCTGGAATAACAGATTACTACAGTGGTGAGTTTTATTTATTTTTGTTTCTCAAGTCAGATTCCCTGAGTGAGAAAGCTAATGCATTTATAATTGCATCATGGCACAAACTAACAAAGCCGTATTGTTGACCACAAAGTTGGTATGACACGGAGGAGGGGGGAGAAAGAAAGAAAGAAAGAAACAAACAAAGAGAGAAAGAAAGAAAGAGAGAAAGACATAAGCACCACAAACCTTGGAAGTGCAAGAGGGTAGAGCAAGTTTCAACATGTCATTTTATTTGCACTTTTTTTTAAGTCTGAAAAATGTCTAAGGGTATTGGACTGCGGTACAAAAGAAACATTCAGTCTCGGGAGAAAACCATTTTATTCTCTTCAGCCTGCCTTATGAGACATGTTTCAATTCCTGCAAAGAAAATAAAAGTTGCTATTTTAGATGAGAATTTCCTGCTTTGCTGTCACCTGCTGGTTTTTCTCTCCGATGACACACTCTGTAATATTAATATGCATTAACAGTAATGGCTCACTCTATACGGCATCTCCTCTGTGCAGGTGCAGAAGAGCTAGACAGGGGAGTCTCTTCTGGGGAGTTGACATCTAGTTGGGAAGCGTGAGCGATGACAGGAGGAGGTCCTATAGGAATCTGGAGTGTATTCTATAGGGATGTGCACAAGAACCACCTGAGAATCTTGTAAAACTCAGATTCTGAGCCAGCAGGTGCAGGGTGAGACTGTGCATCTCAAACAAGCACCCAGGGAATGTGGCTGGTGTGTGGACTGTGCTTTGAGTAGCAAGGTGTTCAAGGTGGGCACAAAGCCTGCTGCTCGCCTACTGTGGGTCCTGAGGGCCGCTGGCCCAGCTGCCCCAGCTGCACAGCCAGGATCCCCAGAAGGTCTGCTCTCCAGGGTGTCTCTGGTGTACACGGTACACCTCAGTTCCCTCTCCCCCATACACAACACTGAGATGGGCACTGGCACCTTACGTGTGTATTTAGTGTCAATGAAAATGTTTCCTTGACATTTAACGACCCCTGTCTTCCCTCCCCAGGCCACCTCCCTGGCTCCAGTGGAGTTTCTCTCCCACCCTCTAAAGCCCGTTTTGTGTCCCAATACTCCCCAGCTTCCATATATGACAGAAGACACATGACCCTTCACCTTCTGGGACTGGTTTATCTCACTTAATAATGTCCTCAAGGCGCATCCATTTTCCTTCTCATGACATATTTTGTTCTTTATTGCTGAGCAGAATTCTGCCATACTTATATCCCTTAATTTTGTGATCCATTCATCTGCTGATGGGCACCTGGGTGGTCTCATAATTTGTTTTTTATGAATTGTGCTACTGTAACCATGAAGATGAATACAGCACTATTAATATTCTGGTTTGAGCTTCTTTGGCGAGATACCCAGGAATGGTATAGCTGGATCATACGGTGGACCCGTTCGCAGTATTCTGAGAAATCTCTACCTGGATTCTACCCCACAGAAGCTCTCCACACATAGTGGCTACACTGATGTGTAGTCCCGCCACATCCTCGCCAGTATTTATTGTTCTTTGACTTCTTGAGGTTTGCCATTCTAACTGGGCTTAGATGAAATCTCAGTGTAGTCTTAATTTGCATTTCCCTAATTGCTCATAATGTTGAACATTCTTTCATATATATATTGGTCTTTTGTATTTTTTGTGAAGTATTTATTTAGTTCAGTTACACATTTCCTGATTATATTATTTTTTTAGTGTTAAATCTTTTAAGTACTTTATATATTTAATTTAATTTATTAATTAATTAATTTTTTTCTGGTGGTACTAGGGGTGGAACCCAGAGGCTTTCTACTTCCGGGTTATACTCCCAGACCCATTTAATATTTTATTTGGAAACAGAGTCTCACTAAGTTGCTGAGAGCCTCGCTAAGTAGCTGAGGCTGGCTTCGAACCTGTGTGATCCTCCTGTCTCAGCCTCCCAAACGCGGGGATTACAAGCGTGCACCACCACGCCCGGCTTACGTACTTTATATATTTTAGATATTAGTTCTTTACCAGAAAGATAGCTGGCAAAGATCTTCTCCCATTCTATAGGATTTCTCTTTAGACCCTTGTTTTTTTTTTTTTTTTTTAATGAGCAGAAGCTTTTTTAATGTCATCCCATTTATTAATTCTTGTTTTAATTTCTTGAACTTTGGAAGTCTTATTGAATAATTTTCTACCTGTACCTATATGTTGGAGTGTTGGACCTATGCCCTCCTCTAGTAATTTCAAAATGTCTGGTCCAGCTGGGCATGGTGGCACACGCTTGTCATCCCTGTACTTAGGAGGCGGAGAAAGGAGGATCGTGCAGGTTGGAAGCCAGCCTCGCTGGCTTAAGAGACCCTGTTTCCAAATTTAAAAAATATTAAATAGGTCTGGGAATGTAGCCCGGAGGTAGAAGGGTTTCCAGGAACCCCAGTTACCACACACACACACACACACACACACACACACACACACACACACACACATCTCCGGTCTAATTTCCAAGTCTTTGATCCATTTTGAGTTGACTCTTGTGTAGGGTGAAGGATAGGGATTTAATTCAATATTTTCTACAAATGAATAACCAACACCCAAAAAAGTCAACCAAAATACTCCTAGAGCTGATCAGCAAATTTAGCAAAGTAACAGCATGCAAAATCAATGTAAAAAAAAAAAATCAGTAGCTTTTCTTTATGTCAACTATGAAACCACTGAAAAACCATATCCAGAAAACAATTACATTCACAAAAAACCTCAAAAATTGTAAAATACCTTGGAATAAATCTAAACAAGGAGGTTAAAGACCTCAGCATTTTTTTTTTTTTTTTTTTTTTGGTGGTCCTGGAGTTCCTGGAAGCCCTTCTACCTCTGGGGTACACTCCCAGACCTATTTTATACTTTTAATTTGGAAACAGGGTCTCTTAAGCCAGCACGGCTGACTTCGAACCCGCGCGATCCTCCTGTCTCCGCCTCCCAAGTGCGGGGATTACAAGCGTGCGCCACTACGCCGGGCAAGACATAGGAAATTTAAATTATTAAACACCAGCCGGGCGTGGTGGTGCACGCTTGTAATCTCAGCATTCGGGAGGCTGAGACTGGAGGATCGCAGTTGGCGGACAGCCTCAGGTACTTAGTGAGGCCCTCTGCAACTCAGTGAGACCCTGTTTCAAAATAAAGAATAAAAAATAGGGCAGGGGGTGTAGCTCGGAGGTCGAATGCCCCTGGGTTCCATCCCCAGATCCGCAAAATAAAATAAAATAAATTATTAAACACCAAAAAAGAAATTGAAGAAGATCTTGGAAGATGGAAAGATCTCTCATGCTCTTGGATAGGCAGGATAAATATGATGAAAATGGCAGTTCTCCCAAAGGTGAGCTACAGAGTCGGAGCAGTGCCTTTCAAAATGCCCATGTTATTCTTCTCAGACCTAGTGAAATCAGTTGTGAATTTCATATGGAAAAACAGACCCGAAATAGCCAAAGCGATTCTCAGCAATAAGAACCATGCAGGAGGCATCACAATACCTGACTTCAAAGCATAATACCGAGCTGTAATAATAAAAACCAGCATGATATTGCCACAAAACAGACAGAAGCCAATGGAACAGAATAGACGATACAAAAGCAAATACACACACTTAAAGACAATTGATTTCTGACAAAGATGGCAAAAACATATGTTGGAGAAAAGACAGCATTTTCAACAAAGAGTGTTAAAATATTTTTAAATCTCTCTTTTCTTTCTCTCCTGCTTCTTTACCACCTCAACAGCATATTGTCCTAATTTAATTCCCATGCACTGATTCACTGAGTTAGATTCCCAAAGAAAACCAGTTCCACAAGCAAGTAGGTTTCTTGTTGGTTAGGACAGGACTTTTCTATATATAGATACTTGTTTCTGGCTTTCGCCGCCATACGTAGCCTCTGGGGTTCCTCTTGCTTGTATCCGCTTTGTTGTTCTTGGCTCATTTCAACACCTCTGTGTATTGTATTTTTAATATAAGATCATGTCTTCAGCGACGAGCTTGGAAACAGATGAAATTTCTTGTACCGCAGTTGCCACTCAAAGGAAAATGTACTGTGGCCGCTGACCTAAGTCAGCGCTCTGCGTCTGTGCTTTGCAGGGAGTCTGGCTTCTAGGGAGGAGAGGAGAGAACTTTCACTGATCTTTGAGAGTTTTAATATAGTGCCTAGCCCAAAATTCGTAATAGCCAAAATATGGAACCAACCTAGATCTCCATCAACAGATGAGTGGATAGCAAAATTATGGGAAATACACACAATGGAATTCTATTCAGCTATAAAGAATAAAATAATAGCATTTGCAAGGAGATGGAAGGAACTAGAGAACATTATGTTAAGTGAGGTTAGTCAAGCACAGAAAGAGAAGGGACATGCGTTTTCTCTAATATGCCCAAGCTAGGGAGTGGTGGTAATACCAGAGGGACTCCAGATGATGGAGGGGAAACCTCAGCAAAGCTTGAACGGTAGGATAGGAGAGGAAGAAGGCTGAGGTTGTTCAATGGAGGAGCTACATACGAATATGTGTAATAGTATAAATATAACATGGTTAAACTGGACACTATTGGGAGGGAGAAGGGAAGTGGGAGGGGAGAGGGCACAAAGCACAATCTAAATGTACACCACTTTCAATATGTTCCACTTATAAAAAATTAAAAAATAAAAACTAATATAGTGCCTAGTTAGAGCACGCAATACATCAGAGGCAGGCACTTGCTGCAAAAACCAGAGTAATCCCAAACCCTCCACTTGGGATTTCAGAAGGAAAATGTATGTCTCTGAAGATTGAGGCTAACTACCATCCTCCCCAGACCAAAAAACAAAGAGAAAACTTTTAAGCAAATCTGCAGCCAAGTAGATTCATGTGAACTTTGGAATATCTGTTTAGCTCTTCCTCTTCTGAGTTTAAAAGGTAAATTGCTTTAATTGATATGTCGTCTTCAAGGGGTTGTGGCAAATGGATCAGTTGTTTTGGTTACTGTCAAGGGCAGTAATATCATTGCAAGTGTTTTCCCCATAAAGGCTTGAAAGTGTGTCACAGCAGATGTTTTCTGTGTTTGGACTATTTTCCCAGGAAACCAGTGGATGATGTTTGCACGTGATGGCTTAGTTCCCTTGGTTAGAAATAAACTTATCTGATCTCACATGTTGGAGATGGGAAGTCTTCAGTGTGTGGACTAGCAAAGCAGTAATATCCTTATTGTTACTCTGATTGAACACAGAACATTGTATTCATTTTGCCCCTCAAAATGTAGGAGGGCTAATTTGGAGTGAGAACATAAAGTCAGTTCTTCCCTGTGGAGGGAATCTCTAAGTGTTTCCTGGGAAGGCAGCTGACCCTCCCTGAGATTCTTTCCTTCCCTTAGCTGTGCGCCTCCTGGCTGGCACATAACAATGTCAAGTTACATTAAATTAGAGGATATTAATATCCTGTCTTGACATTTTTATACTGTCTAAAAAACAAGAACTGGTTTCTACTCTGGGCCCCATCTACTTTGCTGCAGATGCTTGACTATGATCAATTCTTTTCTGTCTTAGGGTTTATCGATCTATTGACTGATCAGTTGATGTGTTAATTGACTGACTACCAGATGTAGCAATCCCCCCTTCCTTCTCCTCCCCTTTCCTTCTTTCCCTTCCTCCTCTCCTTCCTTCCTTCATTTCTTTCTGCCACCTTTCTTTTTTTTTTTCTTCTCTCGTTCAGAGCTAAAATCTTAACTAAAGCTAGAGTCAGGCAGCCTCCTGGAAGTTAAGCTCTGAATTCTAATATTACCTTGTGTCCTCATGATAAGATCTCTTTGACTTGGAACTTCTTCGCCTGCTGAGTAAAAGAATGAGGTAGGCTGCTCTAGGTGTGGTTAGCAACTAAGGGCAGAGCTTCTGGATCACTCGCCTCAGTTTAGATACCGGAGTGACCCCGGGCAGCTTATTCAACCTCGCTGTGCTTTTTTTTTTTTTTAACAATTTTTTTATTAAACATAAATAGTATACATTTACACTATATTTGGTGCCCTCTCCCCCCCACCCCCATTTTCCCTTCCCCCCTCCCACCAATGGTTGTCCAGGTTAACCATATCTTATTCATAATTTTACACATGTTCAAGTGTAGACCCTTATTAATCAAGACCGGCCTTCCTCCTCTCCTATCTTACCATCTAAACTTAGCTAGTATTTCCCCTTCAATATCTGGGGACCCACTGGTATTCTTTGTGTTTCCTAGTTTGGGCATATTAGAGGAAACATATATATCTTCTTCTTCTGTGCTTGGCTGATCTCACTTAACATAATGTTCTCCAGGGCTTTCCATCTTCTTTCAAATGATATAATTTTGTTCTTCTTTATGGCTGAATAGAATTCCATTGTGTGTATTTCCCACAGTTTTGCTATCCATTCATCTGTTGATGGTGATCTGGGTTGGTTCCATAGGGGCCAAAAACATACGCTGGAGAAAAGACAGCCTTTTCAACAAGTGGTGTTGGGAGAACTGGCTAACCATTTGTAAAAAGATGAATCTAAACCCCTATATCTCACCAAACACAGGAATCAACTCAAGATGGATCAAAGACTTAGAAATTAGACCTGAGACTGTGAAGCTAGTAGAGGAGAGCATAGGTTCAACACTACAACATATTGGCACAGGCAGTAACTTTCTCAACAAAACCTCCAAAGCTCAGGAAATTAAAGCAAGAATAAACAAGTGGGATAACATCAAACTAAAAAGTTTCTTCTCATCAAAGGAAACTATCAATTACCTAAAGAGGAAGCCTACAGAATGGGAAAGGATCTTTACCAGCCACCATTCTGATAGGGGGCTAATATCCAGAGTATACAAAGAGCTCAAAAGACTCTACACTAGCAAAACAAACAACCCAATCAAGAAATGGGCAAATGAACTAAATAGACACTTCACAAAAGAAGAGATACAAAGGGCTAATAGATACATGAAAAGATGTTCTTCATCACTGGCCATCAGGGAGATGCAAATCAAAACTACACTGAGATTCCATCTAACCCCAGTCAGAGTAGCAAGCATAAAGAAATCAAATAACAACAAATGCTGGCGAGGATGTGGGGAAAGAGGAACTCTTTTACACTGTTGGTGGGAATGCAAACTAGTTCAACCACTATGGAGATCTGTGTGGAGATTCCTAAGAAAGGTGGGAATAGATCCACCATATGACCCAGCTATACCACTCCTGGGTATCTTTCCAAAGGGGTTGAATTCAGAGAAATACAGCAACATATGCATACCTATGTTCATAGCAGCACAATTTGTAATAGCCTCGCTGTGCTTTTATTCCTAATCTCTGAAATTGTACTTATAGATTAACTAAGAAGATAAATGGGAGCTGGGTGTGCTGGTGCATGCTTGTAATCCCAGAATTTGGGAGGCTGAGACAGGAGGATTGCGGTTTGAGGACAGCCTCAGCTACTTAGTTAGGCTCTTTGCAACTCAGTGAGACTCTGTTTCAAAAAGAAAAGACTAAAAAATAGAGCTGGGGGTATAGCTTGGAGGTAGAATGCCCCTGGATTATATCCCCAGTACCCAAAAAAAAAAAAAAAGAAGATGGTGATAAATGGGGCAGTATAAATCAAATTTCTTTTAACGGTGCCTGGTACGTGTTGTATGCTCAATACACATTAACTTTAGTAGGGCTGTCATTATCTATCAACATAGATATATCAATATAGACATCCTTTTCTCATCCCGATATTGTTCCCTTACCCATGTTTACAGAGTTCACAGTCTAGTACGGAGACAAACATAATTTCTTTGAAAAACAGAGGAAGAAGGTCACATGTGACTGCGAATGAACACATGAGAAGGTGCTTGCCAACGCGAGGTGGCAGGAGGGCTGTGGTCAGCAGGGACCTGCACTAGGAGGTAGGAAAGGGTTTGGCATGCCAGGCCTGGGTTCCTCAGGACTCGTGGCCTGCCGGGTATGCAGCAGTTGATCTGTTGTGGCTGGTGAACAGGATGCTTGCTGGGGGATGGAGCCAAGTGGTGAGTGTACAGCTCTGCTTTGCACCAACCGGAGCAACGCTGGTACCCGCAGAGACACTGGCTCTCCGCTCTAGTGACCTCTTTCCACGTGCAGTGAGGCGGTGGCCTGAATCTTGGGGATGGGCCAATGGACTCATGTATACATGGGAAGGTCTTCATCCTGTCTGTTCCCAGGGTCATGTACTTCGCATTTACTTTATATTGATGTTACTTAATCTTAGGGCTCATGTATCCATTGCTGAGCTTTGGGGGATGAGGTGTACCCCATTAGTATTCTTATAATTCAGTAGTTAAGCACAGGGCCCCATGAGGCTTCAGGCTTGAGGCCGCTTGTCACTGGTGGTAGAGCCTCAACAAGCAGCTTCTCTAGACCATGGTATCTGTGGGAATGGGGTCTCCAGGGGTGTTCTCATGGACCCCTGGGGCAGTTTGATGAAGCCTCTATGGGCCCCTTCTGTAAATAATTTTTTATAAAATTGTCATATAAAATAAAACACACAGGACTACAGAGAAGTCATGTATCAAAATACAGATATGGAAACAGTCAGTGAATTTGGGCCATGATAATATATGTATATTGTATTAACACATGAAATAGCATATTCATAATGCTTGTAATTTTGAGTTATTGACCAGCACAATGGTATCTTGCAAGATCGGTGTCGATCCTAATGTGGATATGAAAATATCAAGAGTTTCTAGGGAAGCACAAGTCACAGGTGCTGCAAAATAATCTTGGGATTGGTAATTAATATTCTTACCTGGAGGAGATGCTAAGCTTTAGTTAGAGGCTAGCAAAAGCAATCAAGTTTATAGAAGCCTTGATTATAGAAATGGACCTCTTTGGTGATCTATGGAATTGTGGTTATTAATCCTCGGACTATGTGACTTCTATGATTTTTTACCTTTGTTTATTTTATGGCTCTCAAATTAAGTAACATTTCCATAATACCAAAAGATTTCCAAGCAAATGAAAAATGCTACAATCCCGGCTTGACATGGTGGTGCGTGCCCGTAATCCTAGTGCTTGGAAGGATCAAGGCCACGGAGACCTTCAGCAACTTAAATGAGACTCTTTAAATTAAAAAAATTTAAAATTGCTACAATTCCTATATAAGTAGTAAACTTCATGTCATTGCAGTGAGAAAAACAAGGTATCATAGAGTGACAGAGGCAGTTTTGTCTAAGGTATTTTATTTTATTTATTTATTTATTTATTTTAAATTTTATTTTATTGGTGCACTGTATTCATACATCATAGTGGGATACAAACTTTTGTAGACATACATGCACACATCGCCCAGTCAGCCCCCACCCGATCCCCACCCCATTCTCTCCCCATCACTCCTTCCCATGCTTGGCTTAGTGGTTGACATCTAGTATTATAGCAATTTATCCAAAATTAAAAATGATAATCTCACATAACAGTTTCATTTGTCTGATACCAAGCGTTTGATGATTTAAAGATAGCATTTCAATATTTCTTTTTGCTTTCTTTCTTACTAGAGCATATTTTTTTCTGTTTTTTTAGGTGAAACTATCATATATTTATATATTTATTTTTCAGAAAAAAATCTATCCTAATATGGAATATGAATTCTAGATACCCAAAACGATCTTGAAAAAGAACAAAGCTAGCAGATATATATTTTCTGATTTCAAACCATATAAAGCTACAATAATTGAAACAGTGTAGTACTGTTCTAAAGGCAGATATATAGACCATTGGAGTTAAATACAAGCCTAGAGCTAAATTCTTCCCTATATTGTCAAGTTATTTTTGACAAGGTTTCCACGAACATTTGGTGGTGGAAATAATAATCTTTTAACTAAATATTGTTGAAAAATAATAATTACATGGAAAAGAATAAAATTGGACCTTTACCTAATCCCATATACAAGTATTAACTCAAAATAGATAAAAGACCTAAATATAAATCTTAAGACTATAAACTTTTAGGAGAAAATCTGGGTCATAAAACCTCACAACATTGAAATTGGCAGTGATTTCTCGGATATGATTTCAATGGCACAGGCAACAGAAGAATATACAAACTCCCTAAAAAATAAAAGAAAATATTGTATATCCAAAGACAATGTAAACAGAGTTAAAAGTTACTAATAGAATTGGATAAAATATTTCCAAATGCTATATCTGAAGGTATATTAATATTCCAACTAGAAATCCTAAAAATTAACAACAATAAAGGCAAACAATACAACTTAGAGATAGGTAAAAGACTAACATAAATAATGAATCTCCACAGATAACCAATCTTAGTTGTCTGTTGGATGGAAACTCTTGTTTCTCTGGTTCTGGTGAGTGTTACCTATTTCTTCTTTGTAGTTAATCTCTTTGAGTATTTTCTCTAGCGCTGGTTTTGAAGACATAAATTCCTTCAGTTTCTGTTTGTCATGGAAGCTTCTTATTTCTCCATCTAATTTGATAGAAAGTTTTGCTGGATAGGAAATTTTTGGCTGGAAGTTGTTTTCTTTCAGAGTTTGGAATATGTTACTCCAAGCCCTTCTGGCTCTCATGACTTGGTTTGGGAAGTCTGGAGTGATTCTAATTGGTTTGCCTCTGAATGTCAGTTGGCCCTTTGTTTTTGTTGCCTTTAAGATTCTCTGCTTGGCTTCCACATTGGTCATTTTGACAATTATATGGCGTGGGGATCCTCTTCTCCGATCATGTCTAAAGGGAGTTCTATAAGTTTCCTGGATCTGTGTATCAACCTCTTGCTCTATATTTGGAAAATTTTCTGCTATTACTTCCTTGAAGAGATTGTTGATCCCTTTGGTATCACTTTCTTTTCCCTCCTCTATTCCAATTATTCTTAGGTTAGCTCTCTTAAGATGGGCCCATATTTCTTCAATGTCAGATTCCTGCTGTTGGATATTTTTTTCTAGATTAGAAACTATGCATTCATTTTTGGATTGCTCATCTTCTAAGAGCGAGATTCTGTTCTCCATGTGGTCTAATCGGTTGTTTGTGCTTTGAATTGAGGCCTTTACTTCATTAATTGCATCCTTTATCTCTTTTTGGCTCTCTTTGAGTTCTTTTCGAAGCACCTCTATTATTTCTACAGTTATTTTCCTGATTTGATCTTCTAGAAATCTCTGATTTTCTGTTTTATCAGGTTCTGATGTTGTGGGGTTGTGCACATTCATTACTCCAGTGTTATTCCTCTTTCCCATGATTTCGGAGGTTTGTGCCTTCTCTGGGTTCTTCCCTTGGGTCACTATGACTTCACTTAAGGTGCTCTGGATCTCGAGTCTGTATTATCTCAGACCCCACTACTCCTTTACTGGGTTGTATCACAGAGTCTCCGACCCAGGGAGTCGATAGAGGCTGCTTTAAACTATGGGGGGTGCCAGGTTGCATGTTCTCCTATGGTGTGATATCTCTGCCACCACCACTCCCTCACTGGGTCAAGTCCCAGGAGGCACAATACTGCGATTTCTCCTCTGTGGCCCGCAATTTGACTTACTGTTCTTGAGTACGCAGATGTAGCTGTACTGGACTCAGTGAATTCACTGCTGCTGCCGCTGCCGGTGGCAATATGGCGCCTCTGCCACACCCTCGGCCATGAGGCTGGCGTATTTTTTCTTCTCTGGTTTTGATTTCCACTCTGAATCCCTGCAGCGTGTGCTGAGCTCAGCCACTGGGAGCTTTAAATGCTGTCTGCGCCGAAAGATCCCGCCTGGCTGTTCCGCAGCGGCTCACCTGGCTTGCTGTAGCCGTCCGTTGAGTTCGCCGCTGCCGCCGGCAGTATGGTGCTGCTGCCGCGTCCTCGGGCGCGTGTGTCTCCTCTGTGGCCCTGAGCTCTGTTCTCAGTCCGCTTTCTCTCTGGAGCCTGGTGTTTTTTTTTGTTTTTCTGGTGATGGTGTTTTCTGGCTATGAAAGGCGCTCTTTTTGTGGTAATGGAGATTGGTTGTTAGCGGGACTCTTAAGCCCCGCTTTTCTCGGTCGCCATCTTCCCGGAAGTCCTCCTGTCTAAGGTATTTTAACCCGTGTATTTTCTCCATAAAAAAATAAAATCACAAGTCTCCTTACACATATGAATGCTAGATATAACTTCAGCACACATCTTCGGGACCATTTTAAATAATAAAACTTCCCAAACAAACAAACAAACAAACAATCCACCAACACAAAATTTTGAAAAGCTTGACTCCAAATGGATAAGTGTTTTGTTTCATAGCAGATTGCATTTCATAATATTCTCATGCCATTAAAAGTGTGTGTGTGTGTGTGTGTGTGTGTGTGTGTGTGTGTGATGAATATTGTGGAACCATTGCTTTGACTTTTGCCACTGAATGTCAGATATACATCTTGATTTTCATACCAAAAAAATATGCCTAAGGAAGGCAACTTTAAAAGTAATCACCGTTTTATTCATTTAGATCTCGGGCAGTTCTTGTTCTTAGGGGCATCTGGCAATGTCTGGAGACATTACTGACTGTACAGCAGGGAGGGGTGCTGCTGGATTAACTGTAAGAGTTGTGCTTCTATTTTCTAAGAGTAGAGTTTAAGGTGCCGTAAACATCCTACAATGCCCAGGACAACACCTGCCCCAGCAAGGGATTCTCCAGCCCAGCATGTGAGTGCTGCCCTCACTGAGAGATGTGGCTAAGGGCAAGGCTGCTCTCCACTTGTTACTGCCCTTCCTGATCTCGGTCTGGTCTGCCCACCTCTGTCCTCTCACCTCTCGCGCATTCCCCCTGCTGTGTCAAGATGCTGTGTTCGCATCTTCTTGCCTTTGTCAATCTTTGCTTCTGTTGTTCCTACAGTCTGGAACACCCTTGGCCTTTAGGTAATTATTCCCTGTGATAGATTTGTGACAGTTTGGTGCATACTTCTGCTTTTCTGTTTACACTGAGTTACAATTGCTTTTTGAAATCGACTGTCCCTAGGAACGTGTCAGTTCAAGGTGAGTGTGGCTCCAGCCACGTGGTTAGTATTTAAGCGAATGACCTAGGGAGTGTTTGAGATAGAGCTGGAATGAAAAAGAGACGGCAGCAGGGTGGGTCGGTGGTGGTGTGGCCCACAATCGGCCGGTTTTCTTGCTAGTGGGAGAATCCTTCCTGGAAAGACACCGTGGCCACCATGAGTCCCAGCTGCATGTGGTTTTGAGGTCACCGCCCTTCACGATGATGGTTGTTCCTCGGTCGGCTGCAGACTTTTGCAGGCCTCAGGGTCAACTTCCAGGGGTGCCGAACAGAGGAGGGAGGCAGCTTCAGATACACAGGAAACAAAGCTCCCTCCCCAGCTGGCCACCTGTGAGGACCAGGGTAGGGGAAGATTTTAAATCCAAGCACTGTCTCTTGCCCAAAGCCACATGAACATTAATTGAGCATAGTATGGACCAGCTGTGCTCATTGGTATTACCTAAGGGACTCCTTTGCGATGCCTAAGCCTCAAAGATATTATAATTGATTTGGGATATGTGCTTGGCTTTGGAACTTTAAAAAATTTCCCAGAACCACTAATAATAGATAATTAGATAGTCGTAGTTTTCTCCTCTTCTCTCCGACTTCCCTTCTTCTTCCTCCTCCCTTCTTCCTCCTGCTAAATCAGGGATTGGACCGAGGGGCAATCTATCACTGAGCTACATCCTTAATTTTCTTTTCTATATATCTATCTTAATTTTCTTATATATATATTATATATTATAATATATAATTTTATTTTCTTATATATCTTAATTTTCTTATATATCTATCTTAATTTTCTTTTCTATATATCTATCAATCTATATATATATATCTATCAATCTATATATATATCTATCAATCTATAGATAGATAGAGGGGCAGTCTATCACTGAGCTACATCCTTAATTTTCTTTTCTATATATCTATCTTAATTTTCTTATATATATTATATATTATAATATATAATTTTATTTTCTTATATATCTTAATTTTCTTATATATCTATCTTAATTTTCTTTTCTATATATCTATCAATCTATATATATATATATCTATCAATCTATATATATATATATATCAATCTATAGATAGATAGAGGGGCAATCTATCACTGAGCTACATCCTTAATTTTCTTAATTCTTAATTAATTCTTAATTAATTTCTTAATTTTCTTTTTAATTTTCTTTTTTTTTAATTTTTAATTTTTTAATTTTCTTTTCCTTTTTCTTTTCCTGTTTGTTTCTTTTTCCTTTCCTTTTCTTTTTTTCTTTTTCTTTTGAGGTTGGCCTTAAACTTGGGGTCGTCCAATCTCATCCTCCCAAGTAGTGGGATTACAGGTGTGCACCACCTTGTAATATTTTCATTCTGGGTAACTCAATACTTCTTAACAATTTAATAATTTTATTTTATTTTTATTTTTTGTGGCCCTGAGGATTGAATGCAGGGGCATTCTACCTCTGAGCTACACACTCAGTCCTATTTTTTATTCTTTATTTTGAACAGGGTCTCACTACGTTGCAGAGGCCCTCACTAAGTATTGGTATTGCAGGTGTGTGCTATCAGGCCAGGCTTTATAATTTTAATATGCATAATAATAGCATGCACTTGTAACTTTGCAAATAAGACAATTTAATATCTAACTTTTTGATAAAGGACACTGAATACCTCATTTTTTTCTGGTCCTCTCTCATGACCCTGAAACTTAGAAGAAATATCAGAGAGAAACAGATGCTGGAGGAAGTTGGAAGGAAACCACGTTTTAGATAATGTGCCCATAAAAGTTACAAAATTAGAACTTTCTTCTTGGTTGTCATTCTGTCTCTCCTGTTTTCAATCCTCATGGTTCTTTTTGCCTAAAAGAATAAGTAAGAAGACTCCCCACCTCTGACCCTGTGGTCCCAGAAATTCCTTCCAGGCTGCTCATGGATACTTCCCCTCTCTATATTCATCTGCCCCCTCCCACACCCCTTCCAGATGTCTTCCTTTTTTCTTGTCAGATATTTCCAGGTGTTGCTGCAACGAGGTCTTGACCATCTGTCAGAATGGTCCTGTTCATGATTGGTAGCTGGAATAATTTTTGCCATTATTTCAAATATAAGAGCTAGAAACAGGTGTCTCATTGAACCTGCAGCGCTGCAAGGCTGGCACTGATTTTCAGGATGCAGCGACGTCTACCAGTGAGTAGGTAAAACACTGTGTGGAATGGCGGCTTTGGGCAGAAGGCAACATCTTCCAAGACCCAGCTCAGAATGTAGAATTTAAGATTTGTACATTCTGATTCAGTTCAGGAGGAATTATTAGCCAAAACTGTCCAATTTGTGGAGCTAGTATAAACTTTCCATGTCTTCACATTCTATGCATGTATCAAGATATCTTTTGTGTCCCTTAAAAAGACCAACAAGGGAGGCCCTGGAGAAAGAAAAGACCTTTCTTATTTGATCGTTGATTATGGAATGTCCTAGGTTCAACCTCTTGGAAGTGCAGTGCTGCTGATGGGGAAGGTGGGAATGAAATGATTTGTCTAAGCCAGGAATAGTGGCAAAGGCCTGTAAGCCCAGTACTGGGGAGGTTGAGACAGGAGGGTTGCAGGTTCAAGGACAGCCTCAGCAATTAAGCCAGACTTGTGTTTCATAAAATAAAATAAAATGATTTGGTAGCATAGCTCAGAGGTAGAATGCCCCCTGGATTCAATTCCCAGTACCAACCCCCAAGAAAAAGAAAAAAAATTCAAAAGAAAATATTTGCCTAATGAGACATATAAAATTATAGCAGAAACAACCACAAAGTAGGATTCATATTTGTCTCTTGTGAGTATTAATTTAAAAAAAACTCCAGTACTATTAGTGATATTTCTTACTTATTTGCCTTGATTTTTATAGATATAGCTTTTAATTGGTTAAAGAGAATGCTAATACATGTTTAAATGAGATTTATGAGTAAAAATAATTATCTTTGTGCTTTCAAATCTAGGAGGTTTGGTTATAAATCAAATCCAATTGCTATTTGGTTGATAGGTTCAATTCTTAATTTTTAAGTTAGTTCTTTTATGTGATACAAAAGTACATTTCGCATTTATCAGTTACCTGGGTTTTAGAAAACACTCCAAAGAATGCAGTAGAGGGCCATAAGATTTATCTCTCCTTACTACATTTTAATAAACTTTAAAGCTAGAAAAAAACAAAAAGGTCCTCTTATTGCAAGTCATTTATAGATGAGAAAATTGAGTCCTGTGGAGGTTGGAAATTTTTTACAGAACTAGTTCAAAGCCAGGCTGGCCACTAAACATCAAACTTTTCAACTCCGAATTGAATACTTTGGTGCAGAGTAAAGACTCAGCAATGTAGAGAGACCCTAGATTGTTTTAAAACAAAATAAAAATGAATAAAAATAAAAAAGGGCTGGTTAGAGATAAGCTGGGCATGATGGTACATGATCGTAATTCCAATATTTGGAAGACTGACACAGGAGGATCACAAGTTCCAGGCCAACTTCAGCTACTTATTGAGACCCTAAGCAACTTAGGGAGATCTTGTTTCAAAAAAAGTGGGGGGGTCTGGAGGGATAGCCCAGAGGTAGAATGTCCCTGAGTTCAATTCCCTATACCACACTACACACACACAATAACAACAAAAAACAATAACAACAACAACAACAACAAAAAACAAGACCAAAAAAAACAAAAAAACAAAAAACAAAAACCAACAGTAGGCATTGCCTTTGGTTGGCTTCTCCCAAAGCTTGTTTGAAACAAGGTTTGGAGGTTGTTCCAGGGAGCACCTATAGGAGAATTGGAGAAATAAGAAAAGGGAGAGAAGGCAGCCAGCACAGCGAGAGCTCTTAAGCAGGTTCTGTGTGGGCAGCTGAGGCTCCCCGTGCTGTTTTCCAACTCTGTTTCAGAGTCGCCCTGCTGGGAGGTAGGGCATTGGGCTATTAATTTACTGCCTCCTGTGTCTGTGTTCCAGGGCTCCTCCTGGAAGCCTCTTTCCCTAGCACTTATACTGACAATGGTCAAGAGAGTCTTGCTTCCCACAAGAAGACCTCTTTGGTGTGCCTGGGACCAGAGTCAGTGGGGCTATGGAGGGGTCTGGGTGGACTGCTGGCTTCTCGGCTTATACTCACTCAGAGAAAAAGTAGAAAAGAAGGCAAGCTGAGGTGCTCTGGCTCTGCACGATGTTATTCTAGCATGACAGGCATCACTCCTCGATTCTTATTCTTTTTATCTATAGCTTGGTCCTCTCCTATGGGAAGAATAGGGTTGAAAAGTAAGTATCGAATCTGAGACCCTCAATGCAGGATACCCTCTGCTTGACCCACCAAAGCCACTGCCTACTTTCTCAGCCGATTCTTTTCCAGGGCTGGGGGTGTTAACTGCTACCCTGGTGGACTTCCTGGCCCTCTGGCTTCTGGGGGGCTTGGGCAGTGGAAGGTTCTAGAGGAGACTGGGAGGAGGATAGTTGGGCAGTGAGTATGCTTGCCCCACCACTTTCATTTGCCAGGGTGCGGTCAGTGATCTGCCACCCTCCTAGAAGCTGCTGAGATGATAGGAGGCCTTCTGCTATGGCCACAGCTGCCTTCTCCAGTTTCTCATCCCTCTGTCTTCTTGGACCTTCTGACCCAGGACACTACATGTTTCCTGGTTTGTTTCCTTAAGCACTGCCACACCTGGCAACTAACTCATTAAACTCTCGGAGTCCTCATTCATGCAGCCCCTGTTTGCTGCTAGTACCTTGCCTGCGTTTCACCTTGGAGGTGCCTGCCCCCCAAACAGAGCTGGATGAACTGAGACGCTTACAGATATTACGAAGATGTGAGGCAATGAAGCATAGGCTGTACTTGAGCCCTGAGGATGCTTGGCAGGTAGGATGCACTCACAAAAGGAGTTGGCTTAGGAGGGGTGTCTCAGGTGGTAATTACTAGTATGGTTTCTTTTCTGCTCTTTTGAGTAGTGAGTTAAAAATTGGAAACTGCTGTATTACGGTCATGTATGCAGTTAAGTATATTGTATTTAACACCATAAGATGAAATGATACGGAATTTGGAGACATGAAAGGGTACAGTGTGTCCATCTGGAGATTTCAGGAATTTTTCTCTTGTATTCTAATTTTACATAAGTATTTTTTTCTTCATTTCTTACATGCCTCAGCCCTCTAGCAGATTTTAAGCCACTTTTATGCACTTTTTAAAGCTGCCATGAAGGGCATTTCAGGCTGCTTAGAAAAAGGCAGTGTGGCAAGAGAAAAACTCATTCTTGCCTGCATTTGCAAAGACCATTGTGACTCAGGCACTGTGCTATGCACCGAGGACCTATTAGTGGATAGTAGCCGATCACTACTTTCAAGGAAATCACAGCGGAGTTGAGAAGATAAGGGTTCAAACAAGAATTGTTGGTATATGACTGTGGCATATGACAAATTGAATATTTTAAAGTATTATTGGTATCCAGAGAGGGAGTGGTACACAGTTTAAATGAAGTTGTCCTCTAGTCTGTCGAGAAGAGGCAGAGAGGTTGGCGAGTGATGAGAAATGTTTCATGCAGCAGGTGGCCTGGAATTGGTTCCTGAAGGGTGGTAATGAGCTCATCAGGGAGGAAGGGAGAAGGGCGTGAGAGAAGGGGTGGAGTTTCCTGAGGTTGCAGAGATTCTGAGAATCATATGATTTGGCCAAAATTCTGAAGGTATTTGGAGGAATGCCTGGTCTTCAGGGCGAGGATAAAATGCTACTCTAATCCTTAATACCCATTGTCACTTAAAATAATACAGATTGTACACACTATCAAAATATTAGAGGCATCTAAAAAAGACAAAAACAGAGCTGGATGTGGTGGTGCAGGCTTCTAATTCTAGAAATTGGGAGGCCGAGAGAGGGGGAACTCAAGTTCAAGGTCAGCCTTAGCAACTTAGTGAGGCCCTCAGCAACTTAGCAAATCCTTTTTGTAAAATAAAAACTAAAATAGGGCTAGGGGTTAGCTTGGAGGTAAAATGCCCCTGAGTTCAATTCTCAGCACCCCAAACCCAAGCAACCCAAAACTATGTTTTAAATAATCTTAGCTGGACATGGTGGCACATGCTTATAATCCCAGCATTTGGGAGACTGAGACGGGAGGATTGCAGTTCACAGAAAGCCTCAGCTGCTACTTAGTGAAGCCCTTTGCACCTCAGGGAGACTCTTTCAAAATAAAGAATGAAAAAATAGGGCTAGGGGTATAGCTCAGAGGTAGAATTCCCTTGGGTTCCATTCCCAGTACCACACACACAAAAAAATCTTTAGACATTTAATGGGAAACGTACTGTTAGACCTCATATAACAAATATTCTAAATATGGAGCAATGCATGTTTTAAATTCATGAACATCTCAAAGTAGGGAAATAGACCCACTGGTATCTTTTCTTAGTGTGTCTTTGCTCAGATTTGTGTACATTTAACACCAAACTTATCACTATATAATTACCTTTTATTATGATAGAATTACCTAAAATATGGAAATATGATGTGTTTCTTGGTTATATGGTATATTGCCTTTGCGATAACTAATGAGTATCTTAGCATCTATATTTCAGTTACCTATCGAACAAAATATATCTGATACCCACACCACAACAGATCCTGGTGCCTTATTTCTTCTAATTATTTTAGTCCCTAAAACCTTAGGAATCAATAACCTTATTATTCTAAAGTAGCCTAATTGGCAGAGACTGTCTTATTGACACCACAGTTGTGGACAGATGGATTTATGAGCGCTGATTACTCAGTAGGACGCTGCTAAATAAGAATTCTCATCATGAGCAAAGCGGTTGACTGGACTACCCAAATATCATAATCAGAAGCTTTGTGAGAGGAAACCCTTAAACTGGCCATAATATAGGTCCTATGATTGCTGAGAAACTAGAAGTCTCATGACTTGCAGCACCAAGGAAAAAATCTAGTCAAGTCTCATGGAATTCAAAGTCTAAAATGTTTACTCCCGGTCGTGCAGGGTGTCACTGTCTCTTCGTATAACCTGTTTTTGCCTTCTCAAATTTGCTACCCTGCTCCATTTCTGGTTTAGCGAGCTCTTGCATCTGGAGTAGTAGTAACAAACTACTCCAGAACTTCCTGGCTCACAACAGCCACCACCTTTTAGCAGCCTCCATGAGTCAGTGGCCTGACTGGGCTCAGCAGGGCAGTTCTGCCCATTGTGGGATTGGTTGGGGCTGTGGTCCTGGGGGAGGAGGTGAGATACTCTGGGATGCTGAGCACAGCTCACTGGCTTGGTGACCAGAGGAGCCAAGTTAGATGGAAACGGAAGAACCCCTGTTCTCTTCCATGGAGCCCCCCTCCATGTGGCTGGGACTTCTCACAGCCTTGGGGCTGGCTTCCAAGAGGAGCATTACCAATGTGCCAAAGTAGAAGTTGTCAATTTCCTTAAGACCAGGGCTTAGCAGACATGGAGGACCACTCCCCCTGCATGACTCCTTGCCTTTGAGTAAAGATGGAAGCAGTCACAGAGGGTAAACAGCCTTGCTGTCTTACAGAAAGAGAGACCTACAACCACATTTCTTTTTGCACATGGTCCAACATGTCCTTCAGCCCCTGCTATTCCTGGAAGCTTTTAGTTAAGTGTTCATGATCAATTGTCAATAGCTGCTGTGTCTCTTAGTTCAAATGCTCCCAAGAGACACTTGTGTTGGGTGCTGGCTGTCCAGTCTTGAGTGACTAAAGGTTTTCTTTGAGAGGCTAGGGTGAGGCATGCTGTCTCAAAAGTGCCATGCTTAGTATCGGTGGTGGCAGGTGAGTTGAGAAGGTTAGTACACTGAGCATTATTTGGAGGAACTTCTGGTGCCTGCCCATCCCATGGGCTGTTTTCTTTTCCCTGGAAACTTGTCTTTCATTGGTCTAGAGCTCAGCTTGACATTTTCTGCCTTCCAACCTTTTTTTTTTTTTTTTTTTTTTTTTGCGGTACTAGGGATGGAACCCGGGGCATTCTACCTCTGAGTGACTCTCCTAACCCTAATTTTTATTCTTTATTTTGAAACAGGCTCTCACGGAGTTGCAGATAGCCTCACTAAGTAGCTGAGGCTGGCCGTGAACCTGCAATCCTTCCTGTCTCAGCCTCCCGAATGCTGGGATTGCAAGCGTGCGCCACCACGCCCGACTTGCCTTCCAGCTTCCTCTTCAGTCCTGTCTCCCTCATTCTCTAGCTTCGCTTTTATTTCATTATAGGTTTTCCAGGACCTTTGTCTCCTGGCTGCTCTATGTCCCTCCATGTTTCTGAAACAGAAGTCTCCCTTCTCTCGCCTCATCTCTGTCTGGTAACTTCTAACTTACCACATCTCAGCTCTAATATCACTTCCCGAGGAGAGCATGGAAGCCTCGGGATTAAATCTTACCCCCTATTCCAGCTCCTTTTCCTTCATCACACTAACCGCCCGATGCAACTTTATACCCGTGTGGCTACTCCATCACTACCTGCCTCCCACCAAAGGCTTTCGAAAGCAAGAGGATGCACCTGTCTTCCTCAGGGCTGTAGTGGCTGCGCATCGCTCCGGTCAGGTACTAGCAATTGTGTTATTTACATCAATTGAAAATTGGAGGTAGTTGCCTTGAGAAAGAAAGGATGAAGGGAAGGAGTATATATCATGATGGGAGAAGTTAAGAGTAGCCCTGTTTCAAGGACTGTCAGGATAGAGTTTCATGGGGAGTCCTCTCCCATCCAGTGGTGATAGCCTGGGAGTCACTGAAGCCCCATTACGAAGAACATAGTGGTGGAAGATGCGTGGTCTTTTTAAATGTAACAGGAATGGCTGCTCAGAGATGGATCATAAGTACCCGATTAAAAGCCAGCAGTTTGTCTCCTGCCATCCTCTGGCCATATATCTCTATACTCAGAGATCTCAGCGATGGCCAAACTTTGTGACTGTCAGGCTAGAACTGCTCATCCCATTCCTGTCTAATCTCCCACCAAGCCAGTATCATATTTGACTGTAAGCCAAAGATTGGTTAGATTACAGTCTAGGATGTGATATGCCCCGTGAGCCTAACTTTAGGAGATCACTTTTAGAACTTTTGTTCTTTTGTGGCATGCTATTTACACATATATGTATATATATATATATATATATATGTACACATATATACATATGTACACATATATACATATACACATATATATGTACACATATACATATATGTACACACACATAATCTATCTCTCTCTCTCTCTATATATATATATTTAGTAGAAGAATCAAAATGGCAGAAGGGACCTAGAAAGAAGACATAGGAAATAACTGAAAATAACTGTGTCATTCAAAGATCCTGTACTTGGAATGCTAGGAATTTTCAATCTGACATAAAAGATGAAGGCCAGTATTTCAGTTCCTTTGTTTTACTGAAATAATTTCATTCATTTAATATGCATTGAATACTCAATATGTGTCTCAGTGGCAGGTGTAAAAAGGAGTAAGAGTTGGTATATGATCCGGAAGTTTATACCTACTGAGCCAACAATACAGCATGCACATGCCATGTGGGATCCTCATGCCTGGGTCGGAGCAAGAGAGAGCATCTAAGACCCGAATGGGCACTGGAACAGTCACGGCACTTTACACAGGGGCCAGCATTTGGACTGAATGTTAATGGTTTGGCAAATTGAAACATTATACACAAGAGCTGTGTGTGGTGGCACAGCCTATAATCCCCGCTATTCAGGGGGCAGATGATCCCAGGTCAACCGGGGCAACTCAGATCCTATCTTAAAGTAAAAGAAAAGGACATTCCAGGCTGGGGAAGCCCCATGTATGAAAGTTGAGGTGTGAAACTGAGCAAAGAACACTTTTTTGCTGTCCAAACACAGAAGATTCACACAGGTAGGGATGGGAGGTTTCACGGCAGAGGCTAAAGCAAGGGGATGGCTGAGTTCCCTGGAGCCCAGTGCCGGGTTTGGATACTTGCAAACAGGGGAACATGAATTATAAAGCCCATGATGTGGGGCATTATTTCTTCTGCATTTGGCAAAAACGTTTTGATGAGGTAGAAGATGGAGCCAGTAAGGGCACCTGGGAGACTGTCTTCATCCCCAGAGGGGAAGCAAAGGCATTAAGAGGAAGGAAAGTATAAAGAATAGAGTTCAGAGGAAGAACTCATGGGGTTCCCTGTCTGGATTCACAGTGGGAAAGGTAGCTCATGAAGAGACAAAGGGATCTTCTTGGATGAATGAAAAATTATTTTCATGATCACCAACACCAAGCTTAGAAATAGATAGGCATACCAAGGTTGAGTGGACTAGAAGGACAAAATATCTTAGAAACTGTAGTAGATGACTGAATTGGTTGGAAGTTAAAGACTGGATGGAGATGTCAGAAGCTATTGGACTAAGTAACCCAGTAAACACAAATTTAGTTTTATGGAACATTTGTATTTGCTAATTTTCTGTTACTGTGACAATATACCTTCAGTAATCATCTTTGGAGGAGAAAAGGTTGGTTTGGGCTCACAGTTTTAGGGATTTCAGTTCATGTGCGTTATCTTGGCAGGGAGTGTGTGGTAGAGAAAACTGCTCAATATGGTGGCGGGGAAGCAAAGAGAGAAACAGGAAAGGGCCAAGGTGCTGATCTATCCTCTCAGGGGGTGCCCCCCACTAGGTCACATCTCTCAATAGGCCAATCTGAGGACCAAGCACATGGGCCTCGGATGGGGGCGTTCAAGATCTAAACTATAGCAGTATTCTAATTAGGAAAGTAGAACACCAGAATGTCTTCCCTTAGATATTGACCTCTAGTTCCTCAGCAGATGCGACTCCTCTATATTCAGAGCACATCTCCAGTTTAGCCTGTGCCCATGTCCTTCAGCATTCCCCTCTGGCAAAGCCACCACCCTCCTTTGCCTGGATTCTAGCTCCTTCTAGTGAGTCGTCTCATTGGTACCCTCACCTGCAGTGTATTCCTGATGCAGCGACCAGGGCAATCCCTCTAAAATATGTCAGATAATGTTACTCTGTTCCAAGCCTACGGTGGCTTCCTACCTCTTCCTGAACAGAAGCCAAGGTCCTTTCAAGGCCTCCAGGGTCTGGCACGGTCCCTTTCTCCTTATCTCTGACTTCATCTGTTACTGTGGTCTCCTTGGTTCACTCCTCCTTGGTTCATCCTCGTTCACGTTTACACACTGTTTCCCACACGCTGGGCATCGCTCCCCTCAGGCTTTGCCTGGAAAGCTCTCTTTGCAGTGTCTGTTAGACTTCTTCCCTTACCTCCGTGAAATCTTTGCCAACGGGATTTACTTTCCTGTGTCAACTTTGCCATCTGTGTGGTTCGTCCTCTGCCCCCTTGTTTTCTCCATGGCCTTTAGTATCATCTAGTATTCAGCCAATTTCCTTATCTGTGTTGTCAGTCTCACACTATTCCGTGATGGAATTTCCCTGAGAAAATAGATTTCCGTCTCTCTTGTGCACTGACATCCTCAATGCCTAGAACAGGGCCAATGACTCGGTTAAACTTTTGTTGAATGGATGGAACGGATTCTGTTAGGAACTCCTCTGAGTTGTGGAACTGTGGACTTCCTTGAGATCGGCTGTCAATGTCTCATTTCTGCATAGTGCATTTAAAAAGATGAGAGGAGGGGGTGGTGCAGAACTGTTTCTGGTTCATTTAGCTGAATCTCCACTTCAGGCCTTCAGAATTCGTGCCGTTCTTTCCTGATTACTACGGTTATTAATTGGATGCTATTTGAAAATTTGGCCTTTAAACACGCAGCTGATGCTTGAGGAGATTATACTATACAGGGTACAGAAATTGCTGGGGCTGGCTGCAGCTATTCATGGCCAATTAAGGAACAGTGCTGGCCAGACAGGCAGGGTGGGTGCGGTTTGTGTGAATCCTGGTGACCATGGTTCACATTTCAGAGATTAGCTGGCAGGGCTTCCTTCTGCAAAAGGAATCTTGGTTTGGTTACCTGGTAGGTGCTTTTATAAATGAAAAGAATAAGCAACCTCGAGGGATTGAACCCAGCAGGGGAGTTGGAGAAAGGGATGGACCTAATGAAGAAAAAAATAACTTCATTTGGGAGTGTTTGCCTGAGAAGTCCCTCTCAAGTTTGCTTTTTGTTTTACTTGGTATCACTTTCATTTCTTCCCAGGGGATGCAGATGTCTTTTGCAAGAATTCATGCAGAAAAACAGGCTGTAGGAGGCAGAAGTGAATTCTTTAAAGTTTGAAAAGTTCTCAAAGGACAGAATTTCCCAGAGAAGCCAGGCGATGTCAGATCTTTAAGGCTGATATTTGGGAGAATTTCTGTGTTCCCTACAGTTCCCATTCGTGTGTGTGTGTGTGTGTGTGTGTGTGTGTGTGTGTGTGTGTGAAGAACACACTCACAGCCAGATTCCTTTTTGCATTTTTACTTGGGGCTTGTAAAAGAATTTCAGACAGGAGGGAAATAAGACACAAAGGAACCTGAAAAACATCGGATGAGGGCCTTTGCTTAATTTCAGGGTGAAACAAGCCAGAGGAAAAATGTTTTGTCTTTTTTTGGCTTATGAAAATACTCAACAGCCCTTGTTTTCGGATTCAGCATCGAAGGGGTCAAAAGAAAGTTCAAATAAAATTAACTCCCAGAGAACAAGGCTGTACACATACATAGCCAAAAGTTCATTCACGTGACATTTCCTCCGGCTGCTGCCTGGTGTCAGTTGGAAGGATGTTGAAATCAATGACAGAGCCGCTTTCTTGGCCGAAAAGGGCCCAGGTTTCATTGGGCGTGGAGCCTGGGGTCAGAAGGCACCGGAGGAGTATCAGAGGTGGAGGCTTTATTCAGTTTTAACATAGCTGAGTTGGCCTGCATTCTTGTCCTCTTTAAAGAGGACAATGCATGGGGGTAACTGCAGCAGCGAACTTGGCGTCCAAAGGCGAAGATGGACGAAAACAGAAGTATTTCTTGGGTGAGTTTTGTGCTCAGAAGCCGGAAACTGGAACCACTGCGTTCTAAGGGAAGTCCTTGTCTCCCTACCTCATGCTTCGGAGAGGTCACTACGTTATAGACAGCGCGACTCTTGGAGTGAATCCTCCACTCTCAACAAAGAACGTCAATGTTTATCTTTGAAAAAATAAAAGATGTTTCTTTAGCATTTTTTATTAAGAAAGACTATTGTGCCCTACTTTTTTTCCTTCTGATTTGCTTTTATTTTTTGACAAGTTCCCTTACTCTAAAAATATGTAGGTCTATAAAATTTCTAAATTCATAATAGTCACTGCTATCCAGCTGATAAAATTACCAAGGTTCTTTTGTGTGTGTGTGTGTGGGGGGGGGTACGGAGGATTGAGCCCAGAGTCATTCTACCTCTGAGCTACACCCTCAGCCTTTTTCATTTCTTTAATTTATTTTTGAAGCAGGGTCTCCTTAGGATGCTGAGACTCTTGCTATGATGCTGAGGCTGACTTCGAACCTGTGATCTTCCTGTCTCAGCCTCCCAAGGACTGGGAGTACAGGCATGGGCTGCAACTGCCATTCCCGGCTAAGGTTCTTTATTCTTGTCTTCTTTTCTGTGCCGTTGCCTAGTGTTTCTAATTATCTTTCCTTGGAGGGTGGGGAGGGTAATGAACATGCAGCACGAATCAGTCATATTCTGTCCAGTTGCCCATCCACTGTCCGTTGTTCCTTCAAGCTGTCCACTTGTCCATCTAGCCAGGCACCCACCCATCCAGTATCCATCGATCTTCTATGATGGCTAAGCAAGGATCTCTTTCATCAGAGAGTCTAGATCAAGTAATAGGTACTTATTATGGGAATAATGTTAATATTAAGTGAATTATATCTTGGAGAGTCTTGCATTCTTGGGTATTTCAGAAAAAGCTTCTAGAAAGAGGAGAAGAAGAGTACTGTTTCAGCTACTCCTGGAAGAACAGTCAACTGGGTGAACTGTGCGTGTTTGGGCTTGGATGTGGCTAAGGGGCGAGGAAGAGCTTTCAGAAGAAACTCCGTGTTCTACAAGTTATATTTTTGTGCGAGGTGGCATTTCTGAAATTTTTGTAAATTTTAAACGCCCTCCAAACAATTTGAGAATAATTCGATCAAAATATGGTGGCTATTTCTATTTACCAGCTAATATGGCGCCACCTTGTGGCCACTCTAAGAACAGAATTTTGAGTTCCCTAATCCCAGCCTACTTCAAAACTAGTTTTAATATGTTGGGGGACTTACATTCATTCAGATATGACTCTTTTATTATATTACTTCAGATTCACATCAAAGTTTACAAAATATGATAGTTTCATAGCAGTACTAGGGATGTTAGGATGGAATTAAGTATAGTTCAGGATGCTCAGAATGTACACTCAAGACTAGGAATAGATAGGAGATGAATTGGAAAGGGAATCAGGGGCCAGATCATCAGAAGCTTGTAAACAGTGATAAAAGACACACCTGGGCAAATTACAATTGTAAAGAGCTTATTTGAGCCGACAAAAGCAGAAGTTAGGCTGTATGTATTTCAACTGTCTGTGGTACATTTATCCTTCGTTTTAGACTTTGGCTATATACAGTATAAGCTTTTGTGATATTAGAGTGCTTTTGAGGTGTTTTTTGTTGTTGTTTACAAAAGGTCCATTAAGCCAGTGTGGTGGTGCACTCCTATAATCCCAGTACTCGGGAGGCTGAGACAGGAGGATTGCAGGTTCAGTGCCAGCCTCAGCAATTTAGCTAGGCTCTCAGCAAGGTAATGAGATCTTGTTTCAAAATAAAATAGAACTGGGAGTGTAATTCAGAGGCATGTCCCTGGATTCAACCCCCAGTAGCGCGTGCACACACACACACGCACACACACACCTTATTTGGGAAGAGATAAATAAACATGGCTTAACTAGCAATAAGATAGGTTGGGTAGAGCCTCAACCCAGACTTGGAGTGTAGGGCTGGGGAAAAATTTGATTAAGGAATCACACTTGGGGGGATTGTCATCAAATTGATTGAGGGAAATCTGAGTTGGACAAAGTTAACGTGGCTGCTTCATCCTGGGATTTCAGAAGCCTTAATGGCATTAATGTGTGTTAAAGTTGCCAGATGCCCTGAAGTTGTTTCACCACCAAAGAAACATTGTTCTAGAACTAGTTATTACTGATGGTTTGGCTGGGGATCAAGAGCCCAAGGAATGTGTATCTGTTACTTATTGTCACACTAATGCTGCATAACAAGCAGCCACAGCACTTCCCTGGAATGCAATAATACACATATATTCAGCTCAGACGTGTGAGAGGTTCTGCTGATCTTCGTCTGGGCTTGGCTTATTTCACCAAGGACTGGGTCTTCAGTCCTCTGAGGCTTGGGAAGGCAGCTCTGTTGATCTTGGTTGGGTCTGGCCATGTGTCTGGGGGCTCAGCTGGCAGTGGCTGATCTTGGGTGGCTTTAGCTAGGGAGATGGAGGTGACACTCTCTACTCTGTGTCTCTCATCCTTAAGCATGCTAGACCTAGCACATTCTTATTCTCTTGGGTATGGCACAGAAGGAAGAGTGGAGGCAAAATCACCTGCTTTTAAGCCTTCATTGTGCTGTGTTTGCTAGTATTCCATTGGCCAGGGGCAGTCACGGCTAATGGCAGAGCAGGAGGGCATTTCAAGATTCTGCCACAGATGGGGTGGATATAGGGTGGAAGAGAAATTAGAGTTTTTTTCTGCAATCAGACCCTAGAACGCGATGTAGAAATTGCTGGGTGAGGTCACAGTCAACTGAGCAAGGAATATGGTCAGAATTTTCTCTATGCCTTGGCTTTACACTAAACTTTAAATTCTGGTAGGCAGCCTCACAAATAGAGACCTGGCCATTTCAAGGAAGAGAGTTCACGTTCTCTAAAGGGCTTTTATTGTCTTTCTATGGAATCATCCCATTCAGGGATGAAAAGATTATGGACATTGTCTAGTTCTACTTGTATCGTGTTGGAAATGAGAAAATGGGCCCAGAGAAGATAATTGGCCTACTTAATTCCAAACAGCTAGCTAGAAGCAAATCTGGGTCTCAAGTCTAGATCCTTCCCCAAGCCATTGGGTTTTAATAGCCTCAGAGAAGCTTTGCAGGAAGTAGAAAAGACTGCAATAGGTTTTTAATCATGAACTGAGATATAAGCAATTTTTATTTTATTTATTTTAAATTCTTGATGGTATTGGGAATGGAACCCAGAGACATTCTACCTCTGAGCCACACTCCCCGGCCTATTTTTATTTATATATTTATTTATTTATTTTAATTTTGAAACATGGTCTCACCGAGTTGTGAAGGATCTAGCTAAGTTGCTGAGGCTGGCCTTGAACCTGCAATCTTCCTGTCTCAGCCTCCCAAGTACTGGGATTACACCCTGCTAAGAGTGTAGACATGATTTCCAGGATGTCTTTGCAAGGGCAAAGGGCAAGGATAGTTCACCACTGATTGGTTACTGAGCACTGCGGCTGGAGATCTTTGGTAATTTTTTGTTTGTTTGTTTTAAGAATTTTTCTCTCCTCCACCCCTTCCTTCCCCCAAGGAATTTATGCTGAATCAGAGAAGTCAACAGAGGGCGTCTGACAGGAGAGGAAAGAATTTGTGTTGTATCTGCTACTTTGTCAGACAGCAGATAAAATTGTGAAGGCCGATCCAGCCTTCAAGAATAGCGGGTACATTAACACCTAATTTAGCTGTCAGTGGTGGGGAACAATTTGTACTAGAGAAGTAAAATTGTGCTAATGAAATTCTACTCATTTAAGCACTATCAAATAAACTAGCTATTTTTTTGTGATGGAAATACTTCTGGAGTACCTCATATATTTTCCTGATTGAATAAGCAGAGAATAATTGAAATTTTCAGTCTCATCTTCTTAGAAGATTTTTTTTAAACTATGCAGTAACATAGCACCTTGCCTTCTAAAGAGCCACGTGAGTGAAGGCATTATTCCTTTTCTTATTTCCTTAGGGTTCTTGAAGTACGTAGGGCGACCTGCCGTTAAACTAAATTGGCTAAGTCATAGCTCTCTTTTACAAATTCCTGTGTTTGATTCACAGAGTGCTTCTTAATACACCTTTATTGTTGATTAGCAGTTGTATTTCAGGGCTGCTAAAATACAGGTTTGTTCTTAGATCATTCAATGCCCTTTCCCTGCTGTGTTGCACAATACAAGAAACTACATTTCCCAGGCTGCTTTGCCCTTGGTCAGTGGAGGGAGCAGCCAGGTGCCTGTCTACCTCTCTGCCTTCCTGGGTAGCTGTAGGAGGTGCATCTTTTTTCATGGCTTCTGCCCCCACCTACGCAGCAGCATGGCTATCGTCCCTGTATATCCAACTGCCCCAGCCTCTGGGCCCCGAACACCTCCTTCCTCCTCCTCCTTCCAATTAGACAGTTAGCAGCTCCGCCATTCATCACCCAGAACTTTTAGGTTTGAAAGACCTAAAGTAGTTTCTGTGTTCCATTTGACTGTGTTAACCATTTATTGAGATTGCCTTTCCTCCTCCTCCTCCTCCTCCTCCTCCTCCTCCTCCTCCTCCTCTTCCTCCTCCTCCTCCTCCTCCTCCTCCTCCTCCTCCTCCTCCTCCTTCTTCTTCTTCTTCTTCTTCTTCTTCTTCTTCTTCTTCTTCTTCTTCTTTTGCAGTTCTGGGATTGAACCCAGGGACATTCTACCTCTGAGCTACACCCCCAGCTCTATTTTTCTATTCTTTATATTGGAATGAGTTCTCACTAAATTGCCGAGAGTCTCATTAACTGGCCGACGCTGGTCACAAACCTGTGATCCTCCTGTCTCCGCCTCCCAAGTCCTGGGATTATAAGCGTGTGCCACCATGCCTGGCTTGAGGCTTCCTTTTCTTATAACTCTCTCTTCGCTTTCTTATTTGCTTCTTGCAGTTGACCGTGAGGACAACAACTACCAGGATGCCTCCTTTGCTTTTTCATTGGTTGAAAAGATGGAGATGCCACTGGTCTTAGGCAGGGTGGTTTGGAGAGTGGACCCTGGTGTTGGAATGTTGGGTACCAATGCTAGCCACACTGTTCTGTGCTTGTGGGACACAGGGCAGGTTTCTTAATCTAAAACTCACCTTTTTATTCACTTATAAAGTGAAAGTAATTATAGCACCTACGTTGTCTCATTTTGGGTTTCCTGGGAAGTTGAGTCCTAATTGGAGATCAGAGCGCAGAGGTTTATTCTGGGGTAACCTGGAGAGCAGCAACTGTGCAGGAGAAGGTCAGATTCAGAATGGGGCAGAGGGAGAAGCTGAGCGGAGATGCATCTCAGCGGGAACCTCAGTTTCCCCAGCAAGCTGAGATGCAGGCTGTGCCTTTATTCAGTGATGCCTTTATTCACTCATCAGGCACTTGACCTCGGCTGAAGCAGCTGTCTCTGGCCAAGGGCAGTCTCTGGGGAGGGCTGACAGCTGTGTCAATCAGAAGCCTGTGAAGTGGGTTAGCAGTAAAGTGGGCGGGGCAGGAGCATCCTCCAGGGCGGTCGCCCCCTGTGTCCAGGTGCGTAGTGTGAAGACAATTGGCTAACCTGAGAGAAGTGGTCACTTCCACGTGCCTGGCCCTTCGTGGTGCCCAGCTGCACTAGTTGCTGCCCATGAGTGAATTAAACCTAAGCGTTCCAATAAGCTGGCTTGATGATGGCTAGTTTCATCATTCTGAGTTTATACTGACTTCCTCTCCATAGGGAATGCAGAGGAAGTGGTCTGGGGATAAATGGGATTCTTTAGGCTTCCCCACATAAACTGTGAAGCACATTTGTACTTTTATATTACTGTAAACACAGTTTGTTTATTTGTACTGGGATTCAACTCGGGACGTTCTACCTCTGAGCTGCACTCCAGCCCCCCTATTTTATTTTATTTGCAAACAGGGTCTTGCTAAGTTATCGCATGCTGGCAACCCAGTACTGGAATTGTAAGCATGGGCTACCGCATCTACTAAAGCAGTGTCTGTAAATGTAATTTACTCAGAGGTCCTTTTCTTAGATCATTATTAAGGTACTAAAGGTACCTAACATCATATTTGATACAAATTAATATAGCTCCCATTCTTTTGAACTCTTTCTTATGTAACCATGGTGCTAACATGCACTGTCTCTACATTCATCAGGAGGCGTTCCAAGGTCCCGAGAGTCCCATTTTATGACGAGACCTGAGGCCAATCGGGTTAAGGGACCTGCCTCAGATCACCCATCCAAGAAGCGACAGAGAAGTCCTCCTGCCAGGGCTGCCAGCCTCACTGCGAGACTGCTTTTATCTACACACTCGAACGCTTTAAACGACAGGAGGGGAAGCCCTTCTCCTCTGAAAATAACTCTAGCAAAGTGTAGGTGTTGTTTTGGTAGAAACAGTTCAGCTGTTGCCATAAAAATCTTCCCCCAAATGGCTTTGTGCGAGCAAAGCTGTGCAGGCTTCGCTTTTATTTATGGTGGGAGCTGTATGGCTCAGCCACCACACAAATGATTTGTTTTCCCGGCCTCGTTGGCAAAGTGATGCAATTTCTGGATTTCCCTAACAGGGGAAAAAATCTAAACACATACATTTCTTTGTAATTAGATGTTTAAAGAGGAGCCAGGAGGAAAAGTCAAAACGGGTGTGTTTGCATTCAGCTGGCGAGACAGTGAAAAGGGGAGGGACAGGGTAGGATTCACTGGGTAATTTTTCTTCCTAATGCCTGGCTCTTTGCTCTTTATCAGGAATGAGTATTTTAATCAGCCAGAGCCCCGCAAGCAAGGTGAGCATTTGATAGCGTAGGTGGCTTTAGAGAACAGAGCAAAGCCAGCTACTATTTCTTTATATGGAGATAAAAGTAGCATCATCTCTTTTGCCAGAAAACAATAATTTTTCAGATTTTGCTAATGGTACTGATGAGAAGGCCAGAGAGCCGTGAGATCAGGGATTGATTCATGAGCGTCTGTTCTCAGAAGCCCTGTTTCTTTGATATGTTAGAACTAACTTGCACTGCTCGGAACAGAAACCCGTTATATAACAAGTGTCTTACGCACAGTAGAAGCTCATGGTAGAGACATTCAGATTGAAGCCCTCCCTGATCTCAGAGTGTGGTTAGGAGCCCGTGCCCAGCTTTCTGGCTACATCCTCATCATATAGCTTCTATTTCTATTACTCACTAGGGCTGGCTCGCTTTGGGCCAGCGTGTCCACGGTCCAGATGTGCATGCAGCAGGAAGGAATTAGAGAGAAGGAAGGAGCTATCCCAGTTGAGTCAGCTCCTTTGATTTCTGCAGTCTGCCTGGAAGTTTTATGAAAAACTTCAGTTTTTAATTCATATTTGGTCATGTATAACTAGCTTCGATGGAGCCTGGGGAATGTAGTTTTTAGTTGAACACACTCCTTGAATCAATTTGAGGCTTTCTTACAGTTGACGAAGAAGAAGGGAGTGGATATTCAGTGATATTTGACAATTTCTACTACACTTGGGATTGTAACACTGATGTTGAGACCAAAGTTTTAGAACTGTTGGTGTTGCCATTAAGAGGTACATTTTGACCAGGTGTGGTGGTGCACACCTATAACCCCAGTACTTGGGAAACTCAGACAGGGGGATTGCAGTTCAAGATCCTCAGCAACTTAGTAAAACCGTGTTTCCAAGTAAAAAGTAAAATAGGGCTACAAGTATAGCTCAGAGGTAGACTGCCCCTGGGCTCACTGTTCAAAGAAGTGAAATTTGTTGTTACCTTGATAATCCTCAAACTCTTCAGTTGCGTGTTGAGTATAGAGTCTACTCTGGCCTCCTTTATTAGAGGAAATTCTTTTCTGAGAAGCACATATTTTCTTCATGTCATTCAACTAATCTTGAGAAACTACTCTCTGCCTTGCACTGTACCAGATTTTAGCAGAGAGTAGAGCTACAGCAAAATTTCCTACGTTTAGTAGAATGGGTCCGTCCCTATCCTCATGTGAAGCCTATTAACACTTCCAGGAATCAGTTCTTTCTTTCTCTTTCTTTCTTTCCTTCCTTCTTTTCTTCTTTCCTTTCTTTCTGCAGAACCGGGGTTGGAACCCAAGGACATTCTAACTCTGAGCTATACCCCCAACCTTATTTTTTATTTTGAAATAGGGTCTCACTAAGTGCTGAGAGCCTCACTACATAACTGAAGCTGGCCATGAACCTGCGATCCTTCTGTCTCAGCCTCCCAAGTACTGGGGTTACAAGTTTCTGCCACCAGGCCCAACTAGAAATTAGTATCTTGAGAACCTAGTTTAGGAGTTTTAACCTGGAGGTGCTTATTGGTAAGGAACTGAGGGTGTCAATATCAGTTATATGTTGTTATGTAAAGACCTCAAGCTTCCTTTATTACTCTCAAATCCCTGGGTTGTCTGACTGGCTCTTGTGGCCTTGGCTGGGTCATGCTGACCACATCTGAGACCAGCTGTGCATTGGGATGCACCTCGCTGGTTTGGGCTGGGCATGCCCCCTCTGTTGTGTGTGAGCAGGTGTAGCATGTTATCAGTTAGGGCTCCAGGACTTTCTCTGTGTGGTTTCTCATCCAACAGGCTAGCCTGGGCTTCTCATGGTAGTTGCATGGTATTATAGAAAGAAGGAAATGCTTGGGGCTCTTCAAGGACAAGGCTCAGAATTAACACAGACTAAATTCTGTTTTTGTTTGCCTGCTGTTTTGTTTGTTTGGGGGTAGGTTGCTATATAAGCATGTCAGTGGAAGACCTGCATAAGTCAGAGAACCAGTATGTTCTGAATAATCAGTACATAAGGTTACAAAGAACTGTGTTAGTAAAAAGCCACTCAATATGCAATAGACCAATACATTTTAATGTACCAGAGTACAAAATGTTAATTGAGATGATTTTCATATTGTAACTAACCCTGGAGAAGCTACCACTTGTTGAATACTGATATAGAATCAAAGAAGAATATCCATAGTTACCTGGAAAAACTATTAAATTACTCACCGCTTTGCCGGGCGTGGTGGCGCACGCTTGTAATCCCCACGCTTGGGAGGCTGAGACAGGGGGATCGCGCAGGTTCGAAGCCAGCCTCAGCTACTTAGTGAGGCTCTCAGCAACTTAGTGAGACCCTGTTTCCAAATAAAATATAAAATAGGTCTGAGAATATAGCCTGGAGGTAGAAAGCCTCTGGGTTCCACCCCCAGCTCCACCAAAAATAAATAAATAAATAAATAATAAATTTCTCACCGCTTTTGTACCTGCATATCTGGGTGAGACAGGGTGTTGTTATGCATTTCAAGCAACCCAATATGAAAAGAGCCTAACTTCTGCTGGGGGTTTTAATTGGGGATACCCGCTCAAAAAGACTAAGAAAAAGAATAATGTGAGAAATCACGACTAAGAAGAGAGTGTTTTGAGTCACCCAAAGTTTGAGCCAATCATAGTTTGATTTTCCTTGTTTTAGTCTGCTTATACATGTGTGCAATATCAGAATAAGTCTATCAATACTTTTAGCAATTATAGTAGTCATTAGGAAGACAATTAACAATTATGATGGCCGATAGGAAGACTTTTAACAATTGTGGAAGTCATTAGGAAGATTTTTCCTTGTGGATTTTCAGACATCTGCCATGGGTGCTTTTCTTCTTACCCTACAGTTTGTTTCAGTCAGTGCAGAATTAGTGTTGTACCTTGGTTGATAAACTCTTAAATGTTGGGCATATGATGAGCCACAGGAACTGATACAATGGACACATAGCATACTGACCTCTATGTATCCAAAAGTCATGCAAAGGACATATATGACCTTTACTCAGAATGCCTAACACTGGCATGGCAATAGCCACGTGCTGGATGCAATTCTCAACAACCTTATGAGGTGGGTACTGTTGCACGCCCATTCTTAGTTCATGGAACTGGGGCATGAAAAGGTTATGTTCCAATGTTACACTGACCTGAGGTGTGTGCCCAGGCAGTCTGGCCTCGTGGTCCTGTCTCCTGCTCCTGCTGAAGAACTACCTCTGGAGGTGCGAGGACACAGTCCTTTGGAACATGGGAGAAGCACTGGTCTAATTTTGAAAAAATTCAAGAGTCCTGAGGATAATGGCTTGAAGTTTAGAAATTAACTTTAGACTCTTAGTACGTAGCTTGCTGTGGCAATTTACTGAGCTCTTTCTTGGAGGTACATTTGACATTCAAAAGCAATCAGATCGTATTATCTGTTCTTTGAGGGATTACTGGGCTCTGGGCATCTTGAAGGTTACATTTGCAATCAGCATTAATTTCATTGTTAACCATTTTTCTTTCATGTTAGTTTCAGGGTTGATTTCGGAATTGTGTCTCTTTCATTCTTTTTATTTTAATCCTCCTCTTCCTCCTCCTCCTCTTTTTCTCATCTTTCTCCTCTTCTTCTCTCTCATCTAAGTGGATTCAAGTAGAGCTCTAAATTTATGGGACTAGATGGATCAAGTCAAGTTTATTGTTCAGGAAGTCCTACTAGCCCATGCACAGAAGACATGGAGCATGGCTCTGCCTCACTGCTTCCTGACCTCACACATGTTGCCCTTCTGTCCTTCCTTATTTTAATCCACAGTATCCATTAAGTAGAGTGGAGTGAAGAAGGCCCACGACATTGATATGAAGGGACTTTCCAGTGCATTATATACCTCATTCCAAGATGGTCACAGCACATTAACTGAACAAACGCAGAGGTTTAAGGACAGGCTCTTGCCAAGTTGACACTGTTTGATATAATCCGGTCAGAGTGAGGCTTCTGACATCCCTACTGGAGGATTCTATATTGTTCTGTGTTGTCTACAAATCATTTAAAACCACCTTGCAATTAACCAGGTTGGTGGCTCTGATGCCTTGGGAATCACTTGTTTAAAATATAAAGACGCTGCACCACATTCAGAATTATCTTACGGAAAGTGAAGCAGAGGGCTGTTTGGATGCATTCAGGCTGCATTCTTCAGCCAATCCAAATCAAGGTATTGTTGGAATGATTAGCACGAAGGACACTTACTGCTTTATCCAGTTCCTAAAAGTTCCTTTTAGGTTGCTTCCTCCTCCTCCTCCTCCTCCTCCTCCTCCTCCTCCTCCTCCTCCTCCTTTTTCTTTTTTGGTGGTACTGTGATTGGACACAGAGACAATCAACCTTTGAGCTATACCCCCAGCTCTATTTTATTTGTATTTGGAAACTGGGTCTCACTAAATTACTGAGAGCCTCACTAAGTTGCCAAGGCTGGTTTTGAACCTGTGATCCTGCTGTCTTAGCCTTCCAAGTACTGGGAAGACTGACATGTGCCACCATATGCATCTCCTTTTGGAGTGTTTTATGTAGAGGATTGTGGATGATTTTTGTTCAAGTTATTATCTAAGAAGATATGGACATTATGTTTAGGTTTTCATGGCTAACCTATATTGTTAAGTATTATCTCATAGGATCAAAGCTTTCTGACAGACAAAACCTGACAGACAGCTACCGAGGCCTTTGACTCGTCATAGACACACACGACATCGACCCATCTAATCTCCCCATGCCAATTTCATACACATGTACCCTAAGCCGGGACCCCTTACATCGCCCCTGTTCAGCTTCGAAGCAGCTCGATGAGTCGTCGCCCTGATTCCTTTTCTATGGGTACATGTATGTATGCAATAATAATGGGATGACATTGATGTAAAATTGAGCTCATGTTAAATGTTTGTAAAATTGTAAATGTCAAAATGTATTTTCTGTACCTACCTTTGGCCTGACAGATGTCAGAAAGTTACTAGACAAAGGGGGGAATATGCCAGTATTGGGAGTGACCTAGAAGATTTGGGAAAGCTTTGATTATTAATATATTTCAAAAGAAAATAATTGGTATATTTTAAAATAGTCGTGTTAAAATGGAGGTAGACATGGATAAAGAAAGGACTTGGTTTCTGCCTAAAACAGGCAGCTATTCCAATGTAAATCAACCTAGCTCAAAGTAATGAACAAGTCAATAGAGGAGAGCTAGGGCTTCCTCTTTCTAAAGACAGATCTACATGTTGATCTAGGGAGGATGGGGCAGGGTTTGACCTTGCCCTTCATGAAAGGAGACACCTTACCACACCTTGCTAGGGGAGGTACCTCACAGGGATGTTCTCTATGTCAGAGTCACGCAAACAAGATGGAGGTCATGGGTATAAAAAGTCTGGTCCACGTGTAAGCCCTTTGGTGTACTCATTCGAGTCATCCCTCATGCCATCTTGGCATGGGGCTGTATTTCTATTTTCTGTATTTCTATCTTATCTAATAAACTTATCTAATAAACTTATCTAATAAACTCCTTTAAATCTTCAAAAAAAAAAAAAAAAGAAGATATGGTTACATACCCCTGTATTTTAAACCATACTATTTAGAACATGGCCTTAAATTGATCCTCGGCACATATTTATTGATTGAAACATTAGAGCAAATTAAGTGCTTTCAAATACAAGTCAGAGATAACTGGAAATAGAGTCCCTCTCTTTGTTAGCAAGATGACATTCTCTGTAAATAAAATATATGTATATGCTATCCATGATTAATATAAAATTATTTATATTGCTTGTGATGTAAAAAGAAAAAGGTAATCTTTTATTTTTATACTTTAAAATAAATGATGAGATTTGCCATGTTTTCATGTGAAGAGAGAAATCTTCCTAATTCCCAGGCCTCAGGAAGAGCAAATTTTGGATATAATTAAGACTCATCAATGTGAACAATAAATTAATCTACATTTAAAGGTTCTACTGATTATTTGATGACATAATTTCCCAGTGCTTTGATTACATTTTTCCTGATGCCTTTTACATTATATGAATTCTTCAATTTATGTGATTCATGTGAATCCTTATTCAGGTGATTTTATTTGCTATGGCTCCTCTATATACAGTGAGCCCAAGAATGCAGAAAATTCTGTATTAGCCACATTAGAGACGCCTGTTAAACAGAAGTTTAACAGGCTTCAAAGTGAATGAAATTGACTTCATCTTGCTCAGCATCCCTACTTCCATCTTTAAGGATGATAGCCAGACATGGTGGTTCTGGCTTGTAATCCCAGTACTTGGGAGGTTGAGATAGGAGTATCGTAGGTTCACAGCCAGCCTCAGTTATACTTAGTGGGGCCTTTTGCAACTTGTTTCAAAATAAAAAATAAAAATATAGGGCTGGAGTTGTAGCTCAGAGGTAGGATGCCTCTGGGTTCAATCCCTAGTAGTGCAAAAAAGGATGATAATTAAATAGTAAACAGTAATATTAAATGTTACAGATGCAAATAGGGAGCCAGATATTAAACGTGGCCTGCATGGCTGGAAAATTAATCACAATTTTCGCTATTCAATGTGATGACTTGTTGAATTGCTCATGGTTAGGAAAAAGAGGTGAACATATTGCAGGCAGAAAATTTGAATGTCTCCACATACTAAAGCTGCCTTAAGTTCTGTGAATCCAAGGGACTGCTGCTCCATTCAAAACCTAGACTCTATTAACCTGGGTTCATTACTGTTTGGTGGCGTATTAGACACCACCATTGTTTGCAGATTTGATCCCATGGTTCCATGGTGCATTTTATCTGGTTGGTAGAGAACTGTGGCCAGGGTAGCTCTTTAATAGAATTGCCATGACCTACTTAGATGCAGCCTGTAGTGAGTTGTCCTCCTCTGCCCTAGACTAGGTTTTGGAAAACAAATCTAGCTGGGAGTGTGGTTTGGATTGGGGGATAAAATCAGAGATAGTGATGATAGTTTTATTTACAAGGACATGGACTATGTGTAATCACTCGTCAGGATACACCTGGTTCCTGGCACAGTGCCGGGGCCTGGTGGGCACTCAGTAAATACACATTGAATAAATTGGGTTACTGACATTTTGGCATTATATATAGTTATTATATATTTTAAGTATATATATTTAATATATAAAATTACTATATATGTATCGTGTGTGTGTGTGTGTGTGTGTGTGTGTGTGTGTGTGTTAAAGCTTTTTTTAAAAAATCAAATCCATTTCAGTTCTTGGAGCTGAGAAAGACACAAAGATTATCTTGGCGTCAGTGGCTAGTCTTTTATAACAGTGATTTTTTTGACAAAGAGAGTTCCAGGCCTTTTCAGAAAGATAAAAAGATAAAAAGATGGGGCCGACTTCTGCTCCTTTCTTTTTGTTGTATCTGGATGAGAAAGAGAGCTTGCTATGGCTTAGAATACGGAGAGGCTACTTGAAAAACAGTTTCTTTCCAGGCTTTAGGGTTGGAGGATTAGAACATACTATGAAGTAAGGTTCTTTCTCTGGGTAAATTACTGGCATCTTGAAATAGCTTGAACAGGACTTTGAGTGTGGCAGGCCTTGAGAGAGTTTGCCGGACAGCGGCCTCCAAGTTGAGTGACGGCAGAAATTGGGGGTGACTTTGAAAAGCAACTCCACCAGTGACTTCCAAGATGGGAAGGCAGCTGGCATGGTCTCAGCACCTGCTGTGTGCAGGCCAGGAGCTGGACATAAGTACCAGTTGTTTTTGCAATAGCTTTTATTTGAGAGATCTTAAATTTTTATATAGATTTTCCAAATAAGGAAATTGAAATCTATAAGGTTTACAATGAATCCAAAGCCACAATAAATAGGGGTGCATCATGTGGCCGTGAAATTACACTTCTTCGAACCGAAAACCCAAATTCTTTCACAGGATGAGCAATTCTTTCTTGTAATCCTATCTTAGATTTAGCAGTTATCCTGAATGGTTTATAGTTTTTTTTTTTTTTTAATTTTTAAAGTTTAAAGGAAGAGTCCTGGTTTTACAGCGGAGGCCCTCAGGTTGCATTTGTGGACTGGATGTTTGGAAGATTAACTAGCGTGGTGGGGTGTGCCTGGGGGGCGGAGCGACCAGGTGGTTCTTGATACCCGAAGCGTGGCTCTTGGGTCAGCATCATCATCTACACCTGGGAGCTTGTTAGAATTGCAGAACCTCAGACCCCACAGCAAGCCCAAATCACAGTCTGCATTTTTAACCGTATCTGCAGGTGATCTGCTTGCAGGTTAAAGAAGCTCTGGTCTACAGTACTGCTATGACAAGACACAACCAGGGAGCTTGCTGAGTGGTTGCGGTAGTGTGGAGAAGCAGTAGTCCCAGGTACCAGCAGTAAGTTATTATCTTAGTTTATTGAGTATTATTGTGTACCGGATGAGCTGATAGGTCTTAAATATAGGTTTTATCAATATTTTTAGTAACCCTGTGAGTGGGTATAATTGTTCCTATTTTAGAAATGGGGAAACTGAATCTTTACAAGGTTAAACCATGTGTCCAAACCAGAGAGCTCCAGTGCTAACCCAGGTGTGTAGGATTCCAGTGGGACACTCTCAACAACTACAGCACGCAGCTGGCTTTTCGGAAAGGAGCTGCCCTTGCAGCTCGAGCATCACCAGCTCACAAATCCTATTCTGCCAAATAACTTTTCCTGGCTCTAAATGAAGACATATAAATGAACTTATACCTTTTGAATAGTACCTAGCGTTGCTTATGTTGGATTTTGTGTATTTTTTCCCCTCAAAATATAGACAAAATTAGATAAAATGACTTAGGAAACATTTTTATTGTTTTGTGACTTCTAGTTTTAAATATAAAGACCTTCTCATTTTATTAGTCATCATTAATACAATACAATTCAATAATAATGATAGTATTGATAGAATGCATTAATAATTACTGCAATTACTGCAATTAAAGGTGTTTAGTGCAGCCATGATGGAGAGGTAGAGGAAGTTGGTGAGCCTATTAATTCATGACGGTTTTTTGTTTATTGGTATGGTATTTTTTGTCAGTTTATTTTTTCATGATACGTTAAGTGGATGGTCTAGGCAGAGTTGGCTGTGTTCATTAGACCGTCATTTCCATGCTTTAAAATAATGTTCTTTTCTAATTTGCCCTTTGTTGCCTGAAACAATGAGCTGACTTTACTCTGAGAATAACAGTTTGTCAGCTTCATAACTGATCTTTTGCAAGAGTGCAGGGACCAAGGACACTGAAATGATTGTTTCAGTCTTTAATCCATAGACATTCAGGAGCCAGAAAAGCAAAAAGTATGGTGTTTTTTCTATGATTTGGGGACTTGGGAGAAAAGGAGGGGAAGGAAAGGAGACAGTGATCTAGCTGTACCCAAAGGTGTGTTGCTTCTCATGTCACAGCAAATGAAAACTCTGATGCTTTCTTAAATTCCCTGGTAGATTATATATACATTCTAGAGCTACCAAGTGGAACGATGCTGTTTGAATATAGTAAAGGAAATTGGAAAGGGTGGCATTTATCCCAGAAACACAGCCTCGTTCCTGTTCACTGGTCCTGTAAGTATTTAACTATAGCAGTATCAGTGTAAATTGTAGAAGTGCCCTGTACAGTATATGAAGCCATCTGTATCAACTAATTCTTTTAAAAAAAGCTTAAAGGACTTTTCTTTCTTGCAGTATTTATAAAATGTATTTATATAAACATATAAGGATGTGTGTATGTATCTATATATGTGTGTATATCTCCTTACTTTGCACACAGCTCTAAAAAGCAATTTTTTTTTTAATTAATAGACCTTTCTAGTGGTTTGCTGCTAAATATTTAACAGCTGACTCCAGAAAAGGGAGAAGGAGAAGCCTGGATTATTTTGTTTCCCAAGTTCTGTGGTGTAAATACTACCTCCTTAGCCAGCTTTAAGGTATATTCACCGAATGTAGAAAATGATTAGCCATTTCCCAAATATTAAGCCTCCTGAGAACAGATGCCCAATTTGGTGATAGTAAGAGAAAACCAGCGGGAAAATCAGAATATATCTCCAGCAAGTAGAGGCTAGCAAGGCTGAGGCCACAGTTCAGAAGCCATATATGGAACAGAGAGGTTGAAGTCCAATCCACGACCCCAGAGAAGCGGACCTTGTTGCTAGTTTGAAATTTCATTTCCTAGTTATGCAATATAACCCCCATAGGTTTTTTCTTTTTATAACTTAGGTTTTTATTGCATTTTCTATTCTTATAATTTGGGTTTATATTGCTTTTTAAAAACTTTTTTGGGGTAACAAATTATTACAAATGCGAATAATAAATAAACTCTTTTATTTATAGATTTAATTAACTTTGGAGACTACCTGTTGATTCTCTGATATGAAAAAAATTCAAAATATCACATTTGTATTCCTTTCCATCTCGCTCTGATCTCCTGATTGTGTTATTTTTAATATTAGCAGGATTTATAACATTTTCATTACACTCTGTGTACCATAAATGTTAGACTCTCAGTTCATATTTAAATAAATTAACTTTCAAAAACCAGAACAAAAGAAAATATCAAACCAGGAAGGATAACAAAAGGAAATAATAGAATTAAGAAAATTATTAGAAACAATAATAAAAGTGGGATAAGCTCACTTATTAGAAGGAACTATATATTGAATGAGTCATAAAGAACAGTGATTATAAGTAAATATAAACTAAAACTCAGCAGTGTAGTTGATATAAGGAAGGGAGAATACGTTTTTATTTTAGACTTTATGCCTTTTGTGGTCTAAACTTTTTCAGTAAACTTGTGGGACTTTCGCAGTGCATTTTTTTAATTTTTTTATTTTATTTTTTGTGGGTCTGTGGTTGGAACACAGGGGCATTCAACCTCCGAGCTACCCAACCTGCCCTATTTTTTATTCTTTATTTTGAAACAGGCTCTCACTGTGTTGCAGAGGGCCTCACTAAGTAGCTGAGACTGTCCCGTGAACCGTGATCCTCCGGTTTCAGCCTCCCGAATGCTGGGATCACAAGCGTGCACCAACACGCCCGGCTTTCGCAGTGAATTTTTAAGGTATCCCAGACTATATCTGCTTGTTCTAATGAGACACAGCTGCATCTTCACTGTAAACTGTGACACTCTTGCTGTCTGACTTTTGCCCCATGGGAGACCTCAGTAAATAGTGGTTGAACAAATTTGTCTGCTAGAGATATGATAGTATGGTGATAGGTCTTACCTCTGCCCCAAGCTTTGGAGTGTATATTTTTCTCTCTGGATTCTCATGCACCTTTTGAGGGAAGTGATGCGATTGCTATTGTACAAATGAAGAAACTGTGGTTCTGGGAAATTAATCTGCTAGTCTTACATTGTACCATCCCATATCTTCTGAGTGTGTGTGTGTGTGTGTGTGTGTGTTACTACGGATTAAATCCAGAGGCATTCATTCTATCTGCAGGCTGCGTCCCCAGCCTGATTTTTTATTTCCAAATTTGGAAACATGATCTCACTAAGGTACTGACAGCCTCACTAAGTTGTTGAGGCTGACTTTGAACCTGCAAAACATTATTTCTCCTCTACCTCCTCCTCTTCCTCCTCTTTTTCTCTTCTTTTTAGCTTTATTGGTGAAATACTTTTTAAGTAAAATATTATTCTTAGCATATGATCACTATCATCTCTTAATAGAATGTTATATTTATGATTTTATTTTTCATGATAATCTGTAATTATAAATTAAAAATATATATTCATCTGAGAAGCATGAGAAGAGGGTAACTCAGTTTAAAAAAAATCACAAGGTTTTATTTACTATTTCAAAAGAAGAAATAAAGCTAGGAACTGAACCCAGGGCCTTGTATATGCTAATAAATGCCTTCTCTACCGCTGAGCTACACCTCTGGCCCCTTTAAATGTGACACCTTAAGGATTTCAATAATTAAGGAAACACTGGAAGAAATTGCATGGATTGGTTGTTTTAGGAAGGAGGTGGGTGAACAGGAATGCAGAGCTTCCTTAATAACCTGGCAGAACAGCTGTGAACTCCCAGTCTGTTTCTTTCTTGAAAACTCCATTCTCTGTGTGTGTATGTGTGTGTGTGTGTTGTACTGGGGATGTAACCCATGGGCATTCTACCTACGAGCTAAACCCCCAGCCCTAATTTTTATTTTTAAACGGGGTCTCGCTGAGTTGTAAAGGGCCTCACTAAGTAGCTGGGCTGTGCTCGAACTGCAAGCCTCCTGTCTCAGCCTCCCAAATGCTGGGATTACAAGCGTGTGCCACCGTGCTGGGATCAAAAACTTCATTCTTTATGTCAGAACAACAGACTGTTTAGGGATTAATGAGGACATACAGGAGTTGCCAGGGATCTACGAGCACTGCTAAACTCTAGGATTTGATGTAAACAGAAGTGTTTGAGGTATAAGTTAGATTTTCACACATGCTTCCTGAAGGTGCTATGACTCCATGCCGTGGTTTTAAGTCTGTCTACCTGTGTAAAAATGGTTAAATTGTGTATTTATGGATCAAATGGTCCTGCGTGTTTCAGCGGTGTTCCTAATGATTATTCCAGGCCTGGCGTCCTTGTTCTTGGTTTGGCTTGGGTGCCCACTCTGCCGGGGGCATTGGCTCACTGTTCATTGGAGAAGTCTGACCTTCAGCTTTTGAGGGCAAATGGGTGACTACAGGGCGACCACATGTACTGTAACAGCTGCAGAGATTCAAAACAGAACCGGCACCTTTTGAGGGTGGGCAGCATGCGGTACCTCCTATGTCTTAGCATGCCCTGAGGAAGGTGTAGACATCCTTTCAGTACCTGTACAGTTTGGGCTTGTCCCACAAGTTTCCATTTGGAAAAACCAGTTTGGCTTATAATACTGAGAAATCTTGAAAATGGCCAGACTGCTAGTTCAGAGATTGGATTGCAAGTTTAGATCCATGGGGGAGGTAATAATTTAATGACTTTTGTCAGTGCTTTGAAAACCCATCACAATGTCAGGTTGGTGATTTAAAGTTAGCAAATGGAATAGAGTTATTAGCAGTTCCCAAATTGGTCTCATGGAATAGAGTTCTCTGTGGATGCCCCTCTCATAAAGGGTTCTGATTAAATAAGCTTGGGAAATGAAGTATAAAATATCGCTTCTAATAGATTCATGATGGATATGAGCATATTAAAAACTCGGAAATCTTACAATATAGAATTCTGTTTACGTTAGTGTAGGTTGATGGTCCAGATATTTGAACCTGCAGCCTTGTTTTGTTTATTATTTTATATTCTCTGGCACATATTGAGAAATGCTAAATTTTTTATTTTTTTTATTATAATGCTAGTATTCATGGATAAGCATATTTTGGGATGTGTGTGTGTATGCATGTGTGCTTGTGTGTGTTCGCATGTTAACTTGATGTAGAATTAATGTCCTCTTGAGGTATATTCATAGGGCAAAATTCTCAGCATTTTACCCTTTATGAAGGGGAGATAATCTCCAATCTCCCTTTAAAAATGTATTCTTGATTCTCTTTATATCAGTGCTACTAGTAAAAGTTTCATTTCCTTTCTTGAACTCTGACAGCATTATAAAAGAGGAAAATAGACAAAAGATTGGCAGCCAGTTGGAGAGGTCCTGGGAAAGATTCTGAACAGCTTATAACCAAGGACTACATTTCCTGAATTGTAGGTGATCAGTTGTTCTTTCCTTCGGGTTTAGAGCTTGAATTTTAGAGCCTTCAGTAGAGAAAACCAGTTGTGCTTCGAGGAGGAGTTCACGTGCAGTTCTCCAGTTTTGTTCTTCCTGTGATAAACACCCAACCTGTGATCAGGTTGGTGTTTCTTGTTATGTCTGGGGCTTCTTAGCCATTCCCAGTGGTGTCACACGGCGATATGCCTGTAAAAAGCATTTGCTGTATTTGTTGTTCTGCTTAGAGTAGTTGAAAGAATCTCCCTCAGCCAACTCCGCCTGGATATTTTGTTGTGGCCATGGGCACTGTTTGCCCAGCCTGTCAATTTGTGCTGGAGGGGTGGGACTTTTGCAGGAGAACAGCACGGTATGGTATTGCTTTAGCTGGCTGCTGGGCTTGTACATCCTCCTCTCTGGCTCTCTCCTCCCCTTCTGGAAGGAGTGAGCTTGCCCAAGCGCTGTGATTGCCCCTGGAGTTCTCCATCTGCCTTGGGCATGCTCTCCGAAGCTTCTTTCAGACCGGGTGAAGTTTAAATCCTGCTCACTCCTTTTCAGGTAAGAAAGCTGGCTGAAAATGACTTTGGGAGTAGATTTCCATCGGGGAACGTTTTTTGATAAGTTGATGGGTTTCTGTAACTTGTAGTAGAGCTCTCATGGTTTTGTTTTGTGGAGACTGAAGGTAAGCTGGTACAGGTTTAAGCAATAGTAGAAAAGGAAATACTTCTTTATCTTTTTGTTGGATGAACCACCCAAACTTTTCATGGACATTGTTTTATTGATTATTGATTTTTTCTCTGAATTTTCTAATAGAGGAATCTATTACAAATGCCAAAAATGTCTATTAGAAACAATGGTTTTGTGGTAATTCTGGCTTTAATTTGATATAGATTTATTTTAATGCCTCTCATTACAAAATTTCTTTAAACCTCACAGTACCTTAAATAAAAATTTTCAGTAAGGCATGTTTCATCACTAAGGATAGGTTCTCCAGTAAGGATAAATGCAGTTGGCTTGGCTCATGGGATTTTTGTGTGTGTATCTCTTAGCGCTTTCCATATTTTAAAACTTAACGGGGTATAAAGGGAGAGAGCGCAGGGGAAATCTCTGTATCTTGTGCTTAACTTTGCTGTGAATATAAAACTACTCTACAAAATTATGTCTATTAAAAAGCTAAATGACTCTTCAGTGTTCTGTGACTGGTTAAGTGTAATGCAATAAAGAATAAACGGTGTTGAACACTTTTTGTTGTACATGAATTATTAGAAAAAACTGGTTATTTTCTGTTTCTCATAGTTAGAAAATTTGGGACAGGTTTTGATATTTTGACTGCCACTTTTGGGGTTCATCTATATTAAGAGAATAAAATGGTCATTCTTAAAACTTTGTTTTATTTTCCTAAATAAGAAGTGAGGATGAAAATGCACATTGTATTTATTGTGTTAGAAAATGTCTTGGGAAGTTAATTCATCATTCTACAAAATTTCTTCTTGATATAAAAGAGTAGACATCAATAGCTGAGAATGTTGGTTTGTGTATTTGATATTCATGTTTCTCACAACTGTTTTCTTGTGTAACTTGCACATATTTATGATTTAAAAAGTGATGCCAAGGTCTAAAACTTTTAGTGCAGTCAGAATTAATAGCTTCAAATAGTACTAGAAAAATATTTCATATTGGTTTTCTTTGTTTTTTCAGTTATAAATATCTTAGTATTTTACAAACATTTGTAGTTATAAAAGAAAAGTTAAAACCTTTAGTTTTGTGTGAGCTGTATCTAGGCACAGATATTTGGGCACAAGACAGTCTTTATTATGATGACTGACATAAAAAATAAGTCACTAAAATATATTTATTTTAGATAGATTTAAACATGAATAAAACACAACATCCTGTGGCTATTTTCAGGGCAAATAAAGAAATTTCACAGCTGTCTTGTAGCCAAAATGGGGACAGTGGCCCGAGAACGCCTTTGATTATTACCTGTTGGAAAAAATATTTGGTATACTTTTTATATTAAAGAACAATTACATGCCGAATAATCCATCTCCACTGATACATAGAATATTGCCAGAATAAGAAAGTACACTTGGGCAAGTTTCTGAAACTTGCCCATATTTTCAAAGCAGGTTCCCAGCTGGCCTCTGGGCTAAGTGCTCTTACACGGGTGGAGGCTGGGACTGAAGAAACAGTTGTCAGGAAAGGTCTTCACAGGAGGCAACGTGGACACGGCGCACGGTTGTCCACCTGTTGCCCTACACCTGCCCTCTGCTGGAAGACAAAGCTGCTATTGAGAATACTGGTTACTGAGGCTCAGTCTTCCTGCACTTTTCTGTGCCTGTCAAACATTCCTGATTTTGTAGTTGCATAACACAGCCAGTGTGGGCGAGGCCCGAGATGCTGCGTTTCTATGAGGCTCCCAGGTGCTGTGGATGCTGGGCTGGGGGCCGCACTTTGACCAGCAAGGAGCTACACTAGGAACTGTCAGATCATTGCACAGAGTATGATTATGCGCCTAATAAACAATGTCTAATCCACACTCAGAAGTCAGTTTGGGAACAGAGGACTGAGACTGTGATGGAAGTGACCGACCACTGTCCACCCTGGCCTCTTTGCGGATGATGGATCTGAGCATGCGCAGCCTCTGACGAGCTTCCCTAGTGGTCTCGGGGGCTCATAGTTGGCGCCTGGCCTCTGGCTTCTCAGCACAAGCCTCCCTTCGCCATCACCGTGGCCACCCAAGGCTCGGCCACTTACTCCGTCTCCCATCATGTTCTCAAGCGCCTTTTTTTGGCGTTGGTTTGATTTGTGTTCTGCACCTGTGTCTTTATGGCATTTTCTGCCCAACCTGTCTTGCAGGTGCCCCACTTCAGCTCACTGCTGATTTAAATATAGAAACTTTACCTGCGGGGAGCTGTTTCTTGCCTCCTACTTAACACACAATTTTCCAATGTAATCAGGCAGTTTCAGGCAGTTGATTTAAAAGAAGAAGAAGAAAAAAAAAAAACCTCCACATCTCAGCTTGTTTGATTTATGCTTTGCCTTTTCAACTTAAATATTCTGCCAGAGCCTGAGGTACTGTGAACCCTTGGAAGGGTAGTGGGATGGTAGTGTGACACTCCAGTCTTGAATAATTAGTGTATATTTTCTTCTCAGCATCTTTTAGGAAAATGTCAGTAATCCCAGGATTTGGGAGGCTGAGACAAAAGGATCACAAGTGTGAGGCTAGCCCTGGGAACTCAGTGAGACTCTGACACAAAATAAAAATAAAAGGGGCCGGAGGTATAGCTCAATGGTAGAGTGTCTCTGGAATCAACTGCCAGTGTGTATGTGTGTGTGTACGTGTGTGTGTGTGTGTGTCTGTCTGTCTGTCTGTCTGTCTCTCTCTCACACACGTACACACACACACACACACACACACACGCACGCTTTTCAATCAGGTGATAATGTGAAAGGTCTTATAGTCTGTTTACTACCTAGATTCCAGCATTAACGCTTTGATTTCCTTTATGTGCCCTTTCATAAAGGAAGTAGCCTTTTATATATTTCCCACCTATTTTAGTTTTAATGAATTCAACCATTAATATATTTGCATTCAGCAAATTCAATCTTTGCTGACAATTCTTTTTTTTTCTTTTTTTTTTTTTCGGTACCGGGGATGGAACCCAAGGGCATTCTACCTCCAAGCTACACTCCCAGCCTTATTTCTCAGTCTTTTTATTTTTGAAACAGGGGCTCACCGATTTGCGAAGGGCCTCGCTAAGTAGCTGAGGCTGTCCGTGAACCACGATCCTAAGGTCTTCACCTCCTGAGTGCTGGGATTACAAGCGTGCACCACCACGCCCGGCTGCTGACAATTCTTACTATGAACTTTCCCATGGGTGAAATGTGTGTATCATTAATTGTACATAAGCTTAACTTTGACGAGTGGATGCATCTCTGAAACTCACTGCCCAGCGAGATCCAAGAAATCACCATTACCTGAGGAAGTTCCCTCTTGCCCTTTTTAAAACTTTTGATTCTTTTGTCTCTCCAAAGAAAGACTGACCACAATAAGTGATTTATGATCAGTTTATTTCTTCAGAATTGATCAATCCAGTAACTCTCCTATATAGAAATGCATATTGTACCACACTTAACAAATTAATAGTTTTCTTATTTCTGGAAAAATTAAGGGTTAAACAACCTTTAAAACCAGTTTAGAATACCTGGTTTTTACTTGGTACCAATGTGTGCCAGAGACTGTACTGATTCTTCTAACATTATACAAGATGGTTGGTAAAATATATAAATAGAGATGCAGAGACCTGGAGATTACTGTATTCTCTCCTCTCTTCTCTCCCCTCTCCCCTCTCCCCTCTCCCTTCTCCCTTCTCCCCTCTCTCTCTCTCTCTCTCTCTCTCTCTCTCTCTCTCTCTCTCTCTCTCTCTCTGTCTCCATCTCTTTCTTTATATTTTGCAGTACTGGGGATGGAACCCAGGGGCATTGTGCCTCCGATCTACACTCCCAGGCCTCTTTTTTTTTTTTTTAAGTCTTTTCCTTTCTGAAACGGTCTCACTGAGTTGCGAATGGCCTCGCTAAGTAGCTGAGGCTGTGTCAGCGAACCACGATCCTCCGGTCTCTGCCTCCTGGGTGCTGGGATGACAAGCGTGCGCCACCCTGACCGTCTATACTGTGTCCTCTTCAGAGGTTCTTTGGCCAAGCCACTTGGTCCCTGTGGATACAGAGAAAAAGCACATGGGCAGCTGACCCTTTCCTATGAAGTCTGTATTAGAGCATATGTTCACCTCATAATTTAGCCTGAAATGTAAGTTGATTTTTCAGAAACAGAAATCTCTATTCCTTGGGGAGGTATTGAAGTGAAATTTATCAAATTTTATATCTTTACATATATGCAAATGTGCTACAATGAACCTACTATTCTGTATGAAGAAGATGCACCAATTAAAAAGGAAAGCTCCCTTCTTGTTTCAGTCCCCCATGCCCCCGCCCCCACACATGACCTGAGGCATGGAACTCAGGACTTCTTTCCACTGAGTAGTACATCCCCAACCCATATCTATCTATCTATCTATCTATCTATCTGTATTTTTTTAATTTTTATTTTTTAATTTTTTTTTATTTTTTGGGTGGTACTGGGGTTCCTGAAAGCCCTTCTTCCTCCGGGCTATTCTTCCAGACCTATTTTATACTTTTTTATATTTGGAAACAGGGTCTCTTAAGCCAGCACGGCTGGCTTCGAACCTGCACGATCCTCCTGTCTCCGCCTCCCAAGCGCGGGGATTACAAGGGTGCGCCACCACGCCCGGCTATATTTGGTTTTGATGTTACTTAGACAAAGTCTTACTAAATTGCCCAGGCTGAGATCTCCTGCCTCGGCCTTCTCAGTCTTTGGGATTACAGGTCTGTACCATGGTGATTGACTTCCTGAGGCAGTTTCAGTTCATGACATTCCATGTCTGTGGGCGTTGGTTTCTGCCAACTTCATCCTCAAGTTCACAGATAGTTCCATGCATCCTGATGTGGACTCACAGAACTGTGTCAAACCTCAGCTAGCCAGAAGGCAGCTTGCTGGAAATGCTGCGCTTTCCGAACGACATATAGTTAGATGTTAAGAATACGCCACGATTTCTTGGCTCCCAAACATGCAGTTTTCTAATATCTATTGCAGAAAGGGTATGGTCAAAATGAATGTTATTCTAGCACCGTAAATTTGTCCCGGAGCCATAAAGTGCGCAAATTAAGTTCTGTGAAAGTGCCATAAAACCTTCTATTTTTTGGTTTGCTGTTTCATGAGTCACTGTGACACACTTTAATGGACTAGGAGTCTCATCTGAAAACCCACACAGCTTCTCCAACTGTTATTTTTATGTAGACATATTCTTCTTTGTGAGTGACTTCTGATTTATACGCGGTGGATTTATTAGTTTATTCAGCTATTTTCAGTGAAAAAAATCCATGCCAGAGACAGATGTTACGTGGTAGGTGCTCAGAAGCATCTTTGATAGTCTTCCTGAAAAACACTACATAGAAATTTATAGTAATTTTAAAGGTACAATATTTCCTAAAACATTGCCGTTTTCTCTGATAAAAATGCAAGGAAATAATAACCCATCAAAGTTTAAAAGCACAGTATGTAGTCCTTAGACCACCCAACTGAACAAATATTCAATAGCTATCTATTTTAAAATTTCTTCAAAACCAGGGACTGACTGTATTTCGCTAGAGCTATATATAGTTAACTACCTATAGACAGGAAAATATCCCTACATGTTGTATTTATTCTTGTTTTCTGAGGCATTTAATTGATAGTTGTTTTTCTATGAGAAGAAATGACAGAGCAGTTTTTTGCCAATACTTACTGAAGTCAGTTCTGACAAAAATAACTCAGAGTACCATGCTGTAAGCAAAATAAATTTGGGTGATAAATCTGAGCTTTTCCTGGGTTACAGTAGTAGCTGAGACTTCTGCTTCTTTAAATATCCCTCCTCACAGTGGAGACATCAATCTGGATCGGTTTACGCAATCACATATTAGGTTCACATGAAGTAGAGAATTGTCGGGGATGGTTTCCCTCCTCTCCTAATTTCAGGCTCCAGTGGAATAAAAAGAAATATCATTTAATCTTCTGCCAGGTCTTGTGAAGTGGTTGCATTGGTTGGTTACAAATTCATCAAATGATAGAGAGCTGCTGTTTATGCAAGTCTTACCATATTTCAGCCTCAACTAAAAATTTAAGATTCCAAGGCAGGAGACAAGTCACCCAGCCAATGTTTTTTGTCTAGTGAAATACTCTTACCCTTCTTCTGTGTACATCCTACCTGACATTGAAGGGTCAATATAACACCTCGCCTCTCTGAAGTTTTCTTGACTACTGAAAGTCAAATCCATGTCCATCTCTTTAGGTCTGTATCACATTGACTTCTAACTGTGGCTGTCATTCTCCAGAGCAGATAGAAACTGCTCATGACTCCCTGGTTGTTATCAATATTACCCTTCCTATGTCTTCTCGGCAACATTGTAAAACTCCTCTGTGCAAGAACTCTTACAATTCCTTCACATTTTCTAGCCTTTCCTTCCTTGCTTAGTGTTTTGGAAAGCCTTCATTCAGTAAAGATTGTTGGCTGACTGCCTTAATATCACAGAGGCCACTTTTCTCTGCAAATGCGATAATCCTCATTTTCCCTTTCTTCTATCAGCTTGTCTTAAAGGAAAGAATTAACAGAAGGATTACATCAAGGCATAAAAAAATGGAGTTATCTCTTCCCTTTTTGTCTTCATCTTTAAAAGTTATTTCCATGTGTCTGGCCATGTTTCAGTAATGGTCTTAACATTTAACACTTTAATAATTCCTTTCATCTGCAAAGAGCTGCTTGTTTTTTCTAAAATAATTTTAGTTTCCAGAATAACTCTACAAAGCATGTTGGCCTCATGGATGATCCGGAGTGTAAGAAAAATCTAACACTCTGAAGTTCAGCTTCCAAATGACTGGGGAACAGATGCTGGACCACACTTGCCTCGCAGTGCATCCTGGGTAGAGACGGAGGAGCTCTGTCCATAGCTGAGCTATTGGCTTCAGTCAGCTTTGATGTGGTCAGTGGTCTGGGGCAGAGCACTGAGCCAGAGGAAGCCATCCCATTGATTAATTTATCTCTTGTCTCTCTTAGTAGATGAATCACAAGATTGGACCTACCCAGGGCAGAGCAGCAGTCAATTCTGTGATCTCACTTTGCTGGTCCTCCGCAGTGATAGTAGTGGCCACCTTTCTGTAAATACAGTTGTCTTATGTCCCAACAAATTGGGAGATCTGTCAAAACTCAGACCTGTCTTCTAGTAGAGGGGACACAGTACTCTCCAGTTTACCCAGTATTCCCAAGATCTTGTTCCTTCACTTACAAATTGCCGTAATCCGTATAGTCTTGTATTTCTGGAGCTCCGTGGTCTAAAATAGGTCTATAGGGTTATAATTTTCCCTGGCCCCCTCCCCAGAGGTTCCAGGGAAGCATCTGTTCTTTTCCTTGTTCAGCTTCTGGAGACTATTTGAGTCCTGTGGCTCCTTGCTACATAGCCAGGCCATCCTTACTTGTATTGACATTGGGATGTTTCCTCTGATTAACTTGCTCTGCCCCTCTTCCATTTTTCAGGATAACATTGGGCCTACCTAGATAATCTAGGGTCAGCTCCCTCTCTTGGGATTCTTTTTTTAATCATTTCTTTAAAGTCTCCCATGCCTTGTGAAGTAACATACTTACAGGTCCCAGGGATTAGGACACGGATGCGGGTGGGGGGCTTTATTCTGCCTATCCCACCCCAAATCTATTTCTACTGCCATCTCCAGTGAAACAGTGGACTCCTTCAGGTTTTGAGCCATTAAAACTGATTTCTGTTTCCCTGGGGTTGGGTGTTTATCCACCAGATAGGATGGGACTATTTTAAAAATTGATCCTTTCTCTTCTGCTCTGATCACACATGACCAAATATCGATAATACCTTGTTTTTTTAAAATGCCATATTAAATAATTACAAAGCATCTTCTTTGTTCTTTCTGCTTTTTGGCTTGATTTGTCTTCTTCCTCTTCTCCTACTTCTTTAAAATCGACTTGACCTGATAATGTGTTTTACGTTTCAGTCTTTTTACATTATGGTTTTCTTTTTGTTTGTTGAGTAAACTTCCTACTCACGAAGCCACTTCTTCCCTTCTTGGTTCCCTGGCTGTTAGTCTTTTCAAACCCTAATTCCTTTCCCCTGAGGAATTGCTGGTTCAGTTGTGATTTGTGCTTTTTTTTTTCTTATTTTTCCAACTTTTAATGTAATTTCTTCTTTTTGCCCTCTAATCTCTCCCTCCATGATTCTCTTATCTTGGTCTCTGTCATCTGACAATGGAAAATGAGGTACATTTTGAACTTCTGACTCAGCCATTTATCAGCAGAACATAGTATAATACTTCTGCTGATAAGGGAGTGGCGGAATTAATGTTAGAAATAAAGAAGCTACTTAGTAACCGAAGAATTGAGATAAACCCATCTATGGACAAAGGTATCCGAAGGAACAATTTGTCCATCTTATTTTCTGAGAATCATTACATTTTCTCTTGATATTTTTGCTGTTATTAGTTATAAGAGTATAATCGGTGAAATAGATGGCCTTCTTTTTACTTACTTCATGGGTATGACAATTCTAGGGCTGGGGCATCGGTCCAGAAGAAAAGGGTATCTACCTAACGCTAGTTCTCAAAATGCGGTCCCTAGACTATCAACATCATTATCGCCTGGACACTTTCTTGAAATGCACATTATCAGGCCCCAGGCCAGGCTCCTAGATCAGCAGAGTGTCCAGCAAGCTAAGTAAGCTCTGAAAATCGCCCAGGAGATTCAGATGTACGATCAAGTTTAAGAACCTTCGATGTATTCGTTTGTCACATGAGGGGACTGGGGAGGAAAGCTACCCTCTCCTACGTCTTATTCTTGAGGCATTTGTTGCATTCAGTGGCCCTGGGATCCATTCTTTGGAATATCACTGAATGTTTTTAATTACAATAAGTAGTTCTCTTCATGTTTCTTAAACCCGATACACTGTCCAGAGCCACCCACCTTATATCACCTCAGAAGTAGTAATATGTGGATCGACATCGGGAAGAAATAGTCCTTCTTGGCTGAAGAGTCTACACCCAGGGACAGTGTGCCACACCAAATATAGATTTTTATCTGGGAACACACCTGTTTATCCCCATCTTAGACAGGCCCATAGCCCATTCATACAATTATGGCAATCTCAACAAGCGTTAACGAACCAACTCACTGAGATCTCTAAAATAAATCATCAGTTTACTCCATGTGAAAGAATTGTACTCCCTTCCTCCCATGTTCATTGAAAGTAAACTTTGTATCTGTTATGTCAGGTGGATTCATAGCAAATCAGGACATCCTAATACTTTCTCCAAATTTGGTGAAAAATCCAAAATCCACTAAGCTACTTCAAAGATAATAATATTATTGAAATATAATTTACATAGGATATGTGCCCATTTATAGTGTTGTTAGCTTTTCATGAATCTCAGCATGTGTATACCAGTGTTACCACCACTACCAGTGCCTCAATCACAATATAAAACCTGTGTTGCTCCAGAAAGCTGGTCCAAGCACTCTTGCCATGGACCCATGCGCAATCCATTGGCCCCAGGTGATCCACTCATCTACTTTCTGTTACTATAGAGGTTTTTGGTGTGTGTGTGTGTGTGTGTGTGTGTGTGTGTGTTTGCTTTTTCTAGAATTTCACCCAAATGGAACCGTGTATTGTTTTTTTTCAGGCATTCTTTCAGCCTGTGGTTGTGAGATTCTTTGATGTTGGCAATTTTTAGCAGTTTTTAAAATTTTTAATTTTAAGCCGGGCGTGGTGGCGCACACTTATAATCCCCGCACTTGGGAGGGAGAGACAGGAGTATCGTGCAGGTTCGAAGCCAGCCGCGCTGGCTTAAAAGACCCTGTTTCCAAAAATAAAAAAGTAAAAGAAATAGGTCTGGGAGTATAGCCCGGAGGTAGAAGGGCTTCCAGAAACCCCAGTACCACCAATAAATAAATAAATAAATAAAATATTTTTTTAATTTTAATTGTAATTTTTTTGGTACTGGAGATTGAATCTAGGGGCTTTTTACCTCTAAGCTACACCCCAGCCCTATTTTTGATTATTTATTTTTGAAACCGGGTCTCACTAAGTTGCAAAGGGCCTCACCAAATAGCTAACGCTGGCTATGAACCTTTGATTCTTTTGTCTCAGCCTCCCAAGTACTGAGATTACAAGCATGGGTTTCCACACCTGGCTTTTAGTAGTTTTTTTTTTCTTTTTAATAAAAGTTTTGAGTAATATTTATGTGTATGCATATGCCATAACTTATGTACTTATTAATAGATATGTTTATATTTTCAACTTCGGGATATTAAGACTAAAGTTTCTGTGAGCATTTGTGTGCATATCTTTCTATGGATGCATTTTTATTGCTTTTTGGCAAATAGCTGAGATTCGAATGGCTGGTCATATGATAAGTTCATATTCTGATGTGTGAGAAATGGCCACATTGGATTACAAAATAGTTGAACTATTTGGTATTACCTCCAGCAACCTCAAACACTTCTACTAGGTCACTTTTACATGTTGTGATGTCAGACAAATAGCAAGAAACTTAGTTTTAGGCATATAAGTATATATTATGACTATTATGTATAAACAATACACAGAGAAATGTGGACGTACCTTACTATGCTTTACGAGGAAGCACTGATTTTTCTAGTAAAACATAGGATTTTTTTTCTTTTTTTGCAGTACTGGGGATGGAACCCAGGGACTTTCTACTTCCGAGCTACATCCCCAGCCCTATTTTTATTCTTTATTTTGAAACAGGGTCTCACTGAGTTGTAAAGGACCTCACTAAGTAGCTAAGGCTGTCCACAAACCACAATCCTCCAGTTTCAGCCTCCAAATGCTGGGATTACAAATGTGCACCAGTTTAAAAACATAGGATCTTATTATGTACATAATACAAACTTCTGGTCCATGAGCAAATACACAAAACCCTTAAATTAAATCTAAGCAAGCCAGGCATGGTAGTGCACACTTGTAATCCAGTATTTGGGGGGCTGAGACAGGAAGATTACAGGTTTGCAGCCAGCCTCAGCAACTTAGGAGTTCAGCAACTTAGTGGAACCCTGTTTCAAAATAAAATAATAAGATAAGGCTGGAGAGTGTAGTTCAAAGGTAGAATACCCCTGGATCCAATCTCTAGTACCATGCATATGCGCAAAAATAATAATAATAGAAACTATAATATGAGAAAACACTAATTCTTTGTCCCCTCTGATAGGGAAAAGACAACCATCACACTTTTTGGCCTGTGACTGGTATTTCTCCGTAAAGTTTAGCAACCTCTGAGATGAACAGCGGGCAGCTGGGGGTGCATACACAAGGGGCGTAGGAAGAACCATTGTATGTGGAGCACAGAGGCAGATGGGTGGGATGGAGGAGAGGTTTTCTAGGGGAGGCCAGGACCCAGGAATCAAGGAACCCAATGAGGATGCAACCCATGGATGTGTCCCCATGGAGACAGCAAGCCCAGACTTCCCACATCCACTCTGTGAAACCAAGCCCAATGTGAAACATGTGCAGCAGAAGCAAAAGCGACTCACTGGAGGAGAAGAGAGACTAATTTTATCCCTGGGGTGGGCAGTGGAAAGTTGGGAAACAGCTTCAGATGGAGCGGTAAGTCGAGGGAAGGAGAGCGGGGTAATATCAAGCTCATCTTTCTGTGTGCGCTGCTGCGGTCCTCCCGTATTCCTGGAGATCGGGAGTAAAATATGTGGCTAGGCGCTTTGTTTTTCGGCTTCCATCCTAAAGGTATGATGACTAGTTAAAGTGCCGCTGCTAATTTATGTCCTATTGCAAGCCGAGTGACTTGGGCCAGACTGAGCCAGGGGGAGGAGCTGGTGCAAATTTCAGTGACTCATCTATTGGGTTGAAAGTAGCAGCAGGCTGGGGGTCAGAGTGTAGTCATGGGAGGAAGTCTTTTTGACACATACCCTCCTTTAAAGCAAACTTCTCAGGCTGGTGGAGGGAAGGGGGAAGAAAATGTTATAGGCAGAGACTTTTGATTTTATACTATAGGGTTTCAAAAGGGCAGTAGGTAAATATCTTTGGCATCATCAAAGGTATTCTAATGGGGTACATGGAAAGGCTCAGAGGCTGTGTGTGTGTGTGTGTGTGTGTGTGTGCGTGTGTGTGTGTTGCTAAGAATTGAACCCACGGGCATTCTACCTCCAAATTATATCCCCAGCCCTGTTTTTTAAAATTTGAAACAGGGTTTCACTAAGTTGTTGAGTCTGGCTTCAAATCTGCAATCCTCATGTCTCAGCCTCCCAAATACTGGGATTACAGGCATGCACCACCGTGCCTAGTTCAGAGGCTTTTAGCAGATTGGTTTAGTAGATTTTCAGTTTTTATGTATAATTGATCTTCCTGAGCATGAACCTGCCCTTTCTTCTGCTTGACTGAGGGGAGGTGTTCCTCTCATCTTTCCAAAAATTTCATATGGTTCACTGCCCTGTGGAAAAACATCCCAAGTGCTAAACAAAAGGGTGCTGTGCTTATAACAGAACTGAAGACACATTTGGATCATCCGTTGATAGATAATTAGAAATAGTTTTGACATTAGATCACTCTTTGCGGGTTTGAAACGTCAAAGAAGCTCAGAGATTTGGAGTTTGTGATATTTAGCCTCTAACCACAGGCAGGGAGTAAGTGGAATAAATTCAGGAGTGTCTCCTTGTTTCTGACATGGCAACCAGATGGATTATGGGGCTATTTAATGAGATGAGGGTCAGAAGGGTAGGCAGAATAATGGCCCCCTAAAGATATCCAAGGCCTATTTCCTAGTGGTTGTGAATATTATCTAACATGGCAAAAAGAACTTTGCAGATGCTGAGATTATCCTGGGTGAGGTATTACCGATTATGTTTTTATTTTATTTTAGTTTTTGTGGTACAGGAGATCGAATCCAGGGCCATTCTACCTCTGAGCTATAGCCCAAGTTCATTTTATTTTTATTACTTTTGTTTTGAAATAGTGTCTCACTATGTTGCTGAGGGCCTCACTAAGTTTCTGAGGCTGGCCGTGAACCTGTGATCCTCCTATTTCAACCTCCCAAGTACTGAGATTACAGCTGTGCACCCTCTAGCCCCGTGCTCCTGAACATTGTATTTAAACAGCTTGAGAACAAAACCTGACTCTTGTCAAGTTGAGAGACAAAGAGAGACAAGAGACAGAGAGAAAGAGACCATGCATGAGTGTGGGCATGCGTGTGTGTGTGTGTGTGTTGGATGTCTGAATAAATGGCAGGTGAGATGTAAAACATGAAATATATATGGAGATTTGACTTACCCCTGCTGGCTTTTTTTTTCTTTTTGGTGGTGGTACTGGGGTTCCTGGAAGCCCTTCTACCTCCGGGCTACACTCCCAGACCTATTTTTACATTTTTATTTGGAAACAGGGTCTCCTAAGCCAGCATGAGCGGCTGGCTTTGAACCTGTGTGATCGCTCACACACGTTACAGCAGCATTAGAAAGTTTGTTACAGCAGCATGTAACAAATTTGTTCAGGGCTGGGACACACTTTAAAGTGCTGGGGATGGAACCCAGGACCTTCCACATGCTAAGTATGTGCTCTACCATTGAGCTGCACCCCCAGCTCCAGGTGAATGCAGCTTCCCCAGTGAGGACGGAGGTGAGTTTGATGGGATACTTGATACATTGTTAGATGTAGCAAAGGCTAGCAGTTCTGTGTGTGGGCTTGTGGGCATGGTAGTTTCTTTGAGTGCATTCTTGCTTTAGTGAGTGACAGCTGTCGTGAAGCAATATTTTATATAAAGCTTACTTTTTTCAATTCTTTTACACTTCCTTGTCTCTTCTTCAAAACTTGGGGTTGGATTAGGTGATCTCAAGTTCCCTTCTTCTTGGAAATTCTATTTGCCTTACATCACGTTAGACAAAATTTTCTACTACTGGATTCAGCCACTTCTCTAATGATAATGAAGAATGTAATGAGAATCATGTGGAAGAATTATTTGTAAGCATACAGTGTAGCAGACCCTGTAAAGGATGAGTACATGCAGTGTTTCAACAAATCTGCTTGTGCCTTAATTTTGGACTTTCCTAGAATCTGGAACTGTGAGAAATAAATTTCTATTGTTCATAGGCAAAAAAGGGAATGTCTAAATGCTAGACATAACCAACATATGCCCTGCAATTTCCACGCTGAAATGTCTCACTGTGCACCGGAAGCCTACATTTCCTGTCCATCTTGTGGCCTAAATATTCATCATCATAAAATTTCTTCCGTCTTGGAATCACAGTGGGTATTATCTAGCTTCAGCTGTAGTCTTGGGAAAGCCATTCTTTTTATGAGCTCTCAAACCCATTCAGAGATTTAAATCTCACGGTAGAACCAGTCCTTGGATGGAGACTTTTTCCATGATGAAGCTGATGCTACTGTTTGAATTCTGCACGTTGGGCATTTTTTAAGCAATGATTGTAAGTGATGGTCCTAACACCACTACCACCACCACCAACAAAATGCCTGATAAGTCAGTTCTTTAGAGCTGCCTCTTGCCTGAACAGCATTTACAATGAATAGGACTCCAACTGAAAATCACCTTCTACGTAAGGAGGATGATATAGTTTCTAAAGTAACTGCTGCCTTGAGCAGCAAGCTGGGTGCTCTTGCTCAGATGCAGTTCCTGCTGCCTCGTGGACTGTGCACATCACTGCTCCCTCGTGGACTGTGTACATCACTGCAGTACTTCCCACGCATTCCCTCGCAGGAGATCTCATCTAGTCCATGACTCCAGGGGCAAATTCCCCAAGAATTATCTCATTAAAAGAGGGTTTGGAATATGGTTCCATGTGCCTCAGCTGTTGCTGTCATACCCCAGGAAACCTTGTTCTAACAAAATTCTAACAGAATTAAGCACTTGGACATTACTTGCATAAATGTCCTGGATCTTGTTACACGAATGTAGGGTTGTCAAGTGTGATTTGGTGACACCGTGGAGATAAGAAGTCTACCATGAGTGAGCCATTTAAGCCGAAGGACCCATCTATTGTGTTTGATTGTGTTTTTCAGACTTTCTGACCTTGACCTTTCTTTGAGTAGTTGGCCGAGATGAGGCCACCATGGCTGTCCAGACAGTTGCCATTTGAGGTGGGCCATCGAATGTCTTTGGACTCATGCACCCTGTGCAGTTCTCCTGCACTGACTTTCTGTATGATGCATTAGATGTTTCAAGAGTTGCTGGTGCTAATTCGGTTACTTTCTGCAAATAGACTGCAGGTGTCCTTGGGTGTCTGCCATCAGAGACTTAGGGTGCCAAGCATTGTTTTCTCTTGCCATTATTCACCATCTATGGTGTATCTCAGAGTAAGTCTTGATGCCCAAGAGTCAAAAGTGGTTCCTGGAGGGCTATTTGGTTAGGCGTTTCCCCCTATTTCCCCAGAGTCTCTTAGCCAGTTAGGTCCACTATAACAAAATACTGTACACTAGAAAGCTTAAACAAGAAGCATCTATTTCTCATAGTTCTGGAGGTAAAGGTGCCTGCATGTGTCTGTGATGGCTCTCTTCCTAGAGTGTAGAGAACATGGCCACAGAGTAGGTGTGGGGATGGCCCAGAAGTTTTGTTTCTCTCCTTTTTATAAGAGCATCAATTCAATCACAATCCTTTAGCCTTGTGAGATGATCTAGCCCTAGCTAATTACCTCCTGAAGGCTCTGCCTTCAAATGCCATTACTTGGGGGATTGGGGCTTTGCCATATAAATTTTGATGGTCACAAATATTTGGTCCATACCAGTGTTCCTGGGACAACAAAATGAGAAAGTAATTGCTCTTGAGAGATCCTTAGAATAGTACTTATAAAATGTCCAAGAAGAGACAATCCCTGCCTGCTTTTTCCTTTTCTTTTCTTTTATCTTTTTTCCTTTTCTTTCTTTTTCTTCCCTCTCTCTTCTCTCTCTCTCTCTCTCTCTCTCTCTCTCTCTCTCTCTCTCTCCTCTCTCTCTCTCTCTCTCTCTCTCTCTCTCTCTCTTTTCTTTTTTTGCTATAGAAAATTGATCAGTATTATGGAGATTTGAGAATTACTTGCAGATCTTGGGGCTAACTATCCAAAATGACTTTTGAGGAGAAGAAAGGAGGAGTACACAGTGAATTTTAAGGACAGTGATGAAGACACTGTTTTGTTCTATTCCCACAGCATCTCTTGCAAAGTCTGGCTCATAAAAAAGGTCTAAAAGTTAACTTCTGTATAAATGAATTGATTATTAGCTGGAATAGTTCTACAGCAAGCAAAACTGCATTGTTGAAGAGTTGATTCTGCTCTGTCTTTAAGCGGTCATTCATCCTTGGGCTCCATTCCTGTCTCTAGCTTCCAGCTCTTTCTTCACCCACTTAAGTGCATAAGGGGTTAAGAGTTCTTTTACATCCTTATGGATTTCATTCTTTTGCTTTGTGACTCTTATGATAAAAGTAAGTCTTCCAAATTGGTTGGGCTGGAAACTACACATTATGGTAGGCTCAAATGCCTAAGGGAGACCTATTCTTCCTTTTGGTCTGTAAGTGAGGCTGGTCGCTGGTCTCACCCAGATCACGTGAGACTTAATGAGCAGTTATAGAAGACACACCTGCGGTATTTATTTCTTTATACAACTGGGCAGGTTACTGCTTTCTGCACTGATTAAAATCTTCGATAGAGGTAGAAATTCTCCCCTATGACCACTGGCATGAGAGAAGAAACCTGTTAGAGTCTTACAATTAAGTTTAAAATAGTATGAGAAAGGACTATCCAGAGATATATCTATTTAATAAGAATGCTAGTCCTATTTATCAATATTTTAAACTTTTCTTCTTTGTCATTGTAATTAGAAAGTAATGAGTAATGTTATAAGTTTTTATTTTAAATATTATATAGATGTTTAAAATTATAGGCAGATTGAATTTGGGAAAATGGAATTTCATTTTCTTTCTCATGTGTTATTAGAAAATAGTATCTTCATTTCCAATTGGGTGTTCTGGTATATTATGGTTAAGCCTATTTTTCTTGGTCAAAATAATTGAATATTAATAATTTATTTTGCGGTATTAAGGACTGAAACCAGGGGCATTTAACCTCTGAGATATACCCCCAGCCCTATTTTTTATTTCCTATTTTGAAACAGGGTCTCACTGAGTTGCAAAGGGGCTCACTAAGTAGCTGAGGCTTGTTGCTAACCTGAGATTGTCCTGTCTCAGCCTCCCTAGTACTGGGATTACAAGCATGTACCACCATGCCAGGCTGAATATTAATAATTTTATGGGGTTCATCATTTTACTTACACAAACACACACACACACACATACACACACACACACACGCACACACACACACTCACTTTGTCTTGCTAGAAACTAATGGATTTATCTGTGAAGCTATTTTAAAAAGTAATCTAAGTCCGTAATAGATAATATGTAAACTGAGGAATCCACTTCCACATGAACTACCTTCCTTCCATCTTTTTTTTTTGGGGGGGGGCGGGTCTGGGGGTGGAACCCAGGGGCATTTGACCTCCGAGTTACACCCCCTGCCCTATTTTTATTTTTTTTTTATTTTGAAACCGGGTCTCACTGAGTTGCAGAGGACCTCACTAAGCAGCTGAGGCTGTCCGCAATCCTTGGGTCTTAGCCTCCAGGATGCTAGGATTACAAGTGTCCGCCACCATGCCCGGCAATCCTTCTATCATTTTTGCAAGTTCATATATTTTCTGTTTCTGAGTTTCTTTTAAAAGAGGCAGGACTAGAAAAAAATTCATAAACCACTGGAATGTAACAGAATATGAGAAGTTTCAAAAAAGGGATGAGATTGAAGGTAGAAGATGTCCCGTTCCTGGCATTAACTCTGTGGCTCCCACCCTTTTGCAAGTATAGCGAAGGCAATCCTTGGATACAGATGATCAGGCTATTACTGTGCTGATGGAAAGAAATGGAAACTAAACCAGCACCCTTTATACTCTGTGTGGTCTTATGGCGGTTAGTTTCCCTAGTGCTTTTGCATAGGTACCTTTTATTTGACTCAGATCAGCTCAATGTTTCTTTGCTTAAATATTTTCTTCACCTTAAGAAGCAATTCCTTCAAAGTTCTAGATAAAATGTCTACAGCATGGTGGATACCATGTCCTGATGTAAATGAAGGCGCTATATTTTGGAAGCCATCTATGGTTTCTTTAGACTTAAATCAGATCAGTAACATTGTTATGACCATGGGTTTCATGCTATGTTTTAAAATTTAAATTTGCAAAAATATCTATCTATCTATCTCTCTATCTATTATCTATCTATATGGTTCCAGAATCTTGCCTCAGAAACAGAACAAAAAAGTAGAAAATGAAAAATCCCTTATTTTTATGATGAAAATACAGCATTTTAATGGAACTTATTGACTGTTAAAGAAATAAAATATTGCTGCTATTGACAAATTGAGGGGCTGTCAGGTAACTTTTATTACATTCTTTGTTGTATACATAGAACACACAACTCCAGGGCCTATTTTTATTAGTAAAAAATTGTCCCAGTCATATTGTTTCTACAATGCTTGCCCTCCTGTGAAGTATTCTTTTTCTTGGACAGTTTCACCTTGGTGAAACTTGCTGACTATAAATACTTGGCTACTTTGGCAGCAAACTCCCTAGGATGGAATCCTTGATTAAATAGCAGGTTCTAAATAAAAACTGAAGTCAGACACGATGGCACATACTTGTAATCTCAGTGATTGAGAGGCTGAGACAGGAGGATCGCAGGTTCACAGCTAGCCTCAGCAACTTATGAGGCCCTCCATAACTTAGTGAGATCCTGTTTCAAATAAAGAATAAAACAGGGATGGGAGTATAGCTCAGAGACAGAATGCCCCTGAGTTCAATGCCCAGTGTCTGTCTGTCTGTCTGTCTGTCTGTCTGTCTCTGTCTGTCTGTCTGTCTGTCTGTCTCTCTCTCTCTCTCTCTCTCTCTCTCTCCTCTCTCTCTCACACACACACACACACACACACACACACACACACAACACACACACACAAAATAGAAACTGAGTGTTTGAGTGATACCATGTTTTAGATTTTTTTAAATTTATGTTGAGATTTAGCAAAGATACATCATATAGTTATGTTCTTAGAACCGTCCTTGACTCCTGCCTTTCTCTCACACCTGCCCATGGTGTGTGGCAAATCCTGTGTGCTCTGCCTTCAGAATGTACCCACCTTCTGTTGCTCCCATCAAGGGCTGAGCTATATTTTCCTATACCTGACTGAGGACTCCTTTTCTTCCACCACCTCTGGTAGTATATTCCTCACTCAGCACCCAGAGCAACAGCTTTCTTAAGTCAGAGCCTGGACCTCCCTGCCCAAAACCCTGTAAAGAATCCTCTTTTCATAATAAATGAAAAACAGAGTCTGTACCCTGGTCTCCTTGGCCTGCATGATCTGACTCCTTCTTAAGTCCCCGACCTCATCTACTTCCTACCACACCGGCTTCCTTCCTGTTCTGGAACACACAGGCATGCTATCATCATGTCTCGTCCTCTCCCAGAAATGCACTTCTCCCACTATCAGCATGGCTAATTCCCTCGCCAACTTATGTCTTTGCATAATTATAAATCTCCCCTTCTCATAACCCCCATGGCCCTTTCCTCTATTTTTTATTTTTCCATAGCAGTGACTGCCTAAACCCCAACTATTTGCAAGAAACTCACCTTATAGGCAAAGGTATTCACAGGTGTAAGGTGAAAGGATGGAAAAAGATATTCCATGCAAATAGAGACCAAACTCAAGCAAAGGTAGCTACTCTCATATTTGGCAAATCAGATTTCAAGCAAAACTTATCAGAAAAGACAAAGAGGGTCACCAAGTGTGTACCAAGCTCCTCTAATAGTGCCTGGGACTTAGTAAGAACTCAGTAAATCTTTGTGGAGTGAATGAATGTACATGCTAGGGTGATGGGTGGCTCCTTATTGTGCCTTGACCACTGACCAGTGCCTGTATCTTAAAATCTGATTTAACGAATCTAAAAGCCATTCCATAATGCACCCCTTCAGATGTTCTACTTGGTTCTATGGGTAAAAAAAGAGTTACAGAAATCATATTTGTCATAACCTGATCTGATTATCTTCTTCTATTAATGACAGATTAGTCTCTGCCAACCTATGCCAGTAATTTCCATGTGAGTTTTAATGGTTTTTAAATTGGGGTGAGGCTCTTTTCAGGAAAGGGCCACTCTAGCATCTGTGGAAAAATAATCATGTACCTTAGGTTTCACGTCCCTGAAACCAGCTGATAAACTAAATAGAAACCGTGGGCATTGTATTTTAGGGAGTGGCGTGAATAGCCCCTGAGGTCATGGCTTCACTGAGGTCACTCTGTCGGCCTTCCTGTTTGACCATTTTTGTGTTCTCTGGGCGTGGGACAACCCAAGCAGTTTGCCCTGGGCCAGGCGATCTGCCATCTCTCTCCTGTTTCCCACGGGATGGTCCCAGGTTTGCTTTGCTCGTGGGGCCCCTCTACTCTCTTGGCCAGGCTCCATCTTAGACTTCTCCCAACCTGCTTATCAGAGTCACTTCTTTCCATCTTGGCTGTGCTGCTTCCTATTCCTGAGAAAGCAGAGAGAAACCCAGAAAAATATAGCTGACCTTGCTGCCCTGAGCTTCGTGCTTTAGTCTCTGCTTGCTTTTGCACGTTACACCTGAGCCAGGTGCCTCAGGCCCTGACACCCCCGCGCTCTGGTGACCATGGTCCTTGTACTTCTTGCGATTCTCTATGCTGACTACCTTCCAGCCAAAGTGGAAGACTCGCCTCTGCCAATACACAGCCATGCCCACTCCTGTGTTCTTTCTTTAAGAAACACCAGGGCTGCCTCCTGCTACAGAACTTCCTCCCCTCCTGCTGGAGACTCCAGTCTGGCTTTCTCCATTTCTTCTTTACACTGAAACTCTGCCTTCTGTTTTCTCTGTGTGCCTTGGATGAGGCCAGCCCCACAACTGTTTCAGTTCCCATGCCAGACTGTAAACCCTTTGAAGTGTCTTTTTTATTGTTATATCTGACCCACTGTGCAAAATGTTGCTGGCGTTGGAATCTGTAAACATTTCACAGACCCATGAAATGTTACTGGTTGGAGGGAATCTGCACATCATGTATCTTAGAGTTTCTAGGATGTTTCTGATTTTTGAATATGTTGCCTCTTTCTTTTTTGAAAACTGTAGTTGTAGTTTTTAACTTTTATTGGTGCATTGTAGTTTTAGTTTGGAAAAGTATAGTTACCATAGGAAAACATCACACACCAGTTTAACCCTTCACATGTATGCATTTTGATTGAGAGATACTTCCAGGATGAGTGGTTCAGGATCCTTGTATACTATTACTCCTGTATTTAATATGGTAGCATCAGGAGTCTACTTGGAAATTGCACTTATATATCTCTCTGTTTTGACAAAAAACAGGTATAAACACAGGCCTGGTAGTAAACCTAAACACAGAGTCTTCCGCACTCTGGAAGCTTTCCCCCAGACACCATTCAGGCATGTCTAGAAGATGATATTCATCCACCTTTTCATCATTTCAGTAAGTCTTTACTGAGTGCCTGCTATGTGCCAGGCATATAATACAAATAAATCAGGCAAAAATCCCTACCTTTGTGAATCTTACATTCCAGAGGGTGGGGACAGATGAAAAGCAGATAAAATGACAAAGGTGCCAGGTGGTGATGATTGTGAGGGAGGAAAATTAAGGAGGAGGAAGGGGGCAGAGATGGTGGAGGGAGGATTGAAGGGAACTGGATTTAAGGTGATCGGCAGGGGCCCAATGGAAGTGAAAACTGAGCCCTGTGGATATCTATGGGAAGAAATTTCTAGACAGAAAGAACAATGACCCTGTGTATTTGTGGCCAGTTATTGTGAGGAGCAGCAAGGACACCATCCTCAGCCAGGAAAGAATCGGGGCATAGGATTTCACTTAAGAACAGAGAGGTAGAGAGGACGCATACCACTTCAGTTCATCTGCCTTGGCTCTACGACCATTTGGAGCCAGGTAATTCTTTGACATGGGTGGCTGTCCTATGTGCTGTAGGGTGTTTAGCAGCATTTCCCGACTCTACCCATTATATGCTGGTAACAGACTGTCTTAGTCCATTCATGTCACAATAGCGACATACAATAGACTGACCAGTTTATGAAGAACACAGATTAAAATTCTCATGGTCCAGGGAGCTGCAGGTGGGTTGACCATGATCAAGGAACCAGAAGAGTCAATGTCTGGTGATGACTTTCTGCTTAAAAAAGGGACCTTATTGCTATGTTCTCAGTTGTCCAAAGGTTGAAAGACAGAAGAGTTTATATTCATCTGTTTTCTGTTGCTCATAGCACATATCATGGTGTGGGTAAATTATAAAGAAAAGAGGTTTTTTCCTTTGGGCTCATAGTACTGAAGGTTCAAGGTTTGGAGTCATACATACTTGGCAATGACCTTCTTGGTGGCAGATTGAAGGTGGTATTGGGCATCACGTGTTGAGAGTGAGGAGTGTATTGTGCATGTGTGTGTAGAGGTAGGTGTGGCCCTCGTTCTGCTTTTTATAAAGCCACCATTTTTCTATCAAGGGACTCCACCTAATCCTAACCACCGCTCAAAAGCCCAACTGTAAACACCATAGTTGAATTAAGTCTTCACGCTTTTAAGATCTCACAGTGGGGATTCAGTTTCAACACATAAGCCTTAGAGGACACACTCAACCCATTTCCAAACCATAACTCTGGCCCTTTTTACAAGGTACTAATCCCATCCACTAGGATAGAGCCCCCATAGCTCAATCGTGTCTGGAAGTCCCTATCTCTCAATACCTTTGCATCAGGCATTGTTTCAGCCTATTTTTTGGAAGGAACACAGACATTCAAAACAAGGCACACACCTACCCTGTATGCCACTGGTGACCACTAAAATGTTTCCAGACAGTACCAAATGTCACTGAAATGCTGAATTACAGTAGGTTGAGAGCCACTGATTGAGATATGTAATGACTTTGTTACTCAAAGTGGGTTTTTTTTTTATTTTTCATTTGAATAGGAGTCATTTGGCTGCAATGTTGAGAATGAACTGAAATTGGAAATGGAAAATGGCAGGAACAGGGAAAAACATTAGAAAAAGTCGAGGCAGAAGGCAAAGGTGTTAAGAAACAGACTTGGGGCGGGCTGGCATTGGCGAGGAGTGCTGAGATTTAGGATAATTTGTGTGGTGATCCAGCAGGATTTGCTGACAGACTATATACCTGGTATGGAAGATGAGTCAGAAAGAGCCACAAGGATGTGGGTGAGCCCAAGTGGAGAGGATGCAGAAGAGGTGCAGGTTTTGGGGGGGCATCGACTCTGACTTGACATATTGTATTTGAGAACGTTGACTATTCTGTTTTCTTACTCACAATAAACCCAAGAGGCAGTACTTTCTTCATTTCCAATAAAAGGCACTGAAGTGCATGGAAGTTAATTGCCCAGTCACATAACCTCTAAAGAGCAGAATCAAGATCATAATCTAGAAATGTCAGGGTACTAACCCCACTGCTTCTCAATATGCTTCAAAGGGATTTTGTATGTTCCAGAAGCCCTCAGTAGAAGAGAGTAGTATAGTATATTATACCCTGCAGACGTTAATTCAATCAAGCTTTCTGCTGTATACTGACATTCCAAATGGAGATATCAATTTCTTTTGCATTTTATAGCAGGAATGAAAATAAGAATGAAATAAGAAGACTCCTGTATAGCAAAATGTCACCTTGAATGCCAGTGCTATAGTTTTCAAGTAGTTTGAGCCCAACATCATGTATTAGATCTTAAAACCCAATGTGAGAGCATAAACAGGTGAGGCCTTTGGGATGTGATCAGGTCATGAGGTGTCTGGGATTAGTGACCTTAGAAAAGGGCTGGGGAAATGCATGAGATCCATGTTGCTATTCTGCCAGGTGAGGACACCTGCCCTCCCCAGACACCAGATTTGCTGGCACCTTGACCGTGGATATCTCAGCCTCCAGAACTGTAAGAAATACATTTCTATTATTTGCAAATTACCTAGCCCATTGTGTTTTGTTAGAGCAGTACACACAGACTATCAGTCTAAGACTAAAACTTGTGTTTAGTTGATTTTTTGTTGAGCTCAAAGTTAATATTTTTGCCTTATCAGTTGCCTGGCAAATCAGTGGTTTTGTGGTCAGTTGTGCTTGGAAAATATCATGCACTGTTTTCTAGGGAATCTGCCATGAACAGCTCCAAACTGTTTCCCCTACTCCTCCTGAAATGGATGAATCATCTTACAAGTACAGGTGGTACTAAACCATTTTCCCATCTTGGAAATATTTTTTCAAGTCGGCTGTGGTCACTTCTGCACACAGGATCTGTAGGTTTCCTTTTTAAATGTACACATCCACGGAGCACAGAGGGGCAACTGACAAGCCACGTTTTTCCTCTTTGGATCTTTCTGCCAAACCCTTTTTGTCTTTTTAGCTGTGCCTTCACTAGGACACTGAGCCACTGAAATTGATCCCAAGACCCTTTGCATCCTCTGGACTCTAAAATCACGTTCTCTGTCTCGTTTATTAAATGATGTGTCTAAATTGTGGGACTTGACAAAGTAATTTCAGCGATGCAGTTGTGAGCAGAGTTAGCTACTGAGGAAGCAGGGGAGAGCTGGGTGCCGTGGCTGATTCCAGGGGCATTTGGGAAATATGAAAGTGAGATGAGTTGAACAGCACTGAAGAGCTGTCCGCAGGCCCCTCCACGGTTATGTGTCGTATAATATCATTTTTTGTATTTACTTTGTCATGGTGTTGGGGATTGAAGCCAGGGCATTCTCTCTCTGAGCTATACCCCCAGCCCTTTTTACTTTTTTGTTTTGAAGCAGGGTCTCACTAGGTTGCTGAGGCTGGTCTCAAACCTGTGATCCTCCTGTATAAGCTTCCCAAGTACTGGGGTTGCAGGTATGCACCACCAGGCCCAGTTTGAAGAGTCCCACAATATCTTAACCTAAAACAAAACAAAACACTGCTGTTTCTTTTTTCTTTGAGAATCATCAATGCCAAGGGAGCTATCTTAGGAGGTCTCTGACAATTTATCTTTGATGCATTTTTTTGTGGGGTCAGTCAACTTCATAGGCCTGTAACCTCTGTAGTTGTACAGGTTCCGGGGACTCAGAAGTCCTATATTTGATTTAATGAATTTTTAACAAAGGGCCCTATATTTTGTTTTGGCCTTAAGCCCTTCAAATTAGCTTGTCCTGAGCCTAAGAAATTTCCCCCGTTCTAGACATCAGAGTATCTAGGAAAATCCATACAGGTGCAAAGATTTTGCATCCGGAGAACATTTAGAAGCAACCTTTTTTTTTTTGGTGGTGGTACTGGGGTTTCTGGAAGCCCTTCTACCTCCGGGCTACACTACCAGACCTATTTTATATTTTTATTTGGAAACAGAGTCTTTTAAGCCAGTGCAGCTGGCTTCAAACCTGCGCAATCCTCCTGTCTTCGCCTCCCAAGCATGGGGATTACAAGCATGCGCCACCACGCCTGGCCTTAGAAACAACTTTTAAGGATATACTACAGTTTAATGTTAAAGCATCTGTCCCTTGATTTCAAAGAAAGGACATGTTTCTAAGTGGAGGACCCACTCTTGAGTGTCAGTGGAAAAGTAACTCTTATAACTAGCACTGTCGTCTGAAAGGAGGCAATACAGATCCCAAATCCTTCTTGGAATCCAGGTTCTAGCTGGAAACATGTGCTCCTAGTCTGCATGTAGAACAAGCTTTCAGATAAAGATCAGTAGCATTTTTGAGATAACTCTGAACATCCTTTTGATCGTTGAGGACTTACTGTTTTCTGGGCACTGGACCAGAAATGATTGATGGACAGTATCTTAATTTGGGTACCCCACAAAGCAAACCCCAAAGATTTGAGTGAAAGAGATTTATTGGAGAGGTAATCACTGGAAATCCTTATGGGAGAGCTGAGAAGTAAGAAATGAAGGAAACCAAAAACAGTGTGTTTTCATAGCGATTACTGCTATGGGCAACTAGTGCCCAATCTTAGTGGAGACCACTTAGTGGAGAAAGATAGGGTAGAGAATGCATTGGAATTGTCCCAAATAAGAACAAGGAGTTTATGCTTTACCCTTGACTCTAGGCTGTCTTTGGTTGAGGGCTGCCTCAGGTATATTTACAGCAAAATCTTCTTTACAAGAATAAGCATAGACCTTGGATGACAGAAAGCACTTGGCAAAGACTCACAAAGCACTTGCACTAAAAAAAACTGTTGGTGAGTTTGTGCTTTTTGAGTGTTAAAGGCAAGGGGATAATGGAAAGAATGACAAAAGTTGGGGCTTCTATTTTGGACAGGTTGGGAAGAGAAGCCTTTCTCAAGAGCCAACACTTGAGAAAAGACCTCTGTTTTCTCTTTTTTTCTTTCCTTCTCTCAAGAATGGAAGGCAGGCTTGGGATGCACCCTAGTGTGAATAATACCACAGCTTCAATTCCCAGTATTAAAGAAAAATTCTTAAACTCCTATAGAACACATAATAGGCAAAAGATGGAGATATACTCTGACCTTTGGTGTTTGATCATTTGGTTGCTTATGTTCTTGAATCCCTTTTTGAATACTGTGACATCTTTTCATATATATTCGTGGTTTTCCCAGTCATAGAACTTTAATAATCAAAGCATTAAAGTTCATAAAAGAAAAACCATTATCAAATTTAAAGTGAGGAAAATGTGTTCTAAAGCATGGCCACTTTTTTTTAAATTGGAAACTTTATTATGCATTTATTTATTTATTATTTTTGTTGAACCTGAGGGTTGAACCTAGGGCTCTGTGAATGCTAGACAAGTACTCTACCACTGAGCTACATCCCCAGCCCTCTATTAGGTGTTTTATCTATGTTCACTGTTTTTTTTTTTTTTTTTTTTTTTTTTTTTTTTTTTTTTGTGTGTGTGTGTGTGTGTGTGTGGTACTGGGGATGGAACCCAGGGGCATTGTACCTCCAGGCTACACTCCAAGACCTATTTTATATTTTATTTGGAAACAGGGTCTCTTAAGCCAGCGTGGCTGGCTTCGAACCTGTGTGATCCTCCTGTCTCTGCCTCCCAAGCACGGGGATTACAAGCGTGTGCCACCACGCCCGGTGTTATGTTCATTTTTAATTCGGTATATCTTCATATTCTTAAACAACTAAGAAAATAAATAACTTGAATAGGATTGTGAAGTAACATAAATTTCACATTAGAAAAAAAATATGATTCTCATTTATTTGTCAGAACATCAAGATAAAAAAGTATTCTTTATTTTAAACTGTCTGCAAAATGACTTGCTTTTTAAAATCGTTGTATAGGTAGTGCTATTAAAATATTTATGTTTTAAAAATATATTTTCTAGCAAAAAAACTGCTGAGGAGTAAATTTGGGAAATTTTACCTATACTTTTACTATAAAATATAATTTCAGGAAGCTTAGAAATCACCTTGTTTTCTCATTTCCTGACTTCAAATTGATGTAGTTATTTAATAGAACTCATAAGTCATTCTAATGGAATTTGCAGTGATCATAAAAGGAAAACGCATACGACTTATTAATTATGAGGAGATATTTGGCTTGTTAGCTCACTCACAGGATGGTTATCTCGTGCATGGTCTTTGTGCTATATGCAGAGTCTTTCGGTATATAGCATCTCTCCCTGGGCTACAAGCAATGTGCTCATGAAGCATGAACTTGTACTTTTCTTAGTGAAGAGATGGCAGAATTCTAGGATCACATTTAGAGAACAAGTCTTTCTCTGGAAACTCTTTTGGTTCAACTTAAGCCTAGAAAAATAGTCTTAAAAATAAAGTCCGACAATTCCTAGTATAGCAGGAGTTCAAAGAAAATTTATATTTTGCATCCACCGCCTGATTATTTACAAAATCATCCATCAGATTCTTTTCATCTGTGTCCTCCATTTGGGGCTCATTACCTGTTGATGTGGATATAAATCCCCTGGAGATCACATTAAACTCCAATTTTTCATCTACCAAAATTCAGATGATATCCATGCTTCTTTCTGGCCCACGGATAATTTTGAGGAACGAGGTTTCTGAGATGTTTAATTTTATGCATCAATGTGACTGGGCTAAAGGGTGCCCCGATTGATGATAAACATGATTTCTGGGTACATCTGCCAGGATGTTTCTGAAATTAATTCATGTTGAATTGGTAGGCTGAGTCCTACCTGCACTGTCCTCACCAGTTGAGGTGAACAGCATTCACAGTCCTTTGAGGACCTGAAAAGAATATAAGGTGGAGGACACATGGAATTCTCTCTCTGCTTGAGCTAGGACATCTGTCTTCTCCTGCCTTTTGACTTCGGTGTTCTTTTGTCTTGTGCTTTCTGATTCAGACTGAGATTATACCACTCTTGTCCCTGTTTCGTAGGCCTGTGACTCAGATGAAATCACATCATCAAATTTCCTGGTTTTCCAGCTCGCACTTAGCAAATTATGGGGCTTCTTGGCCTCTATAACTGGGTGATTCAATTCTCATAATAAATCATTTCTTATATACATCTATTGGTTCTGTTTCTCTGGAGAACCCTAATGCAATCTCGGATATTTTACTTCAGGATCCATCTGGCTTGACTGCAGGTACAAAACTATTTTGAAAGATATTGCCTCCTTTTGAAGAAAAGAGATTTTGTAGATAAAGTTTAGCCTGAAACTTCTGATGCAGATAATCATTTTCATGTGGCACTGGGAGGTTATCTTCTCAGATTCAGATGAAGAATTATAAGGAAGGGAGAAGTTCTCGGAATAACTGGTCTGGTATGCAGCCAGTGAAACTGCTGCTTCTCTACCTAGACTCACAGTTATTCAGGAAGGGTTTTCTCAAAGCTTTGAGGCTCCTGAACAATTGAATTTCCTGTCCTAGTAGGGGTCATAGTTCATGACTTCAGAAGGTTGCATCTGAGACATAATAAGTGATGCTAAAAGCCGAGGTCTAGTTTAAGCAGTAAGGGACTCTTGATGTTCAGGAAGGGATTGGTAGAGATTATGGAAGAAGTCCAGGTTGTAATTACAGAGGCAGGCACAGCTCTCTTCTCCTTAGCAACAGACTGTATGAGGGGAACGAAAGCCTGGCATAGCAGAGGTCCCTACAGAGAAATCTGTGTGGAGGCAGAGTCAGAAAGCAATTGAAACAAGTTTGCAGTAATGACTTTGGGGACCAGAGTGCCTAGTGAATGGAATAGGAGGGCCAGTATTATCAGAGGTGACCTCTGATTTGCAATTAAAATGGCTGTTGGCTATGTTAATGACACCTGGGTGGGAGGATTGTATAATGTGGGTGGTACTAAGTTGAAATTCTTTATCATGGACTTTGGATGGAGAAAAGTTTTTCCTCTGGTTCCTTGTAAGCACAGTAGTAACAGATGGTTGCTGCTTTCTTGCTGGTTTCTGTTCCCAGAGGAATAAAGTAGGAATTGGTGTTGAGAATTATCCTAGCAAAGATGTTGGCATTTGGACTGGCAGTTTAGGATAAAAAGGACATTGCTTTTGTATTCAGGCAAGGCAAGGAAGAGTAGTGAAAGTCATGAGGGCCAGCCAGAATCGCTTCTGCGACCTTGAGCAGACTAAATGACCTCTTTTAACACCATTTTGGTTCAATGTAATGAGGGTAGTAATGCCTACTTTAGGTGGGTTGGGTATGATGTCCATGAAGTGCCTAATAGAATATTTAGTACGTAGGTTCTAGTAATTGGATACATTATTTTAGAAAGGTATTTTGAAATACAGTTCGTGATTAGATTTCAAGATGATTAGATTTCAGAGTTCTAGAACTCTGAATTGAATTTAAACTTCAATCTCATTAGTGGGGTACAGCAACAGAGCATTGGACTTGTATGGGATGCAAGATGTTAGAACAAAATGCTCAAGTAGTAAGAAGACTGGCAAATTAATATATTCCACAAATGTGACAAAATAATAATTTATTTACAGAGCTCTTGGTACATTGAGGTGATAAGTAATACATCTATAGTGCTAAAAATCAGAAGACAGATAAGTTTTGGTAATTGTAGGAACTTACAGATTCTCTCCAGTTTCTTGTTTCATTCACCTTGATTGTGTGGATTTTGTTGTTGTTTGGTGTTTTTGTTTCTGGTTTTTTTTGGTGCTGGGGATCATATCCAGGGCCTGAGCAGTACTAGGCGATTGACTGATACTGAGCCTCACCCACAGCCCTCCAATCATGGGTGTGTGCACATGCGCGGTGCTGGGGCTTGAACCTGGGGGATTCTACCTCTCCACTGCACTTCCAACCCCATTTCATTTTGTTAATTTGAAACGGGGTTTCACTAAGTTGCCGAGGGCCTTGCTAAGGTGCTGAGGCTGGCCATGACCTGCAATCCTCCTTTTTTCATCCTCCCCAGAACTGGGATTGCAGGTGTACATCCCCAGTCTATCCAGTCACCTCTTAACATAATTTACTGTTGCCATCCACGGTTGATTGAGTACCCGTTAATCAATGGCAGACTCTCTGCGGGACTTGTAATAGGATTTGTGCTGTGTAGTACTGGAGTCATTTGCTACATGTGGCTATTTGGCACACAGCCTGTGGCCAGTCTGAGTTCTGTCCTGGTGTGTAAAATACACAGTGGATTATTTCTATTGGACAACAGTGGTCTAGACCACATGGAAACCACATAAGAAACTTCTGAAGAAATTGGAATAATCAAACTCCTTGTGATCAAGCTGAAATAATATAAAACCTCATACTGGCTTGGGGAGCTTCCTTATCTGAGATCTGTTGTCTTTTCTCAGAGAAGGATCCTGCTGCAAGTTAACTGAATTCCCCAAGGCAAACACTTTAGGTTTGTTCAGGTCTAGTCTCAGAGTCATAGTTAAGATAAAGTTTTCACATTATTTTATACTCAGCTTTCTGTCAACTTTGTTCTAAGTCACACCTGCTGACTATTATGTAAAACACAGTGTTTTATCTAAGGGGTATCTAAGGGGTGTCCCCCTTTACAACACATTTCTTTCTTTCATACACAATAAAAGAACATGAAACAAAAGAAGAATTATGAGGTGCACCTTTGGTCAACATTTATCTTGCTGTAAAAATGAAAAGTGAAATGGTATTGCAATTGTTGGTCCTCTTCCTTTGTAGAATATAGGGGATCAACAGAATAAACATGTTTTTTTTTTTTTTTTTTATTCTGAGTTGTTAGGGAGTTATTGAAAAGGACCAGCCGTCCTATTTCTGCAGCAGAACTAATGTGAACGGAGAATGGTAAATTAAATAAGGTCAAGATGACTTAGCCAGCTGCTCTGGGCATCTGAATGATCACTTGTGAGATGCAAGTAAATGGAGGGCCTGCTATTAAATAGAGTTATGGTTTTCAACTTGGAATGAACACAGCGATGTGGCTGAGTAGTCATATTAATGGGATATTTTGGGTCAGTCATTTGTCTTTACATTATCCCAGTTCTAGAAATGAGAATGATTAACAATGCACTCTAATCATGAGGAAGAGAGGCCAGCCTGTCGATAAATTGAAATTGAATAATGGGCTATGATCACTTCCACCAGCAAATCAGTATGTTCCTAAATTTTGATTTAACATTTTATTAATTTTTTAAAGACCATCTAGGAATATAGTGGAGGACTATTTTGAGCCTCATGCAAACTTTGGTGAATCCTCTTGAGAGGGTCATCTATGACTTTATGGGTGAGCTGAGCTTTAGGATTTCAAAGGTACTTAAGTATGGTTGGACTATACCCTAGCATAGTGTGTGTGTGTGTGTGTGTGTGTGTGTGTGTGTGTGTGTAGAAGGGAGATACTATATCAGTGGGACTCTGTTAACAAAAATGTTTTATGTTGAAGTTCTCTAAATTTCTTGAGAAATTCCAGAATAGTTTCTTTTCTTTATTTGTTTTAGTGTTGTAGGTTTTAGGATTATAGCATTAAGTCACCTTGACAAGCTCCTAGAATTATAGGGAAGTACATCGAGCCTGCTTTGGGGAAAGAAGGATATACAATGGCAGTATGTTTGCCTTCCCGCTCTAGCCCATTCCAACAATAATGGACAATTTCATTCATTCATTCATTCATTCATTCATTCAAGGAGCACTTATTTAATCACTGAAGGCACAGGAATGCCGTGGAAGGTAACTTTGAGGATATTTATAAAGGACAGTATGTTAAGTTCTTGGTTTGAAATGGGCTTTATCAATGTCTGTATCTCTGACAGAGTCCTGAGAACCACGTTAGCAGAGCATAGACCATTTTCTTCAGCTTTGGAATCTAAAGTCTGGGGTCAAAAAAATCTAGAAGAGAAATGATCCAGTGCTACTTACTATCTCATACTCTCCAGTCCTTCAAAATTATTCTGACTTCTTAAAAAAAAAACACACTATTATTTGTTGCTTAAAACATCAGGTTATCTTCAAACAGATGGGTTTGTTCTTACAACATCCTTCGTTTTCTGAAAAAAGGAACTGTGATTCATATTTCAAACTCCAGGTCTTCCAGATTTTTATTACTTCACACAATTGATAGTACATGGAACTTTTGAAATTATAATTCACTCATTTTGAGTCCTATCTTTCTGGGGGTGGTTCAGGTTCTTCAATGCATTCATCTTCATTTATTTACATTTCAATCAGGCTGTTTATTTGCTGTTAATCCATCCATCTGGATGATTTCTGTCAAACTCAGCCTACAACAGCTGATAGGGAACATATTACATAAAAGTCATTAAGGGCAGAAGAGAGAGAATGAGGCTCTGATTTCGATCTTTATTCCGAATTCTCAATATCTCTCCCTTGGTGATAGCAGCAGGCAGTCTGTCTCCTATCTTCAATCTTGACTCTTGAAGATTGAATGCCCAGTATTCAATATAGTCCTTGTGTCTCAGCTTCTTAAAAGATCCTTGTTAAAACAAACTGTTCATTGTTTTTTCAGACCAAGTGACTGTTACTTCTTTAACCTTTTTGATGCTAATTTTCAACTATGAAGTAATTTCTTTGCCTTATACTCCGAACGCAGTTCATGAGCCAAACCCATTGTCCCTGTGTTCAAGATGTAAACGGCATCCTACAGCTTTTCACAAAGTGAACTGTGACCTGCGTCAACTAAGCCTCTAACTTCACTCATGTGGACTCTTGTAGTAGCCTGTCAATTGGTTTCTCTGCCTTGTTCTTGGCATGCTGCAGCCAATTTCCAGACAGCCGACAAAAGTATTCCTTTAAAACTTAGGTCACATTGTGCAACCGTACTGATGGAAATGTTCAAATTGTTTCCTATTTATCTTGAAGTCAAAAGCATCAATGCCTGCCTGCAGGATCCGGCTTCCCTACCCTTCTGATTGCATCCCCTGCTAGTTTCCTCCTTGCTTACTCTGCTATGTCCCAGACATGTTGGTCTCTTCAGTCTTACAAAACACACATTCCCCACAGGGCCTTTGCACCCGCTGATTTCTCTTTCTGGAATCTTCTTCCTCTGGATTTTCATAAGATGTACTCTCTCATGTTTCTTAGGTGTTCATAATTCCAATTCATTAGTGACATCCTTTTTGAGGCCCTATCAAAAATGGTACCCACTATCCCTCTACCTAATTTGATAGAAATGTAATAAATATTTGTTGGGTGAGTGAAATCACCATTTTTTATGGAAAAATATTTAATTTCCTGTTCTATCTATGGGACTAGATAAGAAATGCATAAAATGATCCTCAGCATCAGAAAACAAGTAGATGTTACAACAAAGATGGTAAGAAATCAGACATGGTAAAAATTTTAAACTGTATATTTGATGTTCTCGAAATACAAAAAATAACCCAAAAGAATTAATTATTGAGAACTGGAAATCTCCCTAGTAGCAGCTAATTGCAATAATATCAGTAATCTATGTAAATATAATGTGGCCAGTACAGTTTCAGGTCTCAGTTTCATGAAATACTAGACAATCATTCTTCTATGATAAAATTTAAGCTATAAATATGCTTGACAAACTCTCTTTTATTGTAGAGTGTACCTTTATGTGTAGTGTGTGCATAACTATGTATCCATGCTTCAATTATCAGTGATTATTTTAAACTAATATACGCTATAAGGTGTTCAAGTCATTTCATAGTATTAAATAGAAATTCATCATTCTTGTTACTGATTCATAATCATTACTACATACAGGCACTTTTTATATACATTGAAATTTGTAGAAGGAATATATCTTCTAGAACCTGATATCTTGTATTGAATAACTGTGGATTTACTTAACTGCCTGTGTTTGTTGCCTTATCTCCAAAAGAGAGAAAATTATATATTTCTAGTTGAAAGGTAGAAATACAGAGTACTTTGAAATTCAATAGGTCTCAGATTTGTAATTCATTATGAGGTATCACATATTTATTACTAAGACTAAAATAAGAAAAGAGAAGGAAAAAGCAAACAGTATCAGGAGACTAAGTATGCACAGCAACTGAGATTCTGGGACTGCTGGTGGGAATGCAAAATGCAAAGTTTGGTTTTTCTTACTGTGCTCCACATAAACTTACATATAAATCAGAAGTGTTGCTTTTAGGTATTTACTTAAATGAACTAGAAACTTAATGCTTAACTCAAAATCTATGCCTCAATATTTATAGCAGTTCTTTTTATAACCACCAGGAAGTGGAAACAGTTCAGATATCTTTCAACCAGGAAATGAGAAAACGATTTTAATCCATACAATGAAATACTACTTTGTACAGAAAATTGTAGTATGCTAAGAGAAAGAAGCCAGAGTTAGACAAGAAAGGCTATATTCCTTATTTCATGAAAAAAAGAGCAGCATAGGAATATAAAACAGTCTAGTAGTTGTGCAATTTTGGATGGATAAAGGAAGTTTGGGGACAGTAATTGTTTTCTGTCTTGGTGGGTGGTTAGAGTACTGTATGCATTTGTCAAAACTCACAGAAATGATACCAGAAAGAGTGAATTTTAATACATGTGAATTAAAACTCTTAAAGATATACATTTGTATAATACTCTATACCCTGTGCTATTTGGTATTATTAAAGTTAAAACTTTGGATTCAGGCCTTCTTTTCAGTTGTATAAAGAAATAAAATTTTTTACTTATATTATTAAAATTACTTTTATAATATTTGTAAAAAATCTCTTAAAGATAGAGAATTAATTCTCTTGATCATTGAAACCAGTTGTGCTTATGAACCTAGGCTTTGATAAGAACTGAATGCCCTAGGTGGGTAAGCACATCCCAGTCTCATGTCTCCATTTCATTTGACTTTAGTGGCTCTGCTTTCCTGCAGTGACTTTATCTTTCTGCGGTGGTTACTTGAACTTTGATGCTCCTGCATGGCGATCAATGACAGAACTCCTTCCCCATCTTCCCAGAGTCCCCTTTATATTTCAGGGTCACCTTTCCAGCTGACTAGCCTAACTCCATGGTAGCAAGGCTTACAAAGACTGGGAGTGTCTCGTAGGTTTGAATCATAGACAAATTGGCTGCCTAAGTTCCTACCTAAAACTAAAGATAAGTGATAAGGAAACACAATCAGAGCACAATGTTGTCCATACAAATCACTCCTGGCTATGTATTTGGGACAGTACCTTTTAATATGGTACCTGTCTCAGGAGTCTCTGGCATTAGTGGCTATGTTCTGGGCTTTAAAGTTTGCAGAGTTCAGTTTCATCGATAAAAATCAAGCTATCACTGTACCCCAGTATTGGACTTCCATGAACCAGCTTCTGGTCTAATGGAACAGATGGTTGACCAGTTGTCTGTGGCAAAACAAAACAAAACAAAACAAAATAAAAGTCTGACAAATACAAATACCAGTCCAAACTTAACTCATAATGAGAAAACCTTAGGCTTTGGAGAGGTTCTTTAAGCTATACCATACTCATTTTTTATTCTCCTTGAAGGCTGAAAAATACATTCTGTTTGTAAAGAATGTAAATATATAAATGTTCTTGAGATCATGATTCTCCAGAGAAACCAGCCCAATTTCTATTTTTCTAGACTATTTTACATCCTTCAATGTTCACTGGGATACTTTTTTGCACCTGTTTTAAGAGTGCTTTAGACCTAGATTGATCATGAGACAGACTTTCTACCTGCAGCTGAGAAGTGAATCAGAACATTAAAATGAAATGGTTTTCTCTCTGGCATTCTGTTAGAGCAATAGCTCTTGAGTTTCCCATGATGCTATTCTTACTTGAATTTGCACAGATCATTTTCTCTCTATACATAGTAATTTGAGTGCAGGAGTAAAGGAGTGGGAGAAGACTGTAATTGAACACCCGCTCTGGGTTGCAGGAATGTGATAGGCACTTCTTGTGTATTATTCCATTTAACTTCACAAAAGCGGGCAAGGTGGATAATTTTGCTGCTTTGCAAACAAGGAAGCTAGGTCCAGGAGAGGTTAATTGACTTGTATTCTCAAAGATCGGTCTCTCTTGCTCCTAATCACACTCTCTCTAGACTCTTCTAGGCTCTATGTTGGAATACTGGTTCTCGTCTTGCTCTCACTTGCAAGAGGGGGTGGATTCCACAGGTCTTTTGAGCCCTGGAGCTTCTCCTTGGACCTGTTTGTCCCGTTTTATTTCTCAGAGTCCAGGGAGATTTGGCCTAATTCTGCAAATGTTTCAAAACTGTCATCAAATACTCAATCATCATTTGTTTCTTTTTCTCTTATGACAACCTTTGGAGGAAGATGGCGTTTCACAGGTCCATGGCTCTGAGCAGCAGACCCACAAGGCTCTCATATTTTAAAAATCTTCCTTCTAATCACCACAGAGAAAAGCCAAAGAGAACAAAAATTGCAAAATTTCAAAAATAGTTAAAGCCTTAGTCCTCAAGCCCAGTTTATGTAGCAGATAATTCCCAACACTTAGGTGCTATTCCTTCAAAGATACTAGAAGACTCTTTAACCAAAATTAGGTACTTATTTTTTTTAATTCTGGAAATTACAATCTAGAGCAAGTTTAAGGTGTCCTGCTGGTGAAATTCTTCAACCTACATTGGACTTGAAGTGACTCTCCAGTTCATTATGAATCTTCTAAAAGTAAAGATGTGTCATGTTAGAGGTAATGTGCTACCATCGGAGCTTGAAGAGTGGATAGTATAGTTAGTTTAAATCATTTTCACTGCTCAGTACTGGTAGTCAAATTACATATGACCATCGAACATTTGAAAAGTGACCAATCTGAAAAATGTTGTGTGGTATAAAACTACAAAGTGGATTTTAAAAACTTAGGAAAAAGTTGACTATCTCAATTTTTATATCAATTACATGTACACTGATTATATGAAAACATTTTATAGATACCAGGTTAAATACAGCATATTCTTTAAAATCACCTTTTTAAACTCTTATTTTCAGTCTGGGGATTCAAACCCAGGTCTTTGAATGAGCTGTGCAAGTACTCTATATTACTGAGCTCCTTCCTAGCCCCTACCTTTTTTGCCTTTTGAAACTTGTGTTTTTGAGGTTCTTATAGATGCACATTCGGATTATAATTATAATTATAATCTATCCTATATGATTTTCCCAAACTGTTGCTGTCTTACAGTATTGCAGTACAGTGGCACACCATGAAATTGACGTTGGTATGATTTACTGATATCGGTCTGATTTTGCAGTTTTACCTGCACTCGCTTATGTCTTATGTTCTAGGCAACTTAGCCATCTGTGCAGATGTGTATGGCCTCACCAAAAATAAGACGCAGGAGGATTCTGGCTTCATGTTTCTTTTTACTTTTTTAATGGTGCTACGAGAAAGTCCGACCTGACCTAAGTATCTTGTGTTTGTGACTTTTGTTGTGCGTCTCTTGGCACCATAGGACTGAGACACAGGTTCTACAAATGGTCTCTCCCCGGGGGGTATCTGGAAAGACATATAGATATATAAAATAATACAGATTTGTACTTTCCTGTTAATTCACTTAAAGAAGGTAGGTTTCCAGAAAGCTGATAAACGATTTTTTCTTTTTTTCCCTCAAAAAAAAAAAGCCAGTGAGGCAAATAAGTTTGGGAATCTGTAGTTAAAGACATGCTTGTTGGAAGTAATCAAAAAGCATATTTCTGTTACATTTTCTGTGCACTCCAGATATTCCTCTGTTGAATTATCTGTTTTATTTTGCTAACTCTAAACCAGGCTGCTTGGAAAAGAATAAGGGAATTGTGCCTTTAAAAAAAAAAATCATTTTGGGAGAGTGGGATCATCTGTGTCCCTCCCACTCCTTCCTCCTGATGTGTGTGTGTGTGTGTGTGTGTGTGTGTGTGTGTGTGTGTGTCTTTGAAACCTATGTGTTTCTGCCCAAAAAGAAACTTTTCATAAGGTTAGACAGCAAGAAGGGATATCTTGCCACCACTGCCCATGGTATTTAGCACACTGGCTTGAGACTAATTAAATGGCTCATATTTATCTGATATTTTATTCCTTTGGGCTCTAGAAACATTTTTTTTCCAACTTAAGCTTCACAAAGAAATCAGCTCAGTTAGCTTATGGTAGAGGCAAGAAGCAGGACACGGGGCACTTCAGAGCAGAATAGAACTAAGATAAAGGCTGATGCCATTTTCAATTAAAATTGCCTGGGGAAATGAGGTAGGCAGAGAATAATTACCTGGCTTGGCAGACACCCAGGCTTCTGTTCCCAGGTGCTGAGGGTTTTCTGGCGACCACAGCAGCCAAGGGCTTGGAGGGTTTTTGTGATCTCAGATATACTTGAATGTTCTGGTTGTGGCATATGCCTGTTTTAAGTCAAACTGTGTAGCATGAGATGTTCTAACAAATGCATCTCCATAAAAAAACAAGATTCCAAACAAACGATACAACAAAGCCTCAAATTAAAGAGATTTCTTGGACCAGATTCTTGTGATCTGGATTTGTGACCAACAGGATGCTGGAGCTGGGATTGATTAGAGGAAAAACCAACAATTTTAGTTGCTCACCTCCTCTGTGGAGGGCCTGGCACACCGGGAGTCCATGGTTTGCCAGTACCCAGAAAGACCACTGAGTAAATGTCAGCTGACACGTGGACCTTGTCCAGCAAGTTGTGGAAATGAGTCACTGAAAACAATTCTGTGTTGAATGCAAATGTCACGATTTAATATTGTATTCCCTACACTGACTCCACCTGCAGGACTCATTACCAGGGCAGCTAAGCGGGGCTTCCTAGGGTGTGTGCTGCCTGGTGGTGGTACCCAGAGTCATGCTGCCCCTGCTGCGGCTGGCTACACGTGATAGGAAACATTTGGGGTTACCGAACTATAGACCTTTCCTTTCTTATTCTCTAGAGGAGGCCCGATTTCTTCTCCACAGCTTTTCTCCTCTGCTTTTAGTGTTAGATTTTGCTATATTCCATTTTAAATTTTTTTTTATATTGTGAAAATTTCAAAATGGAACATGAAAGCCGGGCACAGTGGCAGTGGCAAAAGTCTATGATATCAGCTGCTTAGGAGGCTGAGGCAGGAGGATTGCCAGTTTGAGGCTGCCCTGGGTAATTTAGCCAGGCGCCGTGTCAAAATATAAAACTGGTCTGGAGTGGTGGCACACAGTTGCAATCCCCGTGCTTGGGAGGCGGAGACAGGAGGATCGCGCAGGTTTGAAGCCAGCCATGCTGGCCTAAGAGACCCTGTTTCCCAATAAAAATATAAAATAGGTCTGGGAGTGTAGCCCAGATAAGGATTTACAGGAACCCCAGTACCACCAAAACAATAATATATAAATAAATAGATAAATAAATAAATAAATAAAACTGGCCGGGCATGGTGGCACACGATTGTAATCTCAGCATTTGGGAGGCTGAGACAGGAGGATCGTGGTTCAAAGACAGCCTCAGCTACTACTTAGTGAGGCCTTTTGCAACTAAGTGAGACCCTGTTTCAAAATAAAGAATAAAAAAGTAGGTTTAGGGGTGCAGCTCAGAGGTAGAATGCCCCTGGATTCTATCCCCAGTACCACAAATATATATATAAATATATATATTATAACTGTGTTTATAGTTTAGCAGTAGAGTGTCCCTAGGTTCAGTCTCCAGTATGGAAGGAAAGAAGGAAAGAAGAAAGAAAGAAAGAAAGAAAGAAAGCCAGGTGTGGTATGCACACTTCTAATCCCAATACTTGGAAGTCTGAGACAAGAGAATCATGTGTTCACCGCCAGCCTCAGCTACTTAGTGAGGCCCCCTACAACTTAGTGAGACTCTGTTTCAAAAATAAAGAATAGAAAATAGGGCTGGGGGTATAGCTTAGAGGTAGAATGCCCCTGGGTTTCATTCCCAGTACCGTAAAAAAAAAAAAAAAAAAAAAAAGAAAAGGAAAAAAGGAAGAAAGAAAGAAAGAAAGAAAGAAAGAAAGAAAGAAAGGAAAAAAAGAAAAGAAAGAGAGAGAGAGAGAAAGCAGGCATATTGCAAGAGTATTTATATGAAGCACAAATGAGACAGAAGAGCTGGGTGCGGTGGCGCTTGCCTGTAATCCCAGTACTTTGGAGGCTGAGTCAGGAAGATCACAGGTTCAAAGCCTGTCTTAGCAACATAGGAAGGCGCTTAGCAACTTAACAAGATTCTGTTTCAAAATGAAAAAATAAAAAGGTCTGGAATTTGTAGCTTGGATGTAGAGTGCCCCTGAGATAATCTCCAGTAACACATAAGAAAAAAGAACGAGAAAGAAGAAATCAATTACATTTATTCTTTTCCCTTAAAAAAAAAAGATACAGGGAATAGAGGAATGCCGGCATTTATTTTGAAGACTGTAAGCATGCTTGAACAAGACGGTTGCTGGTTACCTATATATGTCTGTAAATTACACAACTAGGGCTATAGGGTACAGGTCCCAGTCTCCCCTTGGCCGGAGACATGTGCTGAATCTGTTTGAATGCAGTGCGTAGGTGTTTGGCCACCACTTTGTGCCATCTAATAGGTGGATAGTAGCTGGGCATGATGGCCACGCCTATATTTCTAGTACTTGGCAGGTTGAGACAGGAGGATCACGGGCTTAAGGCCAGCCTCAGCAACTCAGTGAGGCCCCCAGCAAGCTAGTAAGAATCTGTTTGAAAATTTAAAAAAAATTGGGGTGGAGTAGAATGCCCAAGGTTCAGGCACTAGTACATCCCTACCACATGTGTGTATGCACACACACACACACACACACACACACACACACACACACACAGAGAAGTAGTCCCTGTTTCATGGTGTGGAGCATAAGTGGGTGCAGAGCCAGGTACAGTTAGTTCCACAGAGAAAGGCCTCTGCAGCCAGTTTGTTAGGGTTCAGATCCATTCTCTTTGGCTGAACTGGAACATGATTCTGGACACATGAGGAAGCCACTCTGGCCCAGTCTCCTCACATGTAAAAGGTTTGCTGAGCTATACAGAGTTCACATATGCAAACATTGACGACAGCCTCAGCTACTTAGTGAGGCCCTTTGCAAATCAGTGAGACCCTGTTTTCAAATAAAGACTAAAAAGTAGGGCTGGGGGTGTAGCTCAGAGGTAGAATGCCCCACGGGTTCTATCCCCAGTACCACAAAAATAAAAAAAAATTAAAATTAAAAAGAACTTGGACTTAGTAATTTCTTGCCAGTGGGTAGTTACTGTGCTCACTTATTTTATGTCTTCTCAACTTGTCAAACAGTTCTGCTTCCAAATGATACATGTTAGAAGAGAGATTCCTTGAATATTTCTTTTTTTTTCTTAAAAAATCCCCCAAAACTCATGCTATATGCTAGAAGATGTACTAGACATACATTGTATTACCTTTTTAATATTTATTTATTTATTTTTGGGTTACAGGGGATTGAACCCAGGGGCCTCCGAGCTATATCCCCATCCCTATTTTTTAGTCTTTATTTTGAAACAGGGTCTCACTAAGCTGCCGAGGGCTTCACTAAGTAGCCGAGACTGGCCTCAAACCCAGATTCTCCTGTCTCAGTCTCCCAAGTACTGGGATTACATGTGTGCACCACCACGTTCAGCTACCTTTTTATTTTTAAATATTAAATGACCATATATTTGTTGACTCTGGGTAAATTCCAAATAACTTAGTTGAGTGAAAAAGCAGCTGAACTGGTTAAGACCATTTAAAAAATATAATTCAAAAAAGTTCAGCCCATCAGTTATTTGGTTACTGTTTTAACAAAGCTAACATTACTTACAATTTTCTTGTGTTTGCAGTCTTGTATATGATTTTTTAATATCAAATTTCTAGATATCTAATTTCATGAAGTTTAATTTAAGGTAAAGGAAACATCTCAGGAAGACTTAGAATTTGGTGGAGTACATGCGTTATTAGAGGTAGATAAAAGAATATTACTCTAGAGATGAAAGGGAGAATTAGTACTGGTACTTAGGGAGCGTAGACAGGAGGATCACAGGTTCGCAGCCTGCCTCAGTTACTTAGTAGGGCTTCTGCAACTTACTGAGACCTCTTTTAAAATAAGAATAAAAAATATGCCTGGGGGCATAGCTTGGAGGTGGAATGCCCTTGAGTTCTATCCTCAGTATTGCAAAAAAATTTATATATGTGTGTGTGTGTGTGTGTGTGTGTGTGTGTGTGTGTGTATTTATAATTTTATATATATATATATTTTTTTTTCTGGTTTTGACTTTTACATAACCTCTCTGCAGTTTAGTTAGCTTCCTTGTGATGTAACTCAGGTTCCAGCTTGAGAAGCACTGAAGCTAAATTGCATACCAGCAGCTAAATGTTCACTGGCAGAAACCTAAGGTGGTCTCCAAGGCGTCTGGCCCTGCCTCACACAGCCCGAACAGTCCAGAGCACTGACTGTTCACTCCCGTGAGGACTTTATCTACAGAGCACACTTGGCTTTAAGGAGATCTTGTCCTTCCTAGACCGTGGGGGACTGAGGAGAGAGCTAGAGATAGGGAGAGAAAGAGAGTCCTTGCAAAGTAGATTTTCCACTACTACTTTGAAGATGGCGGAGGCTGCCTGCAAGGCATGTGGGTGGCCTCTGCCAGGTGACAGCCAGAAAGGAAACAAACCTTGAGTTATATAACCACAAGAAAGGGGAATTTGCCCAACAACCTGCCTAAGCTCAGAAGTGGATCACTCCTCCGAACCTTCAGAGAGAAGTGAAGCTGACCCCACGCCCAGATTTCAGCCATGTAAAAACTGAACAGTGAACCCAGTGACGGTGTCTGGCCTTCTGACCTACAGAATTAGGAGCTCTTAGATGCCTGTTATTCTAAAGCACTGTGCTTGTGGCACACTGTTATGCACCCATAGAAAATGAACCCACGACGGAAATCTGGCAAAAAAAATGTAGGTCGGTAATTGCAAAGCCATTGCTATTATTTCAAGAAAACAAATTCGTATGCATGATGAGTTCCTATGAAGAGCTCCCACTTTTACATGTAGCCACTGTAAGTGACAGATGCAGCAGCTGTAACTTTTCTGTGCCATTTATAATGGTTTTAGACGCAGGGAGGGACACATGAACGGCTCAATAGCCCTCTCCTGGCCAGTCAATGATGATGGCAAAGGAAAACCTGGAGAGTGGGAAGGAGGAGTCCCTTCCATGCAGCAAAGGTTGCTGTTGGACTTTCCCGGAGGGATTACTCCCTCTGGCAGGGGGTGGAGTGAAGGGGTTTCTGGGTAGGCGTGCCCAGGAGGGCATCCTGCAAGTGAGCATGTGCGATCAGTTGGAAGGACAGAGAGAACTGGAGGGTGTGAGCTTTGTAAGTTCACCAGAGCTGTGTCTGTTTTGTTACCCAAAGCTGAGAGGACCGAGCCTGGCACATAGAGGATGCTCAATAAATATTTGTGTAGTGAATCTGAGGAGATTGTAAACCTATTAACACCTTATATGAACATATCAAATGTGATTGCCTTGGTAAAACTAGTTTCTAAGACTCGATTAGTTTTGATGTTGTGCACAGTACTGTTTAGGCCAACATGGTGGCCTCTTGGCCCATCCATTTCCTTTTTTGAATGTATTAGGTTCCACTTTTGCAATTCTGCAAATATTCCATGAAATCGACACTGGTGGACAACCATTAAAAGAGGATGAAAATCATAATATAGAGCTTATATACCCATTTATTTTTATTATCATTAAGAACAAAACTAGGTTTTCCTATAAATGGGACATGGGAAAGATGATATCCTTTACATATTTAAGCCATCCTATAAGCCAGCCATGGTGGTGCATGCTTGTAAACCCAGTACTTGGGAGTCAGAGACCGGAGGATTGCAGGTTTGCAGCCAGCCTCTGCAACTTAGTAAGACCCTCTGAAACTTAGACCCTGTTGTAAAATAAAATAAAAAAATAGGGCTGGGGATGTAGCTCAGAGTTGGAATACCTCTGGGTTCAATCCCCAGTACCCTTCTTCCCCCACCCCCCGCACACACACAAAATAAGCCATCCTTTAAATAGGAAATTGGGCAGATATGCTATCTGGGACGCTGGGACAAAGTAGGTCCAATTTCATTTGAGGGCTTCTTTGGAAGTCATTAGTTATGAATGAGAGCGGAGCAGGGCTCGATGTCTTCTGTGTTGTCTGGATTCCTTGCACTCTCAAATACTTGGAGGGTTTCTTTCCTCCATTGACCAAAATATTTTGCTATTGGCTAAGATTCCCTGTTGCTTTAAAATAATTGTGTGTTTAAATTCTGGCATTGCTAGCGGTGCTTTGCAGTAAGATGCTGGCGTTTTCTCATGGTGTGCTTGATTTCATACATGTGCCCTTTGGTAAGGTCAAAGCAGTTGTAGATTTCCCATTATGTGGAGTCCTCTGGAGAATCACAGTAGTAAGATTTTAAACATGGAGATGTTTACCATTTACCATGTTTTCTTAAAGAATGTGAATTGCTTTGCCATTTTTTAAAAAGCTAATTAATACTTTCTAACAGACTCCTTGGGATATGACCTTTGTTTTATAACTGCTTTAATGAAATATAATTTACACAATATAAAATTCAGCCTCTAAAAATGTCCAATTCAGTGGGTTTTTTAGCATATTCACGGCATTTTGCAACCATCTCCACAATCTAATCTTAGAACATTTCCATCACTCCAGAAAAGAATTCCCACACTCATTAGCTATCACCCTCTGTCTTTTCTGCCCCTTAGGTCCCAGAGAGCTGTGACCTGCTTTCTACCTCTTAGGATTTGCTTGTCCTGGACATTTCATATACATGAATGATACAATATATGGTCTTTGTAGCCAGGGACAGTGGTCTACACCTATAATTCTAGTATTAGAGAGGCTGAGACATGAGGATTAAAGGTTGGAGGCCAGGAGGTGGTAATTTAGTGAGAATTTATTTCAAAATAAAAAATAAAATAGAAGGAAAGGAGCTGAACCTTCCTGAGTTCAGAGTTCAATCCCTTAGAACACACATACACACACACACATGTGTATTTGTATATGTATGTATGTATGTATGTATGTATGTGTATTTGTATATGTATGTGCATGTATATACACACATATATACACATATATGTGCATGCAGTCTTTGTAATTGGCTTATTTCACCTAGCATATTTCTTGAAGTCATCCACATCTTCCACTCTATTGGATTGCATTTTTAAATTTCTGAATAATATTTCATGATGTGGCTATAACATTTTGTTAGTCCATTTATAGAATAATGGATTCTGGAATTGCCTTCACTTTTCCTGTTACTTATAATGCTGTTTGGAAAAATTTTATACAGCTTTCTGTATGGGTTCATTCTCTTGGGTGTTTATGGAGAAGTGGAATTGTTGGTCAGATGGCCACTCAATGTATAGCCCTTGGAGGACCTACCATTGGAGACTGTTTGCCTAAGTGTTGTATTGTTTTGCAGTCCCACCAGCAGTGCATCAGGGTTTCAGTTTCTCTAAGTTACCATCAAGCTTGTGATTATCTTTTGATCATAGTTTTCCTGCTGGTTATGGAGTATTATTGATCTGTGGTTTTGATTTACACTGCCCTGATAGTTGAGCATCTTTTAATGTATTTGAATATAAATATACTTTCTTTTTGGAGAAATGCCTATTCAGGTCATTTGCCCATTTTTAAATTGAGTTGTCTTTTTGTTGTTGTGTTGTAAGAATTTTTAGATTCTGGCTAAAAATGTCTTCTTTATCACATAAATAATTTACAAAACTTGTCTTCTGTGGATTGTCTTTTCGTTTTTCTTATCATATTCTTTGACACACAAAAGTCTTTAAAAAGATCTAACTTATCTATTTTCCTTTTGTTGTTTATACTTGGTGAGTTATGGCTAAGAATCCATTGCCTGACCTATGGTTAAAATGACTTACCTCAATGTAATATTTCTTTTTAAGAGTTTTATACAGTAGTCTGCTCTTGCCAGTGGGGAATTCATTACAAAATCAGTGGATGCCACAGATCTATTTAGCGGATCATACTAAACCCTGCATATGCTGTGTTTTTATTTTATATGCATGTCTGCAGTAAAATTTAATTTATAAATTAGGCATAGTACGAGATTAAATAATAACTAACATTACGATAGAATAATTAAGCTGGGCACGATGGCACATACCTATGATCCCAGTACTTGGGAGGTTGAGACCAGAGGATTGCAGGTTCAAAGCTAGAATCAGAAATTTAGTGAGCCCCTCAGCAACTTAGCAACACCCTGTTAAAAAAATAGAGCTGGGGGTGTAGCTTAGAGGTAAAATGCTGCTGGGTTCAATCTCCAGTACCATCTTGACAAAAAAAAAAAAATAGAACAACATACCAATATACTATGTAATAAAAGTTATATGAGTATCTCTGTCTCAATCAAAATATTGTATTTAATTTACCCTTCTTGTTTTCTGTGGGTAACTTAAACCATTGAAGGTTGAATCAAGGATTGAGTAGTATAGTTTTATATCTATGATCCAGTTTGAGCTAACTTTTGTATGTAGTGTGAGATAGGTGTCTACCTTCATTCATTTGCTCCAGTCATTCATATGATCCAGTTTGAGCTAACTTTTGTATATAGGGTGAGACAGGAGTCTACCTTCATTCGTTTGCCTCTGGCTATCCAGTTCTTCCAGCACCATTTGTTGAGTAGACCATCTCTCCCCACTGAAAGGGCTCAGTACCTTTATTGATTACAAAATAACTTTTGCTTCACTAGCATCAATACAATATTGTGATTTTGGTATTTTTATAGGGGTTCCTTCTGTATTAATGGGAAAATATCTTCTTTTGAATATAAAGCACAGAGACATGCATAAATACCCTCAGACATACGCCTCCACATACACTCATGCACATAGTCCTCCATTACCAGACTCCCTTTAACCCTTTGACGCCCAGAATAATAATATCCGAGTGAAACACTTGGTAGATGGGCGTCTTCATTCACATATGATTGTGACACCGTTGGTTACAGTAGTTTGCCTATGATATGCCAGCAGCCCAATGGTTCATGACAGACTTTCTGTTGCTTTGCTTCTCTGTAAGGCATCACACCACCAGCTTTCTCAAATCCTGCAATGTCCTAGGTATGCACCGGATTAGAAAGGTTTACATAGCAGTATGACATGTTATGCTGGATGGTCACAGTGGAATTAGAGAAAGGAAGGAACAATATGTGTTCAGTCTTTATGCCTTTGGTTACAAAAAGACTTGGACAGTCAGAGGTTTCTCAAAATGAGGAGCAAGATGTGGCAGGGTCATTAATCAGTGAGCTTTTTTGGAACTCAGCCAGTTTCATAGTCCTGAAATGCATTAAAAAAAAACAATGTAGTTTCACTTCTCAGCTCTAGGTGAGCCGTTCAATTATCCATTCCATAGGGGTTTACTGAGCATCCACTGATTGCAGGCTATGGATGCTGGGTGCTGGGATTCACGTGGTGGACTTTAGCACACACATAATACCTGTCCTTGGGATGTTTACTGTCCTATTTGTACATAACAGCCAATATAAATTAATGTAGAAAATGCTGTACAGGGGTAGAGGATGCTACCACAGGAACTAACATGGTCAGGGTGTTTGGGTTTGAATGCTAGCTCTGTGTAATTCTTTTCTTTTTTTCTCTCTTTCTTTCTCTTTCTTCTTCTTTCTTTCTTTCTTTCTTTCTTTCTTTCTTTCTCTCTCTCTCTTTCTTTCTTTCTTTCTTTCTTTCTTTCTTTCTTTCTTTCTTTCTTTTGCAGGAATGAGGGTGGAACCCAGGGGCATTCTAACTTCAAGCTACACCCCCAGCCCTATTTTTTATTCTTTATTTTGAAACAGGGTCTCACTGAGTTGCAAAGGGCCTCACTAAGTAGCTGAGGCTTTCTGCAAACCACGGTTTTCCTGTCTCAGCCTCCCAAATGCTGGGATTATGAGCGTGAGCCACCATGCCCAGCTCTGTGTGATTCTTGAATATTCCCCCAACTTCTCAGATTCTTCTTCTAAAAATGGGAATAATCACAGCACATACATTTTAGAGGCCTTTTGTGTGCTATATATGGTGATGCAGTGCGTGCTTAGAGCCTGGGTTATGGTGAATATTTATTACCTTAGGGAAATTAGTGTATATAGTATCACATATTTGCTAATTTTATACTTAAAATGGGATGATTCTTCATGTAGAAAGTTTTGGATGAATTGATTTTTTCCCAGTTGCAGTTGTGAAAGTAATATTTCACAGTAAAATATTATGTAATTGTTAAATGTTAGATTAACATTTTTGTTACCTCCTCTCAATACCAGCTCCCCAGAGGCAGCCAAGGGCTCTTTGCATATAACTGTGTTTGTGAGTTTACATTATAGGTGGTGAGGTTTGTATGGAACTTTTCAATGGAGTCACAGTGCACACTACTTATAGTTTTAAAAAGTAATAAAATGATGTGAGAATTGGTATCAGGACTGTCCATTTAGACCAGACTTGCTTCTTTTTTTATGGCATAGTCTTGTCTTATATGTCTGCACCGTCCATCCTGGGACCTCATTGAAGGACCCTGCTATAGACTTCTCCATATTTGGATGGCAGTCAGTATTCCAAATTCCACCTTTTATGGACATCTTTTTCCCTGATTTTGATTGCCAGTCTTTATGGGTTTACCTTCTTCGCACATGCAGCCGGGCTTTCTCTTAATTCTGTGTACTTCTGATACTACCTGCAACTCTCTTCATGCTCCACTTTGAAAAGACCTTGAAATTAAAATTTCAGCCAAAGCAGAAATCCAATGTCAAATCCAGAACCGAGGAAAACAGCTTATTAGCAAAGAAAATACAGGAGCATACATAAAAAGTAATGACTCTTTTGTGGGTAGATGCAGTTCCAGTGCAAATCTTTGCTGTTTAGCACTACACTTCTGGGAAAGGTTTCTTCCAGTTACAGTTCATCTAAGGACATTGGAAAGATTCTTGCAATTACAGTTCACCCGAGGACACTTTACTATCAATCAGGAAAAGGCAATTATATTTACTTTAAGAAGAATTCAGATAGCCTTGATGTTCACTTGCTGCTTAGTCTTTCACTAGATTAAGAGATTGAGTTGGAGGTGAACGGCATTGTAGAGGGGGGTGCATAAACCTTTCCAAATGGGCAAAGCCCTTACTATTCCCGATTTGATGACTGTATATTTTTGTTGCCTAGGACTACTGTTACTAGTTTTCTTTTTCTTTTTTCTTTTTAATTGGTGCATTGTAGTCATAAATTATAATGGGACACAGGATGGTAGAGGCATGCATGCACACGTCACTCATTTAGCCCTTCCCCAATCCCCATCTCATTCCCTCCCCCTTCCTTCTTCTCATGTTTGGCGTAGTGATGGGCTTTGATATGTTTGTGAATGCACATCGTGTGCATGAGGGCGATGTCACTAATTTCCTAATGTATCTTTCTGGTGTGTTTTTGGAATTATGTTGTCGATTCTGATTTGGAAGTGCAAAGGCTGTCAGCCGGAGAAGTCTGAAAGTCGTGGACACTGCCCTCTCTCATGTCTGTGCCTGTTTGCTTTGCAGGAGACGGGGCCGTGAGCGTGACCAAGTGGACGTCACTTGCCTTTGGTCCACAGGTGCCTGGTGAGTACTCAACAGCCAGTGGCAACACGTTGCGAGTGGTGAGGTTCTAGAGCTTTCCTTCTGCAAAACAAATCTCTTCAATCATACTCTTGTCACATCTGGAACCCCTCAAAACGTACCCACAGACGTATCTTTATGTAGAGGAGTAGTAAGCAAACCTTCTCAGGATTTTTTAGATTTTCACTTACTTATTCCAGTACTCACTTGAGCATTATGCCCATGGCTAAAGTTTCTCCTTGCTGTCTGAGTCAGTCTTGCCTACATTTATTAAGCACCAGATGTTATTAAAGTTGTGTTTTCTATAGTTCTTTCTGAGGAGAACTGTATGGAACCTTTCAGTCCTGTGTAGGTTTTGCTAAGATTTCCTTTAACCTGAAAAAAATCATAGCTGTGCTCATTGTCAGCTAGAACCCTCCGCTTGGAGTCTAATGCCTAGGGGAGGGATCGCAGTACATGTGTTCATGCTCCCCTAATGTTCCATGTTATAAACTTTTCACAAAATGTCAAAATGGTAACCAGCAATATTTTTATATTGGCAGTTTATTTCATTTGTCAACTGACACTTGCCCATGCTTTAGGTTAGAACCAGATTCCTAGCAAATATGATAGTCTGTTCTTTTCTGACCCCTTAATCAACTTACTATTAAAAAAAAAAGAATTGTACCACTTATCCTTTCTTCTTTTAGGAGATACAAACCCCTTTTATAGTGATCATGTGAATCAGCAGGAACTCCAGGTCCCAGACATTTGACATCTGTACTGTTTTCTGAGAGTGTTGTATATCATGTCACATACTTTATTATCTGTTGGCTTAACCTGTGGCTGACTTTCCTCCGGCCTTTCAGTGAGGGGAGGGGAGGAATCATATAACCTGACACTTCTTCCAAGGGATACGTGCTTAATGATGACATGAGAACTTCAAGACAGTAGATTTATTATCCAATGTTTCTACCTATTTTTAGTGAAGTGCACTATATATTACTGTTCACTAAGGATGACTCATAAACCTTGTCTCAGTAGGCAAAGCAGAGTTGAAGGGTGTTGAGTAATTTTAGGGTCTCTAAATCAGTGTAGACAGATCATCTACTTTTTATTCTGTTTTTATTACATTTTCTGGACTTTCCTCTTCCCTCATATAAGAGTTGTATCATAGGTCATTTTTTAATAATGTGCTTTCATTGGTGGATTATAATCTTATATCATAATGCAAATCACGTTAACAATGACATCCATGGACACAGACAGCAGTTGGTGCCCCCCACTCCCTGTCTCTCCATTACAGAATGAGACTGACATTGGTGTATTCATGTATATACACATAGTCAATGGTAGTATTTTCATTAGTGATCCTCAGTCTTCCTTCTCCCCTTCCCTTAGACCACCTCCCCAGCTCCACCAAGGTTTCTCCTCCATTCTCTGGAGTCCCTCTTATATACCATTACTCCCTAGCTTTTGAATATTAGAGAAAACATCTGTATCTTAAAGGGTTCCCATGAAGAATTATGGGTTTAATGAATATAAACACTTGATTCAAGTTAAAAAAAAAAAGAACCACAGGACCCAGAAGATGTTGGTTAAAATTTTAAGTTCAAAGAATTAATTCCTTTATATGAGGTGCATTTGATTTCATGAAGACTTGGGATGGTACCGGATTCTACAGCAACTAAAGTGGAGTGTGGGTCCCTCTCTCATCTCCATGCCCCAGGGGACTTGATTGGGCTTGGTGTCTCCTGGATTTTGGGCAATCTCTTTGTGTTAGTTTTATCCTCCTCCTCAACCCCAAAGAGACTTCTGTGTACCCCTCCATCCTCTCCTAAAAACAAGAAATAGCATTAGTTTCTATTCATGTAATATTCAATTTTTGGATACCCCAAATTGTTAGTTTTTTTTAAAGTACTGAACTGAGGTCTGATTCTTTTTATAATATCTTTCCACACTTAAAATATTAGACCCCAGAACTTGAATTTCTCTGTTTTTTTTTTGTCTTGAAATATCTCCTTTATTTCCCTGTGATTTCAACAGTGAGCAGCTCTGACCCCATGTTAGTCCTAAATGGTTTTTTTTAAGTTGATTAAATCCAAAATAGGCACTCAGAATATATTTGAATTTCTGTAGCGGTACATTGTAGATTTTGCTTATTTATGGGACAGTGAACTTAGCTTACTACCAGAGTTAGTCAATAAGCTGCTAAAATATAATACTTAGATAAAACAACCATTTTTGAGGAATTATCTTTACCCTTCTATTGCTAGCATGACAATAACTTTTGGGGAAGAGGGATTTATTAGTTCAATCAAACTACAAGCCACTTTGAAGTTTGAAATTCACATTGAGTTTGAATTTTACACCTAGGTAATTTTCAGTGAGTGGAACTTATACCTACATTAAGTTGGAAAAGTAAAATCTAGAATTTAAAAACTTTCCTTGAAAGAAAGAAAACAACCCTTAATAAGGGTTGTTCCCTCCTATAGGATTTTAGTTTGGAAGACATACTATTCTTTTGAAAAAAATTTACCTTGTGCATTGGGTGCTTTTGTCCTTTCCAAATGATTTTATAATTGTTGCTATTAAATACTGATTATTTTCAGAATGTATAACGTCAGTGTTAGGTGTGCAGTCCGCCAGACTTTGGTGTTGACTTCTCTCTGTTTTTACATCTACTTTAAAACCTTATGCACCATCCTCATCTGACTTCTCTTATATCTAGAGACACATACATTATGTCAATGATTAGCATATTTTCTCTAGAGCTAAGATCGGCATTTTAGGGCTACTGTACTGTTCCTTTGGAACAGAGATACCAAAGTGCTTACCTATCAAACCATGTATATTGCAGTTATTTCAAACTCTAACACATTGTAGATGCTCTGACCCAGGGCACAAGAGCAAACCCAGAAACCCAGAGTTTCTCATTTTCTGGATCACATCCTTGCATGCCAAGAGGCTGGCGCTGAGCATCGCAGAAGCAGGCCTGAGATGATGACTTCTGCACGAGTGTTTTATTAAATCCCTGGCGCATCAGTTTCCCGGGAAGCTAAGCACAATGCCCGCCCCAACTGATCCCTGGAAGAGCTCTGTAACAAGATTGTCAGAGCCAGTTCCACTTGGAGATGGCTTAGCTGGATTTCCCATTCCCCCATGGCTGTGGGCAGTTAAGATGGAGATAGGTTGTACATTTAAACTTCCAGACCCATGTGTGTTCTCCGCATTTACCAGTGAAGAAGCTCCAGTGGCTGAAAGGGGCTCCTCTTAAAAAGCTTGGGATCCATCCCTTAGAAGCCAAGCACACAAGGAGGGAGATGGGCATAGGGGTTGGTTGATAGAGACCCAGCGGGGTCTGGGCAGCACACTGACAGTGTCTGTTCCAGGGGGCAACATCTCACCTGTTTCTTGCCACCTGCAGGAACACTTGACATCTATATGGCCATTTCTTGGTATAAGTTAAGAACTTTCAGAACCAATATAAAATTTATTTTCTAGCTGGGCATGGGGAAACAGGCCTGTAATCCCAGTGCTTGAGAGTCTGAGATAGGGTTTGAGGCCAGCCTCAGCAATTTAGAGAGACCCTTAGCAACCTACTTCAAATTAATAAATAAAATAGGACTGGGGTTGTAACTCAGAGATATTGGATGTTTCTGGGTTCAATCCCTAGAACCAAGAGGAAGAAAAATTCACTTTCTTCCCCTGAGCCCTGAGAATACAGTAGGCTACTGCTTCAGAAATCTTAGCCCTAAAACGATGACAGTGTTGAGACACCTAGGTAATTTTCAGTGAGTTGAATTTTTACCTACGTTAAGTTGGAAAAGTAAAATCTAGAATTTAACAACTTTCCTTAGCCGGGCATGGTAATGCATACTTGTAATCCCCGCACTTGGGAGGCTGAGACAGGAGGATCGCGCAGTTTCGAAGCCAGCCTCAGCTACTTAGTGAGGCTCTCAGCAACTTAGTGAGACCCTCTTTCCAAATAAAATATAAAATAGGTCTGGGAGTATAGCCCGGAGGTAGAAAGCCTCTGGGTTCCACCCCCAGTACCACCAATAAATAAATAAATAAATAAATAACAATTTTCCTTAAACAAATGTCACCATGAATAATGATTTCAGTGTCTTGAAAAAAAGAGACCAGGAGACTGTTTGAAATTGTACAACTGGCATATAATCTTGCTAGAAACATTTTCAAGCATATTTATTAACTTAATTATTTTTGTTATTATTCTTTTAACGATCTTTATTTCCTAATAATTCACCCTTGCCTTTAAGAGCATTTTTCTTTATAGAAGCTTTTTAGGGAAATGTATGATATTTCCTTAGGTAGCTTCAATTTACTATCTCACAAAAGTTCATGTTTGCCCACCTAGTCTCTGAGACCAGTACTATTCAAAAGATAAATATGAGCCAGGTGTGATGGTCCACACCTGTAATTTTAGTATTGGGGAGGCTAAGACAGAAGGAGTACAGGTTCAAGACCAGCCTCAGCAAAGCCGGGTGTGGTGGCGCACGCTTGTAATCCCAGCATTTGGGAGGCTGAGACTAGAGGATCACGGTTCGCGGACAGCCTCAGCTACTTAGTGAGGCCCTCTGCAACTCAGTGAGACCCTGTTTCAAAATAAAGAATAAAAAATTGGTCAGGGGGTGTAGCTCGGAGGTCAAATGCCCCGTGTTCCATCTCCAGACCTGCAAAAAAAAAAAAAAAAAAGAAAAAGAAAAAGAAAAAAGACCAGCCTCAGCAATTTAGTAAAACCCTCAACAACAACAACCTAGTGGGAACTTGTTTCAAGAAAAAAAAATACAAAAGAATGAGGGTGTAGATCAGAGGTAGAATGTTCCTGTTACCTAAAGGGAAAAGAAAAGATACATATTAGCAGTATATAAAATTTAATATTTTCTATTGCCTCATTAAAGAAAAACAAACAGCTTATAGTCTCCTCAACAGAAACCTGAGAAATTCAAAATCATACATGAAATGTATTTGACTAAGATATCTGGCTTAGCATATCCAATTATCAGGTCACCATTTCATCAATATGAACATTACTGAGATTTATCATCTAATGTGCGTTGTATATTTACAACACATACAAATTCTCACTAATGATATTTCAAGTACACAAAAGCAACCTTTAACTCATGGCACTGTACTGAATAGTCTAGCTTTAGAATATTACAGAAAAACTCTGGTAAAAGTCTTTATTGGCTTTGACCTTAGACTATCAGTGTTCCAGACTCAACTTAGAATCCTCCTCAGTGAAGAAATTAGGCAGCCCTGTTATCCAATGAAAGTGAGTTCATCTGCCTGTCTTTTTCCATTTTTTGTGGTACTGTGGGTTGAACACAGGGGCAATCTGCTTCTGGGCTACACCTCCAGCCCTATTTTATTTTGAAACAGGGTCTCACTTAAGTTGCAGAGGGCCTGACCGAGTTGTTAAAGCTGGATGCAAGCCTCTAATCCTCTTGCTCAGCCTCCCAAATACTAGGGTTACAGATGTGTGCCACCGTGCCTGGCTAGCTCATCTGGCTTAGACGAGCCATTACTGTACTGAAATTCCTGTGGGCAAGATTTAGGGTTAAAAATTTGGATTTGACAGGTAAGATATTATTGATAGCCTCAGTACTGAAGAATTCTAGGGCTACTTCTTGGAAAAAGTGGGTCTTGAGTAGCATGTTGAATGTAGAAAGATTTTTTGAGGGAGAAAGAAGGAGTTTTTCAGGAATGGAAAAATATATGTATATATAATGTGTGTTAGGGGAAGATTCTAGAAAAGTACTTGCATATGAACTCTGGAGGCTACTGTGTTAAACGTACCATAGAAAGGTAGTTAGTGATCAAACTGATGGTGGGCTCAAAGACTTGGTTTTTGCTGTGTATGCAATGCAGATCACCATTTTCTAGTGGACATGTTGGGTTGGTTGGTTGTTGTCTAGCAAATCACTGGAGAATGTACTGACCTGCAATAATCCTAGTCACCTTTTAAACTCTGGGTTTTTTATAGGTCATAAGTTCATTGGGTAAGGGCTAAAGTGATGTGTGCATGTATGCCTCTGACATCTTGTAATCCATTAAGATGCATGACTATAATGCACCAGTAGAAAAATTAAAGATTAAAAAAGTTCGGGATGGGCTCAGCTGTGCATTTCTTGCTTGGGGGGTCTGTCATCCAGTTGCAGTTATGTGCAGCTGATATCGGAAGAGCAACAGGCTGGAGCAGTTGAGGTGGCTGGTACCTCTCTCTCTCTCTCTTCACGTAGCCTCCGGATTTCTCCAGGTCTCTTCGTGGATGCCTGTGGGCTTCCTCACAGCATGGCGGGTGCAGGGCAGGTAGGCTGCCTCCATGGGCTATGGTGTGATTATCCCAGCTGACTGTGTGACTTAGCCCGGGAAGTCAGGCCTCATCAGTCACATCCAGCACATTATTTTCATTGCAGATGAGTCACAAGTCTGCCCATTTCAAGAAGAGGAGACTGAAAAGTCCACCTCATGGAGGAAGGGGCATTAGGTCACATTGTATGACAAGAATGTTGCATTGCTTCTGGAAAAAATCTCATTTTTGGCAGGACCCTGGCCACTGCTACTGCTTTGTACAATGGCCCCCCTGAGCCATGCTCAGAGAAGGCTCTACCTGAGCACATTTATTCTTGGGCACAGTTATGCACAGGGCACTCTCTTCTTTCTTTACCTTGCAAGCTGGGCTGGGGGGACTTTAACAAAATCGAAAGTCTTCTTAGGCTCTGAAGAGCCAACACTAGCCCTTTCCTCTTTTGCATCCCCAAGTGTTAGACACCTCTTCCCCCAATGTTCTCCTTCCCTTCCTAATCTGTGGAAGGTTTGAGAGATGAGAGAGAGAGAGAGAAAAAAAAAAGAGCAAAAGCAAAGAGGAGAAAGAATTTTCTAACTTCTAACCCCTCTCGCCCAAAGGGCATCCCCCATCCTCATGCTCCTCTGCTCCAGAAGAGAGAGTTCTCCACTGTGGCCAACTGCCCACTCTTTCTTCCAGGCTTTTCACGATGGCTGTCTCTTGCTCTAGCTCCTGTCCAAGGCCACCTCGGTTGTCCTTCCTAAGTTGATTAGAAGAAGGGAGAGAGGGCACAGAGCCAACACATGACTTTGAGAGACAGTTTTCCTAGCAGTTGCTAAGGTCAGTATTCTGCCAAATGCTATTGTTCCTGATTTTCAAAGGCAGATTTCCACCCTTTTCTGGAAATCTCATCTGCACTTCAACTTGGGCCCCAGCGCTAGGTGCCTGGGAGCATTCATACCCTCTCCTTTCCCACCTTGCTTTTTATAGTTTGTTTGTTTTTTTTTTTTTTTTAGTATTACAACCTTCAACTAGAAATGATTATGAGAATACCAATGCCAGTCTCGTCTCGTTGTCTTTTATGGGGGAGGGCAGAGTGGGGACGGAGCCTGGGAAAGGCCACCAAGTGTTGTGTGCACGTGATGTCACGATCACTGTGAATTATATTATGATGTGAAACTATAATGCACCAACAAATGTATGAAGAGGCCAGTTGTGTAAGAGCGTAGGTGATGTGTGTTCAGTTCTGCAGACTTATTTACTAGGAAATGCATTTTATCTTCTTGTGGAACTGGAAGTTGAAACTAGGGATGCTGTACCACTGAGCTCTTTATGTTTTTATGAAAGAGGGTCCTGCTCAGTTGCTGAAGTTGGCTATGAATTAGTGTTCTTCCAGTCTCATTTTCCCGGGGACAGGGATTACAGGCATGCATCACCACGCCTGGCTTATAAAATGCATTTTAGAAACAGAAACCCAATAAAAGGGCTACTTATTGAAAAACACTGATGGAATTAAATATTAATTGCAAAATCTAGGTAGTAGATATATGACTGTAACCATCTACTATATGAATGAATATATATTGTAGAAAAGTAAACTCTTATTTATTTTAAAATAAAACTTAGAGGAGCATTAACCAGCAATTATAGTAGGGTAAGTTTGAAAACAGAATTTCAGTTTTTCATTCTAGCAGATGTTCAAGGCTTGTCCTGTTTTTCTGTTCAACTTTTAAAAGGTTATATTAGCATTATTATTTGTTCCAGCTTCAGTATTCCCTCAAGGTTCAAAGAAACTGGAAAAGGTCTGACAGTCTAGGATAGAAAAGTAGTCTAAAATGTTAGCTGGTGCCCTTATATTTCATAGTTTCTGTGACCGTGTCTTTGACAAACTGCATGTGAGCCCGCTATTGTGAAGTCGTTATATACTTGCCCACGGGCCCCCGTGGTGGTGGTGATGGTCGAACTTCTTGTTCCAAAAAAGGCTCTCTTGTCTCCTCACCCAGTCTCCATGCTTCCATTTTATTTTTATTTCTTTACTTTTATTGGTGCCTTTTTTGTCTCACGTCACGATGTGGTTTCTGGCGATACTGTGGTACCTGCACACAGCACTCAGTGGGCTTTCGCGACCCGCTCTCCCCTTGCCAGTACCGGGTACTGAGACTGACATTGGTATTTTTGCATATGTGCATACTGTCAGAGGAAGTGTTTCCTTCATTAATTCGGCTTCTCCCTTCCCCCTTTCCTAGACCCCTTCCTTGCTCCACTGGGGTTTCTTCTCTGTTATCTAAAGTCCTCCTTTTGCCCCAGTTACTCCCTCCTACATATGAGAGAAGACAGATGGCCCTTCACCTTCTGCGACTGGCTGAACTTCCTGTCCTCCAGCTCCATCCATTTTCCTACAAATGACATAATTTTGTTCTTCTTTATTGCTGAGTAGAATTTCATTGTGCATAAATCCTGAGAAGTCAAACAACAAATTCTTGTGAGAATGTGAGGAAATAAGGACTCTTATATGGTGGCATTGCAAATTAGTACAGCTCCTATGAAGATCAGTGTGGCGACTCCTCAGAAAACTAGAAATTGATTCACTGTACGGTCCAGTTACATGAGTCCTGGGTATCCTTCCAAAGTGACTGAAGTCAGAATATTATAGTAATACATGCCTACCCGTGTTTATAGCGGCACAATTCCTAATGCTTTCACTTTAGATTACATATCCTGGATCTTTCCTAGGTCTGAAACAGGGACTCCCTCTCCAACAGTGGAAGTGATTCTTTTGTTCGGTTTATTTCTATAGATGGGAGGAAGAAAAAAAAAAGAATGAATTTAATTTAGTTTCCTGCTACTTTTTTTTTGGAGGGTATTATCAATAGAGCCCATGGAACTTGTCACATTTGAAAGGCCCTTATCTAGTTTAGTGAAATAAACTCAGGAGCTGGCATCTTGCACTGGGCTCCAGCAGGAGAAGACAGCTTGCCGAGGACTGAGGACTCCACTAAGCGTCCCTGGAGAGGAGCCAGCCAGTGACCTTGGGCTCCAAGCACCAGGCACATCAGCTGTTTCATTCCTTTCCATATTTCATGGCCTTTGGGGGGATCACGTGTCACCAGAGCAGGTGAGGAGCAGTTTACTCCAGGGGCTCAGTCAGTGACAGGGCTGACACCATCTACTGACTCTTCCCATTATGGCTGGAGGATTTAGGATTTTACAGCAAGGACTCAGGCTGGGAGAAAGCAACCCTCCTGTGATGAACGAGCTGTACGAAACCCATACAGTGGCAGTGTGCTTTTCATACCCCTCGAGTGATAAAACAGTGGACCAGAATTTGGAGAGATGCTGTATATTTTTGCCTTGAAGCTATGTGATGAAAGAACCCTTATGGAATTGACAGAAAAATAGAATCCAAACCCACTTTCTTCAAGATATTAGACGTTAGTGAACACACTGGTCACTTTAAAAGTCTGTCACCTGTCTATCCATCAAGGTGTGAAACTGTAGGAACTCTGCAGCCTCAGGCCTTGTTTTTCCCATCTATAAAATGAACACGAGGTCATCTTTGTACTGTTTTGGCAAGTATGGACAAGAACATGGTGCACATAGGACCTGTCATATCATAAGTACTCAGTATTTTCATTCGAATGTTCTTTTAGTTTTTTTTGCGGATATTGACGTTAGACGAAACTCTCTCATGATGCTCAGAACTAATTTCTAGTTAACTCTGCTCGGTTCTCCTCTGCAGCCTCCTGCTCTTTCTTCTGGACAAACATGAACACACACACAGGGTCTGTAAGGATGGGGCTCAAGGAGCTCAAGCTGCTACTTGTCCTCACTTTGGGGCCCCCTCTTACCTGACGATGCTTGGCCCTCCAAGGCCTTACCAAGTGACATTTCTGTGGACTCTGGCCCACACACATGCGCTCCTCTTCTGTTAGAGGCCTGCCACCATCTTTACATTACTTCTTTTCACACATTCACACCATGCTTACTTCTTCCCTCTGTCCATATTTGCCAGCGCTCTGTGTTTCTTGGGCTCCAGTCTTACTGTAAGACCTCAGGTGCGTTTCCTGGTCTTGTCATCTTCCCTCTGCTTTCTTTCTTTCTTTTTTTAAACAGAAATTAAGTTTACATAATAATAAAAGTTAACCATGTGAAGCCAGGCATGGTCCTGCACACCTGTAATCCCAGTACTTGAGAGGCTGAGGCAGGGGGAATCACAGGTTCGTGGCCAGCCCCAGCAATTTAGTGAGGCCCTCAGCAACTGAGTGAGACCCTGTTTCAAAATAAAAAGGGCTGGGAATGTAGCTTGGGGATAGAATGCTATCCTTGACACCAAAATTAAATGGATAAATAAATAAATAAATAAATAAACAAATGCCACTTTAAAGTGAACAATTCAGTGTTATTTAATAAATTCATGATTATATATAACTATCACCCTATCTAGTTCTAATTTATTATTGCCTCCAAGGAAAAAAAAACTCCATACCCAATAACCAGTGGCTCCCCATTTTTCCTAGCCCTGGCCTCTGGCAACCATCAATTAGCATTGCATCTATATGGATTTATCTGTTGTATTTCATACAGAGAGTCATACAGTACGTGACCATTTGTGTGTATCTTTCCTTACCAGGCATACTGTTTTTACAAGTTCATTCATGTGATAGCAGTTATCACTATTTTGTTCCTTATTGTAACTGAATAATAGTGTTCATTATATGTATCACAATTTGTTTACCCGTTTATTCATGAATGAACATTCAGCCGTTTCCATCGTTGGGCCATTGTGAATAGTGCTGCTATGAATGTGTGCGTATGCAGGTATTTGAATCCGGTTTCAGTTCCTTGAAGTATCTACCTAGGAATGGAATGGAATTGCTGGAGGACATGGTAATTCTATATATAAAGCTTTGAAGAGCTATAAAAGTTTCTCATAGTGGCTGCATCATTTTATGTTACCACAAGAAATCTTGAAGGTTTTAATTTTTCCCCATTCCTGCCAACATTATTTTCCTTAGTTGTTTTTTGATTAGTTTTGTTTCTCAGTCTTTCTGGTGAATATGACATGGTACCTTGTTGGGGTTTTGATTAATATTTCCTAACAACTAACGATATTGTGCATTTTTTACTTGTTAACTGGCTATGTGATTAACTTTTTTGGAGAAATATTCTATTCACATACTTTGCCTTTTTAAAAAACTAGGAGTTTAATCCCGGGACACTACAACTAATAGAGCTACATCCCCAGACATTTTAAATTTTTCTTACGACAAATCTAACTAAACTGCCCAGGCTGGGCTGGAACTTGTGATCCTCCTGCCTCAGCCTCCCATGTAGCTGGGGTTACAGGTATGCACCTCTATGTTAAGCTCTCAGCCAATGTTTTAAGTGGATTCTTTGCCTTTTGGTTGCTGAATTCATTATAAGAGTTCCTTTTATTTTTTGTGGGTCTGGGGATGGAACCCAGGGCATTCGACCTCCAAGTTACACCCCCTGCCCTATTTTTTAGTCTTTTTATTTTTGTAACAGGATTTCACTGAGTTGCGAAGGGCCTCGCTAAGTAGCTGAGGCTGTCCGCGAACCACGATCCTCTGGTCTTAGCCTCCCGAATGCTGGGATTACAAGCATGCGCCACCACGACCGGATATAAGAGTTCTTTATATATTTCGGATACTTGATCCTTATCAGACAGGACTCGCAGATATTTTCTGCCATTCTGTAGCTTGTATTTTCACTTTCTTGGAAATACCTTTTAGTAAACAAATGTTTTAATTTTAAGTAAAATTCTCTTTCTTTCTTTCTTTCTTTCTTTCTTTCTTTCTTTCTTTCTTTCTTTCTTTCTTTCTTTCTTTCTTTCTTTCTTTGGTACTGGGGTTCCTGGAAGCCCTTCTACCTCCGGGCTATGCTCCCAGACCTATTTTTTATATATTTTTTTAATTTGAAAACAGGGTCTCTTAAGCCATCGCGGCTAACTCTGAACCTGCGTGATCCTCCTGTCTCCACCTCCCAAGCGCGGGGATTACAAGTGTGTGCCAACATGCCCGGCCCTTGTTGTTTCTTTTTTAACTGTCATATTTATGACCCATCCATATTCTGTTGTCATATTGACGAGCCCAAGGTAACATTCATTTACCCTGATTTACCCCGTGATTTCCTCTAAGGTTTTTAGTGTTAGCTCTCATATTTCGGCCATTGATTACTCTGCACATGATGTGAAGTTGAGGTTCACTCATTTGCCTGTGGCTAGCCAGTCATCTGAGACCATTAATGAAGGGGATATTCTTTCCTCGTGGCCTTGGTTCCCTTGTCAAGGAACCAAGGAATTATCAGATGTGTGGGGGTTTATTTTATGACTACCAAAATTCAAATCCATCGTTCTACCTGCTTATTCTTTGCTATGCCTTTCTAGTATGTTTGGAATTCAAGAAATGTAGATCTCTAAGTTTCTTTTTTTCAAATTTCTTTTCTTTCTTTTTCTTAATTGGTACTGGAGATTGAACTCTGGGACATTCTACCTTCACACTACACCCTCAGCGCTATCTTATTTTTCATTTTGAAATAGAATCTCACTAATTTGATGAATCTCACTAAATTGATGAGGCTGGCCTCAAACCTGCGATCCTTCTGTTTCAGCGTCCCAATCACTGGGATTAAAAGTGGGCACCACCAAGCCCGGCTTCCTTCTTTTATTATTGTTTTGGCTTGTAGTGAGTGATTCTTGAACTGTGACATTGTACCTCGAGACAAGACAGCAGCCCGGGTACAAACCCACGAGGTGCATGTGAGGTTATTGTGGGTATTCTAGGATACCAAAGGCCTTTTGCTTAATGGCACTGCATAGAAACCATGATGAGAACTACTTTGGTGATTTTCAAAGCAAAGCTGGAACATAGGCTGTTGGGTTGAAGCTGCTCATTAGAATTCAAGGAGCACCGGGCATGGTGGCGCACGCTTGTAATCCCCACGCTTGGGAGGTGGAGACAGGAGGATCGCGCAGGTTCGAAGCCAGCCGTGCTGGCGTAAGAGACCCTGTTTCAAAAATATAAAATAGGTCTGGGAGTGTAGCCCGGAGGTAGAAGGGCTTCCAGGAACCCCAGTACCACCAAAAAAAAAAAAAAAAAAAGAATTCAAGGAGCATGTTCCCGGGGCTTTTGAAAAGAGCCAATGTGCACCTTTTCCATGTGTGGTGGATAACTAGACATCATTTTGATTTGTGCCCATGTTCAACTGTATTTGTTATCATTTTCAATTGTATAATAATATTTTAAGACTATCCCATATAAGAACAAGATGTAACCTAGGCATCAATATCAGTAAGAAGTCAGAATTACGGTGAGACCGAGCAAGGTGGTTTTGCTGGTACCAGTTGCTGAGATGAGTCACATTTGTTTCTAGTATATTTGACCTCTGGTCCATTCCTCTGAGAGATGCTGGAGCCAGGTGGGGTTTCCTTTTGGAGAGAACTCTTAGCTGTGAGTTCTTTAAGCAACTATTCTTTAAGCATTTCTAGATGGTCCTTAAAGTCGTCATCCAGAAGGAGCTGAGAGGTTGTTCCTAGTGGATGGGAGAAAAGTTGTAATCCTGAGAGACTTTGACAATGACAGTGTAGGAGAGACACACACATGTCCTTTGGCCCATGCCCACACGTCAGTGAGATACAATTAGAAACAGGGTGTGTGTGTGTGTGTGTGTGTGTGTGTGTGTGTGTGTGTGTGTTATACATTCTTAAGCCTAGAGCATTCATTGAAGAAGTCAACTCTGCAGGGAGATGTGTTTGGATTAAACCAATTAAATGGGGGAAGGAAGAGGGCTAGAGCAAGATACCCAAGGAGGTTTGCCTCTGGCCCCTGTGGGCACTTGTGAATCTCAGATGTTTCTTTGTGTGCAGGTGAGAGAGGTACTTCTCTCCCTAGTGGCCTATGTTGGAAAAAAGTGTGGAGGAGGAGAGTTAGACTAGATTCCTGAGCCTCTCTTGCTCTGCAGAGGCCAGGCTGGGGGCCTGAAGTGCAGCCCATCCTGCAGTTCCCTCCTAGGACATCCCATGTCTTCATGTCTCACCAGCATGAATCCAGCTGGTGCTGAGTAGAACCCGTCTAATTCATACACTACGATATTTTGTTTTCTAGAAGGAAATGAGTCTTTAGAAGGACTAGCAACAGTATAACCCCATTAAACAGGTACCAAAAGAAACGGCCTTCTGTATGTAGGTGCTTCAGATCAGTTACAAGCGTGAACAGCTAACCTTTACAGCTGCTATCATGGATTTAGAAGTTCTACAAAGGACAGGTTTTAGGATGCTGTGCAGACGGGAAAGGGCACTGTCCTGTGCCCTTTTATTCACAGGATGTTCTAGAAGAGGCAGATGTAACCTTCAGTGACAGAGTAGACCAGTGGCTGTTTGCTTATTTTGCTTATGCAGAGTGAGTGTGTGTGTGTGTGTGTGTGTGTGTGTGTGTGTGTGTGTGTGTTAGTCTAGGAATGTTGGCAAAGGAGGCTGAAGGAACTTTTGGATTGTTGGACAGGGCAGAAACATCTGGATTGTGCTGCTTCTTCCTTGGCTATATTTTACTGAACATAACATGCACCTCAATGAATTTGGCAATTTGAGAGGAGTGATCCATCTTTCTCACTACAGAATATTACATTAGGACAATGTAAGATTTTTTTTATGACCATAAAGAAGGGACTTCAATTTAAGAGTAATGATTAAAACTTTCAAAATGCTACTTTGGGGCCAGAGGCTGCTGATTTATCTAAATTGCCCACTGATAGAAACAGTAGGCAAGAATAAGAAAACCTTTACAATCTTATCAAACTGTAAGATTGTAAAAAAAGAAAATTGTAAAATTGTAAGCTCGTAGAACTAAGCATCTTTTTCTTATTTATAAAATATGCTATTTTCTCTTTATTTGGTGGACTTATTATTTTATTTTATTTTATTTTATTTTATTTTATTTTATTGGTACACTATAGTTTCACACCATAATGTGGATCATATTGACAAGGGCATACATTCAAACAGGATCTTTTAAAACTAAATTTAGGGGCTGAATGTGGTGGAGCACTTCCTGTAAGCCCAGTTCTTGAGAGGCTAAAACAAGAGGGTTGCAGGTTCAAGGCCAACTTCAGCAAGTTAGTGAGACCCTATTTTAAAAAAAATAGTATTGGGGATGTAGCTCGTAGGTAGAAGGTCCTGGTTTCAATGCACAGTACCACAAAAAAAAAAAAAATGGGAGAATTTTTTGAACAAAGGTATAGAAGCCACAGTTGAATTCTGGTAGCTGCAGTCTGGTAAAGTGAATAGGTTGTTTCCAGCATTTGAAAGAGCTTAAAGGAGGTAAGATGAGGTTTATTGTGCATCGATGGAATATTACCAAAAATCAAATACTATCTTTGGTGAAAACCAGAGTGTTAAAGGGATCAAAGGTTTTATACTTAGTGAATCCAAGGGGGACAAAAGTAAATAAGAATGGGAGAAAAGCACTCCTTAACGTTATTTGGAAGTGCCTGCTCTAGTCATGTAAAAGATGTTGAAGGCTAAAATACTGCGCTAGCCTGCTCACCCTCCCATGTTTAGAAGATGAAGCTGAGAGAAAAGCCAGTCTGTTACATGTTTATTTGGGTTCAATGCTGGATGTAACTTCAAAAGAACAACTTCTTTTCTTTCAGCATCTAGGAGTTCATTAATTCCCAGATGCAATTCATACCCCCAGAGTGCTAGACACAGTGATTATATTGTCAAAGGCTGGTGGTGCTACAGCGGGAGGTGGATTTTGGTTCACTTCTTAACCAAATGGTAGTCTACTTGGTGTGACTACATGTATCTCATCTTAGTTGGATTCTGATCACTCAGAACTGAGTTTCAGATTTTACCTTTTAGTGCTTTAGTGTCGAATATGACGCAGACCTAGAAAATAATTGTATTTTCCTCTTCATTATTGTTTTCTAAATGATCATTTTTTTGTATTTGATGTCTATTCACTCATTTAGCAAATATTGATTGTGTGTCTATCATGCATCGAGCAAAATTCTAGGCACTTGGAAGAGAGCTGCAAATAAGATGAATCCCAGGTCTTACAGAGTAGTATTTTCTCATAGGGGGAGATAGAGAATAAAGATGTAAATAAACGTAAGAAGAGATAACCGGGGATGATATGCTGGTGACTGACTCTTGTAGTGTAGTTGATTCACTTGGACTTTTTTTTTTTTTTTTGGTGGTACTGGGGTTCCTGGAAGCCCTTCTACCTCCGGGCTACACTCCCAGACCTATTATATATTTTTGAAACAGGGTCTCTTCAAACCTGCGCGATCCTCCTGTCTCTGCCTCCCAAGTGCGGGGATTACAAGCATGTGCCACCACACCACGCCCGGCACCACTTGGACCTTTGGTCAAGCAAGATTGTCCTGCAAAGGTGACATTTATGCCAAGACACAAATGATACAAAAGTAGGACTATGAGGAACTGGCAGAAGAACTTTCTTTCTAGACAAAAGAACAGCAAGTGCAAAGGTTGTAAAGTAGAGATAGTGCGTTCAAATAACAATGACCAGTGGGTGCACCACAGGGGAAGACAGGATGGATGGCATCAGAGATGTGGGCAGCAGCAAGGTGCTTGGTCCTCTTTAGACTGGGTAGCCAGGTAGCCAGACATCGTGGTGCATGCCTGTAATCTTACTATACTACGTGAGAAACTGAGACAGGGCATCACAGGTTCAAGACCATTTTCAGTAACCTACAGAGACCCTGTTTCAAAGACAAAACAAAAAATAATTAAATTACATTAAATTCAAAAGGGCTGGGGATGTAGATTGGAGGTAGAATAGTCTTAGATTCAATCCTCAGTACCAAAAGACAAAAACAAAACCCAGATACTATTGCTGATCTGTGTTTGTTTTAAAAGGAATGAGAATCCTTTGATAGACATGATTTGTGAAAAATAAACTGGGAGTTTGGAGCTGGAGATAAGATTGGAAGCAGAAAATTGGAAGCAGTTAGGAGAATTTTATTAGTAACAGAAGAAAAAAGCCGTAGTCCTGAGTGCTGGAGGTGATGCTGGAGGGACCATCGGAAGCCTTCAGAACTATTTTGAAAGACATGGCACCAGCACATGAATTGGAAATGGACGGTGAGGGAGAAAGACACTGGGGATGGCTCGTGCTGTGCCAGATTAAACAGTGGGGAAGAAATTTCTGGAGATGAGAAAGCCTAGAGGGAAAACTATGAATTAAAAAAAAATTGTTCTGTTTAATCCTTAAAGTTTAATATTTTATTAAATATTCCAGTGGAAATGTCACGTAAGCAGTTGGATATAGGAGACCTACGGATGGAGTTGTGAATAAGGGAAACAAGGAGCAATTATAGCTTTGGGACCTATTCAGGCCTATGTACACTGAGACTGGTAAGGAGTAGGTTTAGGAGAATTATCATCGATGAAAAGGGCAAGAGAAGGCTGGAGTCTTGAGGCGACCATGTGAAATGGTCATTTCAGAGAGTAGAGTCACCATACTGAAGGAGGATTATTGGAAGAGGTTTGAGCGTTCGCGCTAGGTTTGTGGTTATGTTAGTTTAGAATGAAAGCTGACCGGTTTGGTCTGAATATTTCTCCAGCCTAGTTCACCTCTATGGCCAACCAGTGGCTCAGTGAACAAGGAATTTGGGTGAGATAATTCCTGGGGAATTAGCAAAGGTCACAAGAGAGGAGGGAAGGAAGCAAGTGTGTGAAGAGTACCGTACGGTGGACGATGGGACTTGGGATGGGGAGGAAGGGAAGAGGTGTGAGGATGATAATGGGTAATGAAAGAGGGGTAGGGCCGATGAAGTGTAGGTCTCAGTGAGATTGATTATTTTTGGGCTTGAACTTCCAGTTCAGGCTGAGCGTCCCTAAAGTAGAAACCTGAAATATGAAATGCTCCAAAATTTCAAACTTATTTAGGAGCCACCACAACTGGAAAATTTCAAACCTGACCTCCTGCGACGTGTCATGGTCAAAGTGCAAGCACACCAGAAATATTGTATCAAACTGTCCCCAGGCTGTGTGTGTGGTATATATGGAATATATATGAATTTCATGTTCAAATGAGAAGATTGTATAAACTCACTCCAAGGGTATGTATGTACATTGCATATGAAATAAGTGATTTTTATGTTTAGACTTGAGTACCATCCCCAAGATATTTCATTATGTATTTAAATATGCAAATATTACATATTTGCATTATATGAAATAGAGATAGTCTAAAGTCCAAACAAAATCTGTATTCTGAAACACTTTTGGCCCCAAGCATTTCAGATAAGAGATAATTGATCTGTAGTATACAAGATAATGAAGTCTGGGAAGAGGAGGGATGCTTGTATGTGATTTCAAAAGGGATTGGTACTGGAAAAAGGGGAAAAGTATTGGGATTACAGACATGTACCACCACTCCCCACTCCTCACCTTAATTTTGTTAGACCATACATGTTACAATACATTGGCTCAACAGAGAATGATGGCATATAATTGTAATCCCTGTCCTTGGGAGGCTGAGACAGGTGGAAGGCACGGTCCAAGACCAGTCTTAACAATTCAGCCAGACGCTCAGCAATCTAAAAGATTCTGTTTCAAAACAAAAACAGAAAAAAAGGTTGAGGATGTAGCTTGGAGATAAAATGTCCCTGGGTTCAATCTCCAGTACCACAAACAAAACAAACAAACAAACAAACAATAAATAACACTGGATTTGTAACAGTGCCCCTGGGTTCAATCCCCAGTGCCACACATACAATGTATTGACAAATAATAGAGCAGAAAAACATAGAGTAGTAGTATTTAAGATCCCTTTGACTGAGGGTAATATAAACTGACTCCATTTCTGTAGATCATACTTCTCCCTGTCGCAGAAAAACTGATTTCTAACAGCCAGCAAACCATTCATATTGTAGCCTTAGGCATTTCAAAAGACTGGTCCTTTAACCACTTGCTTTCAGAAATCTCTGGGAAGAGAGTGAATGGGCCAGCATTGATCCCAAGGCCTACCATGGGACCAGGGACCAGTCAGCCTTGGTTGGCAGAACCCCAGATGGGAAGGTGGGTTTTGGGGCAGATAAAGCAGACACCAGCTGGTTTATATGATGAAATGACTAAGAAAGGTGCAGGCGAGACACACTTTATGCTCAAACCTTTACTGAAGGGGAATGAGTGCAAATTAGACTCGCAGTCGTTGTGCTTGGCACTTTTCACACGCAGCCTGGATCTTGTTATTCTCTTACCTTTACAATCGAGTTCAGCAGGGAATCTATCAAGCTATTATTGCCTTTGTCTATTCAGGCCAAATATCTCCGTTGCTTAGGTGTCTTGGCTTATCTGTTGTTTGTGTATAAAATCTCTTTATTGGTGTGTAATTAACCTGCATTTAGAAAGTGCACAAATTATATAAAAAAAAAACTTTGGATTTTTCAGGAAGCAAATGCACCCAGGTAACTTGATAAAGAGAGAGGACAATCTCAGTAGCCCAGGAGCTTCTTCTGGTCACTCTTCCTTCTGTGAGGGTAACCTCTCTTGACTTTTTATACCATAGATTAATTTTGTCCCAACATTTTGATGTTTACATAGGAGATACGGTGAGCAGGTGTGCCAGAGCTGATGAACAGAGAACCTCATTTAAATGACCTGGACGTTTGTGCTTGCAAGGCCTGAAATTTTTGTTGCAGTTCACCTCTCCCAGAGCAAGGAAGAATAACCTTCCAGCATAAACAACTACATTACCCTCAAAGGCTGCTGGAAGTTATATAATGATATAAATTGACAGGACACAGGGTCCTTTTCTCCTCTCCAGGATTTTCCTCTGCTGTCTTGTTTTCATTTGGTTGTTTTTGGTTTCCTCTTTTCAAATGTGAATCACAGGAACATTTATAGCAAGAGTCCTGCGGGGAACAGCCTCCTTAGACCGGAGCTAATTGCACAAGGCAGTGTTTAATCTTTCATTTGTGTGTCCGTAATGGAGATGGCCTTCTGATAAAGTAACAGATGCCGACTTAAGTGCTCTTCTGTCCTCTGCAGCGGAGCAGGGCTGGGAGATGTCAGACGCACAGGCAGGGCTTTCCTGGACTCATTTGAATTGATGGGAGAGGCACTTACTCCAGGCAAGCAGGAGCATTCTAGGAGAGTTTCTATGGAAACTAACAATGTCAGATGAGATCAACGGCTGAGAGCTATTTCCTCCAAAGGCAGCGTAGGTTATATGGTTTTGGATAAAAGTTGGCTTGAAGGAAACAAAAGAATAAGATGATTTCTATCATGGCAAAGGACAACTGAAAGATGTTTCTTCTTTCTTCTTTCTTCTTTTTGTTACTGGAGACTGAACCCAAGGGCATTCTATCTCTGAGCTACACCCAAAGCCCTTTTGATTTTTTTTTTTTTTTGAAACAAGGTTTGTTAAGTTGCCTAGGCTTGCCTTGAATCCACTATCTTCCTGTCTCAGCCTCCCAAGTCCTGGGATCACAGGCATGCACCACTGGGCGTGGCACTGAGAGATACTTTATTTACTCAATAGCATATAGATTGCTGTGGTTATGTATCAGCCCATATAGGTCATTATGGCACCTATGTGATAGTTTATATTCTAGTAACTTCCTAAATAATACCTTAATGATGTATTTGCTATGTCTCTAAAATGCAGAGCATGGAATAATTGTGCCACTCTCCAATGAGTCTTAGGAGAGAACAAGTGGGAAAAGATTAAATAATTTTAAAACATGGACTTTTATGTATTATATAATTTATTTCTTCCTGATTCTCATGAGTGTTTTATATATTGCAGTATAATATACACACGAGAGAGAAGCACAAACACTAATTTAAGATATTTTTTCCATGGTACTGGGGAACCCAAGTGCATTCTACATCTGAGTTACACCCCACCCCTATTTTTTATTCTTTTTTTTTTTTTGAAGCAGGGTCTCACTGAGTTGCAGAGGGCCTCACTAAGTAGCTGACACTGTCCATGAACCAGATCCTCCTGTCTCAGCCTCCCCCATGCTGGGATTACAAGCTTGCGCTACCATGCCTGGCTCTAATGTAAGATCTTTTAACTGTATATATTTCTATGTAACTACTTCCCTGATCATGATGTGTGTGTGTGTGTGTGTGTGTGTGTGTGTGTGTGTGTGTGTGTAGATAGCCTGATGTGTGTATGTACACATACATGTTAATATTATCAAGTATGTGTCAAAAATACTCTCATCGACTCTTGCTTTTATTAGCTCTCTCTGTTTAAGGACCACTTGTTCATATATCTAACCTGGGCTGACATATACAATTGCTCACTTTGTATAATAATTAATCTGTGAAGCCATTAGGAACCAGTCTAGTTTCTAAGCGCTCAAAGGTACTTAGTAGACTTTCACTAACCTCCTTAGCAGAGTTCACTTAAGCAGGGTTGGCAGGCTGTCTTGCAATGCCTGTCAAGGAGGATGTCCCTGACTTACAGCAGCTGTCTTTGCTAGCTGAGCATCAATATACTCTCCCGATGCTTAGGAAACCCTTTCCTTTTATGAAGTGTTCCGCTAGGCATTGTCATCCACAAACATCAATCAGAATATGCCATCCTAAAGTTTCTAGACTACAGTAGAAGTTAAACAATGCAAATAAACAATTAAAACTCTATATAGAAGTTTCTAAAGTCTCTAAGAATGTAAAGACAACAACATGTCCAAGTATCTGTTCATGCTGAATCCTGAAGACAGATGGGTTTGGGCAGAGGAGCTAATGGAGACAGGAAAGGGCCATAAAAATGTAGAAAAAGAAAGAAGTTACGTATTTGCACCATAAGATTGCCAAATAGAAGTTATGGGATAAAAAAAAAATGGATGACGAAGCTCTTATTAAAGTAAGAAGGCCAGAATGCAATACTGAAAAGTTTAGACTTATCTGGTAGGAGTTTGCTCCTCCAGATATTGTCCGGGGACCAGCAGCATCACCTGGGAGCTTGTTAGAGATGCCCTACCTGATCTTATGCCTCTGAATATCTGGGATGAGGCTCAGCAGTCTGTTTTCACACGCTCTCCAGATACTTCTTTTTGCATGTACTTATCTAAGTGAGGTTGAAAGGTATAAGAACAGACATGCAAATAGCATTCCCTTCCCCATCCCAGCTTCTGCTCCTCCTCCCTCCCCAAACATGTTAGTGAGATTGCTAGTGATACCTTCGGAGATGGCCAGAACATTATTTGTCATTTCTAGGTAGTTCTTAATGTACACTCAAGTTTAAGAAGCAGGACACTAGACCACAGCTCCTGAGAATGCAAACCAGTAGTGTTGCCAAAATTTGCGCCACAAAAGAGAAATTATAAGTCGTGTTAATAGATATTTTGCACAAAAGTGACATGCTGTACTGAACACAGTTAGACATGTTTCATTATCATGAGACTCACAGCAGTCAAAATACTCTACTATAGATTGTGAGTGCCCCCAGAGGGAGTTACCTTATGCGGGCTTTTCTGAGATTGTTTTTATGAAATCCTTTCTTTCCTAGTATTTTTAATAAGAACTAGTGGGGGGATGAGTCTTGATTAGCACACTTTTAGGGATATACTATCATGGGCAGTGATGAGCCAGAAGAAGCTTTTCATCAGGAGAGGAATGGAGTAGCCTGAGGAGAACCAGGCTCCGGGAGCGATTTTGGCCATTGGGTTGGTTGGGAGGCTTAGGATAGGCGGTGGGATTTGGGAAGGAGAAAGTGATGGGCACCAGTATGGAGTCTTTGTGGAGAAGTCCAGGTGAAAGCTGGAGCAGCTGGAGTGGAGTGGTGTGCCAGAGCTAGCCGGCAAAAAGTACGGGTTCCGAAGAGAGGTGTGAGGATGAAGAATCCAACTCTTAAGAATTTGATTCCAAGAATTTTTAAATTCTTATGTGGGGGGGGTAGTGCACCAGTCTACCATCTCCACTGGCCAACCCCTGCTCCTGGGTCAATATTTCCTACTGGCCGACGACTGTTCCTGGGCCAATATTCTCTATTGGACTATGGGTTTATTTCTCTAGAGGTATTTATACAGTTACAGGTCAATCAATATCCTCATGCTGTCACCACCAGAATACAATAAAGACCAATCTAAAGCACATACATTATAGGTAGGTTAATCAGTACCCTCCTGCCATCACCACCTGATCTTCTTTCTCCCAGACCTTTTACTTTGAACTTTCCATGACCCCAAACCTCTGGGCGAAGAACAGTTAGCTGAATCAGAAATATTCTTTTAGGGGAAAACCTTAATGGCTTCCCACAGTGGTGATGTAGAGACATGCAGAGGTGGGGATATCGGAGGAAGGACTTTGCACTTGTGTACATAGAACCAGAATACACTATCTTTTCATTTGTCTGTAAGAAGTGCTGCCCTCGTTTCCATGTGAGCACGCAGCTCATGGCCCACGGAGATGGTTTCTGAAATCACAAGTGGTCGTTTGGCCACCGATCAGATTCCTGCCTCATTGGTGGTGCAGACTGCTAGACTTCTATGTGCTGTGGCATTGACATCCTAATTCATCCAAAGCTGAAGATGCAGGGAAGGCTAGAACCATCCAGGAGGCCAGGAGTAGTAGCCGCGCTGTAATTGAGGGGCACTGAATAAAAACAAGGAGGTCTAAGTAATTTGTTTTCTAGCCAGTGAGTTTGGGAAACTATGCCCTAAAGGGATGCCTCATTTTTGTGTGTGTCTGTATCTTTGTCTTTCCTGCTGGGCAGAGCACTGGGGAACAGCATGTTCTTTGATTTCCAAAGCTGATATTATCATTTGAGTCCTTCATACAGATGACAGTGTCACCGAGCATTGCCACATTTCTGAGTGACTGGTGCCTTGACTGGTTTTGAGACCACAATACCTGTCTCTGGGATTCTCCAGGGCATAAAAGGCAAGTGGAAATTGCTAGCAGTTCCTCATTAAGGAGGCTTTTAAGTGTAGGTTTTCCATCCTATAAATGATGGTACTCAAAGGTGATCAAATTATCTTTGAAGGACTTTTCTGAATTATCTTAGAAAATGTCCTTCTGGGCCTCTGGATTGCCAATGTGGTCATCTAGGGTGAATAATTATTCAGTAGGGAAAGTGAAACATTTTCATTTTTTAATAGAAGTAATATATGCACATGTTAAAAAATAGTGAAGGAAGACATAAGTGAAATGGATCAACTTCTACCCTCCTGCTCAAATCCTTGGAAGTAATAATTTAACTATTTCTGTTTTTAAATCCTGTGATCATTGCTATAACCCAGATTTATCTAAGTCTTCTAGTACGTCATTGATCAGTTTTAGAAACTGTCTATATTAACTTATTTAGTGAATAAATATTTAACTCATATAAACGACATCTTATTTTTTATTGTGTGTGTGTGTGTGTGTGTGTGTGTGTGTGTGTGCGCGCGTGTGTGTGTTTTACTGGGGATTGAACCCAGATGTGTTCTACCTCTGAGCTATACTCTCAGCCCTATTTTATTTATTTTTTAGCTTGAAATAAGATGTCACTAAGTTACTGAGGGTGGCTGTAAGCTTGTCATCCGTTTATTTCAGCCTCCTCTCAAGTTCTGGAATTGCAGGCATGCACCACCAAACTTTGTTTTAATTTTTGTATTTTTTAAAAAAGGATCTTGCTTGGTTAATTGAGTCTCACTACTTGCAGAGGCTGTCAGTGAACCTGCAATCCTCCTGTCTGAGCCTCCCAAGTTCTGGGGTTACAGGTGCGCACCACCATACCTGGCATACCTTGACTTTTATACTACAGTATATATACTACCGTTCTTCTGTCAGTGCTGTGTTTTGGATCCAGTAGCATCCTGTACTTTCTGCTTCTAATCTGTCAGCATTAGAAAGTCCAGCCTGACACTCTACCTTGTCAGATGGTGGCTTTTGATCCAGTGTCCTTCCTTTCAATTTTCTTTCTTTCTTCCCACTTCTTTTAATATTGATCCTCTTCCTGGCCAGGTATTCTAGCCTTTCCTTTGTTTTTCTTTATATTTTATATCATGATAGCTTCCCCCATGTTGTTAGGTGTTCATTACAAACTAAATTTTAATGGGTTCATAGAGTGTGGAGAAAAACATATAAGGTTCTTCGATGATGCTTCTTTGCAGACTAGCCTAACAAATTGACTTAACTCCAGTCTTTCATGGTGTGAGAGACTGCAAACTTACATACCAAGAGAGAAAACTTGTGTGTGTGTGTGCAGAAAAATCACATATACATGTTTGGAGGCTAAAAGGGTCAGAACTAATGGTAATAAACGGGAAGCTCAGCACCGCCTGCTTGTTGAGTATTCTCTTGGTCTCTGGGTATATTTCAGGACCCCTCATGGAGTAGGGTCTCCTGAACATTTAGGTTGACTCGGGTCAGAGAATGTTTTTTAGGACTGCACCTGGAGGGAATAGTGCAAGAGGGCCGGAGAGTGACGTCCAAGGTGTTTTGGGGTAGTTTGTTCTGAGAGCCGACAATAATGAGTGTTAACTATGTGTTAGAATCGCACTAACATACTGTCTGCCTCTGTTCCTTTCTGCCCAGTTGGCTCTTCCATTCTCTCTGCAACCCCAGTGTGTTGTAGATAATGTTATCACTTCAACATTTTAGCATTTGATTTTGCTTTTATGCTGTGTCTAAGTTTGATTCTCCCTCTGTCCCTGGGGGCAGAGCTCCAAGCTGTGCCCATCCACTGTGACCTGGCCCGTCAGGGTCTGGGAAGCTGCTTTTTCTCAGCTTTGATCTCTGTATAATACACTCATCCCTGCATGTGTCTCTATCTTCTATCTTGTCTGCAGTTCCTTTCTCTTAAGTTACTCGTCAGTTCTCTTCTTTTTTCTCCTCATTGTCATTTCATTGGTTTCCTGGGGCCTATGGAAAAAAAAGAGAGAAGGAGAAAGGAAAGACAAAAATATGAGTTGATTCAACAACCGTGGCCCTTATGGTCACTTTGTTATTTTTTGTGATCGGTTCTGATACACAGTGGATTTGGTTACTGCATTTCCTCCTGGTAGCGGAGAATCCATTTTGGGGATTCACTGAAAGGTTTTCCATTAAATCAGTTACATTTCTTCTTCCATTTTGTCCCTTTCTTTCCTTTAGTTTATGTAATGAAATATATTACCATAGAAGGAATGTTTAGGCTTAGTTTTCATAGAAATGTAAGCAAAACAATAAAAAAAATTAAGTAGGAAAAAATATCTGGTGTGTTTAGGTTTATTGTTTAACTATGAAGCATTGAAGGCATTTCTGATTTATTTGACAGTAGCAATGATTGTATGGCTGTAGTCAATACCATCACTCCTTTCACCTCTTCTCTGTGCATCCTGATCAATTTTTCTCTTTATTTCCTTCTTCCCTCCCCCCTCCCTCCATCCTTTTCTTCCTTTCTTCTTTCCTTTCTCTCTCTCTCTGAACCAAAGAGCCACCAGCACAATGGGAAGCAAAACTGGCCACTCATAAAAGAAAAGGAACTGAGGTGGGTGCTAACCAACCCCAAACATGATCATCCAGGTCAAGATAGTTGTGGGATGAATCAACACACATATGCAAGTCTCCGCCTGGAGCAGCCATGGGAATGAGAGGCTCTAAGCCCAGGGCACAGTCTGGAGGAGCCAAGATGGGGACAGCTCCTTCCCTAGAAAAGGTCTGAGCAGGAGCAAGGCAGGCGGGAGCCTATACAGGCAGTCGAGTTAAGGGGTTAGCAGAGGCATGAGTGGATGTCAGGACTGAATCCATTATCTCTGGTTACAGGGATACAATGATGCTATATAATCATCCCTCCAGAACCTTGGTTTATAACAGTAACATTTATTTTTGGTCACATCTTTAGGGTCAGCTGGGCACTTTGGTTTGAACGGGGCTTGTATGGGCTCCCTCATGTATTTGAGGTCAGCTACAGGTCAGTTGGGGGCTGCCTATGTTGGATTGCTTCAGTTGAGATAACTCAGATTCATTTCATGGGAATTCTCAGGGTCTGTCAGGTTGTTCCTGTTAGACCTATTAGCTTGTTAATGGCATCTGAGGAAAGTTCCTTAGGGAGGGAGAGAAGTATGCAAGGCCCCTTCCTCATCACAGAGGCCCAAACATGTCCCAATGCCATGTCCATAGTCAGAATGGGAAGAGACTTCAAAGTTATAGGACAGAGCACAAGGGTCCAGGGAGTGTATGAACTGGAGCCACAAAAGCAATCTGCCATAGGCTTCTATACTGAGTATTGTGCCCAGAAAAGTAGTTGGTCAGACTCATGGGTCTAGGAAATTCTCTAGGGCTCACAGGTTAGAAAAAAAGAAATTCAGCAATAGTTATTGTAAGATCAATTTTAAAAAGAAGGTTTGAGATGAAACTCCTTCCAGTCTTCTCCTTAAGGATCAAATGAAAACAAAGGGATGGCTCATGGGTCCCAGCCCAGCATGCCTCGATGCAATAACTCAATTCATGCCTTAAGGTAGATCATTCTGCCTGGGGAAATGTAATCCAATTCGATCCATGACGGGACTGTCTGAAGTTTAGGCATTCTTCTGTGTTCTTGAAGATTGACATAAAGGGGCTTGAAGCTCAGTGGGCAGAAATGAGACTCTCAAGTTTCTTTTTGTTTTTCCTGGACATAGTTTAGCTGGGGCTTTTCTGAATGTGGATGTATTTCTTCCACATACTCTACCTAAGTCAGGGAATGAGAATCTTTCTTTTTTTTTAAAGTGCTTTCTCCCAAGAAGCAACATAGACATCGGCTGACAACCTGTTAAAAAGGCAAATTCTCAAGCCCACCTTGAACACAAAGAGTCAGAAACTCTAGGGCTGGGACTCAGAGCCTGTGTTTTAACAGCCCATTGGTTGATTCTAATGCATGTTTGGTTTTGAGATAGTCAAATTAGGTTTGCATGTGACTTTGATATGTTCAGAGGGGAAAGGCTATCTAGACATATTTAAAAATAAAAATACAGCTGGGCGTGGTGGTGCACACTTGTAATCCCCGTGCTTGGGAGGCGGAGACAGGAGGATCGCGCAGGTTCGAAGCCAGCCGTGCTGGCTTAAGAGACCCTGTTTCCAAAAATAAAAAAGGATAAAATATGTCTGGGAGTGTAGCCTGTAGATAGAAGGGTTTCCAGGAACCCCAGTACCACCAAATAAATAAATAAATAAATAAATAAATAAATAAATAAATAAACAAACAACAAACAGACAAGGAATTTAGTTATATTTTATTTTCAACTCATTAATGAGTAAAATTTTTTAGTATAAATATGCTCCATGTGATATTTGGGATATACTTAATACCATTATTTTTTATTATTTGAAAATCAAATTTAACTGGCTGGTATGGGTTTTATCTGCCAATCCTAGAAAGAGGTGCAGGAAAAAAAATGCAGAAGGTCAAAAGAACAATCAAAATCATGAACAGGATAGAAAGATTTATAACTAACTCTAGGGAAAAGAACATTGGTGGAATTAGTAACTTGGAAAATTTTATTTAAAGGGAAGCTGTTGAGATATTCTTCGTGCCTCCTCAAATTAACCTAGAAGAAATTTCACTTAGAACAGACTTACTGCAAATAAATGACTTCAGTGGGGATCCTTAGTGATTTTGCGATTCTTGATAGTAGCTTGACGCATTTGGAAATTTCATGTGTGTAATTCAGCCAGTTGAAGCAGATAATTTCTCAAGACCCTTCAAGACTGCTCAACGCTTATTTGAATTAGCAATGTTTATGCCCTTTTTGTTGTTGTTATTGTTATTTTATGTTCAGAGATCTTTTATTATTTTTCAATTTTGAGTGTATCTGGAAGATTGGCAGGCATGTACACCGGTAATTTTAGTACTTAGGAGGCTGATACAGGAGAATTACAGGATTGAGGCCAGCCTCAGCAAGTTAGTGAGATACTGTTTCTAAACAAACAAACAAACAAACAAATAAATAAATAAATAAGAAGGACTAGGAGTCTACCTCAGAGGTGGAATCATGAATCAATCCCCAGTACCTCCTCCAAATAAATAAATAAATTAAATTAAGCAGAGTTTTTAAGAGGATGTTTTAAGCCCTATGTTGTGGTGCATGCCTGCAATTCTAGTACTTGGGAGGCTGAGACAAGAGGATCAAACGTTCCAGGTCAGCCTCAGAAGCTTAGCAAGATCCTGTTTCAAAATAAAAAAATAAAAGGTTCAGGAGTGTAACTCAGAAGTAGAATGCCCCTGGGTTAAATTCTCAGTATTAAAAAAAGAAAGAAGGAAAAAAAAAAGAATGCTTTAGAACTGGACTACATGGTTTCAAATCTGAGCTATGCTATGCAACTTTAGGCTAGTTTTGCCTCAAATTTTATTCTATAAATGGGAAATATTAATTATTATTTATAGGTTATTACGAGACTTCATTGAAATATAAGAACTATGCCTGAAACATAGTCTTCGTTAAGTGTTATATTATTTTTTTGTGTGTGGTACTGGGGATGGAACCCAGGGGCATTCTATCTCTGGGCTACAGCCCCAGCCCTATTTTTTATTCTTTATTTTGAAACAGGGTCTCTGAGTTGCAGGGGGCCTCACTAAATAGCTGTCTGCGAACTGCGATCCTCCTGTCTCAGCCTCCCAAATGCTGGGATTATAAGTGTGCGCTACCATGTCCGGCAAGTGTTATATAATTAAAGGTTTGAATCTCCTTATATATCCTGAGCATTCAGAGAGTTATATAAGCAAAAGACGGTATTCAGTGGCAGCCCATTGTCATGTATCAGAGAAGAAATGTCCCTTGTGAGTAATAACGGTCTGTCCCTCTGTGACCTCTAATCTTGAGGTGTTAGCTTAAGCTCATGAGGATCTTATTTTGTGGTATTACAGCATCTCAGTCACGAATCATTTCTCTTTTCTAGCCGAATGAACTTTCCCACATCTTCCAGAAACCCCCAAGAGGTTTTGGTTTCATTTCCTATTGCGTATTGAATTAAATTAAAACACTATAAAATAATGCCATATAATGTCACAGAGAATATAATGACATTTCCAAAATATTTTTGAGAAACTTGAACTCTAAATCAATTTAGTTCTGCTAGGAAGAATAAGGACTTATTCATGGAAAAAAATTTAATCTGCTGACCACTTTTTATTAAAATTATGGATCCAATTGAGATTAGTTATTTTCAGAAGCTTAAATTTTGAAGATGAAATCAGGTGATCTTATTTCTCAATTCTGGTAGGGAAGATAAAGTAATATTGGCTGCCTAGAACACGTCATTTCTGGCTATACTTAATTGAATCATCTGATGATAATCCCAGGTCTCTGGATGAACAATAAAGTATTTCGTCAGTTGCTTCAGGACTCTACTGAGATTTTTTGATTATTAATAAAATAAGGAATGTTTAAGTAGACTTTTTGTTGTTGTTTTGTTAAAATTATTACATTGCTTCTTTCAGTGAGGTTCCCTTTTGAATTTGCAAAATGATATGCACTCAGTCATACAGTGTTTGAATTTTGACAGCTTGTGGTGATGCCTGTTATTTTTCTTTCCATGACAATAATCCATTTTGTTGCTTACACACTGGCTATGAACATTGACATCTACTGTTCTTCCTGAGTCTGCGAGAGGACTGAGTGTTCTGAGGACTTTGGCCAGGCTTGATTGGTCTGTCTGGGCTCTATCACCTGTCTGCACAGTGGGTGACCGGCTGGTGCTTAGAAATGGACAGCCTCTTCCCTTGCACCTCTGAGAGTTGGCTAGTTGTGGGTTGACGATGGATAACTGGTCCATGAACCTCTCCTGGTCCAAAAGGCTTGTCCAGGGCTGAATAATACTTAATGATCCGCAAAATAAATAAGTATGTTATAGGTAGATATAGATTATACTCTGAAGAGTGCATGGGTTAAGTTCAAAGTTGATGTAATTGAGCCATTGTGGTTGTAATCTCATCAGTGGATAAATCCTTTATGATGCTTTTACTGAGTGGCAATCTAAGCAGGCATGTTGTAGGTGAAGAAGTGGGTACCTGAGGATGGTGCTTGAGTCTTTGAATCCCCTTTCTGCCACATTCTTTGCCTTTGGCCTTCATAATGTGAGAGCAGAACCTTGCTCTAGCCTTCCCTCTGTTTCTTGCCTCCATCTCCTGAGATCTATAGACCTGGCCTCACATGGACTGAACCTGGAATCTCCAAGAAACTTGGCAAATGAACCCTCCTTCCTGCAAGTTGTGTGCTCAGTTGTTTTGATTATAGCAGTAAGAATGTTGACTGAAAGCTGGGCGTGGTGGTGCATGCTTATAATCTCAGCATTTGAGAGGCTGAGACAGGAGGGTCGCAGTTCGCAGACAGCCTCAGCTACTTAGTGAGGCCCTCTGTAACTTAGTGCAACCCTATTTCAAAAAATAAAGAATAAAAATAGGGCAGGGGCTGTAGCTCAGAGGTCGAGTGCCCCTGGTTCCATCCCCAGACCCCCCCCCCACACACACACAAAGAATGTTGACCGAGACAACATAGGAATGCCAAAGGGAAAAAAAATCATATTATATGACAGCTATCATGGCACTAAGAATGAGCCATATATTGTGGCACAAGCCTATACTCTCAGTGCTTGCGTAGCTAAGACAAGAGGATTGCCAGTTGGAGGCCAGCCTAAGCAATTTAGCAAGACCCTGAGACACTTAGTGAAACTGTTTCAAAATAAAAACTAAAAATGGGCTGGGGTATAGCTTAGAAGTAGATTGAACCCCTAGGTTCAGTCAGCAGTTCCAAAAAAATATTGTGAATTAGGATCTAGTAGTACGTGTGCATCTTCTTATTAATGCATACAATGGTAGTAGCTAGCAGTAGTCTTTTTACCTACCTGTATTGTTGTAAAGTAGTAATGAGAGTACAAAGTATATCAAGGCACTTCAACAACCATAATGTGATACTAAAATATCTGTGGTTTCTATTGATGACAGAATTCTAGCTCCTGTTATTACTGCTATGATTTTTTACCTACGTCCAGGACTGAAGAACACTCTAGACTTTAAAGAGAAACGAGTGTAAACAATGATAACAACGATGCAGCTTGTTCCCTTCTGAGTTCACGGATCCCTGAATTCTCTAGAGTCCAAGTTAAGGAGACCTAAAAGCTTGATGTAGATCTAGCTCTAAGACAATTCACAGTGCGGTCCAATTGTCATCACATGAACTTGAGCCTAGGTTAAATATACTAAAGTAGTTTATGAAGTTATAGGTATGCACGAAAGTTCAGAACACTTGCATGTACACCAGAGCACCTAAGACATTGCACTCACGCTGGAGGAAGGGGGCGTGGGTGGCACAAGGTAAGTCCACCTAGTGATGTGTGCATGTATGAATGTAGGCATGTGTGCATATATGAGTTTATGCGTGTGTGCATGTATGAGTGTATGTGTGTGCATGTATGAGTGAATGTATGTGTGTATGTATGAGTATGTGTGTGTGTATGAGTGCATGTATGTGTGCATGTATGAGTGTATGTCTGTGTACATGTATGAGTGTATGCACACATCACTAGGTAGACTTCCCTGGGTGTCACCCCTTGAAACTGGCATTTTTAAAACGTGGTTGATGTTTGCAATTTTTTCTTTCAAGCCATCTAAGTGCTTTGACTGTGAGGCTTTTTTATTTCATTGAAATTAATACCAAATTTGGAAGTATTTTAGCACACAAGGCTAACTTGGGTAATTTCTTCATATGGGATAAAGAAATAGTTTGTAAGATTAGGTATAAATGTGGCAATCACGTGAAATTAGCACATAGTTTTTTTTATTAATTTGGCATCTTTTATACATATTAGACTGTAAAAAGAATTGGCTGCCTTTTAAGTGAAATTAACTTAGTAAAAATCACATAAAGGATTTATAGTATTTGTTTTTATGTTGTGTTTCATTGAATGAAGAATTTTAATCTGGTGTAGAGAATCTTTTATCACTGAGATTAATACCTTTATTTTGAATGTATTGAGCATCTAGTTATGTCTTCAGATTCTTTAAGGCCCATCTTTTTTTTTTTTTTTTTTTTTTTTGCTGAACTGGTTGTTGAACACAGGGGCATTCTACCTCTGAGCTATACCTCCAGCCCTATTTTTATTTTTTATTTTGAAATAGGGTCTCACTAAGTTGCAAAGGACCTCACTAAGTAGGTGAGGCTGTCTGTGAACCACTATCCTCTTGTCTCAGCCTCCCAAATGCTGAGATTACAAGTGGCACCACTGTGCCCAGTTTAAGGCCCAGCCTCAAGGCAGGTTCCTTCCGAAGCTTTCTCCGATCAGTATTAAATCCTGTTGCTGCTATAAACAGTCACCACAGAATTAATGATTTTAAACAACACAAATCTATCATCATATAATCACAGAATTCCAAAATCCAAGATGGGTCTCATGAGCCAAACTCAAGAGGTAGACAGTACTACACTCCTTTGTATGGGTTCTACGGGAAGGTCTTTTTCTTCATTCATTGGCTTGTGACTCTAGTCCATTTTCAAAACCATGAAGTCTTTTTTACAGTGCCATCTCTGTTTCTTATTCTTCTGTCTCTTTGTTCTGTGTTTCAGGTCCTTTGTGGTTACCCGAGTCCCCTTGACCATCCGGGAAAATCTCTTTATAGGATTGCTGAGTAGCAACCTGGATGTCTATCTTTACCTTCCACTCCACTCTGCTATGTCAGATGCCATGCTCACAGGCTCTGGGCACTAGGAAATGGGCACCCTCAAGGGGCTATTATTCTGCTTTCTATACCCTATAAGCCAGAAACAACCTATGTGCCTCTCAAAAGGTTTAGGCAGAAAACTTCCTCAAATCAATATTCATAGGGTGCTTTATTTCCCAATTATATTTTAAACTATGAAAAATGTAGCTCAATGGTAGAGGGATTGCCTAGTAGGCACAGGGCCCTGAGTTCAATACCCAGTACCAAGACAAGCCAGTTATGGGAAGGACAGCACTATGCCTCTATCCTATTTGTATTTTCCCCACCTTAGAAAAAGAGAAACAGAGATTTCATATAAAACGTGACAAAGACTCCATCAGTTAGAAAGGAGGACATTCAACCATAATCATATAGAAAAAGGAAATGCAAAAAGTGACATATTATCATCTGCATCATCCTCAGAGAAGGTGGAGTTCCTATGTAGCACAGTCTCTAAGCCATCGGTCATTTTGTTGTTCACAGAAATTGATCTACAGGTTATCATAAAGTTTTCACTAAAAGTTAATATTTGGTCATTAAACATTCTTCAGGGTCCTTTTGGTCTACCATGAATCAGTTCCTTGAAGCCGTATAAACGCTGGACCATCCTACCCTCACATCTGAATCTGTAGACTCTGGAATGTGGTTACACCGCACGATGGATGCTCCATAGGGGACCTTTCGGGTACCCAGCCTGCACTTGCCAGGTGGTAACCAGAGTCTTTCCTAAACTCTTTTAAAGCACTTCCCGAACACATGCAGCTCTTCTGTAAATTACTCGAGAGAGCAGAGGAAAGTGAATAAATTCTTCAATGTGTTCAGGAAGCCCGGATTTTCTCCCAAGTATTATCTTAAGAATGCATGTGGTTGTATCTTCTACTCCATGGTACATTTACATAGTTCTAAATGTAGTTTTAGAAGTTTTGAGTGTTGCACACCCAAAGGTTATTTTGAGATATGTGACCATATCTCATTCTTGCCATAGTTTTATGATGTGGGTAGGCATTATATTTCTGTCTTACAGATGAGGGATACAGCTCCTGGATGGTAACTGGCTTGTACATCATCGCTTAGCTGGTATGTTACATGGCAACAGAATGGGTAATTGGAATTTGCGATAACTCCACCCCAAACTTGTTACGTGTAACACATTCTGTACTATAAAACTACATTTTCCCTCACATGATTTGCAGATCATGATGTTTTCTGCTAACATGATCTAAATAATGCTCATCATACCCCCAACTGTGTTCCAGGACACATTAATCCAATGATGTTCTCTAAGAAAGTATTTTGTAATCAAATCTGTAATCAACAATATTTTCAAAATTAAAGAGTGAACTAGCAGAGTGGCAACTACATATCCAATAATAGAGAAACATATTTTAACATTTTATGCCTCAGCATCTTCCAAACAAAATCATATAACCCACAGAACCCTTGCTTTATGTACCCTTGCTATTACTTTTTTAGGAAGAACTGCAGATTTCTAGGTCCTAGATCCCCATTTGGCCATTTACAATTATACTTCCAACCATGGTATCAGGATGGAGCTGTTGCTAATGGGCAGAGGTTGGCATATTTTATACTGATGACACACCTCAAGTCCATTGCTAATGTTTATCGGATAAACTTGACCTGCATGTATATCTCATAAAAGTCACAACTTTTTAACTAATTGGTTAATTATAGCATTTAGATCTAAATAATTTTATGGGAGGAAGGATTCCCATTCGTCAATTGCTACATATATAATTAAGTGAAAGCTTTCCAATATCAAACATGTAGTAGCTTTTGAGAAGCAAGGTCCTTGTGATGGTTAATTTTATGCATCAAGTTGATTGGACTTGGACTAAAGGAGCATTATTTCTGGGTGTGTCTGTGAGGGTGTTTCCCAGGGAATTAGACGGAGTAAAGCTGATCACTTTCACCAACGTGAATGGGCACCATCAGTCCTCACCCGGAGGGTTTAAATAGAGTAGAAGAAGAGTGGATTTGCTTGACTTGGGACATCCATCTTCTCCTGCTTTGTCATCAGTGCTCCCCCGTGCAGGAGGCACCTTGCACATTGCCAGAACTCATCTTCCAGGTGCTCAGAATGCTGCAGTTGTTTTGCTGGTTATGTTCTGCCTCTTTCTTTAGGCTAAGCTTGAATGCAGTAGGCTTGAGTTCTGCCCATTTAAAGCAGCTCTCGATCGCTGGCTGGGGCGTGGTGGTGCACGCCTGTAATTCTAGTGCTTGGGAGGCTGAGACAGGAGGATCACAGGTTCAAGGACAACCTCAGTAAGTAGCAAGGCTCTCATCAACCCAGTGAGACCATGTTTCAAATTAAAAATAAAAATAGGACTGCGATTGTAGCTTGGAGGTTGAATGCCCCGAGTTTCAATCCTCAGTTAAAATAAATAAATAAATAAATAAATAAATAAATAAATAAATAAAGGCAGATTTTACTCTAGGAGCCTGAACTCACATGACCTCCTTGACCATATCCAGGTATATGTTAAGCTGTCTGCACTTTTCTGGGCCCCATAGAGACTAAACTGTGCATATACTTTAAAACATAGGCTTACAACTTTACATGTTTTGTTTCATACTAGAATGGCTCTGTTTCTCTTCTGAGGAAGGAACTTTAAAAGGACATATTTGAAAAAGTTGTTATTTTATTAGAAATCTTCCTCTGGCACCTTCTTATCAGCTCAAACAAAGCCATGTTGGAACAAAGACATATATGTATCCTTTAGACTCAGGGAAAAAGGATTTGAGCCATGGCCGTTTGAAATTCAACCTGTTTCTTGGTAGAGAAGCTTCTATGCAGAATACGTTTCCATCTTAAATATCTTCTTTTGAATTGAATAAAAGAACTTCCCTAAAATGTAGTGTGCATAATAAATGAAATAACTGTGTACAAGTCTGTATTTATTTGAAGAGAATTAAATTTCAAGTAGAACTCTTCAAACCCTTGTTAAGGTAAAAATATTTTTAATCTAAATTGTATAAAAAAGAATACAATAAATAAATAAACACTTGGTAAAATTTAAGAGTTAGCTAACAAAATGGATTTTTTGGCTTCCGTTAGGAAATTAGATCAGCATTTTAACAGTATAGATCCTGTTAATAACATCTCAGATTAGAGATGACAACTTTTTGAAATTTATTACAAGTGTTCTAGCTCCTATTTGGAGACCATCTCCAAAATATACTGTCACTTTTACACTATTAGAATTAAGAAATATCAGGAGGAACTGGACGAGATGGTGCATGGCTCTAACCCCAATACTTGGGAGGTTGAGACAGGAGGATCATGATTTTACAGCCAGCCCCAGCAATCTAGTGAGGCTATCAGCAACTTAGAGAGAGCTGGTTTCCAAATAAAAAAATAAGATGGGGCTAAAGGCGTTCCCCAGAACAACACATTTAAGAAAAGAAAGAAAAGACAAGTAAAGAAAAGAAAAGAAAAAAAGAGCACGAGAAACTACCTCACTTTTTAGAACACCATATATATTTTTCTTCTGTAGCCAAGCACTTCCTTCAGTAAAAGGAAAGGCAATAAATCGACATTATCTGTAGTAAAACATATATCTGTCCCTCACAGGGTGATGGCGGAAGGGTGTTGGTTTTCCTATTCCTGAAGAAAATATTCAGTAGAGAAGACAGAAAGCATGTATAGATAAAGGCAAGAGGGCTTTTGTTGTTGTTTGTTTTTTGTAACAGAAAATAAGGGGGGAATGAACACATATAATGTGGGGGGTGTGCTGTCCTGATTGAGAACACAGGCACAGAGCCACAGGCAGCTCCAGTGTCTCCCCTTTTATGATTTTGGCCCCTAGTTAGGTGCTCCACATTGGACAGTTTCCCCCTCCACCTTGACTGGCAGTTTGATTGGCCAATGGTGTTGCATACCCTTATCTGTTCTGTACCTGTTCCTTCCCACAGTTCCCCAGGATTGCCCACCAGAGGGGTCATCTATCGCAATGCCAATGATATCATAATGGCCTCAGTTTTACTCAGAGCACAGCACTGGGCCTGTTGCCCCTGGCCTTTCTCGTGGTTGGACTTCCTCCTACAGTTTCCTCTCCATAATTCCTTGCATTTGCTAATCAGCCATCTTATTCTGTCAATGGCCAGAGAGTGCTCTAAGGGCCACACTGTCGATGTTACAGTGACACAGCTCTGCCACTGTGTGAACGCAGCCATGGACAATATATAAATACAGGTGTGTCTGTGTTCTAATAAATCTTTTTTGACAAAAGTAGGTGGTCGGCTGGACTTGGCAGGTTTGTCAAACCCTGAAAGAAAGATCAGTGCCTTAATGCATGTGCCTTCTGTTGGATTAGTGCATCATGCATGACACTGCTTTAAGCCAGGCATGGGGATGCACACTTGCAATCTCAGTACTTGGGAGGCTGAGACAAAGAGGGTTGTTGGTTTGTGGCCAGCCTCGGCAATTTAGTGAGACACTCAGCAATATATTGAAGTTTTGTTTCAAAATAAAACAAACAAACAAAATTGTCCAAGGGGTCGTGTCGCTCCGGGGTAGGATGCCCCTGGGTTCAATACTGAATACTACAAAAATAAAAAATAAAATAAAAAAGCAAAGCGCCATATATTTTCAAATCCCAACCTGTGTTTAACTTTAAGAGCTTTTGGCAAGAGATTATTTTTTTCCCTGAGGTTAAAAAACAAAGGTGTTTTGTTTTTTTTTTAAAGGAGGAAGATATCGCTTTTATGGTCAAGCATTGAGTTCCTTGTGTACAAGTTCCTGGAGGAGAAACTGAAGTTTTGGTATTGCTAGTGAATCCTTTGGGAGTGATCTCTATGACTCCTACAGTACTACAGTGTATAGGTTCACATCGTGAACCCATGTAAGAGAAGGTGAGAGGTAGGTAACCCAGAGCTGACCCAAGAGCTAGGTGATGCTCTCAGAGCTCCAGCCTCCGACCCTGCTCATTCTGCAGCATCCTTTCTTGATAAGCCTTCATCCTGGTACCCACTGCTTTCTGGTTGCAAGATGGGTGTGGCACTTCTAGTTGTCACATGTGCTCTCTCAGCCACAAGAAAAAGGACACATGCCTAGTTATATTTAGTACAAAATTAGAGACTTGCCCTTCATACCTCAGCACTCATTGTGTTAGAGTAAACAGGGTGACAAGACTCTCCTTAATTTTAAGGAAGCCTTAGGAGGCAAGATGTTTTGGTTGTGATCACTGCCTTCACCCTCCTAAATCAGGAGAAAGGATGCTAGGTGGGCAGGTTGGGCACCATCTGCTCAGGCCGCTGTTCTTGTTTTGGTGGCTGTTATATTTCATTACAGATATTTAACATTGTATCATCTTCTCCCCTGGGCGGCATCTTGTTAAGTATCCAAGCATTGGCAGCTCTTTTGCCATCTGAATCAGAAAAGTAAATAAGATTATTCACATTTTTACATAGATGCCGGAGAATATGCATGTATAATCCCTTGAGAATGGTCTCTTTCAGCACTCCCATTTTCTCAGGATTTTCATTTTAGAGGATTTTTTTGTTTAGACGAGACCCTCAGATAAACATCCCTTAGCAAGGTATGAAGAAAAAGCAAAATTGAAGTCAACAGAATGCAAGTAGCACATTGAGCTTTGAGAGGAAGTCTGTGCTAGCGGAAGATGACTTCACCTTACAGCAAGATTTTATACACTCAGAGTACTTTAAGAAAAAAATAGTTACTCAGTAACTTTCTTAAAATATGGATCTGATACAAGCTTGAGAGAAAAGCAATTAAATAGGCACACAGAGAGCATTTTAGTTCTTGCTGGCTGTATCTTGGGATTCTTGTCCACCCCCTCTGAAGGCTGTATTCTTTTTCTGGAAACAGGACACTTAACTCACTTTTACTTAGGCATAGACTACCATAATAAGAAAGGATGAAGATACCTCCTCAGTTTTAACTGTGTCTTTGCTTTAGTAAGATGTCCTAAAAATGGTACCAGTGGGAATTATATGAAAATAAGCCTATTCAGTTTTTGTTTAGACTTTAAATGTAGGTGAAATTTGGTTCAACTTAATTCTATAATACTGAGTTAAGTCTAGAATCAGTTTCAATATATCTGTTATGATTGAATATAAACATGACTCTCTATTTCAGTTAAATCCTGACCCTAAAATAGAATATACTGTAGACCTTCAACTTTCATACTCTTAAAAACTAGAGTAAGAAAAAATATAGATCTGATACAAGAAAAAATATCAATCTTTAATCCAAATGGTTCATGGATTTTAGGTGGCCAGAATTGAGAGATCACCAAAAACCATGTCTAAGGAGATCAGAAACTGAATGGTCCTCATTTTTTTTTTTTTTTTTTTTTTTTTTGCGGGTCTGGGGATGGAACCCAGGGTCATTTTACCTCTGAGCTACAGGCCCTGCCCTATTTTCTATTCTTTATTTTGAAACCAGGTCTCACTGAGTTGCAGAGGGCCTCATTAAGTAGCTGAGGCTGTCCGCGAACTGCGATCCTCCGGTCTCAGCCTCCCGAATGCTGGGATTACAAGCATGCACCACCACGCCTGGCTAATGGTCCTCATTTTGATGAGAAGAAATGAAGAAGCTATGAGCCAGAGGAAGCAGAAGTACAGCAGGGAAGAGATCACAATAATTCTAAATTCTGTTGTCAGTAGTCAACAACAGACTCCCATGAAAAGAAAACGTCCAAGAGAAGGACTTTCTGCAGATTAAAAGTATGATTTCCATCCTCACATAAGTAGAAAAGAGAAGGATAATGGCTAACAGAAAAGTTTAAGAAAACCTCCAGAAAACAGGACAAAGGAACTAGAAATTGGAAAATAGGAGTGAAAAGTTGTGAAACTAGGAGATGTTTCCAAGTGGTCCTGCATCTTCAAATAGAGGGTCTAGAAGGAGAAACTGAAAAGGAAGTGGAAGAAATAATTAAAGGCACAGATACACTCACATGAATTTTTGAATTTTGTTAAAAAAAACAAACTTTAATTGCTTTAATCCTCAGACCAGCCTCCAAAATGCAAAATAGGATGAGAAAGAATAAGTATAGTGGTCTGGGGCAGGGTATGCAAGCTTAGTGCTTGCCTAGCTTGTGTGAGACCCCGAATTCAATCCTTAGTACCTGAAAGATAAGAAAAGGCAGAGCAGGAATGGACTAATAACAAAACGCAAGATATTTCAGAAAACCAAGGAATCAAAAGCTACTAGAGGATTCTGGAAACGAGAGTGAAGTGGGCAGTTTACAACAGTGATATTTTCAAAGGGACAAGAGAACAGCCTTCATGGTTTGAAAGGGAAAACATTTGGTCCTACAATTCTATTACCAGCTAAACTACAAATTCAATAGGGAGGAAAAATAAAAGATTTTCAGAAAATATGAGCCGGGCATGGTGGCGCACGCTTGTAATTCCAGCATTTTGGAGGCTGAGACAGGAGGATTGTGGTTGGTGTACAGCCTCAGCTACTTAGTGAAGCCTTTTGAAACTCAGTGAGACCCCGTTTCAAAAATAAAAGAATAAAAAATAGGGCTGGGGGTGTAGCTCGGAGGTAGAAAGCCCCTGGGTTCCATCCCCAGTATTGAAAAAACAAAAGAAGAAAGAAAGAAAGAAAGAAAGAAAAAGAAAAATATGAAACTAAAACATTTGATCATTTTCTGACCATTCCTGAAAGAAGGCAGCATAAAGCTGAGTATAACAAAAGAGAGAAATAATGATTACTAGATTGACTAAACCATGCAGTGACTTAGTTAACTAGGCATGCAATTAAGGAAAAAAAATCCAAGGCAATAGTTATTTTTCTTTAAGCTGTCAAGATGAAAACAGGATTTTTAGGAATCTCTAAACTATTAAAAACAAATGAAATTTCTATCACAGAAAGTGCGATGAAGCCGGGTGAGGTGGTGCACACTTGTAATCCATTTCCTTGGGAGGAGGAGACAGAAGGATAGCGGGTTTGTTTGAGGCCAGCCTCAGCAACTTAGACCCTGTTTCAAAATAAAAAATAAAATAAAATAAAAAGGGCTGGGGGGTGTAGCATGGAGTTAGAATGCCCCTGGGTTCAATTCCCAGTACCACAATAAATAAATACATACATACATACACACATACATACATACATATATACATACATAAATGCATAAATACATACATAAATACATACATAAATAAATAAATAGTATAGCAGATGTTCTTGGTGAACAGCTCTGGTTAGGATTCTTGACTGGCCTCGCCCCTCACTGTCTCTTAACGTTCTTTGCCCAGCACATGTCTGGCGACAGTATCACAGCCTTCTCTTCCTACCTACACTTAATACTTGTTTTGTTATTTTTCCAGAGAACTATCATATGCTTTTCAAGTTGCAAATGTTATTTCCCAAAATTAAAATCCATGTGTCAAACAAGCAAAGTTACCATGCAGAATATGGTATAAACAATATCACCATGACCACGTAGAGCTCTTTGGTTTGCTGTATGAGGTGGAGACGTACAAGGGAGGAAGAGGCTGTGAAGGAGGCAGCGGCGAGATGTGGACTCCTGAAGTAATTTTCAAGTTGATGAACCGAGAACTCGTGGTTTGAGCACATTTGCTAGAGGCACAGTTTCCAACAGGCAGCCTCACGCTGCCTGTAGTTCCCGAGTCACTGACGTGCCTTAGTTCAAATTGCGCTGTGCGAGTGCGGGATATATATGAGACTTCAAAGGCAGTTTGGAAAAAATATAGAACATCTCAGTTTTTATACTGATCACATATTGTACATATTGTGCTGATAATATTTTGAATATATTTGGCTAAATGATATATATTTTTATTCTCTTTTGTAGTTGCTAAGTTGCTAAGCATGCTAAGTGTGTGCTGTGCCAGAGAGCTAAACCCACATCCCTTTTTTCCCCCTTTTTTTCTTTTTCTTTTCTTTCTTTTTTTTTTTGTTTTTTCCCCAACGAGCATTAAGTTGGGACCACTTTTTCATGACTTTGATTATTCTTCGTAAGCATAGTTGTAATGACTGAAAAATAGATCATTCTGAAGAAATCAATTAAAATTATTCTAACAGTTTTAAGTTAGGAGTGAATGTATTGCATTTTCGTTATGATTAGAATTGAACATATTTATTCTTGTACTTAACTTTAAGTGTATAATTGATCCTGTAAGTAAGAAGATGATGAAATGTTGACCTTGTCATGACCAATGGCAGTTTTCTAAGTTGTTCACATTAGGTGAGCAGAAGTCTTCCTGCGGATGTAGAAACATATCTAAGATGTCATCTTTGATGAGAGCAGACTGGTTATGTACTTTTGTACCCACCAACAGGTGAAAACGCAGAAACTTCACTAATGCCAAATGGCTTGGCGCTGTCGCCTTGTCAATCTTAAGACAAAAATGAATTTATATTCTGTCCTTGTTTCAAGAGGGTAGAAGGCTATATTTTGCCTGCATGCTCCTCTTTTCTGTGCTGTTTACCTTTAACTGATGACTCACTGGACATTTGCCAGAATGGTCTAGGTGAATTCCACTTGTGTCAGTTCTCATACCTGTCATAAAAAGTCAGGTGTGGTAGTGATTTTGCAAAACCAGGTGGCGATTTGTGTCTGGTAGGGTAAGTAGATGAATGGGATGGAGTCTGGAAGGGGAAGGAATGGACCATCTGGGATATGGCATTCCGGGAGCTAGTGCCATTGCAGGTCATGCATTAAATTGTTTTAGGAAGTACAAGATCAGAGACATTTGGAGGATTATAATAGGAAAAAGTGTGATAAAACCAGATGGGAGATCAGAGAGGTAGTCAGGAGAGTGAGTGAGCAGCTAGAGGGAGGGATCTATAAAAGCGATGGCTCCCTCTGAACACCTGTGGGTTAGCCACCTGTCCCCTGAGGCAGGATGGGACTCACTGGCCTAGAGCAGAGTGGTTGAAGAAGACAAGCAGGGTTTCTTTTTACCTGGCAGGTAAGGTTAAAAAGGACCACTGTTCTATTAATAATATGGGGGTGCTCTTTTTACCTATATTGAAGAGGAAATAACTTGAACATAGGCATTTTACACTGGGTTATAAAAAATAATACAATAGATAATGTAGGCAAGCTGTTTCAAATAGAAGGGGGAAATGTAAGCAAACCAAACTTGAAATAGAGAGCCTTGCTGGACAAAGTCTGCTCTCTGAGCTAGCATCCTTATTATCAATGGAGAAACTGCAGAATCTCTGTCCCTCCTCCACGTTTGCTGAATCAGGATCTATACTTGCGTTTGTTTGTTTAATAAGATCTCTTGGTAATTCATTTACAGGTTAAAGTGTGAGAAGCCTGTTTTTGATAAAGCTGTTAGATCTGTAATGTCAGCTTTCCCCTTGATAAAGTATCTAGAGGATAATCTGTTCCAGTCTACTCATCTGTAATCAGATACCCAAAACTATTTTTTTCTTGGCAGTTTGCTCACTACTTATTTGAATTTAGGAATTAGTAGCTGTTGTTTTCATTATATTTTGCCTCGGGATTTTTAAGCCTTTTTTAAGCCTTTGTTTAAAAAAAGCTACTTAATATGTTTGCTTTTTTTCTTCTTTTTTTCTTATGACACTCTATCTCTGAGCTATACCCTCAGCCCTTTTTATTTTGTAGTTTGAAACAGTGTCTCACTAAATTGCAGAAAGCCTCCTTAGGATGCAGAGGCTGGCCATGAACCTGTGATCCTCCTGCCTCAGCCTCCCAAGTACTGAGATTACAGGTGTACGCTACCACACCCAACTACCATTTTCTTTTATGAAACTACCATGTCAGTCTGATTAATTTTAAGGTAGTTTATTGAACTTATTTAATATTAGTATTACTATCATCATCGTTATTATTATTGGTTTTAGTTTTCTTGTTGTCTGACCATTTCTTGTTGTCTGATCCAATTCCTTATAAGATGGGAATTGATAGGGTATTGATGGTTTGTGTTTGTTTTGTTTTGATTCATTGCTACCCCCGTCTGGGCCATAAAAAAAAAAAAAACATAAATTAGAAGGATAGCATTCAAATACAATAAATTGTCGATTATACTAATGTTGAATTGCAGTATTTCCTTTTATAAAGGAAACATTCTTTGAGCCCCCATTAATTCCAACTTTAAAACCTTTTAAATTAGCAGGGAAGAAGAGCTAACCCCACCCAGTGATCACCTCAGGGGAGGCATAGGTAGCCTCAGATTTCACAAGCAGAACAGAGCAAATTTCTTCTAAAATGATGGAAATGGATCATGACATGCTGTGTGAATATTCTTACTTGGTGCCTTGAAAAATTACCTTTTAATCACTTTATCTTAGATGCACTAGTCACAGTTCTCAGATACCAGGAATTTTCAGGCTCCTTCAGAAAATGGGAGTTCAAAACAAAATTTAACAGCTCCAAAATATGAGAAAAGGCTACAACATTAAAATGACTCATTGTTTCATTATATCTGGGCCACATATGGTATTTTATCAACCATTTTATTATGACGTATCAACTTGTGTCTTAAATCACCCTAGTGCCAGGTATATGAACTACACCTGCTCAGGGAGCATTGAGTTTTGGATATGATTTTGGGGTGGTGCCCCTCAAAAGAAGAATTTCTAAAGCTATGAAGATCCTAAAACACTGGCTTCTGGAGTTTATTACTTCCTTTCTTTTCTTCTATGATTACTTCATTTCTTCCTTTACTCTTTAGACAGAAAATTGGTGAAGGTTTTTTTTTAATTTTAATAGTGTAAATGTTTCATAAAAGGGCAATTTTTAGTCATTTTTCAATATGTTGTTTCTGTTATACAAAAGCAGTTCTTGCTTGATCTTTTGGAGAAATTACAACCCCAAAGTCTCATAAAAACATTTTTTATATGCTCTTATTTGAAACATTTGAATATACAAAAAGTATCCACTTTGAAATGGAGGTCAACATTAGGTTATTCAGTTAATGCATTTGATGGTAAAAGAAAACAATACAAAGAAAAATCAGCAAATACAAGTAACCAATATGTTGGCTTTGAGTTTGAGGAAGAACAGCTTACTTGTGGCTCCCATTGCCTGGAAAGGCACAGCTGGGACTATGGTCCAGCTGTCTGATGGTACTTGGGGTCTTGCTATCTTTCTGTTGAGTCTTCTGCTATGTTTGGCTTCACGTGTCAGTCATTGATAGCTGCAGGCTAATATCCCATAATACTAAAGCTAACAGAAGAATGCCAGTGAACAGAAGAATCTCCAGTGAAGTCTCAGAATTAAGCCTGTTAGCCACGGTTGTTCAGATCTAGGGTTGCATCTTTCCTGGCTGCAGGAGGTCATGGCCCAGGTTCCATACTTCCTTCTAAAGTGTCAGAGGAACCTCAGGAATTGAGATCAGGAGACCAGAGGATTTCAAAAAGAACATGAGGGCACTCTTAGAAAGAGGGAAGAGTGTTAAAGGGGCAAAACTACCAACCTCCACTACCATGAGGAGAAGTAAAGAAATGTAGCCCAGGATGAACTTCTTTCTCCTATGGAACTCAAATTATATGGAAGTCTTAGTCATTCCTTTACAAAAATGCACTGGGCCCCGGTCCTGCAGGGCATCTTCAGCCATGCGCCCATCACCCTCATCCTCACCAGTGCATTTCTCCTTCTAGCCCTGTTGTCATATACCTTGACCAAAAATGCTCTTCTTGTCTTTGCACTTGAGCAAGGCAGGCAAGGGTACCGAATTGCTCACATCTCCTCCCCAGATGTGTAACAGTGCAGTCAGATTGGTCCCTAGGCATCCCCAAATGAGGCTTGTTCCCGATACTTCAGGCAATGTTTACCAAGCCTCATGGGAACCTTTTCCTTAAACAAGTCTACAGCACTCATTTTAGGCTTAACTAATTTAGTTAATTGTTTAATAGAGAAGGAGATACATTTAGGACACCCCCCCACCCGCAGTGAACAACAGAAAATCCATAGAGAACATACTGACAGTTGATCAAGGGGTGTTTATTTTTATACTGTCTTCTTTATCAGTAATGAGAGTGGCCTGAACTTTGACCTCCTGCAACTAAAGATACAATGTTCTTGGTTTAGGAATGGACAGAATACCTACATCTGGCCAACCAGGACCAACAAGTGCAATTCTGAGACTTTATTGAGATAACGTAAGAAGCTGTATTTCTCCTGCTAAGGGAAATAATATTGGTATGTGAGCCTGGAGCTACCAACCGTAGAGAAAAATTAACTAAGCAACTAACTAACCAACTAATATATTTCATCATTCCAAGACAATGGTCAAGGAATGAGTGCCATGGAAAAGTCTAGAAGGTAGCTTCACTTTGGCCATAGATTGCTGAATTTAAATCGAACATCTCTAGAACTTCTTTGGGGACTATGACATGGAGACGTTTATAAATAAACTGCTTTTATATCAGCAGAAACCAAGGCAGGGAAAAGAAACCACTCTAGGTGTTTCTTGCAGAAAGAACTTAATAAAGGGGTTGGGTGCTGACAAAATGGTCTGCAACGCTAGAAACTGAGGAATGGTGTAGCCACCTCTAGACTTGAGTTGAAGGGTACACCACTTCTGCTGCAACTTCCTCTAAAACAGGCCTCTTTAGAACTTCTGTTGCCCAGAGCAGTAGCGGCAGGAAGATAGCCACTGCTCTTTAAATACTGGAGAGTTTCTAATTGGTGGACAACAGACACAAACGAGGCCTAGAAATTTAATATTTTGTCTTCTGGGCTCCCTAAGCAAGGAAGACTAGGAGAGTGGTGTGCAGAGATGAGCCACAGAATTTACTATAATTTTTTTAAACAATGGGGTCTACTGAGATTTTATTAATGAAGTCATTTTTGTTCCAGAGAAACCACCTGTATATGGCTATTTAAAATAATGTTAGGACTAAAACTTACTAAACAGTGAATTGTATATTTTTCTCTTTAAAGCTTATTTTTAACTTACAGAGAATAGAATTCATATTTTTGGCATAATTAAATATGTCTTGACAAACACGTGTTGGGCCACCATGGGCTACTTGGCATGCAGGACACTTTCATCACGCCAGGAAATTCCTCTCTGCTTTCTGTTTCCATTCAAATATTCTTCCCATCCATACCCCAATAACCATGGGTCAGTTCTCCATCACTGCTGCCTTGGCTTCTCCAGATTGTCAGAGAAGTAGAATTATATAGTGCGGATTGAGCTTGATATTAGTGGAGTGCATTGATTTTATCTGTGTGGTTATGTATGTAGATAATCCATTTCTTTTGTTGTCATTGAACACTAAATCACTGTATTATCATTTAGGACTTATATATTAAAGTATCATATATTTCCTGTTGTTCAGTGACATTCATATAGTTTTAAAATCACAAGAATATTATGAACTCTGCTTTATCTCATGATGATAATTTTTGTGTGTGTGTGGTACTGGAGGTGAAACCCAGAGGCTTTCTACCTCCTGGCTATCCTCCCAGACCTATTTTATATTTTATTTGGAAACAGGTTCTAACTGAGTTGCTAAGAGCCTCACTAAGTAGCTGAGGCTGGCTTTGAACCTGTGCGAAACTCCTGTCTCAGCCTCCCAAGTGCGGGGATTACAAGCATGCGCCACCACGCCTGGCTGATGATAATTTTTAAAATGAAGAAGGTAAACCGGGCATGGTGGTGCATGCTTGTGATCCCAGCATTCAGGAGGCTGAGACAGGAGAATCACAGTTTGTGGACAGCCTCCGCTACTTAGTGAGGCCCTCCACAACTTAGTGAGACTCGTTTTCAAAATAAAACATAAAAAATAAGGCAGGAAGTCAAATGCTTCTGGTTTCCATCCCCAGACCACCACCCCCAAAATGAAGAAGGTAAAATATTTTTTTAATGAGCCGGGTGTGGTGGCGCACGCTTGTAATCCCCGCGCTTGGGAGGCTGAGACAGGAGGATCGCACAGGTTCAAAGCGAGCCTCAGCTACTGAGTGAGGCTCTCAGCAACTTAGTGAGACCCTGTTTCCAAATAAAATATAAAAAAGGTCTGGGAGTATAGCCCGGAGGTAGAAAGCCTCTGGGTTCCACCCCCAGCACCACACACACAAAAAATAATAATAATGAATTCTTTGTTGATTGCTTCCATCCTAGAACTGAAAGGCCAACAAAAGCTACCTACATTTTAATTTGAAAAAAAATGGAATGATTTTTGGCCCTAACTAGAGAACCGTTCCTCTAGACAAATCTCACCACTTCTTGATGATTGAAGAAATAGGTTTATCATTTATAATAGTAAAAAGCATGATTAGCCAAAAGTTAAGGGAAAAAAAGTTAAATCATCTATTTTCAGGTTCCTAAAGACCTTATTGGGCAAAATGAAATTACCCAGCTATGAGCTTATCCAGCCCTAAAGGATTTATGCTCCATCTTTTTCCTGAAGGGTTCTGTGATTGTTCATTATTATCTCAGGTCTCGTGATTGTCCACTTTACCTCTTATTTGAATGTGCAAACCTGACACACCCTGAATGCTTTCTCACGCTCAGCTGAACTGTTAGGAGTAAAGAAGCTGTGAAGTCTGCTTCCGTTTCCTCATATAACATTCATCATGGCTCAGCCTTATGAGGTAGCTAATGTTATCATCAACATTTAGCAGGTCAGGAGGCTCACTTGAAAGAAGTTAAGTTCCTTTCCCCAAACTCACATCTTTCATTCAAGAATAACTTTTACTCCTGGGGCTATTTCTTAAGAAATCTATACTTATAACCACTAAGATTTGTTTCCCTTGGCATTCACGCTTGATGTCATTGAGGAAACCTTGAAGCTGTCAGTGCTTTATGTATACATCTAATTATGTGCTTCGGTAATTAAGTGCTTCTATAATTAAGACACCTGCTTATCTATGACTTATCTATTACTTGCCTCTAGAAATCATTTCTGAACAATGTAATTCATGGGTAAGGCATATCTTCTGTATAAAATGTTTTGTGAACCAATGAGATTGCTAAACAGAAACAAAGAGCTTCTTCTAGGGAAACACAGTGGATTTTTGGGGGGTTTTTCCTTTCTGCTCTCAGCATTGAACTCAAGGCCTCATGCATGCTAGGCAAATGCTTTACTGCTAAGCTCTATCCCCGGACTCCTTCCTTTGTTTTTGCTGCTGTATTTTATTTTGAGATAGGGGTCCCATTAAATTACCCAGGCCATCCTTGAACTTGTGATCTTCCTGATTCAGCCTCCTGAGTAGCTAGGATTGCAGGGGTGCACCACTGCACCTGGCTCATGGTGGCTTCTTTATAACAATGTGCCTAAGGTCAAAAGTCACATTTAATTCCCAGGCTAACCAAATTAGTTGGCGCTTTTTAAAAAGTGTGGGCTTATTGGATTTTGGAGGAATATAATTGGCCCCCAATGTATACAGACCTTCACACAGAGCTTTATTGCAATGGGTTTCTGCTTTATCATTTGAAATTAACTAGATGAAATTGAACCGGATTAAGGCTTTGGGCCTAAAGCATTACAAGTGCTTTGCCATTAAAGTGGACTGCTGATGATAATGCTTACTAATAATCAGAAATCTAAGATGCAGCTTCGCTGACAGCTTGGCATGCCGTTATGGTCCTGTTATGGTCCTCACCACAACAGGTCTGTCTCTCTCTCCCTCCATCTCTTCCCTCTGTCTTACTCCCCCTCCCCCAACACACTACATTAGATATAAGCCTGGACAGCACATTACACTGTGGCATGCCATATACTTGCTAGGTACTAATGGACAAAGTAAATAAGCTACAGGAGTTTTGCCCTTGGGGATGTTAATCAAATTATTTTTGAGTGTTTTCTGCTTCTGAGGGTGAATAGGTGTGACAGAGCTAACTGTGAGCATACCCTTAAAATAAAAGATGGTCTTGGTTGACATGTGGCAAAGTCAGCTTCTTCTTTAGGCTAATGAAAGGGCCCTCACAGTTTGCTTCCTGTTAGTAGAGAAGCTGACTTACCTGGGAGCTTCTGTTAACAGGGATTAATTTTTCTTTCCATTTGGCATCTCTTGGTACCTAGCACAGTGTTGAGTATACAGCAAGGTCCTATATTCTGTTTATAGAAAGGACTTCAAAGTTACATGTTAGGAAGTCTACCCACGCAATTCATAGGAAGCTGAGTATTCAGGAAGATGGAATTCTGAGGTTGATTTTAATCCTTGGTGTATATTTGTTTTAAATAGAATGTATTGAATTTTTGACGTAGGTCAAGTATCATGCAGGAAGAACAGTAATATAACTTATTTTTGCAAATCATACAATCAAGCTCATAAACGCTACAGATCAAGCATAAAATGATGCCACTACTACTTTTATTATTACTACTGTATAACATCTATTAAATACTAGATCTCTTTCTCAGTAATAGCTTCTTCTCTCTCTCTCTCTCTCTCTCTCTCTCTCTCTCTCTCTCTCTCTCTCTCTTTCTCTCTCACTCTACTGGGGATAGAGGAATTATCTGTGTCTCTAGTTCTCCTCTCCTCCCCTCTCCTCTTCTCTCCCCTCTCCTCCCCTCCCCTTTCTTCCCCTCCCCTCCCCTTCCCTTCCCTTCCCTTCCCTTCCCTTCCTTTCCCTTCCCTTCCTTCCCTTATCTTTTCTCTCTTCTCTCTTTCTTCCTGAGTATTTAGGAAGATGGAATTCTGTGGTTTATTTTAATACTTGGTGTATATTTATTTTAAATAAAATGTATTGAACTTTTCTCTCTTCTTTCTTCTCTACTCTTTTTTTTTTTTTCTCTTTTGAACAGGGTCCTACTAAGTCACTGAGGTCTTTGGTGAGTTTCTGAGGCTGAACTCAAACTTGAGATCCTCCTGTCTCAGCCGTCAAGTACTGGGATTACAGGCATCTGCCACCATGCCTGTCTCTTCTCAATCATTTCTATATCCACTTCTTTAATCCTTAAAACAGTTCTAATGAACGAGACACGTGATTATGTGAATATTCCCATTGTACAAATTAGGGAACTGAGGCACAAGGAGATTAAGCAACTTGATGAAGATCACAGGTCTATAAAAGGTGTGCCTGGCACAGATCCAGACAGATTGTCTGGAGTCACCTGCTTTGGGGAGAAGTAGAGGATCCCAGGTGACCCCCCACACACACACACTGCAACTGTGGGTTGTGGGTTAGAGAAGGCTCCCGAGAATCAATGACATTTGTGTTCAGTCATGAGCGATGTGTTGGGATTCACCAAATCAAGAAGGCTGAAGATAAGGGTGTAAGAATGTTCTATTTGCTACTTGGAATGTTGAGAGGGGAGGATCACAGATTCAAGATTAGCATGCAGCAACTTAGGGAGGATCTATTTGAATTTTCTTTTTAAGAAGGGCTGGTAGTGTAGCTTCGTGGTAGAGCAGCCTTAGCCTGACTCCCCAGACCCTGCTTCACCCCACCACACACACGTCGTTTGCATATAACCTCATGTACACAAAATAGTGTACACTGTGACTGGAGTATGTGTTTGGGGTTGGAGACGAGATGAGAGGAGTATGATACTGCAGTCCTTAAGCTGTGTTAGCAAATGGGGACTTTTATCTCGTGGATAATGGTGAGCCAGTAAAGGGCTTTTATCAAATAACATGACACAGTCTACATTTTTTTTAAATGAATGTTAGTTGGGCATCTGGGTAGAGATTGAAGGAAAGGAAAGGATCAAGGGAAGAACTTCAAGCCAAAACCTTAACTCTGAGCTTTTGCAGAAGCTCTGGAAGGAGTGATGCAGACCCCAGCTAGGGTGGGCGAGAAAGAAAGGTACACATTGAGAGATGCCGGTGGTGGGCTCACAGGACCTCATATCTGATAGAATAGACGGCAGAGAGGAGTTAGAGGGAGAGGTTGCCCATAGAGAATTTTAGAGAATAAATTTTGAATTTCACCATTTCCGTTCCAGGTCAGCATTTTATTTTATCTTAAATGCTGGAGGAATCGGTGTACATATTTTCTTTGGATTCATGTCCCATTTAAATTTCCCTTGTGATATGTAGTTCCTGAAGGTCATGTTACTAGTGCAGGCAGATTTTTTTCATTAAAATTCTATCCAAGGAGTCTCTTAATAATAGTAGTGCTACCTCTGCCCATTTGCTATCAGAAAGAGAATGAAATGTAAAACCAGGGTTAAAGAAATCATGCTTATCTTTTCTGACATAATGGGTGCCATGTATTCCTGAAGTATTAGTACTGAGTAAACCTTTCATCCCCTCTTTAGTCAGATTCTGACTTTATTCTACTTATACATCTAAGCACATGTTTGAAAATGCTTGCGTGTGAACCTTCGTGTGCGTTCATTTTTATATTGGAAAAATCATTCTTAAGCATAGAGTGATAAAGAAAAAACTCTCCTTTGTACTATGAAAAAATAGTGCCTTGCATTTCCCCCTGCCCTTTGTGTGTGTGTGTGTGGGGGGGGGGGGCGACTGGAGATTGACCCTGGAGGCATTCTACATTTGAGCTACATCCCCAGCCCTATATTTTAATTTTTATTTTGAAACAGGGTCTCGGTAGGTTAGTGAGAGTCTCACTACTTGCTCAATCTGTCCTCAAACCTATGATTAGCCTGTCTCAGCCTCCCAAGTACTGGGATTACAAGTATACCCCACCATGCCCAGCTTCTTCCTGCCCTTTGATTCTGATATGGGATACCCGGATAGAAGAAACTGCTCTTCGTTCTAGAGGGAGGTTTATCTCCTAGCTGACAGGTTTTTCTGTAGCTCAAGATTATCCAACCATTATCTCTCATTATTCAACAGCTTTTTCCCTACAATTCAGATTTTCTTTTTTTTTTTTTAATTGGGACATTGTATTCATACATCTTAATGGAGTGCAGGAATGTAGAGGCATACATGCATACATTACTCATTTATCCCTTCTCTAATACCCCCATTACCCCCTCCATCCTCATGTTTTTATTTTTATTTTTTATCATTTATTTATTTTTGTGGTACTGGGGTTCCTGGAAACCCTTCTACCTCTGGGCTACACTCTCAGACCTATTTTAACATTTTTATTTGGAAACAGGGTCTCCTAAGCCAGCGCGCGCGGCTGGCTTTGAACCTGTGTGATCCTCCTGTCTCCGCCTCCCAAGTGAGGGGATTACAAGCGTGTGCCACCACGGCTGGCCATCCTCATGTTTTTAAATGCCAAAATTCTGCCTTATTTAAGAATTTAAGCCATGCGTGGTGATGCACACTTGTAATCCCAGCATTTGGGAGGCTGAGACAAGAGGATCGTGGTTCACAGACAGCCTCTGCTACTTAGTGAGGGCCTCCTCAACTTAGCGAGACCCTGTTTGAAAATAAAGAATAAAAAAATAGGGCAGGGGTTGTAGCTCAGAGGTCAAATGCCCGGGATTCCATCCTCCGACCTGCAAAAAAAAAAAAAAAAAAAAAAAAGAATTAAAAAATTTGCACTAATTATTTGATTCTTTTCCCTTTTACTTTTTAAAATTCATTTACTCATGTCCAAGAAAGATGTTAACTATATTTTAGTTGCTTGAAAAAGTTCTTCTATATGGAACTCTTTGACTATAATGAAAGCTCTTTCAAAGTTTTTCATACAAGGAAAATAATGATGTCTACAACCACACAAACTGAGACTTAAATTTCTTAGGGAACGGCATTCCTTGGTGGGGAGAAAGCAAGTGGCATATGATCAAACTGGACCCTATTCATGTGAGTCCAATCGTTTGGAAGAGAGCGAGAGCCCTGCCTATTTAGGAAGTGCTTGCTTTGTCCAGGTAAGGGGTCAGCTGCTTAACATTTGTTATCTCATGGCTTTTCCAGGGCTTAAAGAATAAGATCTTTTTAGCCACAGATGAAAAAAAAAATGGGAGTTTTTGCCTAAGCTACTTCTCTAGTAGTGTACAAGGAAAGGATGGAGGCTAATTTGGACTCAGCTATTCTGATTTCAAAGTTTATGCCTTAAATGATGCACTGTACTTTAAAATGTACTTGGAGCTATTTTTAGGGAGCAACATGGTAGGGTGGTAGGGAAGACGAATGAGAAAAAAGGTTCAGTTGTTGGATATCAGGTAGTTGCTGGAAAAGGATGGCCAAGGATAGATAAGGGCTCAAATATAATTTATGTTTATTTTTTCTCCTCTTAATAGACAGATGAAGGGATTGGTGGGGCTTCCACATATTTTCTGCTATTCAGGATCCACTCTGAAGAGACCTCTGCCATGTCTGACATGTAGCTTCCTAGTCCAGCCAGGGATGAGCTGCAGCTGCAAAGAACAGAACGTAGAGAGGACTACGCACGTGTGGGCAGGTTTTCTGGTTCCTGCTAGGTCACCACAGACCACTTCCTTGCATCATTAATTGGTCAGAATTTGGGGGTGGGTTTCAAAAGAGGAGGAATAGATGGATTTTGCTGAACTGTCAGGGTCATGAATCGCTACTGTCAAGTCTCAGTGTCCTTGTTGATATTTTTTATTCTCCCATGAGAGAAGGATTGTTGTCTTATTTTATGAAGCAAGGAATTGGGATCAGAGGCCTCCTTCAAAGCCATGCAGCTCTGAAGGGGTGGAGCCCAAACTCCAGCCTGCTTCTGGTCCATTCCTCAGCCTGGCTCTGTCTTCCTATCATTTGGCATACATCATGTCTTGATCTAGCTTGCTGCCACAGCCTATTTCTTTTATAAGAAACAGTCCCAGAAATTAAGATTCCGATCCCATTTCTGTTTTATCCAAAAATGTAGCCCATGTTCTGGCAGCCTTGAGGTCACCACTGAACATGTTAGAAATGTGCAGTTTCAGCCTGGCATGGTGGCTCACGCCTATAATCTCTGTACTTGGGAGGCTGAGACAGGAGGATCACAGGTTTGAGGTCAGCTTTGGCAATGTAATGAGGCTCTCCACAACTTAGTGAGACCCTGTTTCAAAATTTTAAAAAATAATAATAAAAATAGGGCTGGGATATAGCTCAGAAGCAGAGTTCTGCCCCTGAGTTTGATCCCCAGTATTACAAAATAATTTAAAAAGTAATTTGTAATTGCAGTTCCTACTCTAACCTGCTGAATCAGATTGGTCATTCTGACAGGATACCCTGCCAATCTGGTTACAGAGGAGAGTTTGAAAAGTTCTCAATCATGTTCCTGGGAGTCAGTTTCTCAACCCGATCCTACTGGGTGACCATTGTCTTCCTTGGATGCATGAGAAGGACTGGTTGTGCGTTAGACACTCAAGGTTATAACCTCTTGCATGAAATTTCAGCCTTTATGAAGAGCAAACATATCCAAGCCAGAAAGGACTACTTAGCAAAGTCCTATCAAAACGCCGTGCAGCCCGTTTTAAGGAAGGCAAGAGCTGTTTCCATAGATAAGCCAAACAGGCCTGAGAAAAACAGAGGAAAAGAGAACTTTGCTGTTTTGATTTCTGGACAATGATTTGATTTTCTGAAAAGAACAGCTTTGTTTCACTCTTTCCCCAGGAACATAAGAATATGGAGTTCTTAGCCTCAGCCCATGCCTGTTTCCCTTCTGTGTCAGGGCAAAGCCAGATTAAAGACGCACGCTATCAAGCCATCTGACCTCCAATTCCAAATTCCCCGTGGTGGACCAATTACCAGCTTATCAGCTCTTAACCTTGCACCCGAGCTACAGAGGGCAAGTGTTGGTCAGAGTCATAAGAGTTAAGCGCAGTCAGGGAGGTCTTTCTTCTGGTGCCACACAAGTCCATGAGTCTCTTGGTGATAACTGGCTTTAGAGCACCATTCCCTGTCAAGGAGGGAGGAAGGATAATAAGGATAAAGGCCCCAACACCATGGATGCGGACTTCCTGTCTCGGGAACAGTGCCCCACAGCTCCCAATTCAGGGGACACACAGACCAGGCACTGTTTATTGTTTTGAAATAATAAAACTGTTTTCTGAAAGGTTTGCTCTCGTGATGAGCTTTCTCTGTGTCTGTGATTCCCTTAGAATAAACAAATCGGGAACGGCACCTCAGTTGTCCTAGGTGACCCCATGCACCCACAGCCTGCCTCTGGCCTTAGAAGGTAATTGTATGCTCTTTTTATTCAGTTAAATCTCACAGGCTGCTCAGAGCGAATGTTTCATCTTGCTTTCTGGGAGATTTGGGGGATAGAAACTCGCTTAAAGTCAGAGCAAACAGAACTTCAGTCACATGGAATTTCCCAGTTACAACTCAGGTCACCAAGCCATGGAGGCGAGGAGGAGGGAGAGGGGTGGCTCCTGATCCGCCAAGACTTTAACACGTGTCAGTGACCTACAGGAAGCTCAAATGATCTGTAAATCATTGCTGTGCTACGCTCCCCTGTTTCCTTACAGCCAGTTGAGCAAGAGTTGCTATTGACATTTCATTGGCAAGGTTTCCAGACAGGATTTGATCTGTAAGAACGACATCGCAAATGAGAACGGACTGCTTAGGCAGGACATCCAGAAACGAATTGTTCAAATACTTTAACTCAAGAGATGCACGAAAAATGGCCTCATTTATAAAGTTTCCCCAGCTGCCCTTCATGACAGGCTTCGCTCATCGCTGGGCACTGTGCACAGCCCTCTGCAAGTCTTTATCTACTCTCACCCTGACGAGGACCTGCAGGCACATATCATCAGCTCCTGCTTACAGCTTCAGGGAGCTGCGTAGGATCTCACGGCCAGCAGCCCGGAGACCCGGGGTTCCACTGTTGTCTAATGCATTAATGACTAATCACTAAGTACCAGGTGGCGGCTGACGTGCCGGATGAGCAGGCTGTCCTTATGTGCCCCGGTTCCCACAGGATATCTCGCTCACAGGATGCCTATTTAGGCGAGATGCCTAATAACTTTAGGAAACTGGGTTGATTTGGGGGTCTGTAGATTGGTGAGAGAATAGGAAAATCTCTAAAGACAGATGATAACGTTAAACCTAGGGTTAAACACTTTGCTTGCTAATTTATTCTTTTAGATTGTATGCTTACCTGAGCGCTTCCTGTGTACACGGTATCACGTGAATAAATTTCTCTGTGCATCTAAATGTTATTTCAAGCTTGGACACAAGTGAGAAGTAATTATAGTGTTAGATGGAAATGTTCCCTGCCCTGGAGAGGTTCCTATGAAGTGTTGTGAGATTTAAGCTGAGAGAGAGGATGAGCATACTTCAAGGGGATGTGACATTTGACATATCCTCCAATGATCAATAGGATCGTGCGGTGGCAAGAAAGATGGGTTGGGAAGTTCATTCGAGGCAGAGAGAACTAAGGAAAATGGAGAGGAGAGACTCGCCAGAAATTCAGCTAAAATTTCAAGTACACAGGCTAGTTCAGAGACATCAGCCACTGATTGTTTAAGCAACTTCCAAGGAGTTCATCATCGTTTGGATAATCTTTGATGAAAGTCGAAGTATTTTTAAATCCAGATAAGATATAATTTTTAAAAATCATACATGATCTGGGTGCAGTGGTGCACAGCTGTGATTCCAGTGCCGGGGAGGCAGAGGCAGGTGGATCACAGATTCCAGGCCAGCCTCCAACTTATAGAAACCCTAAGCAACTTAGTAAGACCTCAATTCAAAATGAAAGATAAAAAGGTCTAGCGGTGAAATGCAGAAGTAATATGCTGAGCCAGGCGTGGTGGCATAGTAATCCCAGCATTTGGGAGGCTGAGACAAGGAGGAGCCTGGTTCCTGGCCAGCCTTAGCAACTTAGTGAGGCCATCTACAATTTAGTGAGCCCTATTTCAAAATAAAGAGTAAAAAAAAATAGGGCTGGGGTGTAGCTCCAAGGTAGCATGCCCTGGGTTCCATCCCTAGTACTGCAAAATAATTAATAATAATAATAATAATAATAATAGTAATAGTAATAATAATATGCTTCTGGATTCAACCCCCACTACCAAAAATAAAAAATAAATTATTAAACATAGCCGGATGTAGTGGGGGCATACCTGTGATGCCAGCTACTCAGAAGGCAGAGGCAGGAGTATCACAAATTCAAGGCCAGCCTGGGCAACTTAGCAAATTTCAGTATCAAAATTATAAAGGATTGAGCTGGTAGTTTTGTGGTAGTGTCCCTGGATTTAATCCTCAGTAGACCCAAAGAAATGCATGAATCAAAATATGATATTGTACCTCATAAATACATATAACTATTATGAGTCAATCAAAACATTAAAAAAATTCATCAAGTATGTAAAAGTATACAAAGGAAGAACTTAGCAGAGAATCTTCACTCCAAAGAAACTTGTGGCTAACATTTGAGTATTTTCCCTTCAGATCTCTTGCTTTTGTTTCTATGCATTTTTTGAATAGCCAAAATCATGTATTATTACTTTCTGGCTTTTCATTTCAAATCATACTACCAGCATTTCCCCGTGTTATGAAAAGTTCTTTGAAACCAGAGCATTCAGTGGCTTGTACCGCTCCATCTCTTGGCTTTGCTGACTGCTAGGGCCTTCATTGATTTTACTCTGCCCTATCATTACATATTTAGAGTGTTGTGTGTTTTCCACTGTTACAAACTGGCTGTTGGCCAAATAATCCCTTTTCTATCTGGCGGATGGTAAAGCCCCCACGCTCAGAACCAGGCTGAGGTGAGGACTGATTGTTTCAGTTGCTGGGGCCAGTGGGAGCTAAGAGACGTCGGTGCATACAAAGCAGACGCCTATCGAGAAGAGAGGACCGTGGCGCTCCTTGGGTTAAATTAGGTCAATTAGTGGCTTAGGTCATGTCCCTGAGAACTTCCATCTGAGTGAGCTACTGACCTCTGGACCTCAGAAAAGGGAATCACTGCATTTCAAAGACCTCTGGTACTCTTCCCATTTCCTGAGGAAGTTTGGGCTGTTAGTAAAGGACCGAAAACATTGGCTTTTCACACTGGATTTCCTAGTTGAAGAGGCAGGAAGACCTATCCAAGGGCAAACATACTGTACTCTCTGCATGATCTGTGAGATGGGACAGGTAGGGGAGGGGGGAAGAAAAGGAGGAAGGGGAGTCTCTGTCCTAATATTGCGGGTTTCTTGTTCCCTCGTGGTTGGTGTTTGCAACCTGGATGGCATTCACTTTAGGTGGAAAGATTTTAAGAAAAGCCATGCCCACCTTGCTTGCATGGTTAGTGTGTCCAAACCCCCATTCATGCTTGTAACTTAATTCCTTGTCTGCTGTGAACCTGGTTTGCTTTTCAGTGACTCTTGCTGTATCTGGGGCTCTCTTCCTTTATGAAATTTTACTCTTATTTACCTTACAAAGGATGACTGGTTTGGAGAGAAGTGCAGGTCCCCAGGAGGCCTGCTACGGTAAGTTCAGCTGTACATCTGTTGTGAAGCCCTGCACAGGGGGTGCTTCAGCACTGCGCTTCCGTGGTGAACATGTGTTCCTAGCTGAACATGTGTTCCTAGCTGAACATGTGTTCCTAGCAACAGTGCCTGGAGGCACACTTGTGCTGTGGTTCAGCAAAGGAAGGAGACAGGAAGGAGATTCTTAGCTTAGGGCAAAGAAACATCTGTTCCATGGGATCAAAAAATTAAAAAACAAAACAAGGTATAGCACGTTTTACATAATAGATAAAGTATTCACAGTTTCTGCAGTATTAACTTCCCACATTATATCACATTTCTGACTTCTTAGAAACTACATTTTCTTAAAAAAAAAAAAAAAGAAGCTATTCTATTCAGTTTTTGAAAGCAGAATTTCCTAACTCTGATTCTGGGACTGGGTTATCTTTGTTTAAAGGTGAGCTCCACCGTTTAGTGGACTGTGACTTTGGACAAGCAATTCTTGCTGGGGACTTAGTTTTCCTCTCTGAAAAAATCAACGCAGTAGCATCACCTACCACGAAGCCTCTTTATACGTTAGATATAAGTGAACGTTTCAGAATGCAATATTGGAAGTAGAGTTAAGTACCTTAAAATGTGACTTTTAATGACTAGTGAATTTGTAAGTGATATTATGCATGTAAAATAAAATTTGGAAGCAGTATTATTCTTCCTCTGAGCCCGATCTGTAAGGCTAGGCTCATTATTATACTTAAAATAATTCATGGTTTGTTACATAACAGTGATGGAATGAAAATCCTCCAGACTCGGAGGGTTTAAAGTAATTGAACTGAACTGTGAAGCTAAATAGACGTATAAATAAAACTGATTTCTGAAATGTTTTACATTTATCATATAATACTTAATCACCTAAATTTTCTCAAAAGGTGTAGGTTCCTAGATTGAGAATGATAGCATACATTTAATCTGAAGTGTGGAGCTGATTGTCTTACCAAGTAACTTGAGAATGAGCTGAATTTTAGGTTCCCTGGAACGTTGCCTATAGCTAAATGGTTGATGTCTCGCCTTCTTATTTAGTTTAATTGAAAAAAATGGCATTGCAACATTAAACACAGTAACATTTTAATAAATAGTTCCTGATCACGTTATTTACCTAGACATTAATTTGCTAATAATACCAGGCACCCAAATTAAACAAAAAGTAAAGCACCTAGGAGTGAAGAATACAGCTATTATAAAAGGCTTGTCTGTATTCCCTGCTATAAAGTACTATTATAAAATAAAGCTACCCTCCCTCACTCTGGTCTAATGCCTTCGTTAACCACATCATCTTTGTCTTTCTTACTCATCTCTGTAGAGAGTAGAAGCTATAAATAAGAATTTGGAAGAAAGCAAGGCCAGCCATCAAACAAAATCTAGAATAAAGTGTAGACACCCAACTTCGTTATCCTATGACCTTTTCCCATCCACTCATTCAGTCTTTTCCCAAAGAGACTCTAATCATCTACTAAAGGACTCATGACTCTGCTGGGCACAGGACGTGGAGAAGCAAGTAGGAGATAGTTTTATAAATCAGATATAATAAAAATGTTTGTATTAAGTTGCTCATGGTAAAAATTTTTGTGCTCATAACAGTATCATCCCAAAATATAATGATACAGTTTTTCTTTTGCTTGAAAAATGAGAGATAGCTGACTTTTATAATGTTCCCATACTCCCACCCTGAATTGCTTACCTGGTTTCTATTTGCTCCCAACTTTCTTTCACTGGATTTTCTCTTTTCTTTTTGGGATCTTTTTAATATTGTTTAATAATATAATTTATATAATATGCTGGAATACTTGCTTGCTCATTCGAGTTATGCAAAACATTCTCATCCTATTCATTTTTTTCTTTTTAAAAATAATTTTCTATTGGTTTATTGTAATTGTACATGATCATGAGATTCATGATACATTAATATATGTGTGTATATTACTATATCTGTTCCCTTCCTTGTGCCTTTTTTTCTTTCTTCTCCTTCCTCATGCATGATCATTCCATTTTTTTCTTATTGCAGAAAGTGTATTGGTTAGCTTTGCTGAATAACAAACCACCTCAACATTGTGTGTATCTAGATTTAATAAAAATTTAGAGCATCTTTTTTTTTTTATGGTACTGGGGTTCCGGAAGCCCTTCTACCTTTGGGCTACACTCCCAGACTTATTTTATTTTTGGAAACAGGGTCTAATAAGGCAGCATGGCTGTCTTTGAGCCTGCGCAATCCTCCTGTCTCTGCCTCCCAAGCACAGGGATTACAAGCGTGTGCCACCACGCCTGGTTTAGAGCATCTTTATTTCTCCCAGTTCTCTGTTGTTTGGGTGCTTTGGCTGGGCCAAGAAGGCTCAATAAGGGCTGGATGATTTGGGATGACCTCACTCACATATCTGGGACCTTGGCTAGGATCGCTGGGTTGATTGAGGCTTCTCTTCATATGGTCTGACATCTTCTTCCCCTGGGCTCTTCCTGGCCTTTTAAACATGTAATCTCGGGGTTCCAGATGGAAACAAGCAGGAAAGGTCCAACGTGTAAGTGCTTTTCATTTCTCTGATTTGAAGTAGAGCAAATTATATCCCTAAACCTGTGTCAAAACCACATTGGAGGCAGTGGCCTGCATGTCTAGATGGGAGATGCTGCAGACTCCATGGCAAAGGGGTGTGGTTTCTGGAAAGGAAGGCTGTGGGGCTATATTTGGAGATGGTCTATCATGTTTAGAGAAAGAATAGTAAGTATTTGAGACCAGATGGAATACATTCTACATTGACTAGAACAAGTCACACTATCTCATACTCCCCTGTGAATATAAAGGAGGATGGTAGGTGAAGCCTTCTTTGGCCTTGGGTATAACTTTGTGTCAAATGACAAAGCTGTACTTCACTTAGTTACTCCCTCACAAAACCCATCCTAGCCTGTGAAAGCTAGCCATATTCAGACACCAATTTCCATAGTTAACCCTTATGTGATTTGAAGCTGGTCTTCTGGTAGGTAGGTATTTGGGGGAACGGTATATGGATATGAAGTGGTTTAGTTTTATAGAAAGAAATATGTCTGGTCTCCTGCCTGCTGCTGCCTGCAGTTCTCCAACCTCTCAAACATCTTACATTTCATCTATTCAGAGTCTGTATCTTTTATGGCCTAGTTGAAGGGCTTTCCCCAAGGACCCTTCCTGCCCAGGAGCAGGAGTTGTCATCTCATTGGTCTCCATATTCCTGTGAAATGTTAGATTTCTTGTGTGGTATTGTCCTTTTTTTTTTTTTTGGCGGTACTGGGGTTCCTGGAAGCCCTTCTACTTCCGGGCTACACTCCCAGACCTATTTATATATTTATATGTATGTATGTGTGTGTATGTATATATATATATATATATATATATATATATATATATATATATATATATATATGGTGGTACTGGGGTTCCTGGAAGCCCTTCTACCTCCGAGCTACACTCCCAGACCTATTTTATATTTTTGAAACAGGGGCTCTTTGGCCAGCGTGGCTGACTTCCAACCTGCGCAATCCTCCTGTCTCTGCCTCCCAAGTGCGGGGATTACAAGCGTGCGCCACCACGCCCGACTTGTGTTGTATTGTCTGCCTCCTCTTCTGCTTTGCTGAATTCCCATTCTTTAGTGTGGAGTCGACCCAGTATTGAATCCCACATAGTTTGGGTCCTACCAGGGACACAGTAAAATCATTCATAAATAATCCCTTGACAAAGAAGGACGCAATTATATTGAGCCCCACCGTCCTGGGTTTGACCTTTGTATTGTGTATTTTGATGTACTTGTGTTCTCTTTCTCTGCATCTTCCTGTTCTTCGGGTCACTGTCAAGTGTGGAATTCTGTTAACGTCTACATTACAGAAGGTTCCTAAAGTGAAGGCATGCCTTCATCCCAAGCGAATCTGCAGTGAGAACCAACAATGTACCACAAGTGTTTATGTGACAAAGACCCAGTGGACAAAGAAGAACATAAAGATGCTACTCTGGAGGAGAGATACAGCAAACAAACAAACTAGATACAAAAAATAGGTTATCAGAAACTGATATGTGTTCAGTAGAATGAAAAGGGCAGGCGAGGGGAAGAGAGATGGTGGTGGTGGTGGAATACTATCTTGTACTGAATGGCCAGGATGGGCTTCTCACACATGATGTCATTTAAAGTGTGGACTGAAAAGAGCAATTGTTTAGGAGTAAAGCAATCTAAACTTCTAGAGTGGCATATGCAAAGGCCCAGAGGCACAATAAGAATGGCCTACCTGAGGTACAGGAGAAAGTTTTTTGGGCCAAGTCAAGTAAGAGTGGGAAAGGATTAGGATGTGAGAGGAGAGACACGTGAAGCTGCATGATGTGACATCCTATAGACTGGCTCATAGCCCAGCAGAAATGGGGAGTCATATATGTTAATGGCAAGGAATCAAAAGTATTGAAAATCACAGGATTTCGAGAGAAAGGGGAAAGCAAGGAATGTGTACCTATCCTGTGAACCTTTTCTTTCATGTTATTCTTCATTTCTTTCTCCCAACATTGAACAGGTTTCTTGCCAGGCATAGTGGCACACACCTCTAATCTCTATACTTGAGAAGCTGAGACAGGAGGATCGCAGGTTCAGGGACAACCTCAGAAATTTAGCGAGACCCCGTTTCAAAATAGAAAGAGCTGGAAGTATAGCTCAGAGGCAGAATAACCTCCAGTTCGCCCAACAAAAAGAAAAAGAAAAAGAAAAAGAAAAAAACAGATTTCTCACCTTGTCCCCACCCCTATTTCCAAGGTTAACCCTGTTAGAAAATCTTTAATATCTATGAATATACAGTTGTACTCTGATATGTCCCGAGATGCCTTCTTGCACAGGCAAAAGAGAATTAGATCAAAACAAATAGCTTTTTGCTGGAAATTCTTGCTGTCTTACCAGCTAGTCTTTTTCAAAGTGTGTCCCTGTTTTATGTATTGCTTTTATCATAATTTAAGTTGTCAAAAAAGATGAGACTTTTGATCAGGTCTAGATAGCTTTGCTTACGTTGTTTTTGGTAGATAGACCCACCTGACTATATTATATAAATAAAAAGGAATGAGCAGGGAGCAGGTATGTAAGTGGCAGTGGTTTTAGTGTCATATGACTCCCAGTGGGCCCAGGTAGAGAGAAAGCATGGACTTTGAGCATGATAGAACAACCTGCAAGAAGAAGAAGATACTTTCTTTTTCACAGACTCATTTTTTTTATGAGGAAAGCCATCAGCTGAGAGTGGTGGCACAGGCTTGTAATCAGCATTTGGAAGGCTGAGACAGGAGGATCACGGTTCAAGGACAGCCTCAGCTACTTACTGAGGCCCTTTGCAACTCAGTGAGACCCTGTTTCAAAATAAAGAATAAAAATAGGGCTGGGGGTGTAGCTAGGAGGTAGAATGCCCCTGGGTTCCATCTCCAGTGACACACACACACACACACACACACACACACACACACACACACACGAAAGCCATCAAGAACAAGAGGCTTTGTTAAGTGTGATGAAAATAATTTTTTAAATTTGCTACAAAAGTGGCATATTGTAATAAATAATAAGTAAGTTAGAAATGTTTAGTTTTTTTTAAAAAAGAATTTGTAGTCAGTTTATAACATCATTATTTATAAGGCTAAATCAGACTTATTATGAAGGTATTTGTTTTCAATGTAATTTGGTTATAGCTGATTTATTGGTCAATAGTGGGCTATGGTATGCATTGTTGAGCCAAAGGAAAATTTGAATTACCATTTTTACTAGCTGTGGCCTTTGGTAAATGAAACCCGATTCTCACCCCTTCTGGCACAGCATAATTCTCCTTTCTAGAATTTATAGGAAATCTAAAAACTCCTTTCGAATGTCACTTTTATAATAAATGGACACACTGGGGTACATGCTTATTTATTACAGTAGTGTAGATCTGTTGTCCTCATTGTCAGAAAGGTAGTTAAATAAACTAATATCACAGAGGGTAATTGCTGCTCTGTGTGACCTGTGAAGCAGTTCTGTGGTCAAAAGCTTGAAAATAATACGGTCAAATACACGCATTTAAATTTTAATCCTTGAAGAGCTTTGTGGTATGTCTCTTCTCATCCATTTTACTGAGTGGGAAGCAAAAAACTAGAGTAAGTGTGGATCCATGGACACCCTAAGTGGGAAATGCGTCCTCAGATGGCCTGGCCATGGCGGCCAAGCTCACTGCTTCTTTGCAAAGGCTGGACACTACTTCCGCAGCTCCCAAGCATTCATTGTCTACTATAAAATAGAACAAGTCCATACATGCAGAGGGAGCTGTATTGTTCTGAGAACACTTCCCAACACATCATCTTTTCTACCTGGGAAAATTCATCCAGATAACATCAGAGACAGGTACAGCTGTCTTTAGACACAGAGACTCCTCGAAAATGGTTCCTGGGATTCTCTTTGGTTTCACAGTGATCCATTGAACCAGATCTTGAAATGAGTCCATCCCACTGGGCACGTACTTTTCTGACTAAACTACACCATTGTATTTCATAAACTTTTGAGATACCTTGTATAAGTATGTGAGTTATGGATATTTGACATAAACCTGGAGATTAGGATAGTGATTTTTTCTCATTTACTTCTTATTCCTTGGACAGAGATGTCTGTAGTTGGGTAACTTATGAAAAGTCAAAATGGCTAAGATGTAATTAACACATGTGGGGTGTATCCTCATTCATAAGCCTTCACACTTCCTCTGTAAAAGCGTTGCTGAAGAAATGAGTTCTTTTTAATGTATTAGGAGACTGTTAGGGATGTGGTGGGAGAGACAGATATGACTTTGGAAGGTGCCAATTAGAAAAGGTTCTTTGGCTTCTGGTTTTTCATCCTTATCACCTATTTCTTCAGAGCTAAAGCCTTAGTGTTCTGTTGTCTTAGAATAATTTAGCCCAAGAGAGAAAGTGCCAGGTTCGAGGTCAATCACTTATGCTTTGAGATGTGACACTACTTACAGAGAACTAAGGCTGCATCTCAAAGTGCTACATCTATCTTCACATCTAAGACACAAAACACAGTGGGGTTATAAGACCTATTCGGTGAGGGCCTCATGAATCATGACTTTGGGGGTGGAGGACCCCATGAGCTATTCAAATCTACAGAGAATTAAATAAGGAAAGAAAGCGTGAGGTCTAGCAGGAGTGAATTTTCCAGAGCACCCCTGTGCAGACCTTCCATCCCCTGGGCTTGGTATGTTGTCTAACCTGGCAGCCTTCTGTGGTCATCTTCCTGAATACCTGGCTACAGGCCTTTTCTGTTGTGATTGTGGGTGCTCTGTAAACTTCAAAGAAGACCTTTCTTCACCAAGGAGCATCATGATTTTCCAGCACATTTGCCAACAATAAAAAATTTATTTTGAAAAAAATTTTATGACAATATTTTCACACATTGCCAAATCAATCAACTTTATACCGTTCGTGGAATATATGACCCAGAGAACTTAAGATGCAGGCACAGGAGACTCAGTGACCTACGCACCAGGCCTTTCTCTCCTTCCATGACCACTCAAGTCATCAACGATGGTCTTAATAGACAGGAGGGATTATGAAGGTAAAGTTATTATTAGTGCCAGCCTCCCAAATGCTGGGCTTACAAGTGTGTGCCACATGCCCAGCTTGTTTTGATCATTCTAACCAGCTCCACACAGATAAGAAGAAGTTAACATGATAGAAAATTTTCTAAGTAAGTTCCAGGCATTTAATTTAAAAACATCATTATACAATTAGAATTTAATTGAGGGTGTAATTCAGTGGTAGAGCACACTTGTTTAACATGCGTCAACCTCTGGGTTCAATCCCTAGCTCTGCAAAAAAAAAAAAAAAAATCTTAAGTATATTAGTTTATTTTGATACAGGGATTCTTTTGTGCATGAAAGTGCCAATACAGAATGAACAGCTTTGATAAGCTGCCTCACAATTTTAGAGACTATGCAAAGTTAATCTCTAAGGACTCATATGCGGTGCTACCATTGTCCTTATTTTATTTTTATGCACCAAAGTTTTATCTCCTACTGTTCATCCAATTTGAAATTGGTTGTAATATTTGGAGAAAGTTAATACTGAGTCGTGCCAAAACCTTAATAAACTTAGTCTTGAGCTAATAATTCAGGCTCGTGGGGGATTTCTGTATGCTAAGATAGATTTTAATATTGTAGAAAGGCAATAATGACCTTTCCATGAAACCTTAATAAAATTACTTTGTGATACAACTGCTGGAGAGAAGGGAACTTGCTTAAAGAAGAGCAAGCATGATTTATCTGCATTTCATGATTTACCTTATATCTCATTTCTTCAGATCTCTGGTGTTTTTATTTCCCTTAAGCTAAACAACAGTAATTTCCATATTTGTAAACTAAAGAACAGGCAGGATTTTCAAAGACTCGTTTTCCCTTTGCACCAGTTCATTTAACTGTGCGTGGCGGTTGTCTTAGTATTTTTTTTATTTTTCAGTACTGGGGATGGAACCCAGGGGCATGTTATCTCTGAGCTACACCCCCAGCCCTACTTTTTATTATTTATTTTGAAACAGGATCTCACTGAGTTGCAGAGGGCCTCACTAAGTAGCTGAGGCTGGCTGAGAACTGTGATCCTCCTGTCCTAGTCTCCCAACTGCTGGGATTACAAGTGTGTGCCACATGCCCGGCTAGTTTTGATCATTCTAACCAGCTCCATGCTGCTAAGAGGAAGTTAACATGGCAGAAAATTTTCTAAGTAAGTTCCAGGTATTTAATTTAAAAATATCATTTTACAAGCCTGGCGTGGTGGTGGCGCACGCTTGTCATCCCAGCATTCGGGGGGCTGAGACAGGAGGATCATGGTTCGCTGAGAGCCTCAGCTACTTAGTGAGGCCCTTAGCAACTCACTGAGACCCTGTTTCAAAAATAAAGAATAAAAAGAGTGGCTGCGGAAGGTGTAGCTTGGAGGTACAATGCCCCTGGGTTCTACCCCAGTTCCACAAAAAATCAATCTCTCTCTCTCTCTCTCTCTCTCTCTCTCTCTCTCTCTCTCTCTCTCTCTCATCTATCTATCTATATATGTATGTGTATATATATATATATATATTTTTTTACAGTGGGTAAAGTGAGACATGACAAAGCTATATAGTAGCTAAGCCATATATAATGGTTTATGACACATGATGACTCAGGATATTGTATCCAGTTTATAAAATAAAATTGATGACTGTGTGACAGACACATGGAAGCTTCCCCAAATTAAAATGTTGGCTGGAAGCCTGAAATTGGAACTCTTTGTTTCCCAGAGACTGTCACATGGATGACCAAAACTGACCCAAATCTGAAACCCAGAGCTTTGACTTCAGAACAGTAGTTGTCAGTAGTTGGGGGCAGAAAACAGTCTTAGGAAGTGTAGCCAGTATGAATCACTGTGGTCTTAGCTGCCTTTTGTGGTCTCCTTGATGGCTTGACTGTTTCAAGGGCCTCTTTCAAGTCCACACATTGGAAAGATGATGGCTGCTTAAGTAGTAGGAAACTGTCCTCTTTATTAGCTCCAGCAGTGTTTGCGATCGGAAAATAGGACAGTCATTTCCCAGTCAATCTTTCCCCCTCTAACTACCACTTGAAATGTAATCAATATTCGCATACAGAATAAACATCAAGACACATTTCGCAGTGTATTTACAGAGAGGGCATGTCTAGACTGTGATGCAGAGGAACTTGAAAGAGGCTGATAATATCCTAGTGACTTGCACTCACCCACTTTGATTTTCTGAAAAGACATTAGAGGGACATTTAATCCCATCTCTCACCCAGCAAAGCAATCCCGTGATAACCTCCCAGAACAGAGGAACAGCAAGGTCCTTATGCGGATAAAAGTAACTACTTTGTGGAACAGCTCATGTCATTGTGAAATAATTCTAATTTTTCCAATGTTCATTTAAAGTCTATATTCCTGAGACCACTAATATTTGGTATGGAACCCTTTCTTCTGCATGAATATAGAATGTCTTTATTACTCCCACTTTCATGTGGATTTTTCTAGATACTAAACATATGTATCTTTTTTGCCCTTGCCTATGAACCAGAATGGTTTGGACCCCAGCAGTTAAAAAAAAATAAAGTGGTTCTTTCTCAGCTCCACGCATGTGTCTATGGGACCCTGCCCAATTTGCCTGAGGCTTCTGGGCCTCTGTTCCCACCCCATTAGCGGCAGAGCCCAATTAACAATGACATACTCCAAATCTTCTTTTACCACTGGTTGTTTAAGTGATGTAACTTCCATATCGTCCCCAGCACTCTATTGTGTTGATAAGGACACCTCCTAGGGACTTGGAGACAGAGGCAGGAGGATTGCAAGTTACAGGCTAGCCTAGGCAACCTAGGGGGATCCTGTCTCAAAATAAAAAATAAAAAGGGCTGCAAATATAGCTCAGGGGTAGAGTGTCCCTTAGTTTAATCCCCAGTAGTGCAATACTACATTTTTTTTAAAAAAAGATTGTGCTATGAAAAGCACTCTCAGCAATATAAGATCTGAATGTTTAATGAGATTATTATATCCTGTGATCATTGTCTTTCCTAAGATTGCATTAAGGTTGCCCAGTGGTACCCCTAGGGCCTTGGGACTACCTCTTAACCACTAGCTCATTAAGATTGAAGTTCACGCAAAGTTTAGATTTTTGTCTCATTAAAAGAGTAGTTTCCTTCGTCCTTCAGTTGTTTGTCTTGTGGTGCTAGGGAATGAGGCCAGAAGTACTTTACCTCTGAACTATACCACCAGCCATATATATTTTTTTTTATATTTGGAAACAGGTCAACCCTGATAGTGCTAGAATTATGATGTGTGCCTCCATGCCTGGCCAGGTGTTTTTTTTTTTTTTTTTTTTTACTTCCATTTTAGCAATATTTCTGTTACTATAGCTGAGACAATAGACTTGTGGAGAGAAAAGGTTTATTTTGGCTCACAGCTTTGGAGTTTCCAGCCCATAAGCCATTGCTCTTGGCCTGTGGTGCAGACACTGGTGAGGCAGGATATCATGGTAGGAATGTGTGATGGACCAAAGCTGTATACCTCATGGCCAGAAAACAAAAAGAGGAGGAGGAAGGGGCTGAGGCCCAATATCCTCTTCAAAGACATACCTCCTGCGGTGATCTGAGGACTTCCCACTTCCCATGTAGGGGGCTCCACCTCTTAAAGGCCCCACCACCTCCCAACAGCACTCTGGCTGGGAAGGAGCCTTTAACACATTGGCTTTTGGGGACATATAGACTCCAAACTATAGCATCCTTCATGAGGATCTCTGTGTTGCTTAGTACTTGGATATTTTAATTTGGTCCATTCTTCTGGCTGGGAGGCGGGGGAGCAGCCTCATGAGGAAAGCATACTGCCCAGGGTAAGCTGAAGGTGGGTTAAGAAAGATCAAAACCAAGATAAGGCTAGAGTTTGAAGACTCAAGGGTCCAGCTACTCAAAATAGTCAAGATAGATATCTTATTTAAAGACATTTACAGGAAGTCAGTAGTTAAGGGATGGTGAGAACAAATTAAGTTGGTTTTTTAAAAGAAATTTGGCCTTTGGAGAATGAGAAAGGTGGCCAAAATATATCTTAGTGATAACTTTTTTTTTTGAAACTTCAGAATAAAACTTCAGAACTACTTTTTTTTTTTTTTTTTTTTGGTGGCACTGGGGTTCCTGGAAGCCCTTCTACCTCAGGGCTACACTCCCAGACCTATTTTATATTTTTATTTGGAAACAAGGTCTTCTAAGCCAGCGTGGCTGGCTTCGAACCTGCATGATCCTCCTGTCTCCTCCTCCCAAGCACGGGGATTACAAGCGTGCGCCACCACACCCGGCCAACAACTACTTTTAAAACAATAATTAATTTAGTGACAGTCCATAAAACCTGATTCAACTTCTTTATGTAATGATCATAATTAAATACCATTTTGTTCTCTCTTTTACCTTGAGGGTTGTTTTCAAGTAGGGTGGACTAAAAATAAAAGCACATGTAATGGCTTAATCATATTTGTGATTTGACCAGTATTAAATATAGGCAACCACAATAATTTTGTTGAAAATGACCACTACAGATATTTCCAAAATAGCATTGTAAACCAATTAATGTCATGGAAAATGTGGCTAGATTCTTTTTTTTTTTTTTTAAGAAAAGCATGTTTTCCTATGACTTTAAACCAGCCTAAAAATAAAGTGATGGGGGCATAACTCAGAGGTAGAAGACTGGACTAGACTGTGTAATACTCTGGGTTCAGCAGCCAGTAGCCTCAAAATTAAATAGATTAAAATAAAATAGAAACAAAGCAACAAATTAAAGTCAGTGCTTTCTAAAAAGTGGACTATTTTTATTTAATTGGGACATTGAAATAAGAGAAATGTGAATTTGTTTTTCTTTTGCATAAAGTAAAATATTTCCTGATTTTGATGCTGAGGTATTATGGATAACGTCTGCCTTTAGGTGACTTAGAGATGAGAAATTGGAAGGTTATAGTCATCCTGACTTTTCCGTTATTGAGCTATTCCTTAGTTTTGGTTTAACTTTCTCTTATTAAAGCAGCTTGATTACTGTTCCAGGATAAGATGTTTTTTTCTTCTTCTGGCTACAAGCCACATCTTCAGAATGTTTTACTGATTTTAATGAACTTAGGTCATGAGGGTCACCCCCAGATTGACATTCTAGTCTTACCAGATTTGAGGGACGCTAAGCGTTTTCAGCCTACTTCCTAACTTAAATAGAATATGTAGACCAGGCTGCCTTGATGTTTGGTGCAAGCCTGGGAGCCCAGTACTTGGGAGGCCGAGACGGAAGGGTCACAGGTTCACGGACAGCCTCAGCAATTTAGGGATACTCTTAGCAACCTACCGAGACCCTGCTTCAAAATTTAAAAAAAATAAAGTAGGGTTGGGGGTGGAGCTTAGAGGTAGAATGCCCCTGGATTCATTTTCCAATACCAAACTTCCCCCCCCAAAAAGAGAGGAAGGATATGTAAAAACACATGGTGAAATGTATAGAAAGAGCTTGGAGAAGCTTGGGGAGTCAGTGGTCAGAGCCCAGGATATAAGCATTTAGAGGCAGCGGGGAAGGCGCCTGATGCTCATTCCTCCTGACTGCACGGAGGCCGACTTCTCTTGCCCATGACAATGCGTTTTCTTAGTCTCCAGGTTAGGGTGTCGACGTCATTCTGGTGCTTCTTGAAATTTGCCTGTGGTCTCCTAGCATTTTAGAGTATGCCAGGTCAAACTCTTTTCCCTGAAGAAACAAAATAATTGATTGCAGACACAAGGAACAAAACAACGTTCAGTAGTGGTGCTTATTAGTGCTGACACTCAGGGAGATGCAAGAACTTGTCCCACCAGGGTCAGGGAATTTAGTTAAAGAGGCGCAGTTTTTGCTATTTCCCAGCCTGGCCTGAATTAGAAGTTAGAGACATTTGCTAAAATAATATACGAGGGGAACTCTTGGGAATCACTTCACATCCAACTCTCTGACCTCTGGGATCCTTCCCGTTGCCTCTGGGCCTTGTTAGAGTGAGGGATGTTTTTCAGTTTCTATATAAGCCATGGAAGCAAACACACTTTAAATAATCAAGCGAAAGCACACAGCTTATGAAAGGGGCAATTATTTGAAGACTGTTGGCCTTACAAGGACTGGGCAAGCGTTTGGCATCCTGAAAGAGTGCTTTGATACTGAAGAGTTGTTGTAGAAATACCACTATGTCTTAACTCTGTGGGTTGCTCTTCAATACACAATAGTAATGCCTTGTTTTACAGCTACTCAGGCCCATTTGAATGTGGCTTTCATTTTAGAGATAAATTGTGTTTCCGGGGGAAACGTATGATTCTAAGATAACATCTACATTTATAATCTCCTTAACATTATCATTATAAGAGCCAGGTGTGGTGACGCGTGCCTGTAATCCTAGTACTTTGGAGGCGGAGACAGGAAGATCGCAGGTTCGGGGCTAGCCTCAGCACATTTGAGAGATCCTGTTTCAAAATTAAAAAATAAATAAATAAAATAGGGTGTAGCTCAGTGGTTGAATGCCCCTGGGTTTGATCTCCAGTATTAAATCAGAAACAAAAAGAAAGCATACTCCAAATAATGAAGGTAGAAGGGAGCAGACAAAGAATGTGTCATTGTGTATAATTTGCAGACAAGGAAACTAAGGCTCCGGAATTCGAAGGAGCTTTCTCCAGTTGCACAACTTCTTGGGACAGAGCTGTGCCTGGAATCCAGGTCATCTAGCTCAGGTGGCCCCTCTATTTCCATTCCAAGAGGCTGAACGAGTCATATTAATTTAATATTAATTGTGGAAACAGTGTAATGTATCATTTAAGTCAGACCTATTTTTTAAAGTATGGCTGAAATACTTATGGGACTCTAAATTGTGGATGTGTGAAATTCACTTTTTAATATCACATGAGAAGATTCATCCCAAGCTATGAGAACCTCAGAGGCTGCATGTGAAGTGCACAAAACAGCCTGGATTCCAGTCTCCCTGCTGGGCTAGCCAACAAGGCCAAGGCAGCGCCTGGATCGCCACCCAGCTCGTGTGCACAGTGTCACAAAGGGCACGGAGACGTTCCTTCCAGCCCTGCTTACGGTTCCTGTGAACTCTTTGCTTGGCCCTAGAAACCAAAGGCATACATGTTTTAGTAATTTTATATCTGCATGATAACCCCTACCGGACAGTGGAGTGCAAAGGAATAACCAAAGCAAGATGCTTTTACACAAAAGAAGAATAAAGTCTTGAAGGAATGGCAAGGGATGTCCAGACTAGGGCAGGAAATTCTAGGGGGGGCCACTGAGGGAGGTGGGGAAAGGTGGAGATGATAGGAGAAGGGGGGGGTTCTCCAGCAAGAGTACTTATCCAGGCTCATTACAGCCCTAATTGCCAATCTCTGTTGATCAGGGCTATTTTCCAGCCTTGGTATGGGGAGGATGCCCTTCTTAAAATAGTTGTTAGGGTTGGCTGTGTGTAGGAAACGTCAGGACAAATGGCCCTTTCTGAAGTCCCTGTCCTTCCATTGATTTCAACTTGAACTAACCAGTCCAGGCGACTTGAGATGGCTCCAACATAATGCCTCATTCACACGCGTGCATCAGCCACTTTCCCACCCCCGTTTGAAGTAACAGTTAATTAAGAATGGCAAACCTGGAGGGAGGAAATTGGAACTTAGCACTTCTTCCATGAAGTAACTTCGTTAAAGGATTTTGCATTCTTTTTCTTTTAGACTGATTGTATTTTGGGCATTTAACAAAAATGAGAGCTGGGCATGATGGTGCACACCTGTAATCTCTGTACTTGGGAAGCTGAGACAGAAGGATCGCAGGTTCAAAGAAAGCCTCAGCATCTTAGTGAAATGAAAAAATAAAAAAAGGCAGCGGGTATAGCCTGAAGGTAGAATGCTTCTGAGTTCAATCCCCAGTACGAAAAAATAAAAAATAAAAAGGACAATTTGGGATTTTTTTTTTTTTTTCGGGTCTGAGGATGGAACCCTGGACATTCAACCTCCGAGCTACAACCCTGCCCTCTTTTTTATTCTTTATTTTGAAACAGGGTCTCACTGAGTTGTAAAGGGCCTTGCTCAGTAGCTGAGGCTGTTCATGAACCATGATCCTCCGGTCTCAGCCTCCCGAATGCTGGGATTACAAGTGTGCACCACCACATCCAGCCTCAATTTGGGATTTTAAAAGAACTTACATAGATTAGGAAATAAAATGAACCTCCTCAAACCTTACATCCCAATTAATTTTTTTCACTGTCTCTATTGAGTTCCGTCATTGTCTTAAGTTTAAGATTTGAGGATTTCAGGGGGAACCATTCTGAACATATAAGGAGATATCTTTGTTTGAGATTTCATGTTTATTTTAGGTTAGATTTCTCTGACCAAAAGTTATTTTCAGACTGTGAATTAACATACTGAGATCGTTCATTTTAGATACTTTTAAAATTAAAAACTGAAGGAGAAATATTTTATTTTCTTTGTGTCTGGTCTGGGCTTAGTTCTAATATGCATAATCTTATACTTCATCCTCATCTTATGACGTCTGTATAATAATAGCAACAACCTATTTATAAAACTGCTTTGAGGACATTTAACTACAGGAATCTTGATTAAATTTAATAGCCCATTATGTGTGTGTATGCTTATTTCAATAAGAAAATAGTTTTTTTTTCAATAAATGACTCCTGATGGGCCTGGTGGAGCATACCTGTAATCTTAGTACTCAGGAGACTGAGAAAGAAGAATTAACAGATTTGAGGCCAGCCTCAACAACTTAGCAAAACCCTGCTGCAAAATAAAAAATAAAAATAATTTTGGGTCTAGCTCAGGGGTAGAATGCTCCTGGATTCAATTCCTGGTGTCCCCAATAAGTAAATAAGTAAGTAAGTATGATTGTTTGAGTGCTTGAATGTGTGCCTGCCCCTTTCCAAAGCAGCCTTTCCTTTTGTGCAAACTCACCTCTCGCAGCCCTCAGACTCTCTCCATACTCATGCCTGAGGCATCTTTCAGAAAGATTATCCGAGCGAAGATAAAATGAAAATCTTTCCTTTGAAACAGTCCGATAATTAAAAGCAAAACCGGGCCTCTAAAGATAGCTTTCTCTCTTAACAAGTATGATTTGTGTTGGTGATGCTTTGCCTAATAATCCTGGCAGTCAGTCCAAGGGCAAATGAAGGACGAAGGAGAGAAGACTTGGCTTACGTGAGTCTTAGGAATAGTCGAGGAGGTCACCTCTCAGAAAGCAATTTCTAGAGAAAAATCAAGCACATACCCAGGACGACATGTCCTCCTCTCTCCTCAAGAACCTGCTTATGGATCTGAGCAGTCCCTGCAGAGTCAGTGGTCAGAGATAGGGACTGAAGGGTGGGGCATAGGCCTGTACTTCTCTGGCCTTTCCCCGAGGCTCCCTACTCCCCCCTCCACACACACACACACACACCTTGACTATTCAGGACCTCCCATCAGTCGTACAAAGTGTGTTTCGGTGAACAAGACACTAAGAACGGAGGTGAGCTTGACCCAAGCAAGCCTCCATCCTCCCCAAGGAGGAAGACTTCATTCTCTCTGACCCAGAGCCCTGGGGTAAGAACTGTGGCCAGAGGAGCTTTTGTATAATGTTTGTGCCTCTCCTAAAATCACAGTTAATCTGCGTGAGTTTGCTATTTTGCTTTCTGTTTCTGCAGACCGGATCAGAGCACCTGAGGGGGGAGGGCTGCCTCTCTCCCGCACTGTGGTATGTGGCTAGCACCTGCTTCCAGGAAGAAGTCGTTGAGCCTGTGTACGCTCAAGTGTACACATCCACCATATGTCCCGTTCTGTCCTTGGACTAAGTGACAAGGTCTTCTTCCTTAGAAAGAGGAAAAAACCATCCATCCAAGCCAGGCAGGTGGCTCATGCTATAGTTCTACTTGCTGGGAGGCCGAGGAGCCCTGGAGCCCAGAGTTCAAAGTCAGCGAGGGAAACAGGGACCAGGAACCAGCACTGGCCTTTCATTTAGGTGTCCCAGGGTCACCTGATTTTATTTCTCAGGGATTTTGTATTTCTCAGGGCTACTGAGGTCAACTCTGTTTATCTGAAATACTCAGTAGTTGTAAAATACCTTCCATTCTTTGCTGTGTTCCTTCATGAGGAAGAACAGAAGTGTTTTATTTAAGAGGCATTAAAGATAATAAGGAAGATGTCTGTACTGTACTGCATTTGTAATATATTAAAGATACAAGACCCAATTTGTTATTAAGAAGTCAGAGAAAAGCCCAGTTAAATTATGTATTCCTTTTCTCAGGCTCCTACTGCATGCCCATGCTCGCACTCTTTGTACACACACGCACACACACGCACGGACACACACACAGCCATGCATTATGTTCTGAGAAATGTGTCCTCAGGTGGTTTTGTTGTGCAGACAGCACAGCGGGTACTTATGCAAACCTAGGTGGTAGAGGTCAGTCTCTTGACACGGTCTCTAGAGACATGGTGAACATGAGGTAGATGAGGCCGCTGGCCAGCAAGGTGCATCGTTTTGCAATAGCCATGCTCTTATAAGTAGAAGGGCTATACTCTAATAATTAAAAAGTATAGCCTGGGGTGCTGATGCATGCTCAGAGTGTTTGGAAGGATTGCTTGAGTCCTGAAGTTTGAGACCAGCCTGAGCAAACTAGTGAGACACCCTGTCTCAAAACCAAAGAGAAAACCTTTAAAAATAAGCATAGTGTAGTAAATACATAAACTAGTAACACGGGTGTTTACTGTTGTTCATCAAGTACTATGTACTAAGCTGTCTGTGTGCTGTTATACGCTTGGCATGGCCGTAAGTCTGCTTACACCAGCAGCACCGCAGACTGTGAGTAATACCTCTTGCTCTCATATCAGGGCCTCATGTCACTCGGCAGTAAGAATTGTTCAACTGTTTCATAAGCTCATGGGTCCACTGTGCTATGTGCAGTTCATCTGGACCAAACACTATTGTGTGGTGCAGGACTGTGCGTGGATATTTTAGAGGTTGTGTACTCTGACAAGCAAAAATTCCTTTATAGCAGGTGTTTTTTTTTTTTTTTTTGCAGTACTGGGGATGGAACCCAGAAGCATTCTACCTCTGAGCTATACTCCCAGCCCTATTTTTTATTCTTTATTTTGAAGACATGTCTCACTGAATTGCAGAGGGCCTCACTAAGTAGCTGAGACTGTCCGCGGACCTCCATCCTCCTGTCTCAGCCTCCCAAATGCTGGGATGACAAGCGTGCGCCACCACGCCCGGCAATGGCAGTTGTTTTAATCAGCACTCTTGCTGCTATGTCCCAAAACACCTGATAACAACTTAGTGGAAGGAGATTTCTTTGCTCACAGTTCTGGATATTACAAGGGTTCTGTCCAGAGCTCAGGACACTATGGGCTGGAAGTGGAAAGAGAGAAAGATAAGAGCACAGTGCACACCTGTTAGATCCCATTACATAGGAGCTTGAGGCAGGAGGATTGCAGGCTGGAGACTAGCTTCAGCAAAATACAAATTTGAGATCTTGTTCCAAAATAAAACTAAAGTGGGACTGGGGGTATAGTTCAGAGGTAGAATGAGAGAGGGGGGGGAGGAGAGAGAAGAAGAGGAAGAAGAAGAAGGAGAAGGAGAAGGAGAAGGAGAAAGAGGAGGAGGAGGGAGGGGAGGGGAGAGGAGAGAAGAGGAATATTTGTTCTCACATCACAGAGGCTGGAAGCAAGGAAGGCAGCCCATGAAAGGGGTTCCTAGATACACACACAGTCTGTGAGCACCTCCAGGGACCCACCTCCTCCAATCACACCCCACCTGCCTAGGTTACCACCCAGTAAATCTATTAAAAGGCATTCACCCACTGATGCGATTAGATTTGATGGCACCAGCTCTGAACACCAACACTTGAGGTTTAGGAAGGATTAATAAGCAAATGATAACTTCTGTTTCTCAAAGATCAAACTGCTGTTAGGCCAGAGACAGACCTATTCAGCGTGTAGGAATCTGACGCGCAGTAGACATGGCATGGGGTAGCCACATCCCAGCCACTACCTTTTAGAGCTTCCTCACTCGGACGTTGCCTGCACCCCCCAAAGAGACTAAACTTTCAGGGAAGAGGTAAGTAGCAAGGGATTCTCAGGTCATGGACAACTACCTTTAATGCTGTTTCATCCCCTTGGCATGGTTAGGAAGGGTTTGGAGAGCTGGCATCTGCACTAAGATGTCATTTCCAAAACATGCGACCAGCATCCGGTCATTTGAAACAAATTGGTTATCCTCTAAAGAAGCAATTCCACTTTATTATCTTTGAAAACTGATCACTGAGGTCTGAATTGTATTGTCAGGCCTCAGAACATGATACCCCAACATACGGCACATTGGCACACTGAGAATTTAAAGCTGGAGGGAATCGAGAGAACTGAGGAAGCAGAATGATCGCTCTCTGGCTTTCTCCCCTCTTCTCCCCTGAGAGACCCTCACGTGACAAAGAGTCCTGCCCTACACCCGGAAGAAAGGAATGGAGACAGAGATACAGAAAAGAGTCTGAACAAAGAGCCATTGCTAAGTGTACCCCAGTTTATTACCGGTAGATGACACTTTCCCTTGGTCTGGTTATATTTCTAACCACTGTCCACTCTCCATTAAACCTAAGCATAAAAACGCACAGGTTTAGCTGGGCATGGTGGTGCCTGCTCATAATCCCAGTACTTGGGAGGCTGAGACAGGAGGATCCAGGTTCGCGGACAGCCTCACCTATTTAGGCCCTTTGCAACTCAGTGAGACCCTGTTTCAAAATAAAGAATTTAAAAATCGGGCTGGGAGTATAGCTCAGAAGTAGAATGCTCCTGGGTTCCATCCCCAGTACTCCCCCGCAAAAAAATATTGCTGGAGGTGTGGCTTGGAGGTAAAATGCCCCTGAGTTCAATTCCCAATACTGTAATAATAATAATAATAATAATAATAATAATATAAAATTGGGAAATTGGATTGGGAATGTAGCTCAAAGACAGAACACCCCTAGGTTCAATCCCTAGTATGAACAATAACAACAACAACAACAACAACAACAACAACAACAACAACAACAAACAAAAATTCACAAGTTTCTTCTTTTCCTTTGGCTCTTCCTCTCTGAGGGATCTCATGCCACATAAAATATCTTAAAATAAATAGAATTGGTTTCACTTTGAACATAATCTTTCTTTTGCTATAGGGTGTCGATCACATATCTTGTGACAAGTGAGGAAAGATAGTGCCTTCTTCTTCTCTATGGTATGTGAACAGCCATTCATTATATGCAACTTAAGATAGTTCTCCAAGTACCCCACAAAACTAATCATGTTTTAGATATAGTTTGCGAAATCCTGCTAAAATGAAGCCTATGGCATTCTCATAAATATTACCTACTACATTTGTAAAGACAATTCTTTTACATATTCTTCCTAGCCGGGCGTGTTGGCACACGCTTCTAATCCCCGCACTTGGGAGGAGGATTGCGCAGGTTCATAGTCAGCCTTGCTGGCTTAAAAGAGACCCTGTTTCCAAATAAATAAAAAAAAATATATAAAACAGGTCTGGGAGTGTAGCCCGGAGGTTGAAGGGCTTCCAGGAACCCCAATACCACCAAAAAATATATTCTTACTCATCTATTTTTTTTTTGGGGGGGGATCTGGAGATGAAACCTAGGTGCATTTTACCTACGAACTACAGCCCCAGCCCTATTTTTTATTCGTTTTAGTTTTTGAAACAGCGTCTCACTGAGTTGTGAAGGGCCTTGCTAAGTAGCTGACACTGTCCGCAAACCATGATCCTCCAGTCTTAACCTCCTAAATGCTGGGATTACAAGCGTGTGCCACCATGCCTGGCTCATCTATTTTTTCTTTATTATTGTATTTAAAGAAAGTTTCACTTGTGTCTTAATCATGTTTAATATTGGAAGTGGGATAGAGACAAATAGTGTATGCCTGTTTTCTTTGCTTATTTTATTCCTGTTGTTTGTATTTTTGGAATAACCTCCAGGAAGTTATTTTGAATCACATGATGCTTTCACATAGATTAAACATGACTAAGGCGATAAGTTTCTTGTAATCAGTCTAGAATTCATGGAAGACTGATTCCAGCACCAACATAATCAGTTTTATTTCCAAATATCAGAGAAGCAGTGGTTTCGAGGTTAATCTACAATTTTTAAACATGTTACTGAGTAACTTCTTACCAAGAGGTGAATAAGATGTAGTCAGTACTAAGGTGTATGTGAAGACCTCTAGTGTATGGTCAAGGATTTAAATCCTAGAATGGAAAAGAGAACATTTTATAGCTTTATTGGTCTTTTCTTGTTATATGTTCTTGCCAGGAATTCCAACGGAAAACAGACATTATTTAAAAACTAATTTTTATAAAAAGAAGATTTTTTAATGCCAATATATTACTTTAGAGAACATTTTTCCTCTGAAAATAAAATGTATGGTCACTATGATTTTCTATATGTGAGAATATAGAAAAATATTAAAAGAAAATAAAAATCACCTAAAATTTTATTACCAAATGCAACTTCTGTTTGCATTTTGATATGTGTCTTGCTAGTCTTTTTCCTCTGTAAAATATGTATATGTACACCTGTGTGTGAAAGATATATATATATATATATATATGTATATATATATATATATATATATAATACATAACAATTTGGATCATACTTGCTTTTGTATTTGCTTAATAGCATGTTGAGGATATTTATATTTGCTTGACAAAAGTTGTGAATATTTTAGAAGATTTTCTAAACTTGCTATTGTTAAGCAAATAGCTATTCTTTTATAGGATTATTTTAATGAACAGAGAGTATATAAATGCTACAGTGTATTTAGCCAAGTACTTAGTTAGACTTAGTAAGGCAGTACTTCTCTACCATAAATGGCACAGCAGTATCTATGAGCATAATTTTGTGCATTTATTAGGATAGTCCTACTGGGAGAATTATTCAGTCAGGCAATATGGAAGTTTCAAGGTTATCAAAATGTACTGCAAAGTTCTTTTCTACTAAAGTATACTAGAAAATCCCTACCATAACCCTCAACGGTATTACCTATTATCATTTTCTTAATCCTAAACTCCTTATATCCCTCTCCAAGAGGCATTGTAATGGCTTGATGAAAATGGATGTATCTTTAGCAAACAGGGAAAATTATTATTGAGGATGCAATAGGTTGATGTCAAATTCGATTTTTTTACTTCATGTTATTTAAAAGCTCTGGGTGACCTGAAGTTGGACTGCTGATCTGTTTTTACAAATATAAGGATATCTTTAAAGACTAAAAGAGCAAGACAAAACAAAAACCTGATAGAGTCAATTAATTTACTTTTGGGCAGTGGAAATTTTTTCCCAAGTCTCTCTGTTCTGAAAAACGGTCTTGGCTATTCTCATCATGGGGTCATTTGAGGTCACGGGTTATTTAGTTTAATGGGATTGGTATGGTTGGATGCGGAAGGGATTAATTCCTTAGGGAGCTTCTTTGTTGTAAGCCTGAAGGTAAAAGATAAAAGTTACACTTCATAAAAATCCTAACTGTAGCATGGCCCTTTTATTTTCGCTTGAAAGCTACATTTTATCCAGTGGAAGGAAATGCTTTTTCAGATGAATTCATTCGTTCACAAATAGAAACGGAAAGTGGAGAAAACCTTGGTTGGATTGGGCAAAGCTATAGGGTTTATTTAAAATTTATTGTCAAGCGACAGAATTGATAGATTTGGAACCCAGGGAAGAATAGGCGGCAGAAATAATATCTTCACGGTTCGGTGGAGCTTTGGAATTGGACAGAGTTCTGAGAATTCATGTATAGATTTTATTTTACGTAGCACCTTTATGCCCATCTTTCCTCGATTCCGTTGAATGGACATATGTTAAATGACCATTCCTTTTGAATTAGAGTCACCTTCACTGTATTCCTATTTTCTGGCAACTTTCCGGGCTTTTTAAGAAAGTCATTTAGCTCCGACAGGCCCAGTGTACACGTTTCTTGGGGCTGCTGTAAAAAAAGTACTACCAAGTCGTAGCTGAAAACAATACAAATGTCCTGTGTCACAGTTCTCGAGGCCAGAAGTTGGACCTGCAGAGGTGGTCAAGGGCCTGTTGCCTTCAGGGTCTAGGGAAGCACCCTTCCTGGCCTCTTCCACCTTCTGGGGCCACCAGCACTCTTTCACTCATTGCTGAATTGCTCCAGTAGGTCTTCACAGATACGTGCCTCTTCTGTCTCTGACCAGTCTCCCTTTGCCTCCCTTTAATCAGGACACTGTGACAGTATTTAGGGACCAGTGGGATGATCCAGGATGATCTTTTCCATCTAAGATCTTTAAGTTCATTACATCTGTGAAGGGCTTTTTTGACCTCTAAGGTAATATTCACAGCAATTCGAGTGGGAACATCTTTGCAGAGCCATTGTTCAGCCTGTCGTACCCACACAGCTCAGACATACCTGATTTCACACCTCTCCTCTGTCCACTCTGCACCTCAGAATGAAACATGTGAGGCCAGGAGTGGTGGTGCATGCTTGTAATCTCAACCTTTAGGAGGCTGGACAGGAAGACTGCGGTTCGCGGACAGCCTCAGCTACTTAGTGAGGCCCTTTGCAACTCAGTGAGACCCTGTTTCATAATAAAGAATAAAAATAGGGTCAGGGTGTAGCTTAGATGTAGAATTCCTCCTGGGTTCCATCCCCAGTACTGCAAAATAAATAAATAAATAAATAAATAAATAAATAAATAAATAAAACATATGTCCAGAAACAAAAACACTCTTTGCCAAAACTTAACTTGAGTTGGCCTGGTACATTGTGGGGTACAGCATTGACCCCTAGCACATCTGAGTTAGGCATCTTTAGTAAGTCCTGAATACCACTTTGTAGGTCTAGCAAGGGATACTTTAAAAAAAGGGGGAACGTTTATTTTTTCCAGGTGACATGATCAAATCATCTGAAATCTTTATTCAAATTATCCCAAAGCCTATTTCAGGTCTCCACAGTACTAGTTTCTGGATTCACATGGTGCAAAATAAACTAAATACATCCCACTTTTGTGTGTTTCAGCTTAATTCAGCAAAACAGGTTTAACTTCTCATTTAAGTGCTATTTTTAGGTTTTCATGGTTAACCTGTATTGTGAGTGTCATATCATAGGCTTGAAGCTTTCAGACGTCAGATGGTGGTCTGAGCACCCAAGAAGAACATGTATTGAAGCCCTTTGGATGTTCATAGAGGCACACAACATGGACCCATCTGATTCCCCCATGCCAACTACATGCATGTCATCCTAAAGCTGGAGCCCCCACTTCATCCCTGTTCAGCTAGAATCAATTAATGACTGGCTCAGCATCCTTATTCTTTTGCTAAGGGGTACATGCATGTGGTAAAAATAGGGAGAAAGTAATGGAAATTGAGCTCATGTTAACTGTTAATAAGAATTATAAAAGTCAAAATGTATTTTCTGTATTTACCTTTGGCCTGACAGGTGTCAGGAAGTTACTAGACAGAGGGGGGAATGGATCAGCATTTAGAATGGCCTAGGAAGATTTGAGAAAGCTCTGATTATTAATAAATATATTTCAAATATTGGGTGAGAGGCAGATCTATGAAAGAACTCGGTTTCTGCCAAGAAGCAGGCAACTATTCCAATGTAAATTAACCTAGCTAAAGGTAATTAGCAAGTCGATAGGAGAGGGGAACTAGGACTTCCTCATCCTCATTCTAAAGATGGGTTTACAAAATTGGATAATCTAGCTAGGATGGGAGGAGGGGGTGGACCTTCATGAAAGGAGACACCTTGGCGGGAAAGTAAAGGGAGGAGCTTTACAGGGACTTTTACTACTTCAGAATTACGTGAAATAAGATGGAGGATGTCATGTCTATAAAAAGGCTGTTCTGTGTTTTGTACTTTGGTGATTTCATTTGAAGCACCCTTCATGCTACCCTTGGGTAACATGAGGCTATAAATGTCTTCTGTATTTCTATCTTCTTAATAAACTCCTCTAAATATTCAAAAAAATTCCTCTTGTAAATCTAGTGAGACAGCAGGTATAAAGGCGCAAGTCAGAGTAGCTGGAAGGCCTTCTTCGTGGGTGGTATGCATGTACTTTCTGACTATTTGGTCCCTAGGCAGCCCACCTTGGCTCCTGTGTGCTCCACCTACAACTTCTGCAGTTTCTTACCATCTTCTTTAGAAGGAACTTTATGTCATTAATTATGAAACAAGGTTACCTAGGATTCCCTTCTTCTTTTGTCCCCTACCTAACAAACTCTCTGCAGTCAAGGGGTGTTTCCGCTGTAGCCAGAGCAATAGCTAGTCTGTTCAGTTGCATAAGGTTCAAGAAACAATGAGACTATTTCAAAGGCCCTCTGGCCCCCTTCCAGGAACTGCTCCAGGTGTTTACACTGGAAAAGGTGCTGGGTTACCTATCAATTCCTCCACTGTGTCAATTCCCTTTACTTCCCTGGTTCTCCCCACCCAGGAAGGCAACTCCTGTCCTGTGGGCCTGTATGGGAAGGTGATGCCCTTTTAGGAGATGGGGGAGCCAATGGGACCAAGCAGTGCCTTCTAAGGGATGCCATGCAGGGTGTTTATGAAGCTGAACTGGGGGCATGGCATGGGAAAGCACTTTCGAATGGTTGAGCTGCAGGTGGGGACCGGAGATGATTGTCAAAAGGATGTAGTTCAGAAGTGCTACCCCTGCATGCCTTTAAACAGAAGTAACCTTTTGACCCTTTAACTTTCCCTGTAGCCAGTTGGACCTATAAGATATGCCTTCATTTGTTCCCTTTTAAAATCAGTTATCTGGTTCAAACCATTGTTAAATAGGATCGTCTAATCTGTAGATCATAGCTGTACCATCTAGGTAAAACAAACCAGTTACTGCCCCTAATCCTAGGCCTTCAGAAATAGTTCAGAGATTTCACAGAGAACAGATTCCCTTACCTCAGTTTAAAATCGGTAGAATGTGGGATTCTTTAACAGCATTTCTCCAAAATACCTCTACTTTGTGTAGAGCTCTCAAGCTATGAAAAAGAAAAATAAACAGCAAAGTGGTTTCTACCTCCGTTGCAGATCTCTTTTAGAAATTAGGGTCAAAATTCATTATACAACAAATCCAAAATTATTCTATCAGTTTCCACGTAATTCCTTCAAGTCCTTCATGTAATTAGACCATTTTTATAAAACCAGTTCTGAAGGAGGAAATGAGTATTTTAGTACTAAGGACAGTATGGAGGTCTCAAGGCCTCACACACTGGGTATTTATGTTGATCCTCAGAGAACTGGAATTGAACAAATGAACACTGAACATGGTATACACAATTGGATAAAAGTTTTCTTTTTATTTGAATATGAGCTTTTGGTAATCACATGCCCCATTGTTGCTACTTCTTTGGAAATGAAACCAAAGAATAAAATTGAAAGAAGTGAAAAGGTCATAGAACACATAAAGGTCTGCAGAGGAGAGACGCTTTGCCATCTTTCTCTGTAGCCTGGCAAATCAAGGCCACCATATTGTGTAGGGGTGTGTGTGTGTGTGTGTGTGTATGTGTGTGTGTGCACTGGGGACTAGACCTGGGGCAGTGTACAAGCTAAGCAGGCACTCAACCAGGAGCTGTTCCTCAGCCATCACCATGTTGTTTTTAACGTCTTTCATGGTAACATTTAGTTCTCCTATAGTGTTTATTGAAGAAGGTCTACAGGTACATTTTTCTCTGAAAATCTATTTCTCAGCACAGAAGGCATGAATGATGATATCCTTCTAAGTTTAGCCACAAGGAGAAGAAAAGTTGGGGTGAAGGGAAGGGATAAAGGTGAAACAACTTTTGCAAACACATAAAGCCTTTGATGGTCACTTGAGTTTTAATTCAGAATATCAGAAGAATAATGTGATACTCTTTTTTGTTTTTAGGTATTGAATCACATCATGGCCAAACCTTATGAATTTAACTGGCAGAAGGAAGTTCCTTCCTTTATGCAAGAAGGAGCAGTTTTTGACAGATATGAAGAGGTAAATGTGTGTTATATTTTTTCTCAAAACAGTCTAATAATATTTTAACCTTAATTACAGTGTTGAGTAAATATTTTTTGACAGAACTGAGAACATCTCTGAGGTTTATGAGTTCGAAGAGTTAGAAAGAGATAAGTTATTAGATATAAGAATGATACTAGAAATTGTTGAGTGCCCACGGCGTGCCAGATATAATCAAGACAATGATAGTATGATTTATTGAGTATACACCAAGTGCCAAACTGTCATCTAAGCATATGTTTGTATCATTTGTTCCGTTCCTCTCAACAACCCTACACGGTTGTTGCTATTATTATTCTGGTTTTATAGATGGATTTTATGTGCTAACGTTTTTTGCTTAATGAAGTGCTTTTGGCAGCCTTCCCATGGAAGCCACATAAATGTAACTGTGACTGGACTCTGTGCTCATCATTTGCTTTGGCCCATTTTCCTTGTGCAGACTGGGTTGACCAAAGCTTTGCAGGCCTCTGTCTCAATTGTGTTTTGTCCGTGCCCTTGCAAGGTGGTATTGGCTTGGGGCTCTCCATAAGCTGGGGCTTTGGGCTCTCATCTCTTAAACAAAGCTGGGTAGCTAGGTAAGTGAGAAGCTGACTCCTTTGCATGGGAAATTCATTGGTCCTCTTCGACTGTCCATGAGTTTGAGCCGTGTGATGGAATTGCAGTTGCTTTGAGGGTACAGTCAAAAGTAAACTTACTGAAGCCATTTAGAGACTGAAAATCTTTGTTCCTTTAAAAATCAAAGAAGACTGGGAATGGAACCACTGTTTGACCCAGCTGTACCATTTCTGGGTATCATTCCAAAGAAATCAAAATTAGACTATTATAGTGATGCAAGAATGGCCATGTTCACAGTAGCAAAAGTTAGAGAAGCAGCCTAGGTGTGTCAACAGATTACAAAACTGTGGTATGCACACATACATAATTTTACTCAGACATAACGAGGAACAAAATTACATCATTTGCAGAAAAATGGATGGAACTAGGGAATATTATACTAAGTGAGATTAGGCAGTCTCTGAAAGCGAAGGGTCATATGTTTTCTCTCATACAGGGAAGCTCGAGAGAAATTTGGAAACGAGAGACCAGAAATGTACCCAGAAATAGTACAGCTGGGTCATGCAGTGGTGGAGGAGGACTTAATATCAGGAACAGTCCAGATAATGCTATGTCAATAGAATCAGTGCTGATCTTAATAAACTCTATTGGGAGGGGGCAGCGGGACCTGGAGGGAAAAACACCGAGTGCCATCCACTTCTATGCTCCATCACTCTGAACCTCAGTATTATGTGTAATTACAATGCATCAGTAAAAGTATATTAAATTTTTAAAAAAATCAATGAAATGTATGTGGTAGCTGATTGACCAGTCCTCCCTGAGGTTCTGATTGTTAGATGCAGATACCATCTTTCTGTGAAGACTTCTCTGGGCTGAAATGACTGAGTTGTTGACTCGGTTTTCCAGAAATGTACTAAGACCCTCAGCAACTTAGCAAGACCCTGTTGTCAAAAGAAAAAAATAAAAAAACAGGGATGAGGGTATAGCTTAAGGATAGAATTACTGACTTAACCCATTATGTCATCAAATCCCAGAAATGCAAGTATGTTGTATGAAGCACACTTTTATTAAAGATTTGGTGGCAGCTGGGGTTAACTGAAGCACACGGCAGGACACACATTAAGATTAAAAGTCAGAGTTTGGCCTGGCAGCAGACGCCTGTAATTCTATATGAGATAGGAGGGTTGAGGTCTGAGACCAGCCTGCTAACTTTAGTGAGAACCCTTCTGTAAATAAAAAATATATATTCTATGTATTATATACTACATTAAGATATATATATATATATATATATATATATATATATATATATATTAAGAAAAGGGCAGATGGGTGTGATGGTGCATGGTTATAATACTTGGGAGGCTGAGACTGGAGGTTCATGGGTAACCTCAGCAACTTAGTGAGACCCTACTAAAATAAAGCTGAGGATGTAGCTCAGAGGTAGAATGCTCCTAGGTTCCATCCCCAATACCAGAAAAGAAACAAACAAACAAAAACTTACAAATACAAAATGGACTGGGGTTTTAGCTCAGAGGTAGAGCACGTGTTTAGCATGGATAAGGCCCTTGGTTCAATCCTTAGCACTGAAAAATACTAAATTACTATTACTACTACTACTACTACTACTACTACTACTAATAATAATAATAATAATAATAATAATAATAAAATAGAGAAAGTTAAAAGTCAGAGACCTCACTGAATAAATTTCACTAGCCAAGCTGATGTCTGAAGTTGTCTTTAATTGCCTTCTTTTGTCCTACTGAACCAAGATGCCTGTTCTTTTTTGTTTGTTTGTTTGTTTTTGTATTTTGAGGACTCCCTCCAGAGTCCTTTGCCAATTTACTCATTTCCTCTTCCTTATGTGCTCTCCAATTAAAAAAAAAATCTTACTCCCATGCCAAGCAAAACCTATGGGTCTCTTCTCACCAGAAACTTTTTGAGCCCCTTGGACTCCAGGCTCTTTTTCCAAACTTCCTGAGCTCTTCCCTCTTTCAAAGACTTTATAGAGCAATATATGGGCTTAAAATTAAATTTTAAAAGAGTTTCATTCTTAAGAAGGAGGCTGCTTCCCTGGGTGAGCCCTGTCAGGCAGAAACTCTGGCATTGGACATAGTCTGAACCTCTGCTGCCCATGGCAGTAGCCATTAGCCCCAGTCAGCTAGTTAGCACTTGAAATATGGTCTGTGGGGCTGAGGAACTGAGCTTAATTTCATTTAATTTTTATTAAACTTAAATTTATATATCACATGCCTATAGCTGGTGACTTCCTACTGGATGATGATAGTAATCAGCTCAAAGTACAACCAGATTTTAAAATATCCTCCTCCTCTCCCAGTGCAAAAAGCAAAAATAATATTTTTAGTTAGCTTCTTCATCAGAATCTTAACATTTCCATCAGTCATTTCTTCTTCATGGCAGCTAGAGTAGAAATTCCAATGTTTTATAGAACACTCACCTTAGCCACCAGTTCGCCTCCCCATACCACAAGTGTCCACTTGGGCTGCCCCTGTTCCTCACTCCTGGGGTTTCCTTATATCAGAGAGAAGCTGCACAGTCCCTTTTTCTGGTGAGAGAGGACAGAAATTACAGTACCTTGGTTTAGAGATCTTAACTTTCTTTAGTTCATGCTGGGGCCCAACCCAGGGCCTCACACATGGGAAGCAGGAGTTCTACACTGAGCCACATATCCAAACTCATTCCACGTCTGACTCTAGATCCAGCCAGCCTGTCATTCCATGAACTAGGATAATTGTTCCAACAATCAGATGCCTTTAATCAATGATGTTATAGGCAGAAGATGGCAGAAGAAATCAGAAACCGAGAATGGAAAGGAAGTTTGTCCTCTCAAAGTTACTTTCCTTATAAGGCCACAACAGGGAGACAGAGAAGTAGAAAAATAACTTGACTGGGTAACTTCAGGTTACCCCAGGTCACCTTCTATGTGTCAGGATTAAGGCATAAGGAACTCCTTTATCTTGCCTATTGGAACTGGCCTGTTTGGGAAACTTGGCCATGATTGCTCCCCTCATTTCTTGGAAGGTCTAAAAACAACGTGGTGATGTGGTACTTGAGCATGAGTGACTCCATCTTTTTTTTTTTTTTTTTTTGTGGGTCTGGGGATGGAACCTGGGGGCATTCTACCTCTGAGCTACACCCCCTGCCCTATTTTTTATTCTTTATTTTGAAACCAGGTCTACTGAGTTGCAGAGGGCCTCACTAAGAAGCTGAGGCTGTCCGCGAACTGGGATCCTCCAGGTCTCAGCCTCCCGAATGCTGGGATTACAAGCGTGCGCCACCACGCCATCTTAATGGATTTCTAGTTCTCACTCTACTGGGGCACGGTGAAGGAGCTTAGTCCTCTAGTGGGTACTGAACACTGCTCTGCCTGCTGTCCTCCCTGCCTTCTACCCAGTGTGCTCTTCCTGAGCTTACTGCTACTGCCAGGGAAACAGAAATCCTTACTTCAGTTTCCAGATGCCGAGGACAGTCAAGGCACAGGGTCCTAAAGAAGGCCAGAGTGGGACCAGACAGCTTTGGCCTCCTTCCAAGGCAGCTCTGAAATCCAGTTGTGGGGCACATGTGAAACTCAGCAAAAGCCCCAGCAGCCTACACACCCAGCAAAGCCTTTTGTCCAAATGTAATTTTTAGAACCCTAAAAAAATCAGAAACATTTTGACTGAAAGATTAATTCCTTGGTGAGGACACTCTTAGGATGGTAAAACTAGTTTGAGGAAGACAGTTTTATGTACTTAGGAAAGCAGAAACAATTTTCATCACTTAGATACAAAACAGGTTGATGCCTGATAGGGTAATAAAACTATCTATTATAGAATTGTTTTTTCCTATTAGAAACAAATTTTTATATGCTTTTCCATAGAACCAAAAACAATGACTAGGACAACAAAAACAACAAAAATACAACTTGCAACTTATCATTTTACCTGCAAAGAGTCTGATAACAAGCCCACCATGCATTTTTCTATAGAAACAAATCATTCTTAGGTGGGCCTCTTACACAGTGCTTCCAAATGAAACTGAAAAACATATATTTGTCTTTTTATCTTATTTGCAAGTTTTGGGTAATTTAATTTGTCTCTACAAAGTCATATTGAGCCCAAAGAATACAGAATAGAATTGTAGAATTATTACTAGTATTTCCACTGAAGGTCAGTCATAGGACGGGGTGCAGCGCAGTGGTAGATGCTTATCTAACATGTGTAGGACCCTGAGTTCCATGCCCAGCACTGCCAAATTAATTAGACAAATAAGCAAAGAACAAGCACACAACTTACAAGGCCTTGTAGGGCCCTCATCATGATAATCACAATAATACTATATATTTTTTTTAACTTTTAGAATCCACCTAAAGGTAGACAAAACATTTAATTATTATTATTGACCAAATAGAACAAAATATCATTCACCTGTAAAATGAGGGTTCCAACCAGTGGTGGAAAACGGGAGGGCCAGGAAAAAATGCAAGAAAACTCAGACGGTTTGTATTCTTGGTGGGAGCCAAGGTTGATAGTTGATGGTGCATGAAATAGAGTTCATGTCAATGGTGGGGGGCGGTTGCTGGGGCCTACACCCAAACAAACTGCACCCTCAGCCCTTTTATTTTGAAATGGTCACACTAAGTTGCTGAGATTTGTGTAAGTTGCCAAGGCTGACCTCCATATACTGTGATCCTTCTATCTCAGTCTACTAAGTACTAACAGGTGTGCACCACCATAACTAGCACAATTATCATCTTAAAGTGTAGAGGAACCAAAGACAGCCCATCACAAACCAAGAATAATACAGTTTTAACATTGAGGTATAGGTGAAAAAGTGAAGTTTAATTGCTGCATTTTTATCCCAAGTGACCTTTGACTTCAGTTATTGGCTGTCTTGATATAAGTCCACCTTTTTCAAGCTTCAATTTCTACTAGATTTGGTCATTTGAAACAAAAGGTTTTGATGTCACTTTTTGATATCAATACGGGTTTCTGAGTCTGGAGCTCCAGGCCTGCAGCAAGTGGCCCACCTGCCCTTCCAGCCCCAACCCTCCGCCTTCCCCATGGCCTTGTGGTCCTGAGAAAGTGGTGGAACATGTCCTTATGCTGTGAGAAGAGGAGAAAGAACGGGGCTTGAAGTGAGTAACCCAGAAACCTCAGAGAGGAGATCGGTTCAAGAGGAGTGTTGACTGACTAGTTGATCACAAATTTAAAACACAGTCAGATGTGGTGGCACATGCTTGTAATCCCAGCATTTGGGAGACTGAGACAGGAGGATCACCGTTCACAGCCAGCCTCAGCTATTTAATGAGGCCCTTTGCAACTCAGTGAGACTCTGTTTCAAAATAAAGAATAAGAAATAGGGCTGGGGGTATCACTTGGAGGTTGAATGACCCTGAGTTACATCCCCAGTACAGAGAGAGAGAGAGAGAGAGAGAGAGAGAGAAAGAAAGAAAGAAAGAAAGAAAGAAAGAGAAATTCACAGCATGCCTGTAATCCCAGTACTTGGGAGGCTGACCCAGGAGGATTGGAGGATCACAGGTTTGTGTCCAACCTCAGCTACTTAGTGACACCCTCTGCAACTTAGTGAGACCCTATTTCAAAATAAAAAAATAGGGCTGGAAGTATAGCTCAGAGGTAGAATTCCCCTGGGAATTGATCTTCAGTACCCCCAAAAAACAATTCCAAGCATAGCCAAGATGATGAGGGGTGAGCCCAGGGATTTTGCAAGGACCCAGGTGTGACAGCAGTGGTTTGCCCAGCTGGGGCAGGGAGTAGGTTATGGGTGCAGAGACTGAAGTTACAGAGATGGGCACCATCCACACCATAAGTGGCTTTGATTCCCAGCCCCAGGCTTGGGCATTCCACTCTGAAAGTCACAGGGGGACTTTGCTGGGCTTTCAGCAGGGAAGGTGTAAGGTCAGGAGGTCTCGTGCAGAGCAGACATGGCTGGATCCCTTGTGTCAATAGTCTGGGGGTGGAGGGGTGGAGGGCCAGAGGACAGCTGGTCACACACATGGGGAAATAGAGGAGGTTGTGAATATGGGAAGGAATTAGAGGATTTTCTAACTTGGTGGATGTAGAAGGTGAGGGTGAATAGGAGTTTGTGTGAAATCAAGTTGGGATCTCTCTTTCTCTATATCTGTCTGTCTGTCTCTCCTTTCTTTGGGCAAGCTGGGGATTAGACCCAGGTCCTTGCACGTGTTGGGCAAGCACTGTACCACTGAGCTCTGCTCCCAGTCCAAGGCTGGTGTTCCTGGCCCAGGAAGCTGGGCAGCTCTGATGTAAGGGAAAAAGTATTCAGGAGAATTACAGATTCACTGAGGTTGCTTTTAAGCTAAGACAAAGAAAGGTATTATCATTTCATCTTCTGGAGGAGCTAAGAAACATTTTGTACTTAATAAAATTCGCAGAAGGGTGAGTTAAAAATAAGCTAATCAGAAAAGGAATTGGAGAACAAAGTAAACCATCTAAGAGAATGAGCGAACAGGTGAATCTTCCCTCTGTCCTCCACTGCCAGGTGGCTTGGACATCCAGGTGGGATTAAAGACCGGGGTCCCCAGGAGTCTCCCCCACTCTGCTCCTGACTGGTTGGTGCTGCATTCTCAGGAAAGAGGACTTTTCTTAACGTACTCTTTGAAGGAGAGGTGTTTTATGCCAACAGTTATTTTAGATATTCATAACAATATTCTGCAGTGAGGCTCTCAACCTTTCTCCCTTCCCTGGGAATGGCATGAGCTGGGCTCAGGGATCTGCAGGCTGACCTCCACCTCCACCCTGTCTGCCCTTTATGTGAGAAGCCATTAAGGTTTTCGCCTAAAAAAATATTTCTGACTCAGCTAACTGTCCTTCACCCAGAGTCAACAAGGTTTGGGGTTATGGAAAGTTCAAAGTAAAAGGTCTGAGAGAAGATTAGAGGGTGATGTTCAAAGTAAAAGGTCTGCGAGAAGATCAGGTGGTGATGGCAGGAGGGTAGTGATTAACTTACCTGTAATGTATGTGCTTTGGATTGGTTGCTATTGTATTCCGGTGGTGATAGCACGAGGATGTTGATTGACCTGTAACTCTATAAATACCCCAGGAGTGGAGAGGCTGGGCAAGAGAGATGATAATGACCCAGAAGTAGGCATCGGCCAGTAGCTTGGCCAGTAAGTCGGCCCAATAGAGAATACTGACCCAGGAGTAGTCGTCAACCAGTAGAGATACTAACCCAGGAGCATGGGTTGGCCAGTAGAGAGAGTAAGCTGACCGCCCACATTATAATTAAATATTCTTTGACCCAAATTCTAAGAGTTGAATTCTTCATCCTCACGCCTCTCTTCAGAACCCATATTTTTGCCAGCTGGCTCCAGCAGGTGGTGGTCCTTACAGGGAGATTCTGAAACTGAGGATCCAGTGCAGGACACCGCTGAATAGAAAAAGAGCTCACTTGAAGACTTGCGGTGGCGGTGAAACCTGGGAATATATAATAGGTCATTAAAAAAGATGCTTTGAGCCGGGTATGGTGGCGCACACTTGTAATCCCAGCATTCGGGAGGCTGAGACCAGAGGATCGCGGTTCGCGGATAGCCACAGCTATTTAGTGAGGCTCTCTGCAACTCAGTGAGACCTGGTTTTAAAATAAAGAATAAAAAATAGGGCAGGGGGTGTAGCTCAGAGGTTGAATGCCCCTGGGTTCCATCCCCAGACCTGCAAAAAAAAAGAAAAAGAAAAAGAAAAAAGATCCTTGTGCTAGGGAAACTAAGACAGAAAATGAAGAGAGAAACTAAGATAAAAAATGAAGGCGCCTAACGTGTGACTTGTAATATACAATGGGTCAGAAGATTAGCTTTTTGTTTGGGGTTCATAGGTTAAAAGATACGCTTTTTGTTAAAGAAACTAAGAGAGAACACGAAGGTGCTTTGCTTTCACTTCCTAAGGAAGATGAGGATACTTTAGATACTGAAGAAGAGGAGCAGCTTGAGGAAACTGCTGCTCGGTACCACAGAAATGAGTTAGGGGCTTATCCAGACATTCCAAAAACGGAGTCACTGGAGCCCGATTTTTGTATAAAAATTAAAAGTAGCTGTAGAGACTTTAATTAAATGATTAGATCAGATAGCTCCTTCAAATAGTGAAAAAGAAGGATCTCAACAGTATTCTCCTATTATCAGCAATACGAACCTTCAAAATTCTCCCACTTTAGCATTTGCTAAACAAAGCAATGAAAAACACAGACCTTTATCTTTATTAAAATATCACCGCTTCAAGCAGCTATAAATCGGGCTGCAGAAAACGGAGAAGATACTAGAGGATTTAGAGTTTTTCCGGTTACTGAAGACGCTGATGGTTAAGGAGGTGTTCTTAGAGGACATAGACCCTTTCCTTTCAAATAATTAAAAGAATTAAAAACAGCTTGTGCTCAATATGGGTCAATGGCACCTTTTACTCAAGCCATGTTAGAATCTCTCTCCATGGACGCTTTGTGTCCTTCTAACTGGAAACAGATAGCCCAAGCCTGTTTATCAGGGGGTGAATTTTTTATTATGGAAGTCTGCATTTGCAGAACAGTGTCAATCCACAGCAGATTTAAACGTAGCTCAGGGAATACCCATAAATTTTGATATGTTAGCAGGAGAAGGACAGTTTAGGGAGACTGCTCAGCAATTAAAATTTAGTCTAGTTTCTTATGCTCAAACCAATGCTGTTACATGTTGAGCATGGAATAAGTTACCTTCTTCAGGAAAGCAAACTGAAGATCTTTCAAAAATAAGACAAGGACCAGACAAGCTATATCAGGATTTTGTAGCTAGGCTGTTACAAACTGCTAGCTGACTGATAGGTGACAGTGAAGCAGGGCTGTTACTCGTAAAGCAATTAGCCTTTGAGAATGCTAATACTGTTTGCCAAGCTGCCTTACGCCCTTTTAGAAAGAAAGGAGACCTGTCTGATTATATTTGGTTATGTTCAGATATAGGACCTGCATATACACAGGGATTAGCTATGGCTGCAGCATTACAAGGAAAAACTGTACAAGAAATCCTTTTCCAACAACATAAAAAAAAAATGGGACCTAAGAATAATATGGTTGAAAGCTATGGGTGTGGACAAGATGGTCATTTATTTAAGAATTGTCCACAGAGGCAGAGTGCTAGTAATAAATGAGAGCCAGGCTTATGCCCTTTAGGTAGAAGAGGGAAACATTGGGCTAAGGAATGTAAATCAAGGACTGATGCACAAGGGAATCAGCTCCTGTTGGGAAACAGGAGGAGGGGCCACCTCAGGCCCTGCAGCAACAATGTTATGGGGCACTTCAGACATTTGTACCACAGCAGGACAACTCTCAACAAAACAGTCTATTCAAGACTTATTCAGAGCAACCCCAGGCAGCACAGGATTGGACTTCTGCACCTCTACCTATACAGTATTAACTCCTGAAACGGGAATACAAGCCCTTCCTACTGGTGTTTATGGTCCTTTACCGAAAGAAACAATAGGATTGTTGTTAGGACAAAGTAATGTCACCATGAAGGGAATTATAGTAGCCCCTGGAATAGTTGATTCTGACTATGAAGGAGAAATAAAAATGATACGTTCTCCTCAAGGTATAGCTGTTATTAATGCAGGTCAATGACTGGCACAATTAGTATTGCTACATCAGGTGCAAACTAATAATAGTGCTCAGAGACCTAAATGAGGTAAAAGGGGATTTGGCTCATCAGATGCTTTTTGGACCCAAGCAATTGGAACTCAATGACCAGAATTAAAATTGTTTATTAATGGGAAAGAATTTTCAGGGTTATTAGACACGGGAGCAGATGTTTCTGTCATACCAGCTGATCTGCAGCTGATCTGTGGCCTAACAAATGGCCTAAGCATTCTTCCCTCACTCACCTTAAAGGCATAGGACAGATGCAAAACCCCGAACAAAGCAGTGATTGGCTTACTTGGAGAGATGAGGAAGGACATACTGGAGTTTTTCAGCCCTATATTGTTCCAGGACTTCCTGTCAACTTATGGGGCTGAGATGTTATGCAGAACATGGGTGTATATCTTTATAGCCCCAGCCCTATAGTGACACAACAAATGTTAGATCAAGGACTTATACTGGAGGAAGGTCTAGGGATAAATAATCAGGGTATTATAGAGCCTTTAAAGCTTCATTTACAACCCCCTCGAGCAGGTCTAGGTTATTTTACAAGGGGCTGTTGATCAGCCTGTACTCCATGCCAATCCTATTACTTGGAAAAACGAGGAACCAGTTTGGATTGATCAATGGCCCCTAACCTTAGAAAAAATAAAAGCCATGGAGCAGTTAGTACAGGAACAGCTTGACTACGGCCATATAGAAAGTTCTAACTCCCCTTGGAATTCACCCATATTTGTCATTAAGAAAAAATCTGGTAAGTGGAGACTGTTACAGGATTTAAGGCAAGTTAGTAAAACTATGGAATTAATGGGAGCTTTACAGCCTGGACTACCCAATCCATCAGCTATCCCCAAAGACACTTATAAAATAATTTTAGATTTAAAAGACTGCTTTCACACGATATCTTTAGCACAACGAGATTGTAAGAGATTTGCCTTTAGTGTTCCATCTACAAATTATAGAGCTCCTATGCAAAGGTATCAGTGGAAAGTGCTACCTCAGGGAATGGCCAATAGTCCAACTCTGTGTCAAAAATTTGTTGCAAAGGCTATAGCTACTGTCAGAAGATCCTATAAATCTGTATATATGATACATTATATGGATGATATTTTATTAGCACATACAGATGAAGGAATTTTGTTATCAGCTTATGCTACCTTACAAAAGCGTTCCAAAAAAAAGATGGGACTGGACAAAGAACTGCTAAAAATGTCAAAAAGATGGTACTGGACAAAGAACTGGTAAAAATGTCAAGATTACTTTGGATGGAGAATTGATAGTACAAAGACTGATAGTAACTGTATTTTGGACAAAGAATTGATACTTTTGGTTATGTTGGACAAAAAACTGTGGTATACTCTTATGTTTTTCTAGGGATTTCAAGAAGATGGGATGTCTGCAGTTGACACCCATGGTATTACAGACAAGTAGTAACTGTGCTATTAAAGGTTTGGTCTTGTGGGGCCCTGGTTACACAGGGAAAGAAGATAAAAATGTTAGCCCACTAATAACTTGTTTACCCTGTTAAACTGATTTGACATGTAAAAATCATAGTGTTAGTTGGAGAAAATGTCTTACTGAAATACCTCTTTTATATAATATTCCCAATACCTTGTTTATTAGAGACACGGGACAAAGTGTGGTCTTAGGACAAAGTAAAAACATTTTTATTTAGCAGAAGTGCACAATTTACATTTGAAAAGTACCCCTTATTTAAGAGGCTGGTAGTCAATGACAGGTAAGATTTCCCTGGGACAAGGAAACCTGAGACAGGATATACAGCTTAGCTCTGTATTATCCAAAGATGGATAATCCTTGGTACCTGAAGGAAACAACCTAAGACAGGCACAGTCTTCTTTGAATAATAATAAGAAAGGGGGGATTGTGGGAAGCCATTAAGGTTTTCCCCTAAAGGAATATTTCTGACTCAGCTGACTGTCCTTTGCCCAGAGTTAACAAGGTTTCGGGTTATGGAAAGTTCAAAGGAAAACGTCTGAGAGATCAGAGGGTAATAGCACGAGGGTACTGATTAACCTATTTGTAATATATGTGCTTTGGATTGGTCTCTATTGTATTCCGATGGTGATAGCATGGGGATGTTGATTGACCTGTAACTCTATAAATACCCCAGGAGTGGAGAGGCTGGGCAAGAGAGATGATATTGACCCAGAAGTAGGCATTGGCCAGTAGTTCGGCCAGTGAATCAGCCCAATAGAGAATACTGACCCAGGAGTAGTCGTCAACCAGTAGAGATACTGACCCAGGAGTAGTCGTCAACCAGTAGAGATAGTAGAGATAGTAGAGATAGTAGAGATAGTAGAGATAGCTGGCGACCCCCGACCAATAGAATTAAATATTCTTTGACTCAAATTCTAAGAGTTGAATTCTTCATCCTCACACCTCTCTTCAGAACCTGTACTTTTGCCGGCTGGCTCCGGCACCCTTAGAATCGCCTGAGGGCTTGCCCCCCACACACACACACACACAAAAACATGCCTGCTCCCTGCTGAGGTGGTGTCTAATGGGTCTCATTTAAGGCTCAGGCATTATTTTTTTTAAAAACTACATAGATAGGTCTAACACTGCCTTGAAGGATTACGTTTGGAATGTTGCTGGTGCTGTATTGGATAATGAGCCGAGAGTAAGTTACTGATCATCACATGTAGGTAAAAGGTGGGCATGGTGGTGTGTACCAGCTACTCCAGGGTGGCTGAGGCAGGAGGACTGCAAGTTCAAGATCTTGTCTCAAAAATAAGTAAAAAAAGAAAGAAGGAGGGAAAGAAGGAAGGTAGGAAGGGAGGGAGGGGATGGAGGAAAAAGGAAAGGAGAAGAGAGGAGAGAGGGCTAGCATGTTCAAGTCCTCAGCCTTGGTCCTCAACACTGCAAAAACAAACAAAACAAAACAAAGTGCTCCTTCAAAAACAGACTTGAGGGGAAAAATAAACACTTTTTCTATTAAAATATTCTAATTATAATTAGGGGTAGGAGGGTATGTGTATATATTTTAGGTGTATATCACATATTTAATATATTGTGTATGAAGTCTTATACTAAAGTCATTAGGCTACAACAAACTATAATTACCGCTTAGTGGTTAAACAGTCTTGAGTACAAAGGGCCTGTAAATGATGCAGATATGCACTTTGTTTTTACCAAAGCCATCGTTACTTATATCAGTTGTAATTATACGGCACTGCAAGAACAAATGAGAAAACATTTTCCTTGAGGAAATTTAGAGGAGGTCGGAAAATATAGAAGTTATTTTTCTAAAGTGATTGTCACTTGCAGATTAAACAGGATATAGTCACTTAACCCGGGTGCCAGCTTCTGTTTTATAAGGCCAAGACAGTAACCAAGACAAACAGAGCCACTGTCTTTGGGGACTTTATAGTCCAGTAGCAAAAGATGGGCAACAAACCAAAAAGCAATTAAATGAGCAATTCTGTGTATATGTGTGTGTGTGGGGGGGGTACTGGGAATGAAACTCAGGGGCATTCTACCTCTGAGCTACATCTACATCTTCAGCCCTATTTTTTATTCTTTAGTTTGAAACAGAGTCTCACTGAGTTGCAAAGGGCCTCACCAAGTAGCTGAGGCTGTCCACGAACCACTATCCTCCTATCTCAGCCTCCCAAATTCTGGGATTACAAGTGTATGCCACCAAGCCTGGCTGAGCAAGTCATTTTTTAGTGATGTTAAATGATGTTAAATTAATTACACCATAAGGAGAGTGATCATAGAGGCAGACTTTGAAGAGTAGAGAAGGGGGCAGTGGTTGTGGGTCAGGCAGGCAGAAGTTTACCTTGTGGCAGTTGAATGATAAAAAGGAACCAGTTTTGCCAAAAAGTAGGAAAGACATTGAAAGATGTGGCACCAGAGATCGCAAGGCTTTGAGGCAGACACAGATTTGTGCGCTGAAAGAGCAGAACCAAGTTTGCAATGGGCATGATGAACAGGGTCATGATAGAGAAGTTAGGCAGAGGTTCTGAGTTCTCAAAGCGAGGTCCCCAAACAAGCACCATTTACACCACCTAGAGCCTCATTAGAAATGCCAAGTCTAGAGCCCATCCCACTGCCCCACTGGAGCAGAAACTCCCAGGAGTGGCCCACCACAAAGGTTTCAAGGAGTCCTTCAAAGAAATTCAACACAAGCAAGCACACAAACCTATAATCCCAGGACTCGGAATGCAAGAAATGAGACAGAAGATTTGAGAACAGTGTTCATTAACTTAGTGAAACCCTGTTTCCAAATAAAATTAAAAATAGGGCTGGGGTGTAGCTCAGAGGTAGAACAATCCCCTAGGTTCCTTTCCCAGTACAGGAAGGGAAAAAAAAAGTTTGGTGCACGCTCAAGTAAAAGAATAAATGGTGTGGAGGCAGGCCGGGGAGGGCAGGTTTTGTTCTGAAGGATATCTGTGTGGTGCTGGCTTCAACATGGATTAACCTGATCTCATATATGGTTTGGAGACAGGTATTCTGGTAGGTGTTTGGAGAATGGCTTGTAAGGGAGGATGTGTTAGTTTTCTATCACTGTAACAAAATACCCGAGATAATTCACTTATAAAGAGAAAAGGCTTATTATGCTCAAAGCTTTGGAGGTTCTAGTCCATGATCAAGTGGATCCATTGCTGTGGACCTTTCCTGGGGGTGTCAGATGCAATTGCAGGAAGCATGTGGTGGAATAGGCCCTTTTGCCTTATTTCTGGGAGGCAAAAAAAAAAAAAAGATAAAGGGCAGACCTGGTTCTCACAATCCTCTTCAAGAGCACACCCTCAATGATCTGAGGGCCTATCATTAGACTATTTCTTCAGGAGGTACCACCATGTCCCACTAATGCCACCCTGGGGGTCAAATTGTTAACACATGCCAGGCGTGGTGGCGCACGCTTGTAATCCCCGCGCTTGGGAGGCGGAGACAGGAGGATCGCGCAGGTTCGAAGTCAGTTGTGCTGGTGTAAGAGACCCTGTTTCAAAAATATAAAATAGGTCTGGGAGTGTAGCCCGGAGGAAGAAGGGCTTCCAGGAACCCCAGTACCACCAAAAAAAAAAAAATTGTTAACACATGGGACTTTGGGGACATTCAAAGTCCTCCTATGATAGGAGGCCAACCAACCCCCATACTAAATTCTTGGGCCCAACTTTAAAAAGTATGTCATTGTTTGGGGCTGGGAACCAAACCCATGGCCTCATGCAACGAAAGCAAGCACTCTAACATTGAGCTGTACCCCTAACCCTCTCAAGAAATTTTCTTAACATCTTTGTACTAGAAAATAGGGGCTGGGAAGGGGAGTGGATCCTGAGAGCGTCAGTTTTACACCTAGTGATTCTAAGTCTGACTTCAGTCTCTTTTCTTGTCATCAAAGCCGCGTGACTTTTTCCTACTGATATAAGAAAACTGGCCAGGCAGCTAGGTATTACATCAGCTGGCCCAAACACTGGAACCACCCAAAGGAGCATAAGTTCCTGCCAGCCAGGCTTTTGCAAAAACACCCAAGCCTATTCCTTCCTCTAGCCCAGCCTTGAATAACAGTGCTGATAATGTTATCTGGGCTCTTTTACTCCCAAAGAGTAGAGCTCATTGTCACCTAGGCATCAGGCATTTAAGGAAAGGTCTGTGTGGCCTGGAAAATTATGGAAAATAAATGGACCCAAAGACAAAAGACTTTGGTTTGAGCCATGACCCTGGCTTCATAAGCTATGACCTTGAGCGTGTTCCTTAACCCCCAGTGAGCGTGGGTCTTTCTCAAAGGGATGCGATATTCCTATGCCACAAGACCTTACCAGGAGAGCATGAGGTGCCCGATGTCCGTGAATGCCACGTCAGTGTGAAGAGTCCACCATGGACCATGTCTGTTTTGTATTTCAAATGCTTATCCAGAGGGGGGAAAATGAGCCAATAAGTCAGTGAGCACCATTATAAACTATAAAGAGTTGTTACTAGCCAGGTCTAACATTAATAATCAAACTCCCAGACAGGTGTGGCACATGCCTGTAATCCCAGTCCTTGGGAGTCTGAGACAGGAAGGTCAAAGGTTCAAGGCCAGCCTCAGCTACTTATGCCCTTAGCAACTTATACTGAGACTCTGTTTGAAAATTCATAAAAGAAAAACTAAATAGGGCTGAGGTGTATCTCAGAGGCAGAATGCCCTTTGGTTCATTACCACCAATAAAAATAAAATAAAAGAGGAAATCAAGCTCCTAATAATCACATCCTACACCTGCTAATAGTAAATGACCTTTAGCCTCTCCCTCCTTTGATTGTCTGCCTTAACTCAGAGTGAGTGGTTAGTGAAGTAGCAGAAGTGCTGGATGATCGTGGGTTTTGCCACCCGGGTCCCTGACATGCATATGCTCCTTGTGGGTAAGTTTGGAAGAGCAGTTTCAATCACAGGGTCTGTGGGCCCCGCCCATCCCCATCTGCCTCCGAGTGTGAGCTAGAGGAGGAAGAAGCTGCTGTTGGAGAGAAGGAAGGGGCATTGTCGGCAGGACAGGCAGGGAGTGCCAGCCGTGCGGGTGGACAGCCCGTAACTTAAAGAATGCAGAAATTTGATTGTATTGGGATGAGCGCTCCATTTCTCTAGGGAAGAATTAGCAGACTCAGGCTGGACTGGCTACAAGATGGAATCAGAGGAGACACCAGCCTGGTAGCGTCTCACCAGGAGGCACAACCTCAAGTTGGAGCAAAAGGGAGGAAAGGGCCTCTGTTAGGAAAATGAAGAGATGAGGGCCTGAAAGGACTCCGTTACTGATGATAACTGCATCAGCCTTTGCTGACCACCCAAAGCACCTGACATAGGACAGCAGCCATGCCTGTGGTCCATGCGGCTGGGCCTCGGCTAGGTGCACACGCTTGGGCATTTGCTGAGTCACCTGGGAACTCTTACCTCCGCCCCACCTGCCTTCTCATCCTCCCCATGCAGGTACCACACAAGGGATGTGGATGCAGAGGGGGATGCAGGAACATGGCATTCTTACAAGCAACCTCACTTACGTTAGGTGCTCCCTAGGCAGTAGAGAATCCAAAAGGTTCAATGCACTTTTCTATAAATAAGCAGATACTGCTGATTTTAGGGTTGCCAGCTTAGACTTTAGCACAACATTTCTACTTTGTCACTATAGCACAAAACTAGCCATGGAACAAAAACAATATAAAAGCAAATGAATGCGCTGTGTTCCAGAAAAAAAATATTATTTTCAGAAACAGGTGGTAAACAAGCTTTGACCTGCTGGCAGGAACTCACTGACATCTAACTTAGAGGATAAATCATGCCATAGAGAGACAAATGGCAAATTGGTTTTGATGGTAACACTGAAATAATTTCAGTTTCAAGTCTGCCTCCTCATTTTCTCTGATGACTTTATTGTTGTGTTTTTAATTTAGCCATCCTCCTTTTCTTTTCCTTTGCTTGGAGAAATTCAGATTACTACAGAAAGTCATTACAGCTTTTTTCTGCAGGAAGAGTCCTTTCACCTGTCTTTTCTTTGCTTGTTTTTCTCATTTTATGTTTCTTCCCTCTCTGTGATGTTGCTTTGGGTTTGCTTTTCTTCATTTCTTCACAAAGGTGGAAGATAATTCTAGTTTGTGGAGGCCTCTCCTGCAGGAAGCAGTGTCTGAGTCAGTCTCATGGAAAATCCTTAATACCTAAAATCCGTGCTCCAAGGATACAGGCAGCTGGTTTGTGAGAACAGAAAACATGCATCCATTAGGAAACTAGTGATAGAAACCCAGGGTGGTGCTCATGAAAACACAACAAAACAGGAGGAAGTGTGTAAATGAGTCAATAAAAAAATATATAAAAATTTAGCCAAGCAACTCCTTACACCTGTCAGCTGCATTGAGCAGTTTAGTTAAAACATTTTAGTGGTAAAATTACAGTGCTAAATTCTCTCTGACTCCTTTTCGACTTACAGTAGAGATGGAAAATACCTGACATTAGTTACTCTGAGCCAGGCCTCTGGGCTGCAGGTGAACGTGGCGGTGGGGTCCGGGGCATCCTTATAATTAGCATTGATGAGTGAGCTTAGCCTTTAGGTCTCGAGGCCGATGGTAAAGAGGCCCAAAGCCCATCTTGACTTCATTCTTTTCCTATATCCTCTTCTGAATTGCCTGTTAATGCCTGAATCTTCTGTTAATGCCTGTGGTCTAGCCATTGAATTAATAGAGTCCATTCAAATATGAGCTAATGAACCGTCAGATAAAACATGCAGTGTATTTTAAAGTGAATCCTTTTGAAATTTATTCTCAAGTAGTAAAATCGCATGCCTTCAGGCCTGTGCAATTTCATGTGAGTTGATTCTGTTTGTAAAAATGATGAGGGGCTATTTTTATTAGTGTTCCTTGTTTGGGTGGTTTTGGAGAGGGTACTGCATCGGGGCTCTCTAGACAGAAGCAAAGGCTATTTATAGAGGTATAGGAATCCCTCCTGGAACTACAGATGCTGAGAAGTCCCATCACCTTCCTGTGGGCAGCTGGAGAGCCCACAGAGCCAGGGCTGTAGTGCCGGGCCACACCTGAAGGCTTGAGCACCAAGCCAGCGAGGTTATAAATCCCAGTCCGGGTCTGCAGGCTTTTAAGAACCAGGAGCTCCAGTGTCTGAAAGCAGAAGCTGGACATCCCAGCTCAGAGGCAGCAAAAGTCACCCTTCCTCCACCAAAACGATGAAGGCGCCCAGAGTGGGCGATACCCACTTGGACTGGTGAGGGTGGATGCTCTTTACTCAGTCCCCCAATTCAAATGCTAAGCTCTTCCAGAAGCGCTCTCACTATTATACCACAAAATAGTGTTTCGCAGCTCTCTGGGCACCCCTTAGCCCAGTCAAGATGATACATAAATTAACTATCACAAGTTATCGTTATTAGTATTTTAGTGCTTACAGTAGAAATATCCACCACTGTGAGACTCGCTAGGTGCTGGACCTTGTGTCTGGCAAATGGGGTACAAGCATCATTTCTTTTAGGCTCCGTAACCGCCCTGTTGTTAAGGAGGCCTTCCGCATTGCAATCTACAGTCTTCAAAACTGGGGCTTAAAATGGTTCAACATCTTCCTAGAGGGGCCACAGGCTGGTCACAGGCTGAACAGAAAGGTCCCTACTATTCAGCGGCTCTCTGAGGATGGTGCAGACCAGCAGCATCAGCAACGCTTGGGAACTTGTTAGAAATACGTGTTCTAAGAACCTTCAGACACTGCAATAGACCCTTCCCGGTAGTTTGGTGGTGCAGTCCAAGTGTGAGAATTACTAGGCACACAGCAAGGTAAGGAGTATTAGTCTTACTTAAGGAAAAAATATCCATTTAAACTCTTTTAGGGCATAATCTTTCTCAAACAGTCAGTGCCAATAAAAGAAGAAAACACTATTGAACACAAAAGCTTCTTTTTCTAGGCTGGACATTTTGCAGTTATGCCCTTCTATGTATGAGGTACGGTGCAAAGTACTGGATGGCAGTGTCTTTAAATTCACAGCTGAGCCAGACGTGGTGACGTACGTAGGCCTGTAATCCCAGTACTTTAGGAGGGTGAAACAGGAGGATCACAGGTTTGAGGCCAGCGTCAACAACTTAGCAAGACCCCCCAGTAATTTACCCAGACCCTGTTTTAAAATAAAAACTGAAAGGGGCTGAGGCGTAGCTCAGAGGTAGAATGCCCTTGGATTCAATCCTGGGTACCACAAAAACAAAACAAAACAAAACAAAACCCCCTCAGGTGGAGGTGAGGATCAAGGGAAATTATTTTCCGTAAGTTTAAGATGAGGAAGAGAAGCTTGGATCGCTGAAGGGGTTTCTGACTAAAGCCGCGTGGTGAGCGCCGGGGCCCATCTCCAGAATCGCCGTGCTGATTTGAGAGCATACAACGCTCCCAGCTGCCTGCTTCCTTCCTGTCAGAGGCTGCAGCAGAGAAACGGATTTTTGAAGTCATGTTTGACCGTGGAACATATAGAACTAAAAGAAATCTGTCCAAATTTTAGTAATGAAAGCTAAGACCAAAGACCCGCTTAACCCTTTCACTTACCGCTAGCTTCATCCGCCCAAGACTGCAGTGATTACAGTACTAAGTTCCTAATCCAATTCTTTCCGGGAAATGAGAATGCAAGGAATCTATTTTGTAATATAATTGCCCCTGGTGCTCTTAAGAGCACTAATATCTCTAATATCTCTCCCTTATGATGAATAAAAACGAGCCTACAAGGAAAGAAAAGAATTAACCAGGGCTTTTTAGGTCTATAATTATGCTCAGGGATAAAACTGTAGGTAAAATGAACTATATGAAAAGAACATAGTATTTCCTTGCCGTCGGTAGAAATAGACATAAGATATTCTCAGCAGGAGAGCCTGTCTTTTTCACCCTTAATATTGGCCTTGATCAATTATTAAGAAGCATGTGGCTTGTTGACGTCTCTCTTTTATAGACAGCATTTTCTCTGAAATGGTGCTTTGTTTGATGGCAGATATATTTGCTGGAGCCAGTGGGCAGAGACAGGCTAGACTCCCTGGTGTCCCGACCACAGCTCCGGGTCCCTTCTACTGCCCCCCTGCTCGGCTTTTCTTGTCCAAGTACCTAAAAGGGCAAGCGATTCTTGTAATTTGGATGAGATGCAAAAATAAAAAATAAAAAAAATAAGGAGCCTAGCTTGTAAATGCTCACTAGAGCCAAGTTGCCAGGATATTGTTTGCAAATAAAGAAAGGGCTTTTGTACTAAGTGGTATTTAGGGCCGAATCTTTGCCAGAGAGCTCTTTCCAAAAGCTTAAAATACACACAGTCGGTTAAGGGCATGGGTTTGGAGTTCAACAGAAATCGGTTCAGTTTGGGCTTTGCTACTCGGGGCTGTGGACTTGAACCAGTCTTGGACCACTAACCACTAAACCTCATTGTCCTTATGGCAAACCTGAGATCAGTAGCACCTATCTTGCGTTGCTGTTGAAAGGAATGAGCGAGATGGATCCTTTTCAGAATAGAAGGCGGTGTCTCTCTTCTGCTTTAAATTTTCAGGAGTGTCCCACCTCATCGCAAGTAATTTCCCTGGTCCTTTTTGTTACCTACACAAGACCTCTCATGTTGGGGCCACTTCACTGTTCCATCCATGTTTCCTAGACAGACAGGTGCACTCTGACCTCAGGGCATTTGCACTTGCTGCCCCCTATCCGGACAGTGCTCTCACCATGACCGTCACAGTCATGGTTCACGCTTTCACGTCATCAGACTCTGCTCAAATATCACTCCCTCCAAAAGGCCTCCTCTCTCACCCAACCCACCTAAATGCACAGGCCCCTCACTCCTGGGAATTGCTTTTTACCTTTGTTATTTGTTACTACTCAGTAGATTATGGTTTGTTTTGGTTTATTTGCTTTGGGTTTTTTTATTCTTTTTTCTTTTATTGTTGTTCATTGCAAAAATACCCCCAGCGATATTAATCTTGAGAGCAGCGAATTTGTCTTTATTTCCTGCTGTCCCCCCAGTAGGGAATTCATTCTTCACTCAGACATTTCATTAGCACCTACTATGATCCACCAATTCTTTAGTTACATATTCAAGACACAAAACTATTGCTACCTAAATGTTTCCTATTTTGTAAGGAATTTCAAGGATCCCAAAGAAATTGGAATTGAACATGCTATTTGAAGATCTGGCAAAAATGATTAGCAGAAAATACAGTCTGTGGCAGCCATTCAGTATGTAGCGTAAATCTCCTTTCAGGAGAAAGTGGTCTGAAGTCAGCCTCCGGGTGCCACAGCGCCACCACCAGGCAGGGATGGTCCATGGCAGCTCCCAACACTTGGGCCTGGCAGGGGCAGTGAGCCTTTTTGCTCCTGGTGACGTTCCTCTGGAGGGTGTTCTTGGCTCCAGTGCTCCTGTCCACCTGTGGGCTCTGTTCTGAGAGTTGTACCACACTCAGATTCTAAGCCGCTTCCTCCTCAGTAGTCCCCAGTCCTCCCTCCTCGCTTCTCACAGTGAGGTTGGAGGCCCTCCCTGCCTGCCTCTGATCCCCCCCCCTTTTAGAGAAGATGCCCGCATCTTCTCTAACTGGGCACAGTGGCCCGCGCCTGTAATCTCAGTACTTGGCAGGGAGGCTGAAACAGGAGGATCACAGGTTCAAGTCCAGCCTCAGCTACTTAGCAAGACCCTTTTTATAAATTAATAATAAAAAGGGCTGGAGGTGTATCTCCGAGATGTCCCTGGGTTCAATCTCCAGTACCCAAAACAAGGCAAAAGCAGGCATCTGTCCTAATAAGCCTCTCAGGTCCAGCTTTCTCCTGCCGTGTGTTTCTCAGTGGCCCGACGGGCATGGCGGCCCTTCTCCAGTAGGCGCCACAGACTCGGCCTTCAGCTGGGCTGCCTTGGGTCTGAGGCTGGGTCTGGGCTCTGCACAGTGCTCTAGGCGGAGCAGCAGTCCTTGTTTGATGCCCCAGGCCTTGTCACACTTCTTTTAGAAGTGATGCAAAGCCACAAAGCCCACATTGGCCCCAAGTGCTGGGTGGAGGCTCAAATCTAAGCTCTTCCAGAAGACAGAAGCGCAAAGGGGGGATAGCACGCACCTGCTGGGAAGAAGAGCCTTCCCAAGCTGACTGCGAGGCCAGCATGCAGAGGAAGTCCCTGGAGTCGCTGGGGTGGGTTTGCTGTCAGTGACTCTGTCCACACCCTCATGCCTGTGCAGAGGTAGTACTGAGCATTCTTTCCTAGACCTGCCTTTTTAGTCCCAGCTCTTCTATATCACTGTGTTTTTAGTTGCATGAAAGTAGTTATTCTGGAATGAATTGCAATTTCATTAGAAATATTTGCTTGACTAAAAAGGATCGCAGTCACATTTCAAGCATGTCTCCTGTTGTTTCTAGAATTGTTTTGTGGCAGGGGAGGGAGAAGTGTGCCATATTTTGATTTTAATATTTATTGCAAATATTGATTACAGATCCTTTTTATTTGCCCCCTAGCTCAGAATAAGCGAGTTCTCTCTAATTTGTTCTTCTTTAGTGGCTAAGGGAACCATTTTGACTAATATGACATTTTTTCTTACCAAAGAAAGTTAATTTGAGTAACTACCCACTCCCCTCGAAGACAAGTTTTATTTTTTGATTTTTATTTCTTTCTTCTCCAACCCAGAGGTGGTTGTTGAGTATTTTGGGGCTAATTTGTTTAGTGTTCTCTGGCAGGAACCAAGGATTCCACTTGTGTGTCCAGCATTCAAGCCCTCACAGAATCTTGAGTATTCAGGTTTTACTTCTAACAGCAGAGATGTTTCAGGGAGAAGAAAGACAAAAAGAGGCAGATACAATGAGTTAGGCATCTCAAACAGGCTCACCTTACAAATTAAGTCTTGGGGATTGAACATCTTTATCTTGAAGTAAAGGGGAAAACAGGAATTTATAGCTATTAATGACCACAAGATAAGCAATTGGAAACAGTTTGGCCCCTGTGAGGTGGGTAATCTGAGGGATTCCTTTTTGCCCAAGTTTAAATTTTACTTGAAGCTGGGTATGATGGTACATGCCTATAATCCCCGTACTTGGGAGGCAGAAACAGGAGAATCACAGGTTCGAGGCCAGCTTCAAGAACTTAACAAGGGCTTTGGCACTTAGTGAGACTGTTTTTAAATAAAAATAAAATAATAGATCTGAGGATGTAGCTTGAAGGTAGGATGCTCCTAAGTTTAATCTCTAGTTACAGAGAGAGAGAGAGAGAGAGAGAGAGAGAGAGAGAGAGAGAGAGAAAAGAAGAAGAAGAAGAAGAAGAAGAAGAAGAAGAAGAAGAAGAAGAAGAAGAAGAAGAAAGGAGAGGAGAGGAGAGGAGAGGAGAGGAGAGGAGAGAGAGAGAGAGAGAGAGAGAGAGAGAGAGAGAGAGAGAGAGATAGAGATTTGAAAAAGTAAATCATACTAGAGTTGAACAAGCTCTCGCAGAGTCAGAGTCCAGGAAGTTGCTGAGACACTGAGTCTTAGTCTGACTGACCTGCTATAACAAAATACAACGAACCAGACAGCTCTAAAGAGCAAATGTGTTTCTCACTATTCTTGAGGATGAGGAGTCCAACAGAGGTGTCTGGTGAGGCTCCTTCCAGATCACTAGACGTCATTGTCTTGCTTTGTTCTTGCATGGTGGAAGAGATAAGGGGTTCCTTCTGGAGCCTTTCTTTTTATAGAGTTATGATCTCATTCATCTCCTCAAAGCTCCTGTCTCCTAATTCCATCACCTTGGGGTTTCAGTATCCTTTTTATCATCCCAGATATTTAGAATTTTCCAATTGTAATTCTTTGAGAACCCTATCAGTTTGATCTCAATTTTTCCAGTTTTCAGATAGGAAAATGAAGCTGCCCCAGGCTGATCAGCTTTGCTGCCAAAGTTCTCCAGCAGGTCCCTGGCGAGGAACTGGCATGCAGGAACTGTTAACTAACACAAGGCTGAGGCCCCAAAGCCACGTGGAGAGCTGTCTCCTCTGATGGTCCTCTTTCTCAAGAACCTTGTTGAGGTGCAAATGCCCTCACTGTGTTCCTCTTCTCTCTGTCTAGTTACAGACTCAAAGAAGAGCCCAGTAACAAGGAATATTAAATTGAATGGAGTTGAAACTGTTATTAGCCAGTCAAAAATAGTTGTCCATTGTTGTTCATAAGGCCTGACCTTACCCTACTTATGGGCGCAAATTTCATTCCAGAAGATATGGCCACGTGCAATTAACTTGAGTACTTTTGGTAGAAGAGATAGCAGGAGAGAAAGAATAAGAAATAACCACAAGTCACCATCAAAATCAACTCCTTGCTCTCCCTGTCTTGCACCAAAATATTTCCTGGCTTTTCAGCATGCTCAGTTTTCTGCCAGTCCACACAAGAAGAAAGGCTATTCAATTTTACTTAGCAATAACTTTTTAAATTGAAAGGAAGAATATTTTTAATCTAAGTCAATTTAAAATAACTGAAATCTTTGACAGGTTGTGATATAGAATAATGTGCAAAGCAGTGTATTTTGGGAAAACCTACTAAAAATAAGGCAGCACACAGCCTACCCCTGCGGTCTGTCCTTGGTGAGCTGGGGAGATATCTAGAAGGCCGTAGGTATCCTAAGCCCCTCAGAGCAGGGATCTTTGGGCCAGACATAGCTTTCAACAGTAGTAATTCCAGCCAAAGCGATGCTTCTCTACTCCCTTGCACAGAAGCCCTCCAGCCACCACTTGGCCTGTATTTTTCACAAATGGAGCTCCTGGCCATTTCTAGCTTTGTTTCTTATGGTCTAAGAAAAGAGTTGGGTTGGATCAGCTAACAGGCCCTTGAGCTCTGAGGAATAAAAACTGAGTGATATGAGAACTGAAATCCTGGACTCCCTGGGAGAAGTTCTATCATGGTTTATTTCCTAACCAGAAAGTTCTTTTACTGTTTGTTAACTGTGAAACAGATTTGCAAAGGCCAAGGAGCCTGGCCTTTTTTGAGGATGGTTTCCCCTGCAGTGCCCAGCTCTCTGCAAAAGAATTTTTCTCACAGTGGGACTTAGGATATGACTGCTTTGGTCCTGGCTAGGGAATTACAGCCCAATTTCTGGTTAGGAGGTACCTATGTGAAATTTAACTGTGCTTAAGGAAAAAAGAGCAGAGATGATGTGCCTTCACTTACTGGTCAGGTCCTATTAGTCTGGCAGTGGGAGGTGAAAAGAGACCTCAGTTGATTGTTCTGGCTCCTTTCAAGTGGTTGCTTCAGATTACTCAGATTTGCTCTCTGATTTCTCATGCGTAGTTCGAACAAGTTTAGGCTGGAAATATTTCAGCTGCCCTTGATGAGCTTATTGTGGGCTTTGTTGTATAACTTGTCTTTAGTGTCAGTCTGGGCTTTTTGGTGAGGTCTCCCTGGAGAATTTCTTTTGCTTCTAACAACCGATATGGTTTTATCTTATGGGCTGGGTTGACATCTGGTAAATGCACCTAGGCCTACCCCCACCCTTTCAGCCTATGTTGCTAAGGAACCCAAAGCTTAACTAGTATCCTGTTATGCCTATGGGGGGCCTTATAACCAGGGTTTCTGAGAGTGATTTTATTCAGGTCCTTTTTTCACTTATCTATCTTATTTTTCTTCTCCTTCCTCAGATTTCCTATCCTTGTTTGTTGTTGTCATTGGGTTTGTTTTTTTTTGTTTATTTGTTTGATTTGATTTGGATGCTAGGGATTGAACCCAGGGGCGTTATACCTCTGAGCTACATCCCCATCCCCCTTATAAGTATTTTGCCTGGAGACAGGATCTTTCCAAGTTACTGGGTTTAATCCCGAACCCATGATCCTCCCAAATACTGGGATTATAGGCAGGTGCCACTACACCCAGCCTCCTATTTTATTTTAAAAAATGATTTCTTTTCAGGAGCATTTAAGTGGTGTTTCTGGTCCAATTAGGATTCCCGGGAGGTGCCTGAAAGCCACCCCCAACCACTAAAGTAAGTTCCATGAATTACAAAAAGGTGTCACTTCCTCCAGGCAGACTGGAAACCTTGTATTTATACTTGTGTCCGTGCAGCCCAAAGACTGACTCACAGGTTCTGAGCTTGGTGTCCTCTCTTCAATTTGAGCAATTTCTTGTTGATCTCTTTTACATATTGGCCCACTATAAAACATTTAATTTGAAAAAATCATTTGTTCATTCACTTTTTTTATTCATTGAATTCAGTGGTGGTTATCTTGATGTGCCAGGTACTAGAAATCTGAAGGTGAACAAGACTACTTCAAGTCATCTACCCTCATGCGGGTGGTTAATATTGTGAGAGCTCATCAATAAATTGATAAACAAAGAAATTAAAGAACTACAGCCTGGGAATGGTGTTAGTAAGGAAATAATCAGCATGCTGTTTCAGCAAATAAAATGAGAGACACATTAAGAAATGGGGGGAGGCCTCTCCAAAGAGGAGATCATTAAATCAAGTAAGAGAAAGAGGAGCCAGATACTCCAAAAAGAAGAAGAGGTTTCTGGGCAGGAAGAGAGACAAGTGCAAAGGCCTGGTGGCTACAGAGAACTTGAGGTTATTCAAGGAGAACGGTTCTGATGCTAGTGAACAAGAAGGAGGGCAAAGAACAGAAAGTGGCATGAAATAAAACCCAAAGGGCTTAGACGATACAGGATCTGCTCAGCCATGGTTAGGAGTTTAAAATGCCATTCTAAATATTATAATGGCAATCCGTTGATTTATGATTTTAATGAACTGATTCAAATTTGAAAGAATCCATCTAGATCCTGTGGGAAGAAAGTGTGGGAGTGGGAAGACAAATCCATAGGAATGAAGAGAATGGTTTGGATCCCAGTCATGGTTGTAGAGGTAAAGTAATGTGGGCATGCATGGAAAATGCCATGGAAACAGACTTATTAAGGAAGGTAAGAGGAAAAGATGGTGCAAGGCTGAGTGTCAGGTAGACTCTAGTAGCATTTGTTGAACTAAGGAAGTCTTCTGATGGAGAAACCAAAAGAGGGGCGAGGGTGTAAAGAGTTATTTATTTTTATTTTTTTATGCTACTGGGGATGGAACCCCCTTGCTTTGAAACAAGGTCTCACTAAGTTGCAGAGGGCCTCACTAAGTAGCTGATCCTCCTGTGTCAGCCTCCCAAATGCTGGGATTACAAGCACGTGCCACCGTACACTGTGGTTGTAAAGAGTTTACATGTGCAATCTGGTGCCGTGGCAGATACCTGTGATCCCAGCCACTGGAGAGGCCGAGGCAGGAGGATTGTGAGTGTGAGACTGACCCGACAACATAGTGAGATCTCATCTCAAAGACAGATAAAATAAAATGCAAATACGACGTGGAGATTTTGAGATATCCAGGTGGATGGGTTGTTGATTAGAGGGTTAAACTTCTGAATTAAAATTCACAGAGGTCTGGGCTACCGTTTTAAATTTGGGAGTCATTAGTAAATAGATGATATGAAAGTCATAAGATTTAAAGAGATCTAGAAATGGCAATGGAAATGAGGATTCCCAGAACCGAGTCCTGGGAATATTTAGAAGATGGGTACAAAAGGAAAAAAGCAGAAAATGAGATTGAGGGAAGAGAACAATACCAAGATATCAAGAATGGAGAGCATTTCCACTGGGCATGGTGGTGGTGCATATCTGCAATCCCAGTACTTGACTGAGACAGGAAGATCACAGGTTTGAGGCCAGTCTCAACAACTTATTGAGACCCTGTTTCAAAATAAAAATAAAATAGGGCTGGAGCTGTGTCTTAGCGGTAGAATGCTTCTAGGTTCAACATGAGGTTGAACCTAGTACTACAAAATAAATAGTAAAGAGTGGAGAATATTTCAAGAAGAACAGTCCATCTCTCAGAAGTCAAATCACACCTCTGCACTATATTTGATGCATGGAGAACTGGCTGTAGATGTTTCAGAGAGTGATAGAAATGCAGGTCAAATGGAGTTGGTCAAAGATGGTTTGAAAGAGAGGTAAAGATGCATCCTAGGATCTTTGCACTGGTAGGAATGGTCTAACAGAAAGAAAAGAAAAAAATATGTGCGTTGAACGTCACATAGGAGGACTGAGCTCCCTCATGCAAGAAGGGTAGCTCACCTTTGATAGGAGGTTAGGAAGGAAGAAGTTGAGGGACTTCCCTCTGATGGCTTCTTCCTAATCAATGTAGCACTATAATTGGCAGGAAGTAACCGGGTCATCTTCAAATGTTTACTTGGAATTAGGTGCTAGGGGGCACATAATTAATCACGGTGGTTTATTTCTTGTAGTTTTACTCTGTAAATACCATTTTAGGACATACTTCTGAACATTGTACATCCGAATTCCTCACTATTATATGAGGATATGGCTTGAGAAATATCCCAAAATGTGTTTTTTGTGTCTTAATTAGTTGATGCTTCTGATCTCTTAATTAGTAACATTATGAACCTGTAGCCTTTTTGGTAAAGTTTAATACCTTTTGCGTGACATTTGTGACTTCTTCAGTGACCCAGCTCTTATCTCTGTTTCAACTCATCTCCTGCCTCTCCCTGAAGGTATTGTAACCACAACCTTAGAGCAAGACTGAATGTGCTTCCAAATTCTTATCTCTTTGCCTGCCTTGAGGATCCACTACAGTATCAACTTCAAGGTTAAGCCCTTTCAAAAAGGCTGAACTGATCCAAAATTCCATTTTGAGGGCCAAAAAATGTCACATTGTTGGTGTTTTCCTATTGCTAGTAATTGGCCACCACAGTTACAGCTCTGTGCCACTCATGATTGTTAACAGCTAGCATCTGCTGAGCTGACCCTCTGCTCTGTACTCCACAATCCCTGTCTCATGTATTTCCCAGGACAAATCCACAAGTTAGGTGTAAACACTTCCACTTATATGACAGAGATTCTGAGAGGTAGGAAGGGTTTTTCTAGAAGCTCAATAAAAATGGTGGAACTGTGTTTTGACTCCAAAGGCAGAGAGATATCATGCCCTTGTCTCTGTCTCACTAATTGCTTACCTGCAGCACCTAGCAGAAGCCTGGGATGCTGTTGGGATACATTCTGTACTTCTTCGTCTGCCAGAAAATTACCCAAGCAAACTGAAGGCTAGCTTTGTTCACAGCCCCCAGGACTCTAAACTCTGCCACTTTATGGTGGCCCAATATCTTGACATTAGATTTTCCTTGATTAATGTTGCTGTTGCCGTTGGAACTTAGCAAAGATAAATTTTGATGAGCAAAACTGAGAAGTGTGCCTAAAATATTGATCCTGTAACTTCTGTTTATTTGTTATAAAGTTATCATCTTGATCCCCATTGGCCAGCTGGGTTCCTACTTGGTGGCATCAACAGGAACTAGGAAGTCAAGTTCTTTGGATCATGAGGAGAGTGAAGAGATTCTTCAGAGCACGGGGCCAGGCCTCTGTGTAATGCAGAGGGCACAGGCCATCTTGGGTCATTTTCTTAACACTATTTCTATCACTGACAGAGAATTTTCTCAATATTCTCAAACACAGTGATATTCTCAAACTAAAGACCAGAATCCATTGGCCTGTCTGTGGTAATCTGCTTGGCTAATATTTCTTCTCGACTCAAATGTTGATTATGGCCGGGCGCGGTGGCGCACGCTTGTCATCCCCGCGCTTGGGAGGCAGAGACAGGAGGATGGCGCAGGTTCGAAGCCAGCCACGCGCGCTGGCTTAGGAGACCCTGTTCCCAAATAAAACTGTAAAAAAAATAGGTCTGGGAGTGTAGCCTGGAGGTAGAAGGGCTTCCAGGAACCCCAGTACCACCAAGAAAAAAAAAATGTTGATTATATAGTAGTTTTTCACTGAGTTTCTGGTGTCAAAGCCCTTAACTCTGGTTTTCTTTTTTTTTTCTTTTTTTTTTTTTTTTTTGGTGGTACTGGGGTTCCCGGAAGCCCTTCTACCTCTGGACTACACTCCCAGACCTATTTTATATTTTTATTTGGAAACAGGGTCTCTTAAGCCAGCGTGCCTGGCTTTGAACCTGCGCGATCCTCCTGTCTTCACCTCCCAAACGCAGGGATTACAAGCGTGCGCCACCACGCCCGGCAACACTGGTTTTCAAATTGTTTTGTGCGACAGAATCACCCAAAGGTCTTGTCAAAACACAGATCTCTGGGCCCTGATGTATGTATGTATGTGTTCATGCATACATTGTGTGTGTGTGTGTGTGTGTGTGTGTTTATGGATATGTGTGTATATATATATATGTATATATATGTATATATATATATGTGTGTGTGTGTGTGTGTGTGTGTACACACACACACACACACACATATGTTTTTGTGATGCTGGGGATGGAACATCTACCCATAAGCTATACATTTCCAACTTTTTGTTTTATTTTGAGACAGAGTCTTGCTAAGTTACCCAGGCTAGCCTCAGATTTGTGATCCTCCTGCCCTGGCCTCCTGAGTAAATGGGGTTACAGGAATGCAATACCGTGCCCAGCTTGCCCTGATTTTTTGCCTAATGTTAGATACAGACACTGGTTTCTGTTGAATGGAGGGAGATGAACCAGGGGGATGAACCTGTACAGCTTTCTTTCTAAGTACATTTTTACCCCAAGATCTTAGAGAAACTTTATTCTGTATGATCTTCAGAACATCAGTGTCATTTATTTTCAAAACTTTTACAGGAAGATGCCCTATTAAATTGCTCTGTCTTCCAGGAGGATTGCACGGGTTCAAAGCCAGCCTCAGTTACTTAATGAGCCTCTCAGCAACTTAGTGAGACCCCGTTTCCATACAAAATATAAAAATAAGTCTGGGAGGATAGCCCGGAGGTAGAAAGCCACGGGGTTCCCTCAGTATCACACATATAAAAAAATTGCTCTGTTTTTCATTATAAAAAATACAAAATGAAATGTTCCATAACATTGTAAGAAATATTGATATAAAAATCAGGATGTAAAAGGGTAATTTCTCATTTTTTCTTTGTTTAGAGGCTCAAAGACTTTTTCATTTCCATTAGCTCCAGAGTTTCATGAGTCATTAAAATCAACATTTCTTTTGAATAGGAATCCTTCGTGTTTGAACCCAACTGCCTCTTCAAAGTGGATGAATTCGGCTTCTTTCTGACCTGGAAAAGCGAAGGCAAGGTATGGTCCAGGAGCAGCCAGGCTTCTTCCTGCTTCATGGCTTCCACCATTCCATTTCTCAACAAGGAGACTAAATGTCTCTTGAGTGCGTGCACTCTACACTTGTTCTTTCCGTCAAGATGTTTAGACACCTGCTTCCACGTGTTACAGATTGAGGATCAACAATATTATCCTGCCCTTCACAAATCGTAATGCAGGTGCAATCATGCATTAAAAAAACAAAAGTTACAAGTCATTTTAGTGTTGTGAAAGAGAAGTTTAGATTGTTTTAAGAGCTTACAACTAGCAGGTCTGATTTAATCTTGAGAGATAGGAAGATTTCCCAGAAAAAGATGTTCAAGCTGAAATCGAATACAGTTTCTTAAGAACATGAAAACTCCTGCGGTGGATTCTGCGCCTTTATTAGAAACCAATAGGAAAAAAATATTAAAAGGGTATTCAGCTCACTTAATTTGATATTTAAATTCGATATATGGCACAATATTTATTTTTTATTTTTTTATTACAGTACAAGGGATAGAACCCAGGGGCACTCTATCACTGAGCTATATCCCAATCCCATTTAAAATTTTTATGTATGTATGTATTTATTTATTTGTTTATTTATTTATTTGTTTATTTATTTATTTATTTTTGGTGGTACTGCGGGTAGAACCCAGAGGCTTTCTACCTCCAGACTATACTCCCAGACCTATTTTTATATATTATTTGGAAACAGGATCTCACTAAGTAGTTGAGAGCCTCAATAAGTAGCTGAGGCTGGCTTCAAACCTGCGCGATTCTCCTGTCTCAGCCTCCCAAGCGCGGGGATTACAAGCGTGCGCCACCACGCCCGGCCAAATTTTTTTTTTTTTTTTTTTTTTTTAGACAGGGTCTCACTATGTTTCAGAGGCTGGCTTTGAACTTTAATTCTCCTGCCTCAGCCTCTTGAATAACTGGGATTACAGACATGTGCCAGGGCACCTGACACAATATATGCACGAATATGTGAGCCACATTTAAGAAAACTTGAAATGGAGTTATACGAAGTCAGCTCATACCTTCGTGATATTTCATGTAGATATATGTTTAATAACACACAGGCATTATTAGCAATATCAAATGTGTAAAAAGAACAGTGTTTTGTAAATATTTAAGCAGTTATTCTGAGTTGCATTTGTGTACATATTTGAAGTAGAAAGTGTGGGGCATTGATTGTTCATTTCGTCTTCACTCACTATTTTATCTTACTCTAATCAGCACTGGTTTTTCATCAGAGATGTTTGCTACGCACTTGGTGCCATAGTCTGGTAGAATTTAAGCTCACTGCTGACTGTGTTCTCTCTGCAGGAAGGACAAGTGCTAGAATGTTCCCTCATCAACAGTATTCGGTTGGGAGCCACACCAAAGGTACCTGGGACTGTTTTGTGATTTTTCTAATAGATTCATGGAGACTGTAAAGGCTTTCCTGAATGGTATTTAACTTGCTACTTCTCTGAAATCGTCAGCTGGAAATTAAGAATGGACACATGTTAGAAATTTTCCCACCCAAGCCAGGCATGGTGGCATCCATTTATCCCAGCATTTGAGAGGCTGAGACGGGAGGATCGCGGTTCCCGGCCAGACTCAGCTACTTAGTGAGGCCCTCTTCAAATCAGTGAGACCTTGTTTCAAAATAAAGAATAAAATATAGGGCTGGGGTTGTAGCTTGGAGGTAGAATGGCCCTGGGTTCTATCCCCAGTACCACAAAAAAAAAAAAAAAAGAATTTTTTCCACCTATAACTAGTGGGTGATTGTATTGTTTGTATTGCATTTTCTTTAGCTACACTAGGAATATTTTGAACCCTTGAAAACCCTTGCATGATACAATATTAAAGAAACAGCCCTCTTTACTGGATTTTAATTTTAGAAGCCCTTCCCCTTTTTAGCAAACAGCTAAATGTGGAAATTTAAATGTCTGGGGTGATTTCTTATCCCTGCACCTGTTCATTCAGACCTTGGCCCATGTAGACTTCTCTCAAAGCCCTGTCTCCCTCTCAGCAGCAAGCAAAAAGCACCAAGCAGGACACAGAAGTCAGTCTTTTCCACACTGATCGATGTGTTTGAATAAGAAGCTATTTGCATATTGGTGCTAGGAATTTCAAAGATGATACTTTATATAATATTCCTGCACACTGCTATTTCCTTTTCCAAAACAGCCCTGCAGGTTTTTAGCTGTGCAAAACAAAATCACATTCCTTACTTTGTTTTTGTTTTGTCGTTTTAAAGCTATCCTCTTTTGCGTTAGTTAAGCTTTCTGTGTAACTATATGTTGGCATTTCCTCCTGAGTGCTTTGGGAGAACAAAGACACTATTTTATTTATGAATTAGGGTAAACTTTCACAGATTTCTTTCTAGTCGTGGAGAATACCATGACTTGTAGAGATGAAAATATTACCTCTTTGTATATATCCAAGCTACTTGGTCTCATTTTTCCAGAATAAATCATGGCAGCTGGTGGGGGCAACACCATGTTTATTTATGGGGAATGTCTGTCTTCTGATTAGAACCCCCTTGAGTCTTTGTGGACAAAAGAAGACCCTAGTCATAGTCTTTCCTACTTAATAATGATAGCCAGAAATCTAAACAGACCTTCATACTGGCTTTTTTTTAACTCAAACATTCAAAATCATGCCTTTATTATCAAAAGATTTTAATTAACGTATAGTGGTAGAATCTCACCGCTATAAGTAGATTTTAGAATAGTATCTGGGCATGTTAGATTGAGGAAAAGATAACAGCAACATGTGTCCTTATGTATATTTTTATGTCAACTATACTTTCTTGATATGATGTTTTCATCCATACTCTGATCTAATTTTTTTTCCGATTTGTCTACCTCTTTTTAGGATCCCAAAATTCTAGCTGCCCTTGAAGCTGTCGGAAAATCAGAAAATGACCTGGAAGGGCGGATAGTTTGTGTCTGCAGTGGTACAGACCTTGTGAACATTAGTTTCACTTACATGGTTGCTGAAAACCCAGAAGTAACTAAGGTAGCCTCAAAACATCCTCCCTTCCTTTCTCCCATGTGTATATATGCCGTGTGTCATTTCTAATGTATAGTGTTATTATATATTTTTATATCATGTAATCATTTATATTTCTGGAAGTTTCCATTGAGATGCTGGAATGTTCATGTAGAAAAGAAAGATTTAGAAAATCCGAGCTCAAATTTTTGCAGCAAGTGCAATACCCATTTTAGTAAGTCACTTATACAAGCCCAGATACCTGCTACAGTATGTAGAAAACCCAGCCCAGGACTTCTCAAATTTGAATGTCCCTAGCAATCCCCTGGAATCTGGTAATATGCGGATTCAGTAGGTCTGACGTGGGAATAACAGTCTCATTTTCTGGCAAGTTCCCAGGTGATATGGATGCTGCTGGGCAGTTTGAGGGACAAAGGACTAGGTTGGCACTGATCAGTAGAAATACGGTGTGAACCACACATGTAAAGTTCAGTCCCTAGACACACACACACACACACACACACACACACACACACACACACGTGCGCGCACGCGTGCGCCTTTTTTCTGTCTCATGGTGGTGGTTCTTTTGTTTTTTTGCTATTGTTCCATGTCACCTTGCTTTAGGAAAATAGATTTTGCAGGGCCTTCAAGTTTTGATTACTCTGCTCAGATCAGCACCTGGTTTGAATAGGTCCTTTAACCTTGATCTCAACAGTGCTCCTGCTTCTTGTAGTCACAGCCTACATCCTTGGGAACAAAGGTCTTTTGAGTGGCTATTTTGCTTTAGCAACATCCAATTCTGGAAACCCACGCTGGCTACTGACAAAAAGAGACTTGCTAATCACATACAGATATCTAGTCATCTGAGATTCTGCAGAAGGACCGTTTCACAAATTTGTGTTTCCTGGCTTTTGTCAACTTGTATTGTCAGTTCATGTTAGAAGGAACAGTGCGGTAGTCTGCGCTCAAGAGTTCAGGCATGGGGGCCAGATTGCCTGGGTGCAAAGCCTTGTCTTTCAGCTTACCAGATGTGTGATGTAGAGATGCAGCTTACCTCTTTGTGTGTTATTTCCTTTTTAGAAGAAATATTTAGGAAATTTGGGCTCAATATCATATACCTCTACTGAGTGGGATCTGAAGTCCCAGACCACACCTTTCTCCCTTCTCCCTGCTCTTCCCATAATTGTCTCCATCTCAACGGCTCTGTCATCTCTGCTGCTGAGACCACAAACAGCTCCCTCTCATGCCCTGCATCAGGTCATCAACACATGCTCTGCACAGTATGTCTGGCTGCTTCTCAGCACCACCATCGCTGCATCATGGTACAGGCCAAGACTGTTTCTCCCCACTCTTCAGAGGCCCTAGGTGGTGGCTTGGCCTTGAGCTCGGAGTCCGTTTTCTAAAGAGTAGATAGAGCGTTTTAAAATGTCATTCAGATCTGTCTCCCTCCACTGCTCAGAACCCACCATGGCCTGCATTGCCAGCAGGTCCCACCTCACCTCCTCCCCCTCCTGCCTTCATCTGGCTCTCAAGGACTTTGCATTTCCTGTGCTCTCTGCCTGCAGCACACTCTCTCCCTTGGTGTATGCACTGCCTTCTTTCTTGCTCATATCCCTCAGGTCTCTGCTGGTATGTGCTCAGCAGGAGATTTCCCGTCTCCTCCTGCTTTTTGCTCTGCAGCCCTTACCACTACGTACCCACCTTATTATATTCATGGGTCAGTTTATTTTCTTTCTAGGTCTTCACGAGGGCAGTTGTCCTGTTCACTGCTGTATCCCCACCACCTGGACTAGTCAGTGCCCAGTATTTAGCAAATTCTTGATAAGGACTTGTTTTCTTGAGTTATTTATGTTGACTCAATCAATAAGGCTGGCCTCAGTGATAAGTATATATAACAGTTCCTTCTTATTCACAGAGAGTAGGTTCCAAGACCCCACCAGCAATGGATGTCTGAAATCATGGATAGTATTAAACCCACTAGGTAGTATTTTTTTTGTACGTACTTATAATAAAGATTAATTTGTTCATTAAACACAGTAAGAGATCAACAATAACTATAAGAAAATAGAACAGTTATAGCAGTATACTGCAATAAAATTGCCAGCATCACTACCCTTTGCTTAGGGGTCATTATTTAGTAAAATAGGAGTTACCTGGACACAGGCAATATGTTGACAGTTGATCTGGTAACAGAAATGGTTCCTGCGTGACTCGGTGACTAACAAGGAGAACGTGGCATATACAGGGTGGATATGTGGGACAAAGAGACAATTCACATCTCCAGGAGGGTGGCATGGGACTTCATCCCTCTAGTCAGGAAGTGCAGTTTTACCTTGTATGAATTACTTGTTTCTGGAGCTTTCCATGTGATATTTTTCAGTCTAGGGATCACTGCGGAAAGTGAAACGGTGAATAAGAGCTATCACCATTATATGGCATACTCCTCGATTCTGTACAGGCCAGTTTAAGAAAATGATCTTTTGACCACCAGACTAGAAAAATGTGATTCAACGATAGTCTAAATGGAACCAAGGGACCTGGGATCCTGGGGTTTTATTTTTAGCTACATTTCAGGATATAACAAGACTGTTGCTGCTAAGAGTCCATGACAAGACTGAAGGGTTTGACCCTGGTGACTTGGCCTCTTTCCAATTTGGATCATTATATCTTACTTACCTAAATCCTTCCTGCTGTTCCGGTTAGAAATTTTAGCTTTCATTTCCTCTCCTGAAAAGCCCTCTGTTAAAAAGGATTGCTAACAAATTGCTGCCACTTTTACTCCAAACCAAGCGTGCCTTTGGTTAATTGGTGTGTCTCGTATGCCATGTAGCTTAAAAACATTTTAGAGTAAAAGTAACCACAGAAAGAAGGCATTTTCTTGTTTTTCCCCCCCTGAATTGTAATAAAACTCTTTCATATTTTCCCCTGAATCATCCCCATGTCTTTAGCCATTTTTATTATAAACTACACAAATAATTTAATGCTGTGCATTATAAAAACGATATCAAGTTAGAAAATCAACTGCAGTTTTTCTTTGGTATTTTTTTCCTTCTCTGAATCCTGCTAGCTCAGAGGGATTTCAGGCTCCGGAGACACGAAGGGAGTTCAGATGTCTTTCATTAAGTTACAGCTGGCAGTGCCTTGCAAACCGTACTGTACACAAGATTGAAAGGAAACCCTCATTTAAGATTTCCACAAATAAGTCTCTTATTTTATACCGAGTTGCATTTTCCTTTGATTACAAAAATAAGCTGTTATTATGAGGTTCAAAATGCAGAGATTGGGGCCCAGTTTAGACAATTTCCAGACTGCTCATTATACTTGATGCAGGTTGTAAATATTTGGCAAACTCGATAAATTCTGCTTTGTGACGAAGTTGCCAAATACGATCATGAGTAACTACTATAGAAACTAAAGTCTAAAAAACATAAAGTTCAGTAATCTATGGCAGATGACAAAATATTATTTTTAAAAATTGAGTTGAATATCAAAATTGCCTTGCTGAAGTTGAATTATGTTTAGTAGAAAGCTTACTTTTTTTTCACTTATTACCTCCTGCTGGCTAACATTCTTCAGGCCCAGGGCTCCAGCTAGTGACTCAACTGATATTCAAATAAGGTGCTACCACAAGGATCAGTCCTTGGGCCCAAGATCACCTTGGGGCTTCGTAGAAATGCAAATTATCAGGCCCCACCCCAGACTAATGTTTCTAAAATTCTGGGAGTGAAGCCCAGTTATGTCTTAACAAACTTCATGGGTGATTACGGTGTTGATAGGTAAAATTTGGGGCATATTGATTCAGGGTACAGATTTAGACCAAAATCATCCCATTTGGGCCCAAGCTAGTTTTTATCAAATTAACTACAACACAAAGAAAGACCTGTGAACCTGTCTGTTCTGCCAGCCTAGCCAGTGTTTAGAATTCACGAAGAACAAGAAAGGGCATATTGAAGTGAACCAGTTTCTGTGACTTTAGAAATGTTTTTCTTTCAAAGCACCATACAAAAATGCCTTTTCCCTCTCACGGGACTGTGCATCATACCCAGACAGGGCTACCTATGTGCCATGTAGCACTCTACCATGGAACTACCCTCCCAGCCCCCAGAATGCCTTATCTTTAAGTGCAGTTTTAATTGTGTTATATAGGCCGGTGGTTCTCAGATCCCAAGCAGCTCCAGCAACACCTGGAGATGCAGAACTTTTCAGAGCAGCAGATTCTTAAGTCCAGCATCCGCTCCATATCCTAACTGGCCCCTGGGGTTCCCATGCACATTCAAGTAGGAAGACCACCTCCTTGTGGAAAAGCCCAGGCAGGATCATCTGTATCCTGCCTTTTTTGTGGAAGCCTGGAAGCACTTATCATTGGCTGGCTGGCTCAGTTAACGGCGTGTGTTGTAAGAGAAAACTCAGAGTGGAGTTAGTGTTTCAGTCATATTAATCATGATTAAAATACCAATTTACTCAGGTACACAAGAATCATAACATGGCGGAACACAGGTAGTAATAAGCCAAAGTGAAGAACAGATTTTAGGTATGATTAATTGAGAGTACAAGGCTACTTGTAATCAAAAGTTGCAGGTCTTGTTACTTGAGGAACAGGTGACTTTGTTTAAAATATGTTCTCTAATGGATCTGTCACTCGCCCTGCGGTGGATCAGATAATGTGAACAAGATCACACAGGACGCCAGGACTGTACAGGGCCAGCCGTGGCCTCACGGTCCCCGCACTCCACAGCTCTTGTCCCTCGAAGCTCTGAAAATTGCTATCTTGCTCTTGAAACCCCTTGACTGTTGCTTATTTATGGCACTTTATTTTGTGCTGGAATGAATTAAGAGTTCCTTGTCAAAATGCATGTTCAGGAGTGTGGGTGCTGGAGCTAACGGGGGTTTTATAGTTAGTTCAGGACTTTTGTCATTTCTGTCAGTGAGGTTTCCGTGGAATAGTAAGAGAAGCCAAAAGAGAAGGGAGGCCGGAGCCTGGGCTCAGCTCCCTGCTTGTCCAACCGCAAGGACAGGAGCCCAGGAGTATGGCAAAATCATTTGACCATCTCAAGGACGGTGCGCTTTGACTGGTGTTTCCTGAATACCAACAGTATTGGTCATGGGAGTGCAACTACACACAGTACGTTCTATGTGGAATGTGCACAAGAGTAAAAAATAAAAATAAAAATCCTTTAGAATGCATTATCCCAGCTTCTGTGTATTTTTAAAAATTACATTGATATTCACATACTATAAAATTAACCAGGTAAAAATGAACAATTCATTTCTATTTAGTACATTCGAATATTGTGCAATTTACCACCCCTATCTAGGTCCAAAACATTTTTATCATCCAAAAGGGAACCCTGTGTTCATTAAGCAGTTCACCGCATCTCCTAGAGCCTCTGGTGATCATACAGTTGTGTCTTTTTAATGCACACACAATTTTAATTTATATCCAGTTGGTCTCATGGTGTTTATAGAGTTTAATATAGCACATTTTTAATCATATTTACCATTTTAAAATGTTTTCGTGTGCATTTTCTTGGTCTTTAATATTTTGTGTTGAGTTTAACTAAGTCACTGTAAATCCTTCTGACCTTTGAGGTGCATCTTCTTGTTTTCTGCTTTGGAAACCTTCCAGCCTCCTGGGCACTTCTGTGTGGAATGCCATGACCTTCGTGGGACATGTGGTTTTCATTGTTGGGTCTGTCTCACCACAGTGTTTCTTGAATCATAACAGTTCCATCAGAAGAGACTGTAGGCCCAGCCCAGAGCAGCTCGGTTTGCCATAATTGCAAGTGTTATCAAATGGCTCCACCAAGGGAATACAGAACGACTTCCTCTAATTGTATCAGATGCATAATTTAATGGCTAGATTTCACCTTTTAGCCCTTGGGAGAGAAAATGTCACTAGCTCTAAACTGCTTCTGTTTTCCACAGAGCTCCATTTTTTTTTTTTACTGCTGGTATATATTGTTATTGGGAATATAACAGATGTGTAACATGGGCCTATCTGTATGTCTTTTTAACCTCTGGGATATAATTAAGAGGGGGGAATGCTTGAGGTTGAGTAGGACACCTCATTCTACATGAGAGTCTAGACTTGATTGCTTCTGTACTCTATAGCGTGAAATAAGTAACATAATCATAATTAGGAGTTTGCAGGTATGGCCTTTGCATAGCCAGTGTGTGAATAATGATATATTTTAAAAGTGTTGTTTAAACAACCAAACATGACCGCTGTTCACAGCGAATTGTCAAGTGGTCCCCAAAGCTGAAGGTTTTATCTGACACTTGACAGAAAATGTTTGCTGACCACTCCTAATAACGCAAGTTGAGCTTCCTTAACTCAAAAATTCAGTATCCAAAATGCTCTCAAACTCAGTACATTTCCGCATAGACATGAGGCCAAGCAATGGAAAATTCCACCCTTGACTTCATAGGTTGCAATCAAAATATAGACACACTAAAAATAGCATATAAAAGTACCTTTGAACTATGTGGAGAAGGTACAAATGAATTCTGTGTCTAGACTTGGGTTTCATCCCCAAATATCTCATTATGTATATATTATGTACATGCAAATATCATGAAATCTGAAGAAATCCCAAATACCTCTGTTCCCAAGCATTTTTGACAAGGGATACCCAACTTGTAACTATGAGAACCACATAAGCAAGAATTTTAGTTCTTGTTATGTGTCCGACACTGTGTAGTATGTTTTGCATGCATTATTTATCCGGCCCAGCCACTTCACAGGATGGATATTATGATCACCCTCATTTCCCAGAGGCAGAAATAGGCCCAGAGAGGCTGAATAAGTCGCCAAGGGTCACACAGCTTGTAAGTGCTGTTTTGAACCCCAGCAGTGACTCCACTTCAGTTTGAAAGTTGACTCATTTTACCCACCTGAGTAAAGACTGAGGCAGGAGTAGCCCCTTCTTCCTATAACACAGTAAGTTTTTTATGCAACACCTAGGGGAATGTTTAAATATGGCCATCTGTGGGCAATGTCATAGAGAAGCACATCTCAAATTGAGGGGCCATTCAGCTAGTTTCAAAAACTTCTATTTTTTTTATTGACTTAAAATCTTTCAGAACTGTTGCTATATGGAGAAAAAAGTCAGCAGATGATGTCATAGAGACATTATTCAGCCCGTCATTTTAAAAGAAGTTCAAACATCGATCCATCCTCGCATTCATTTCATTCATTTTAGCACAAATATTCTCTTTATTTTCTGTTTTCCTCCTATAACACTCCCCTTTTATTTGATGTGTATGTGTGATGGAGACTTTTTTTTTTTTTAGCAATTAGAAAATTAGATAATAAAACTCCGGCTCACTGGTTCAGATTCTTTGTAAGGACTCATGTTGAAAGTTCTGTTAAGTTCATAGCATCACCGATAGATTTCGTTTTGCTTGAAAGATACAGGTTGATGTTGCCTAGAAATTAGAGGCTTCTTTATCCATTATATTTACCACAGCAACTCAGTGGGTAGCATGGGATGAACCTTGAAATACTGTTTACTTTGGCATGACTTAATCTTCCAACATTGTCAGCTGGCACAGGTAGGGAAGAATGTGACCTTGGGGGTTGTAAATGTCAGTCCTCAACCAAAGAAACAATTCCATGGATGCCTTTATTTATTTATTTATTTATTTATTTATTTATTTTATTTTGATGGTACTGGAATGGAACCCAGAGACTTTCTACCTCTGGGCTATAGTCCCAGACCTATTTTATATTTTATTTGGAAACAGGGTCTCACTAAGTTTCTGAGAGCCTCACTAAGTAGCTGAGGCTGGCTTTCGAACCTGTGCGATCCTCCCGTCTCACCCTCCCAAGTGTGAGGATAAGAAGCATGACCCATGGACACATTTTAATTCATATCTGTTTGCTCATGCCTTACTACTAGGGCTTTGCAGATTTGACAGAATTGAGACTATTATATAGTCTCAATTTATAATAGACTATTATATAGTCTCAATTTATAATAGACTATTATATAGTCTAATATATAAGAGAGAGAGAGAGAGAGAGAGAGAGAGAGAGAGAGAGAGAGAGAGAGAGAGAGAGAGCATATACATATATATGCTTTGAAAACATTGGTAGTTTCTGACTGGCATAGGTTGACTGATGCTTTTGGTTTTTCTCAGAATTCTTCAATTATTTTAGAGCTCTCCATATGGAGACTGGGGTGGGAACCCTTCTTCCTATAACACAGTATGATTGTCATGTACTGCCTAGGAAAGTGTTTGAATGTGGCTATCTGTGGGCAATGTAGTAATAGAGAAGCACGTTCCATTTATGTGGAATCCACTGAATACCTCATTTTCTTTCTCAATGATCTCTAGAGTTTGTGATTTCTAGAACAGACTGTGACTGTGAATTTTAAGGCACTAAAGATTATCATATATTGTTTATCTAGAGCCAGTAAGCACAGACAGATATAAGGCATTCATGTATGCTGAATGTATATATATTTTCTTACTCCTGATTGTTATATATGTAACAGTCTATTTTTGGAAGTAGATGTGGTTTTAGGGGATAAGATTCTATAGGTCCAATAGGACATCCTTACAGGGTACCTATAGAGTCAGGCTTGAGCAAGGCAGAGATGGCCTCTTCGGAATGCTAATGAACAGAAACCCATTTGGTATAGGAATTTGACAAGTCTGCCTCTGAATCACCACCAGGAACAGCAAGGTGTCCTTGCCTTTCTAGTGACTATTTAGAGGTCCATTTGGAACCAACCAACCAGTTGTCAGGATACCGAGTGAGGCTGACAGCCTGTTTGGGCTGTCTGGAGTGACTGAAACAATTGTGACTAGGAATGTATAAATATTATTCAGGCCCATCTAGTGCTATCTTTCAAACACAGCCACCCATACTCACAGCTGGCAGCTCATTTCCTGTCCAAACATTCATCCACCATGCTAGGAAAATGGCTTAGGAATTAGAGGGCACTTAATACACTCCTCCTTCATCTTTTACCAACTTCACCATGTGGACACAGTATGCCAGATGGTAAATTTGTATTACCTGGAGGAAGATCTCACTCTGTCAAGAAGTTCCCAGTTGCTCTTTCTCCTTGCCCCCCACCCCCACTTTTCTTTAGAAATTTAAAAGAAGCTGTATGCAAATTGCTGTTGAATTTCCAGGGGCCTTTGTGGATTAACTCTCTAATGGTTTGGGGAGACAAAACTAATTTCAGAAGTCTTATGCTGTGGGCTGTTATCATAAGCTCACAAATTCACCTTGCATTCTGGCTATATCAGCTGGATGTGTCAAGGACAGACTTTTAGCTCCAATATCATGCAGGAAATTCTTCACAGGCTGTTATCTTGCACACTTCTTTCTTATAGCAATAGTTTGTGGTAAATTTCAAATTTCTGGTTTGTTTTCATTGTCTCTACTGTCCATGATCTGGCTATTTGCCTCTTTCCCATGGGTATACAAGAATTTCTAACACTAACATCCCTCCCTTTCAGGACCTGTACTTAGTACCTGAATTTCTCTACCTGACAGAACCAGGAAAAAGGAATTGACATAAAAAAGAAAAATTGTTTTTTTTTCTTAACATGGTTTAGAAGTTGGTCGGTGTTATACAAATGTTGGTAGTCAGCTCCCACTCAATTTTAGGGTGGATTTTGCATCCTAGATAATAAGTATGTTTGAAGGATAAGATGCTAAGGCTGTTTGGTAGATTTTGCTTGTATCACCAGTCTTGGCACCTTCTATCTCTTCCCCTGGGTTTCCTAATTCCTGGGCCTTAGTCCTTCCTTGGTCAGATATCTTGGGAATGCAAGACTTTGGGTCTTCAGCCTATAGTTTCTCATGTTACTAGGCTGGCTTCGGCCCTAGTCCTCAATTTGATGATTGGACATTCCGAGTCATATTCTACTATCCTATCCCCATCCTGGGAAGTGAACCTTTATTTGGTTTCTGTACACAGTAGTTCTCCCAAGAAGCCCACGCAGAGACCAAGTCTCTCTTAATTTTATGCATAATTCTTTCAAGCAGGAGGAGCTGTTACTTCTAAAAGGCATCCTCTGAGCCATCTCCCTGCTGTCTGATGGGATTATGGATATCAGCAGCTACCTCATGCATTTCCCACGGCTGAATCTCAGACTTATTAAATCCAAACCCATAGTTTAACAAAATCACCGGGGAATCCTAATGTGCATTAAAGTTGGAAGAACACTTGTCTATACCAAATATAACTCGCATTACCTAGTTCAGTGGTCCTCAATTGTAGGCTCACATTTGAATTATCTAGAGCATTTAAACAGTAGGCTTAGGCACACTTCAGGTATTAATCAGATTCTCTACAGGTGGATCCAGGCTTCTAAAATGTTTTATAAGCTTCTCGGGTGATTCTAACATATAAGAGGTGCCAGAAACTACTAATCAGATCTCCAAGTGCTATCTACAGTTTCCTCTTTAGCAACGTACCAGTTGGAAATCTCTTCCCCTAGCCTGCACTCCAAGTTACATATGGACAATTTCATGCCAACTAATTCCATCCTCTTGATGAAATGAACTGGATTCATTTACAATGCCTTTGTAGAACAACAGGAGAAAACATGTTGGCGTTCTATCCACAGTGTTTATTAGTGTTAGAATCTGAGCCACTGCCTCTATTTTGTGGCCGGCTATAACTTCAAGTGCTTTCCTAAAACTAAGTTTCTAGTTTAATATGAAGGTGCATATATTTCACTGTACAGTATTTATCTGGAGATTTGTGAGATGTACTTTATAACTAATCTTATCTTAGAGATTAGACTCTATGGAAATCTTTATTGGAAAAGCTCCATAGTTTGCACCAAGGGCAAGGAAATAGGTCTTGTTCCCCTTCTCCAGGGCCATTTAGTCTTACCCAGATGCACAGCACACAGCTGTATTTCCAGTTATATAAATTCCTGACCTAATCAGATAAAAAGTAATTGATAGAATATTTAGGCACCTAGAGAATAGCCAGGTGAAATATGCCCTGCCTTTTTCTAATCTCCCTTCTCCTAAGCAAATCACAAATAAAAGCACTGCATGGATCAAATTGTAGGAGTTGCAGGTACCAAGAAGTTCCCACTTTTAAATACTGCTGATGGTCTCACCCAGCGATCATTCTCAGAGCTGACAAAGGGGCAATTCACATCACCACACACAGCATCCTGCCTTCTCTTGTTTCCACAAACAAGAAATAAGATTTTTATTCCCCTAAATGTGCGAGTCAGAATTTTCATTCTAGTGATCATAGATTTGTTCAGGCCAAATAAGTAAGGTGGGGTAAAAACAAAACAAAACAATCAGAAATGGGGGGAGGGATCTTTTAACGCCATCCCTGCATCACTAGAAGGACAGCTATCCTATTATGAAGGCAGAGTAGGAAACATCAGCCCCCTTAGGAAACAGCTTTATTCTGACTGTGTGTGTTCCCCCACCCCAACTCACATATTAACTCTTAAACTCCAAGTTGATGGCTTTAGAGGGTGAGAGTGAGTGGCCTTGAGAAAAGATGAGGCCAGGAAGCTGGGGCTTTTATTTTTCAGAACACACAAACCATTTATTGATTAAATTCACCTCCTTGCATGGGTGCAGTTCGTGGTACCCCCAAAACAGTATGATAATACCATCATAGAACACTGACCACAGATCACTCTAATACATACGATAATAGTAGAAAAGCATGGGATGTAAAAATTAGTAAAATGTGATACAGAGACATGACGAAAGGACACACTGTTGGAAAAAAATGGTGCTGATGGACTTGCCACAATCTTTTATTTATGTTTTTTTATAATAAAATTGATTTTACTGTGTAGAAAATACTGAAAATTTTAAGTCTCTAATCTGATAAAGATTCTGTGCAACAAATATTTTTCTCGGATATATTTTGTTTATATAACTTACATTAAAAAAAAGAAAATGGGCCCTGATAGATGCCCTGCCCTGGTGGCATGTGAGGACACGGTAAGAAGGCACCATCTATGAGCCAGAAATTGGGTGCTCACCAAACACCTTGTTTTCTGGTTCCTTGATATTAGACTTCCCAGTCTCTAGAACTCTGGGAAGTAAATTTCTTTTGTTTATAAGCTACCCAGTGCATTTTATTATAGCAGCCTTTGAACAGACTAAGACAGAAATCGCGCTGAGACGTTACTTCGTAGGCAATGGAAGAAACCTCCAAATTGGGAGAGGCTGCTCTTAGGACCTGTGCTTCTCCAACTCATGTACACACAAAGCACTTGGAAACCTCCTTAAATGAAGAATCTGACCCCGTGGGGCTGGGAGGAGACCTGAGACTCTGTGTTTCAGTAGCTCCCAAGAGACATTCATTCTCTTGGTCTAGGAACCATCTTTTTTGAATCGTATGAGTTTAGAACAGTGAGTTTGCAGACAAATCACCTGGAAGGCTTATTACTCAAAAACAGTTTCCTGGGGCAGAGGGTATAGATCAGTTGGTAGAGCCGCTTGCCAAGCATGCATGAGGCCTTGGGTTCAATCACCAGCACCCCCAGCCATACCTCACAAGTCCCTATTCAACCCTAGAAACTGATTCCGGAGGTCTGCCCTAATTATTTGCATTTGAACAATGCCCAGGCGATCCTACTGCTGCGGATCCCTGAATGCTTAAATAATGCGTCTCTTCAATTTAGGAGCACTCAGCTGAGATGCTGGCACTGCCTCCAGTAGTAGCCTGCTCACTAAAAGCACAGCCAACACCAAAAGATTATGGAGTAGGCTGCTGATTCATCCTAAAGAAAGTCACACAGCAAACTCACTCGGAGAATGCATGTGGTCTCTGTTCTTGTTTGCTCTGGAACAAAAGCTACAGATATGATTGGGATAAATAACTAAGAATTCCTTTTGAAGTGGAGCTAATTATCTTGGGGACTAGTTATTTGAGGACAACAAAACTATTTGTGCATAGAAAAAAAATAGAAGGACAAAGCAAAATGTTGGTTTTTCTCTTCATATGAATAAAGAGATTTGGGGTAATGTATACTTTTTGCCGTATTTGTCTTGGCTTTAAATTGTCTTATGAAACATTTAAGTATTTCAGTATTGTTTTCATTACCAGCAAAAGTAAAAACCAACTAATTTTTTTTTTCTTGGTATTGGGCTTGAACTGAGGCATTATACCTTCGAGCTACACCCCCAGCCCATTTTTCTTTTTTATTATTTGGAGACTGGGTCTCGCTTGATGAGTCTCACTACTTGCTGAGGCTATCCTCCAACCTGTGATCCTCTTGTTTCAGCCTCCCAAGTTCTGGAATTACAAGCATGTGGCACCACACCCAGCCCCAACTAATATTTTTAAAGGGGGAAAAAAGTGAAATATATGCTATATATAGTGGCCTAGTTTTATTGTGTCTGGTCTCTTTACATTCTTTGCATGGGAAAAGGATTCTTTTTGTCTGTGATAGCTCTACTGTTCTGAGAGCAGTGGAAATAGGTAAGAGTAGTATATAAATTCCACATTTGCCTGGAAGCTAGACACTGCCTGCTTGGGGGTGATTAAGTTCACTGAGTTCCAGAAATTAGAGGCAGCTCCCTTCCCCTAAATGATCCCACACAAAATTTCTTAAAAGAATGTCCCCCTTCTGAAGGAGAAAAGGTGAAATATGCTTTAAGTGAATGTAGGAAAAGCTGGAAAGTATTAAAAACAAGAGTACCAGGGGTATAGCTCAGTGGTAGAATGCATGCCTAATATACAAGATCCCTGGGTTCATTGGACAAGCACTAAAGATAGGAGGAAGAAATGCAAGAATGGCAGCTTGCTAGAGAGGTGGGAGCCTCGAGCACCAGATCCCTCCTGTGGTCTGGTTCCCTAGCACCCAGGCTGTGCAGGGCGCTCAGGCAGCTGGATCAGAAGGAAAGAAGGCAGACACCCAGTGTGGCAGGAACCCTGAATGGAACTCCATCTAGCCAATGCGTATGTCCAAAGAATTCAAGGATGCGTGCCTGGGGGGAGTGTCCAGGTGATTATCATATCAGCTTATTTTTCCGCAATTCAAAAAGATTTAGATATAAGTCACCAGGTTTTGTTTTGTTTTGTTTCCGTTTTGTTTGTGCTTCTGTAAGTCCAAAGGTGGAGAAGTTGATGGGTTTCTAGTTCTCACAGGGGAAAACTTTCCAGCAAAACTAGGACTCTACTGACACCTGCTGGCATCTCATCTCTTTTATGTTTAAAAAAGAATAAAGCAAGACAAAGAAGCAGTAATAGTTTCCCAACAGTCCTTAGGCCTTAATATGCTAAGTTTCCTTGACACTTGATAATAGAAGGAAAGGTCTGAAGGGACCTTTTCCACGTCATCAAGGGAAGAGTGTGGACAAGCCACCAAGTGCTATTACCTCTACATGAAGGGCTGACCTGGAATTCACGTGACCCCTCTGCTCTGAGCCCGCTGTTTTGTGACCTTGGACAAGGCCCTTGGTCTAGCTTTCAGCATCACAGGGAGCAAGAGACAGCATCCTCCTGTCCCATTGCCTCCTCAGTCCTCCGTGGATGCTGGTAGCATTTGCTGCTACCTAAAGACTGGGGTCCATCACTGGAAGCGTTGGCCTCAGAAGTCGCTCTCAGTTACGTTTTCATTCAAATACACAAGATTCTTTACCAGTGTTGTATTTTCAAGAGGTGGATGACAGTTGTTTAAGGCTTCTCAAAGCCCCTCATCTCGAGAATTTATTTCTACAACACAACAAAATTAGATGATCCCCGGAAAGCATATTCTCACTAAATTGTCTACTTTTTTTTTTTAACCCTAGAAAACTATGAACTTTGTTTTGTGTTTTGGAACATATCCCAAACCTTCAGGTTGAGAAAAATGCTTCTCAGTTAATGCCAACCAGATTATTTGTGCTTTTTCTGTCTGGTCTTGGGAAACTCTGTGTGGGCCTGTGGTTTGTCAGGCCAATAACAGGATATTTGATAATCTCCAGGGAGTTTTAGTCCACATTTAGCCTGACAGAGGAAGAGAGGTCTGATGACGAAAAATAAGCCAGGCATTTCTTTCATGCTACTCTTTCTTCTTCTTCCCTCAGAATCCTGACTTCGCCATCATGCTCGCGCAGGCTTTAGATTCTATTTATAGTTCTCAGAAAATAGTCTTTGATAGTTGCAAAGGGAAGTTTGTGTGCTAGAGCTCCCCAGTCTTCCCTCAGAAACCTGTTTGGACTGATTACAGCACAAAGAAAGAGTAAAAAAAAAAAATACCATTAGAATCACCCCATCAGGATGGCTTGGATCAAAGAGCCCAGAAAACAATAAGTATTATTAGTGAGGTTACAGGAAAACTACAAACCATGTATACTATTGGCAGGCATGTAAAAATGGTACAGTTGCTATGGAAAAGAGTATAATGGGTCCTCAAAAAATTAAAAATAGGTTATCAGATGATCCTGCCATTCCACTTCTAGGTATTTATCCAAAAGAACCAAAAACAGGACCCAGAGAAACTCCTAAACCAATGTTCTCAGAAGCATTATTCATAAAGCCAAAGAACAGAAACAACCCAAGCATTTACTCACAAAGGAATGGGTTAGCACAATGTGGAATATACCTACAATAGAATATTATTCAGTCTTTAGAAGACAGGAATTCTGACACATGCTAAAACACAGATGGACTTTGAGGACATTATGCTAGGTGAAATAAGTAAGAAAAGGACAAATCCTATATAATTCCACTTATTTGAGGTGTCTCAAATAGTGAAATCAGGTGTCCTCCAAGTGCCAAAGGAAGAAAGGAATGAAGAGTTATGGTTAAATAGGTAAAGTTCCAGTTTTGAGAATGCAAATGTTTGTGAAGATGGGTGGTTCCATAATAAGCTGAATGTACTTACTGCCAGTGGACTCTTCACTAAAGATGGTTAAGATCAAATAAAGATCATTTCAGTTCTCTTCCTATTTGATTCCTTTGACTTCCTTCTCTTGCCTTATACTCTGGCCAGAGTTTCAAGTAATATATTGAAACGGAGTGGTGATATTGGGTATTCTTGTCTTGTTCTTGCTTTTAAAGGGAATTATTGTAATTTTTCCACATTTAATATGATGTTGGCTTTGGGTTTATTGTATATTTCCTTTATGATGTTGAGGCAAATTTCTTCTGTTTCGGTTTTCTACAGTTTCTTTAAAATGAATGTGTATATGAGTTTTTCAAAGCTTTTTTTTGGCATCTGTATAAATGATCATGTGATTTTTGTCAAATTATGTGTAGTGATTTGTATATATTGAATCAGTCTTACATCCCAGGAATGAAATCAACTTGGTCATAGTGTACAATTTTTTGATATGGTTTTGAATGCATATCACTTGTATTTTGCTTATAATTTTTGCATCTATTTTTTGCGGGTCTGGAAATGGATCCCAGGGGCATTCGGCCTCTGAGCTATACCCCCAGTCCTATTTTTTATTCTTTATTTTGAAATAGGGTCTCACTAAATTGCAGAGGGTCTCATTAAGTAGCTGAGGCTATCCACAAACCACAGTCCTCTGGTCTCAGCCTCCCGAATGCTGGGATTATAAGCGTGTGTCAACACATCCATCTTTTGCATCTCTGTTTATGAAGGATATTGGTCTATATTTTTTTTTCTTGAGGTATCATTGTTTGGTTTTGGTATTAAGGTGATACAGGTTTCATAGGAGTTTGGGAGAATTCAATTTCTTTCTATTTCATCGAATAATTTGTGAAGTATTGGTTTTAGTTCTATAAAGATTTTGTAGAATTCTGCTGGGAATCAGTCTGGACTTTGACTTTTCTTTGATGGAAGGCCTTTTTAATGCTCTTTCTGTCTTGTTACTTGCCATTGGTTGATTTAGGTTTTCTATATCCTCTTGGCTCAATATAGGGAGATTGTATTTGTCTAGAAAATTTTTATTTCTTTTTTCTTTTTCAAGACATGATCCTATAATTGGTAGACCCAAATAACTCAACCAAAAGATGTCTATAGCTGATTAACAAATTCAGCAAGGTAGCAGGATACAAAAATCATTAGTTTTCTATCCACCATTAATTTACTGAAAAGAAATCTGAAAAACAATTTCATTTACAATAATCTCAAAAAATACCAAAAATAAATCTAACCAAGAAGGTAAAAGACCCCTATAATGAAATTATAACATACTAGATAGAAAAATTGAATAAAATCTTAAAAAATAGAATGACCTCCCCTGATCTTGAATATGCATAATAACTATCAAAATAGCCTTTCTACCAAAACTGAGCTACAGATTCAATGCAAACCCTATTAAAATATCAATGTTATTCTTCACAGTGCTAGAAACATCAATCCTAAAATTTATATGAGAAAAAAGATCCAGAATATCCAAAGCAATTCTTGGTAATAAGAACCATGCAAGAAGTATCATGATACCTAACTTCAAATTATACTATGGAGCTATAGTAATAAAAACAGCATGATGTTGGTACAAAAACAGACACATAGAACTGTGAAACATAATAGAAGACACAGAAACAGTTCCACACACCAATAGTCAGTTGATTTTTGAAAGTTGCCAAAAGCATATGGAAGACAACCTTTAAACAAATGGTGTTGGGAAAACTGTTTATGCATTTGTGGAAAATGACATTAAACTCCAACCTCTCACACTACAAAAAAGTCAACTCAAGATGTATCAAAGACCTGGAAATTAGGCCAGAGATTTTACATTTAGGCATAGGTAGAAACTTCCTCAATAAGACCCTCAAAGCTCAGGAAATTAAGAATTAATAAATGAGATGACATTAAATTTTTTTTTTTTTGGTACTGGGGTTCCTGGAAGCCCTTTACCTCCGGGCTACACTCCCAGACCTATTTTTATATTTTTATTTAGAAACAGGGTCTCCTAAGCCAGCGCGCGCGGCTGGCTTCGAACCTGCGCAATCCTCCTGTCTCCACCTCCCAAGCGTGGGGATTACAAGCGTGCGCCACCACGCCCGGCTGACATTAAATTTTAAAAAGTTCTATGCATCAAAGACAACCATCAAAAATATAAAGACAGAGACTTCTGAAAGGGAGATGATCTTTTTTATCTACTCTTCTGAGTATGTTAGAGCACTAACATTCAGAATATAAGAAGAACTTAAAGACTTAACACTAAAAAAGCAAATAACCCAATCAAGAAATGGGCAATTGAACTAAACAGACAATTCACAAAAAGAAAAAATACAAGTGGCCAATAAATGTATGGAAAAAATGTTCAATATCATTAGAATCAGGGAGATGCAAATCAAGCTATACTGAGATTCCATATAACCCCAATTAGAACAGCAATCATCAAGAATATAAACAACAATAAATGCTGGTGGGGATGTAGAGAAACTGGAACTCATTTACACCGTGGGTGAAATTGCAAATTAGTGTAGTCATTATGGAGATCGCTGTGAAGATTCTTCAGAAAACTGGAAATGGATCCATCATATGATCCATATGAACCTGAGTGTATTTCCAAAGGGACCAGAATAAAAATATTATGGTGAATGAATACCCATGTTTATAGCAGCACAAGTTACAAGAGCCTAATTATGGGAGCTTCCTAGTTGTTCATTAACAGATGAATGGATTACAGAAGTATAGGATATGCACATAATGAAATTCTAACAAAAAAATTAACTCATTTGCAGAAAAACATATGGACCTGGAGAAGTTTAAGTGAGATTTAGTCAATCACAGAGACTAAAGGCTCGTATGTTTTTTTCTCATATGTGGAAGCTAGGGAGTAGTTGGGATACAAGTTGAACTTTAGAGAATGGAGAAGTTCCTGTGGAGCGATGGAGGGGATCTAGAGGAAGGGAAAAGTAATGAAGGATACATTTCCATTGATGTTATATACATATGTAGAATTATCAATGTCAAGCTCACTATCATGTGTGAAGGGGAGAAAGCCAGGAGGAAGTGCTGCATGAATGTAGGTCCCTTCTAAATTATATTATGATGTGAGACTACAATGTACCAATAAGATCATATAGAATCATCTAAAACCATATACATATATTATTAAGATGGTAACTTTTAGGTTATGGGTATTTTACAACAGTGAAAATTAAAATAAATTAAATAGCAAAACCCCAAACACGCTCATAACTCAGTCATCACCTCTGGCTCTTTCAAGGAAAAGGCCACTTGCAAAGTGGAAAACCTACTCAACTTTGTTACACTGTCCAACAGAAGATTCTGTGGTCCTTATCTGTAAATGTTCCTTATCTATAGTCTCCAATATGGCCACCGTCAGCACCATTAGCTCTTGAACACTTGAAATGTGACTACTACAATTGAGACACTAATTTTATACTCAGTCTAAACTCAAAAGTATCATCTGCGCAGGATGCAGGTAGGCCTTATGTCTATATTACTATCCATTCCAAAACAGTTTCTCTTTCTCAGAACTAAGCAATAAGCCAAAGAAGTCAGGCTATAAATCTAAGAAGGTAAGGAATCAGCTTATGTATGGGCCATAATTCTGTTTAACCTACAACGTCAGTTTGATCCAAAGCGTTTCACTGAGGGTGTGATTCTTTTGTGGCGTTCGTTGGCATCAGTTATTGGATCTGAGAGCACAGTTGGCCTTAGATCACAGGGCAGCCTTTTCTAGTAAAATGCCCTTTTAGAGATCCAAATTCCTTCACTGCCATGCTCAATCTCCCTGCACATTTCCTTGTAAATCCATGGAGTGATGGTATGAATTACAACCGAGGCCCAAGTCCTTATACAGAAATTATGTGGACTCATCGCTGCTTGGTCTGGGTACCCTGGCGATTAAGAAATCTTTTACTATCCAAGGCTTTACTGAAAAACACAGACAGGTTAGATACATAACAAACCCAAACTGAGAAAGTAACACAATCCAAACCAAAGACCCATACACATCCATTCTCTAAAACAGGAACACTAGACATGTCTCTACTATATGGTATTATATTGTATTGTATAATATTGCCTCGAAAGACCTGAAATTGCAGCAACTGAAAGCAGGCTTATATTTAAATGGACTACAATTAGAAGGCTTAGCAAGCCAGGCAGTGGGTAGCATTCCTTTGTGACAACCCAGTATTTTATGACACCGTAGATGCCACATTTATCTTCATGGAAATAATGAAAGCTGTTTATTAAAGAATAAAATGTGAGAATGTAAAATGTAGATGACTATGTGGCAAGAAGGGGATAAAAGATGAGTTTATATTTTTATTACACACAGTGGATATGGGCTATCTAGGAAAGCCCACCATATTTGGCTATAGCAGAGTTGCTCACAGACAATGTTTTCTTCTTCTTTCTCTTTCAGCAATGGGTAGAAGGCCTGAGATCAATCATACACAACTTCAGGGCCAACAATGTCAGTCCAATGACATGCCTCAAGAAACAGTGAGTTTTCTTTGCATCACTCTTTGTACTCAGAAATCATTAAATAAATGATCAGATTAGGAGATGAACCTGTATAAGTGATAAGACTAGTTTCTGCCTGCCTTTGGTCTTTCACCCCTAACCTTGGAGAATAAATTGACCAATATGCAGCTGTACTATTCAAACCACCTGCCAGAGCATGCATGGAGAACACTCAGGATTGAACTCCGGGGCATTCTATCTCTGAGCTATAGCCCTAACCCTTTTTATTTGTTTATTTATTTACTTATTTTATTTTGAAACAGGGTCTCACTAGGTTGTTGAGTCTTGATAAATTGCTGAGGTTGGTTTTGAACCTGTGATCCTTCTGTCTTAGCTTCTCAGGTTCTGGGATTACTAACACATGCCACCATATCCAGCAATCAGTTATTCTTTACACAGCACTAGTTCTTTTAATTTTATACTATCCTTCCAACTTGACTTAAGACAGAAGAAGGAGACTCTATAGATGAACAAATAAGGCAACCTAACTGAGGGGGGGGGGAGAGGGAAACTCTCTAAAGCACACGATGTACTTAAACATATCAAAGTCAATCACTAAGCCAAGCATGGGAAGGAAGGAGAGGGAGGGAGTGGGGTAGGAATTGGGTAAGGGCTAATTGGGTGATATGTGTGTATGTCTCCACCATCTTTTATCCCATCAAGATGTAGTACTACAATGTACCAATAAAAAATCTACAAAAATGTAAGAAAACCAATAAAAAAAGAAGCTTTACCAAGTCATCATGTTCTGCAGATTGGCAGAGTATGATTGACGTGAAACAGCAAGAATGGGAACCATTAGCTAAGCACAATCCAAGCTCCAAAGTACAAATAAATGTTCTGGGTTCCCATGAGTCCTGAGAACATGAAGAGCAAGGAGTTTCCCACCATGATGGTGACCTCCTCTTCCTGTTGAAGATTAAGGATGGTGGCCATTCAGTCTACGTCGTAGCACTGGGAGTTGAAAGTAGGGAGTCTCTGTTCATCCGCGGGACATGGATGGCCGGTGTCGCCTACAGTTGCATGTCCTATCCCCGTAGTATCTCAGTAAAGAGCAATAATTACCACAAGAATATTTTGCTTAGTGCAAGCACCCCATTTGCTGATTCATCGAGGGTTGCCAGATAAAATATAGGTCCCTCAGTTAAATATGAACTTCAGAAAAGTAACAGATAATATTTTACAAGTATGTTCCAAATATGAGATAGGACAAAATTACACTAAAATATTATGTTACTTTTCTGAAACTCACATTTAGCTGAAGGTCCTATGTTTTTATTTGCTTTATCTGACAATCCTAAATTCATTTTGTACTACATAATTGTCTGATTTTTTTTGTAATAGATGTTCTTTGAATAAATTTCCTTGTAAAGTTTTTACACTGAATTGAAGTTGTTTGACCTAATAAACTTTAAAATGGTGTTGTTGCTATTGTTTTCCAGCTGGATGAAATTGGCATTCATGACCAACACAACTGGTAAAATTCCAGTTAGGAGGTAAGTAGTCATTCCTGGCCACGCTCCATGCCCTTGGATCACCCTTTGCAACACCAGACCAAAGATGAAGCCCTCTCCAAATATTGTACGCTGTCTTTAACCTATTTCTCGAAGCTGAATTTGAATCATTTGTCAAATGCTGTGTTCAAATTGTAAAAATCACATGCGAAAGCAAAGATGCATTTCTTCCTTAGGTCAGTGTTTTGATAAATGAAAGAATATCTGAAACTATAGCAATTTTTTAAAATCTTCAAATGATTGAGGTTTTAGGAGTTAAATTTCTTTACCATACTTCTAATGAGCTGCCATTAGCTGAGATGGAAGGTGTGGAATCTTTGCACTGTCTTGTGCTTCCTCTGGGCCATGTCTTCTCCTGTTTGGTCTTGTGCTCATCCAGGGCTCAGGCAGGCGAGGTGCTATCTTAGTTTAAGGTGCTGTAGCAAAGTACCACAGTCCGGGTGACTAGCAAGAGAAATTTTGGTTTGATTTGTTTCATGGTTTTGGAGTTTGGCAATCCAAGACGACAGCACCAACCTGGCCCAGCTCTGGTAAGGGCTTCTCTTCATGCCCTGGCTGCACCTTCACATTATGGAAATAGGGAAAAAGAGCTCTGTGCTGTTCCTTGTATAAGGCACAAATCCCACTTATGACCTGGTCACCTCCCAAAGGCCTCACCCACGAATGCTATCACATTGGTGTTAGGTTAAGATTGGGTTTGAACTTCAGCCCCACATGTGCTTCAGAGAGGTTCCATCCTGTCTTACCCCGCTCAAGTTAAGAGTCACAAAGGCAAAAAACAGTAAGGTTCAGAAAGGGAGAGGAAGCTGAGTATGGTGGTGCACACTTGTAATCCCAGCATTTGAGAGGCTGAGACAGGAGGATCGCTAGTCGCAGCCAGCCTCAGCTACTTAGTGAGGCCATTTGCAACTCAGTGAGACCCTGTTTCAAAATAAAGAATAAAAAATAGGGCTGGGTGTGTAGCTTGGAGGAAGAATGCCCCTGGGTTCCATCCCCAGTACCACAAAAAAAGAGAAAGAAAGAAAGGAAAGGAAGGAAGGAAGGAAGAAAGAAAGGAAAGAAGGAAAGAAAGAAGGAAAGAAAGAAAGAAAGAAAGAAAGAAAGAAAGAAAGAAAGAAAGAAAGAAAGAAAGAAAGGACACAAGCCAGAGATGTGCCCTTCTTGCTCCTGTTCTTTAACACTGGTGTTGACATATTTCACCCTCAGGATTCCTCCTGCATCCTTTTCTGCTTTCAACTGCTTTCAGGATTGAGGGTTTGTGTGTGTCTCTGTGTGTAAATTTGGAAGCTCTTCTGGTGGTAGTTATGGGAATTCTTTACCAAATCCTTCCATCTATTTTTGCTAAGCGTTTATGTAACATCATGGGGATCCTGGAAGCTGGGCTGAGCCCCAGAGCATCAGATATCTACAGGAAGTGAGGAGGGATTTGGCTTTGTGAATCTAAGTTTACCACCTGAATCACACACAGGCTCCCCAGATGCCAGCCTATGCCTCTAGGATTCTCCAGACTCAGGTTCATGTTGACATCTTCTCTGGACATCACTTTGAAAGAGAAGTGAACTGACAAATGAGAAATGAAACACAGAACTACTGGGTCAAATACTGTCTCTTGCAGATGCAGTAAACAGATCTCAAAGTACATAGTATTTGTATGAATGTCAGCAACTCCTGTCCATTTCCAAATCTTATTTTTCTTTCTACCTACCCAGCCATGTCTTGTTGTTGTTGTTGTTGAATGAACCCAGGGATATTCTACCTTTGAGCTACAACCCAGCTGTATTATTTATTTATTTATTTTTGAAATAGCATCTCACTAGGTTGCTGAGGCCGGCCTTAAACCTGTAATCATCCTGTCTCTCTCTTCCAAGTACTGGGATTACAGGTGTGCCACTGTGCCCAGAAACTTCTGTTCTTAGTGTCCATTCTGCATCTCTGTGCAAGTGTCTCCATACACAGACAAAATTACTCTTGTCACAATGAAGAGAATTAAATCTAGAAATCTTTTTGGGGAAAGGATATTGAGGATTGAACTTGGAGGCATTCTACCACTGAGCTATACCCCTAGTCCTTTTTGTTATTTTTTTTTTAATTTTGAAATAAGGTCTCACTAAGTTACAGAAGCTTGCCCCAAACCTGCCATTCTCCTTTCTCAGCCTCCCAAGTACTAAGATTATAAGTGAGGACCACCACATCTGATATCATCGTTTTCCTTAATTCTATAGGTTATAAGAATCATGAACTTATAAGAATTCATGTGACCATGACTGAAATATTTATGAGAAGTATACAATCACGAAAAAGACCTTGTGCAATACTTTTTATTTAACCTTGTAAAGGGCATAGAGGTCACAGAGCTCATGCATCTGTTGACTTTACAAAACTATATAGAAGATTCTCCAGTTTTATTTAATAACTTAGTAGCAAATCAACTTTATGTCTTTTTTAGGGCTTATTTTTAAAAGCCTTGTTAGCACCCTTGACTCATGGTTGTTGACAAAAACGCTTTAAACGGACCCTTGTTTTATTGAAGAGCCTTTGTTCAGTTGAGCAATAGAAGGACACTCATCTTTATGTATCTCAACATCCTACAGCTGTTGCTATAGAGAGAGTGCATTCTTATTTGAAATCGATATTGAGGTAATAACCCCAAGCTTCAGGGAGCGCTTCAAGCCATGTGGATGGGCTCAAGCGTCATTGGATCTGTTTGCCACACTTTACTGACCTGCCTTTCTTTCTGAGATAAGGCTCAGGAAATGGACAAAATAGAAAGACATAGATTGCAATCGAAGCACTTCTAAGGAGCAGTTCCGATTCCATCTGTGTGAATCCTGTCCATCAAGCTGTGTTTATACAAGCACAGGAGTCTCTTCTGGTTGGATTTATCCATATCTAGCATGCTCACATACAGAACTCTTACCATGTTTTGGGTAGAAATAGCCTCGGCACTCTGGCATCATCCTGAGTTCCCTTTGACGTGGACTCTCCGGTGCTTGCCAGTACTAACAGGTGTTTGACACAAGACATCTGCGATTCGGGGGCTGTTTGTTAGAGTTGATAGAGAGTTGATTCCAAGCCAACCCCAAATGGATAACTCTCCAGGTGGACAAGCTGCCAAGCACTAGGTGGAAATTGTTCTGGATGTTTTAATGGACAGAAAGAGTAAACGTTTTAAAAATGTCATTTTATCACTATTATTCTGGACCTTTAAAAATGGAAACTATTAGCATAGCATATATCATGTTAGAAGGTATCTGGCCTCGGAGTCATCGCTTGAGAATAGCCTCTGCTCTTCAGCATTGAACCAAAAAGTCATCTCAGGCAAACTACAGGAATAACAAATGAAGGGAGTCTCACTTTTTTCTCTTCTTTTCCTCCTCCCTCTCTCTCTCCCTCCCTCCCTCCCTCCCTCCCTTTTCCCCCTCCCTCTCCCCCTCTCTCTTTCTATCTCTTTCAGCACTGGGGATTGAATTCAGAGCCATTGTCTCTGCCAGCTACACCCCCAGGCTTATTTAACTTAATATATTTTTTATTTTGAAATAGAGTCTCAGTAAGTTGCCGAGCACCTTGCTAAGTTGTTGAGGCTAGCCTTAAACCTGCAATCCTCCTGTCTCAGTCTCCCAAGTACTGGGATCAGAGGCATGCAGCACCATGGCTGGCTCTTCTTTTATTCTTTTTTTTTTTATTGGTGCATTGTAGTCATATATCTTAATGGAGTACAAGGTGGTCGAGGCATACATGCACACATCCTCCCATTGGACCAAAGGTTTGAAACTCTCCCTTCCCTTGATTGTTCCTGTAGGATGGTCTGGTGGCTAGAGGGTCGAGTAATGGCAGCAGGGCAGTTGTTGTGGGCATTGGTGGGAGGAGGTCCTGACAGACACAGCAGTGTGAACAGAGGCCAAGGGCCTCAGGCACTATCACAGTAGCCCAGTCCTGTGTAATCCATGTCCTGAAGGGCTGGCAGCCTGTGAGGAGGGTCAGTTCTTCAAGAGTCTTCTGTGACTTTTTGCTTTTATAATGTTCCTTTTGAAGAAAGGGCAGTGGCTTGTTTGGATTCAATAGAAATCTCATTGAGCACCTATTAGCTGTGAAGTACTGAGCTGAACTCCTTGGGCATGAGGCTATAAATATATAAAAACCTGAATAAATCACCTTCCTTCTATAAACACTGTACTTTGTAAACATGCAATGTTCCCATGAAATACCACCGTGATGTTGTCTAAAATGTCCTATGATAAATATGTTTCTCTCAAGACCTTGGTTAAAGGGCAGCCTTAGGGAGACACAAAGATTTCACAAATTGCACAACCCTCCTCTTCCTCTGCTCCTAAGTGAATCACTTTAAATACTCAAGAATGATTCAGGGGTTGGGATGGAGCTCAGAGGTAGAGTGCTTGCCTAGGGCTCTTGGGTTCCATCCTGGCCCTGGGGTTCTGTCCACAGGCCCTGGGTTCCATCAGGTGCCCGGAACAAAAGAAATTGATGCCACTTCCAGGAAATGGTCTCTTTGGGTTTTTTTACTTCCATTTTCTATTCTGGGTTTGTCGCTTTTAGAATAAAGGGAGAACATTTGTGCTAAGGTTACCAACCCGCCTCAAGAAAAGGTTGGCCTCCCTTGCCTTTCCCCCTTTCTCTTCCAGCCTTCTTTTTCAAGGTTCTGTTTCTTGGCTTCTAGCCAAGTACTTGCCAAAAGAGCCGATGGCTGTGCACTTATCTTTTCCTATAGAGCCCAAATGCTCTTTTAACCCCAAAGCTCAGGCTCCATACTTATTCACTCATGGACATGTTGATCATTTTTATCTTGTTGTCATGCCAAGACCATCCAAGCCCAAGAGAGGCCTCGGTTAACTGGGATACTCCTGAGATTTCCATGCAGAGATTTTCCTCCTGATTATAGTTGCCTGCCAAGGGTCTATAGTTTTTACATTAACATATCATTTTTGTACAAGAAAGACACTCCAAAGAGCTGTTTCCTCTGAATTAGAAAGGTTAGAGCTGAGTGTGGTGGTTTATGCCTATAACCCCCGTACTTGGGAGGCTGAGGCAGGAGGATCACAAATTTGAGACCAAACTCAGCCACTTAAGGAGACCCTCAACAACTCAGTGAGACCCTGTTTCAAAATAAAAGACAAAAATGGATGTGTATTGTGGAGTGTATCTTGGAGGCAGAATGCCCCTACTTCATTTGCCAGCACCAAAAAAAAGTTAGATAAGATAAATTGTATCTCACACTAATTCAATGTATAAAATTGCATCAGCTCTTTAGACGTGAGAACAATTGGGCATGGCTCGCTCTGTACTAGAAATCTGTGAACCAGTTTATTTGATGTCACACACCTGTGCCCCGTCTGTCCATTCATAGGTCTCCCTCTACGTAAATACAGCTGTCTCGAGCACTCTTAAAAGTGTGCTTCTGGAAGTCTTCTTGGACGTAGCATGAAACAATAAAGCTTTGACTGAACACATAATAGTTCATTTACCTAAAACTGCTTCCTCCTGATCTATTTTGGGAAACTGCACTCTGGAGTTGAAGTGGAGTTTGCTCCCATTCATCAAGACTAACCTGCTGTCAGTGCTTAGGCATGGAGTCTGCCTTTCACTTAACAGGAATGGCGGAACGCATAGAGGTCGGACATGTGGTGCTTTAGGTGCTCATAGAAATTCTGTACCCAAGCTCTGCAGATGAAACTAAGCTCCATCCTCAAGTCAAAGCTGGACTTCTGAATTTAGAGTTTAAATGATCATGGTTACATGTTCCTTGGGCTTCCAACCAGGGAGTGAGTGAGGGTCCCTTTGTGTTGACTTCCAAGACACCAAGTCATTTCTTACTCTGAGAGTCACCAATGCCTTCATAATGAGGAGTGTCTCTCATACTTTCACAAACACCAGGAGACATGCTCATTACGGTGTTATGCGTTTGACTAGCCCTGATACTGCTGCACCAGCTAAAAGGCTATTCCAAAACACCAGATGGCAGTAGTGCCACAATGCTATATAAAAATTTTTTATTGCTGCATTGTAGTTGTACATCTTAATGGAGTTCAAGATGGTAGAGGCATACATGCACACATCAATCAATTAGCCCTTCCCCAATTCCCACCCCATTCCCTCCCCCTCCCTCCTTCTCTTGTTTGACTTAGTGATTGACTTTGATATGTTTGTGAATGTACATCATGTACTTTAGGGAATTTCTCTCTTTTCACTTTCCATCCCCCTCAGGTTGCCTTATTTGCTCATCTGTAGTTTCTGATTCTTTGTCTAGAGGCCCTCCTATGGCTCATTTTCTCCCTAGTTTCCACATATTAGGGAAAGCATCTGATTTCTTATTTTTTGTGACTGAATAATCTCACTGAGCATGACCTCCAGTTCCATCCATTTCCCTATAAATGACTTAATTTTGTTCTTCTTTATGGCTGAGTAAAATTTCATTCCATGCACACATTCCATAATTTTGTAATCCATTCATCTGTTTATGGAAATCTTGTCTGATTCCATAGTTTGGCAAGGGTGATTTGTGCAGCTATGAACATAGATACGCATGTATTGGTTTGGCAGTTTGGTTTCCATTGTCTTGCGTAGATACCCAGAAGTGGTAGTAGGTTTGTTACCATTCTTCTGAGGATCCTTTATACTGTTTTCCAAAGTGGTTGCACTAATTTGCAATCCCACCACCAGTACAGGAAACTTATAGAACCCCCATTCAGACAAGATCAGAGAAAAGGTTCACCACACCACATATTAGCCACAACGCAATTGAAGCACTAAATAATTGTCTCCCTGCGCCCAAACCTATCACTTTCATAATAAAGCCCCCAATCCTTGAGACAGTTGGCATTGCAGAGGACTCAAGAGTGATTAGCCTGCATATAAAATGAAAATATATCTCATAACATGTCTCTATGAGAGGAGCCATGCAAATTCGGATAGCAGCGATAATGGGCTGGGCTAAATTCTATGGGACTCTCCTTTCCCTAGGTCCAGACATTGTTCAACATGAGATTTTTATTATAGAGCTATTGTTCTGTCTTCCACATTCCTGTTCTTTCTAAGAAAATAGTGTCTTATGGCCAAAATGGTTCTTCATTGTTTTTGTCTGACCATGTATATCCCTATGGTCCCCCCACGTTCCCCAGCATCTAAGGGGACCATTTTCTGAGAATTAAGTTGCATCATTAGCAAAATAAGTTCTGGTAACTAGAGGAAGATAGGAGGATCTAATTTGGGGAATGAAAAGCACCTAGATATGAGTTTTATTGTCTTTTTTCTCTTTTTCCAGTCCCACCATTCTTAGGATTTCTTGGGTCTTTGCATCAGAGAAAGTACAATGAACAGTAACTTGAATTTGTCTTTCTTTCTTTCCTGCCCTAGTATTACTAGAACCTTTGCCTCGGGGAAAACAGAAAAGGTGATCTTTCAAGCGCTCAAGGAGTTAGGTCTTCCCAGTGGAAAGGTATTCACTAACTTAATGTGTTTCTAAAAAACCATTTCGTTTATAGCTTTCATATGTGATGAGGTAGATTATGTACATTAAACTGATTTCAGTTAAACTCACAATTAGATTCAGTGACATATAGGACAGTTAATGTTCTCTTCGCCATCTTCTCTTTTCCTGTCCATTTTAAACTGTTTTAAAATTAAACTCGTTAACTTCAAAACGATTGTTGTCAGTTTTATTACCATAAGGAAATGAAAGCTGGGCTGTTTGTAACACAGTTTATTGAGTTTATGTTAGGAAAGCCAGCTTATGTTAGGGAACCTGGTCTCAACTAATAAACTAACAAATAAATTCCGTTTTTTGTGATGGCCTGGCCATATTTTATGAAGATTTCCTCCCCACACCAAATATTTGTGTCTGGGGCCCTTCAGATTTAATACCATTGAAATTAATTTGTGAACTGCAAGGATGACTTAAGCCTGTGACTATTCTAACAAGTACAATTTAAAATACACATTTTAGTATAAGTAAAATCATACGTGGTCATCCTAAGCCCCTTTCTATAGTCTTCTGAAAATTTGCAAAAAGAACCATATTAGATATTATACTTTATTTATCGGTATCCTCTAAGCAGGCATTTAATTTTCTCCCTCCAGGAGAGCCAAAGAAAATATTTTTCTACGATTGTCCTTTAGGTTGTTTCCCAGAGAAATCTTGCTGCAGCCAGATGTTTGCAGGTGCAAACCATGAACTCTTGGTAACTAGAAGTTCTCATTTACACCTGCTGTGGTCTAGCAGCATGGCCTAGAAGCTGGCCTTCTGGCTTCTGGCATTCCAAGTGATCAACACTTTGCTTTATGACCCCGTAGATTCTCACCCTCTGAGAGAAGAAAAGATCCGATGATTTCTGATATACCCTTTCATTCTTTACAGAACGATGAAATTGAGCCTGCTGCATTTACTTATGAGAAGTTCTATGAACTGACACAAAAGATTTGTCCTCGGACAGATATAGAAGATCTTTTTAGAAAAATGTAAGTTCCCATTATGAGAAAGTATTATGTTAATTGTATTCTTGTCATTTTAGATTTTTAAAAATATTTTTGCCATAATATTTTAGTATAGTATGTTGGTAGTACTAGGGATATCTAGACAAGGTGACATTTATACCCCTTAGCTTATCAGTGAGTTTTTGAGAAACTTTGACATAAATTAATTTCAGCACCTGGACCTTCCCCCCCGCCCCTGGCATTGGCTTTACTAACTACCTACAACGTTAACCTGCTCCTTTAGGTATTAACCCATTATGTGAACTAACTAGATTCAATTTGGAATGTTAATATGTTGATATGTTGTTGAAAAGTCCATTCATTCCAAAGTATTCAAATGGATGACTTACATGTTGTTTTTGAAATAACACCGTTTGAGCATGCGAAAGAATTGCAGACATTATTAGTGAGATAGCGGGAATGATTTTCCTCTGTCGTTGTTGGGTTTCTCCCCCTTACAAACAGTCTCTGGCCATTGTAAGAACTGACCACTATTACAGGGTTAGCAAATAAGTTTAGGGTTATCATCAACAAATGTCAACATGTAAATCGTACCTTCTGGAGCATCATATACAAAAACTTACTTTTTCTAATAAATTTCTTTTCAGCAATGGAGACAAAACTGATTATTTAACGGTAGACCAATTAGTGAGCTTTCTAAATGAAGTAAGCTTTTTCATACATTAACTCCATGAAGTCTGTGTGCAGTGGCTCGCTTCCTGGTGTCCTCATTGCATGCCGTATCCCCCGCCCTGTTTGCTTCGCTTCTGACCTGCTGATCTTTCCATGATGGCTTTACCAGGTGCAAAAATCAGCTGCTGCCCGTGCGTTCATGTGCTCCCTACCTGTTGGCTTTGCACACCGCTTTTTTGTTGGTTTCTCGCTGTGATGTGTAGCTCTGGTTCTGTGTGTATGTGTGAATTTTATAATATATTTATTTAATTAAATGTGTCTATGTTTTTTTTTTGCAAGATGATATTTAAGGTACATTTTTCCCCCTGTTACTTTCATTAAGTAAAAAGAGAATGGATTGAGTTTATAACAATGTAGTTGGATTCTCCATTGCTAACTTATACCTTTGCATGGGCTGAAAAGCTTTATTTTTGTCTTTTAATGAATTGCATGTGTAAAAAAAAAATGTAGGTTCAAATAGAATATTTTGACAAGCAAAATACTTAAGTTCCTGGGTGAAAATGATATATAGAGTATTAGGCCAATTTGATTGCAGGTTAAATCTTTACTTTTCATTTTTATAATAAGCTCAGAGCTAATTTTAGAACTTGACTCACTTAGCAACCAAACCAATTGACAAAATCCGCGTAAGCACAAGAGAAAAATATTTCAGAACAAGTAAAGGTCACAACTTTTATTACAGCTAAAATGAACTTTTTTGAATTTTTTTATTTACATGTTCAAAAATAGTATTTACTCTGCAGCAAAACCCATCAAAGCTACTATTAATTCACACAGGAAAAAAATCACTTTTCTTTCCAATGCATGAATAATAAGAAGAGTTTGAGTGAGGAATTGACTACATTTTTTGTTTCCAAAATAATTTAAGTTAATCATCATACCATATAAGGAAAAATTATTAGGCTGGGAGGTACTGGTGAGTGGTGCCATCATGTTTAGCATGTGCAAGTTCCTGTGTTTGATACCCAGCATCCAGGAGAAGAAAAGATGGTTTTATGCTAGACAGAAACTACTGAAGATGGTCCACGATGTGCCACTTTGTAGAAACCACATTTGCGCCAAAGATCCTCTCTTTTCATTCCTTGTGGGGGTTCACTGGCTCCCAGGTTCCAGGTTCACACTAATGCACTGATGAAAGAAAGAGGAGGGACCCTACCTATCTGCATGGATGCCTCCACTCTTTAAATAATCCTTTCAGTGCCATACAGTATTTATTGTACTTGAAAACATTTCAAGTCCTTCCATGTGCTAGATTTTAGTCCCGTGAATACGATTTTCATAATCTTTACCCAGGTATTATCCACATTCTTCTGCTACCCATGTGCTCAGAAGTGAAACTGCCTTGCTTTTATTTCCTTAACCCCTTGCCCCCTTCCTCTTTTTGTTGGCTTTGTTTTGTTTTGTTCCCCTCAGCTGCTTCATACACTCTGGTTCATTGATGATCTTAAACTTGGTGAGATGGGCAAGAATCCAGCTTCCTACTAAAGAGGGAAAAGTTTAGTAGCAAGGAGAAAAACTTCCACGCCATCAATTTGTGCCTTTCTAAAAGGAGGTTTCTTTGTGCTTTGGGATGAAGGTGGCATCCAGCCACCTATTCGGCAGAGACCATCATACAAATTTTGCTGTCAAACACAGAAATATTCCCAAAGACAGGTGCTGTCTGCATTGGCTTTTATCTGATGCATTTTTTTTTTGGTGGTACTGGGGTTCCTGGAAACCCTTCTACCTTCAGGCTACACTCCCAGACACACACACACACACACACACACACACACACACACACACACACACATATATGCATATATATATATATTTTTTTTTTTTGAAACAGGGTCTCTTAAGCTAGAACAGCTGGCTTTGAACCTGCGCAATCCTCCTGTCTCCGCCTCCCAAGCGCGGGTATTACAAGCGTGCGCCACCACGCCCGGCCCGATGCATTTCTTTATATGAATTGTTTTTGTTAGTCTACAATAGTCACTCTTGCAATTCTTAGAATATATTTTAATCTTAATTTAAAAAACTTTATTTATTAAAAACTTTTAAGTATTTAACTTAAAGAAAATATGATCCCCCGTATTTTCTTGCTCTGCCATCTATATTCTGCATTATTAGGCAAGTTTTTAACTCTCACTTTTATAGTGGATAACTGTATTCTTTTGTTCTTTTGTTTCTTTGGTTTTTATGTTTTCTTCAATTTGGTCTTTCTTTAACAGTAAGAAGGTAAATGAGTTTTTGAGTGGGTCTGATGGAGTCAGCATGATTCTAGAATTCTTTAGGTCCTTAGAGTCTTAAGACAGTCCAGGACTATGTATAGCCTTTACTTTTTATCAAAATATCTGTCCTGAATCTCTTTCTTTTCTGTCCTAGTGGACAAAACTTTGAGTCTCCTTGAACAAGTTGCCAAAACCAGAGAGCATTCTTTCAGTTCCTCTTTTCAGAGTCTAGCTCTTACCCATTTGCTCTCTCCAAAATAAAAAAAAGCTTATCTTTAAATCATAATGACTAATCATCAATTTTAATATAGAAGAGAATATAGTGGCCAACTATGAACATAACTATGCTGTGTTACATTTTAAATCTCATAATGAAAGCAGACAGAGTGAACACAGACAAGAAACAACCCTTAGAGGGATCCTGACCCAAGAAATTAGACCTCAATATTCTCAAAATGCCCTAGACCCTAATTTCAACAAGCCAGTAGTCACCATGACATTGGAAGCCCCAGACCATGTGCTAAGACAAAGAAAAAATTAAAAAACACCAGAATATATAAGACCCAAGTTTCTGTATTTGCAGATATTGGTGGTCTACTCAGATATCAAAGGAAGTCAACTGATATACTCTTTTAATTTATATGAAATTCATCAAGGTAATCAGAGAATTAATCAGAAAAGTAAAACTCAATAGACAGATGTGAAACAGCATTACTGGAGTGGACCAGATAATAAGAGAATGCATTTTCCTAAATGTATTCCTTTGTATTAGCAAAAGCCATCTGGCTCCTGCCCTCTTCCAGCCTGTCAATCTCTGACTCTTGCTATGGGATTTTCTGTTCAGCATATCTTCAGGAGGTGAGAAGGAAAGAAGAGACAGTGGGTCATTTACTGTCTTGGTCTCTGTGTAAGGAATTGTGCCACCTCCTCCCTTTCCATGCTGCCCACACTACCATCTTGTCAGTGATAACGTTAGACCTGCCTCCTCACCTGCTTCTCAGTATCTCCTTGGTCATTGCTCCCCAGTGTGTGGTCCATGGGCCACACATTGGGCGCCACGCTGGTGACCTCTGGGAGCTTGTTGGGAATGCACAATCTTGGGCTTCACCCAGGCTTGCTGAGTCAAAATATTTATTTAATAAGATATTCAGGTGATTTGTCTGCACATTAAGGTTTGTGAAGTATTATCTAGTGGGTTCTGGATTCTCCCCTTATCCCAACCTGGGATGCTTAGTGTGAATTGGAAGAATATAAGAGTAGTATATAAATTCTGGTATTTTCCATAAAAGATTTAGCATGGAATCCATCACATCTAAAGTATTGCCACAGCTATGTCTCTGAGTCCCATCCAATATAGAGAAGGAAAAATTTCCCCCCAAATTTATGAAAGTTTCCCCCAAAATTTCCCCCAAAATTCCAAAGCTGGAATCTGGGAGAACTAGTAGAGGCACTTGTTGGGAATTGCCACGTGGGGAGATCTTGGATGTGGCAGAACTAATTGAAATCCCAGGGCTCCTTTTCTCTTTCTCGTGAGAAGCTAAATTGATTTTAGTGTTACCTTGATTACCTATTTTACTTCTTACAAAGAGGATAAGAATTGAGGGCCTGAAGAAATGAGGAGTGCCTACAGGATAGGAGAAAGATCAAAATGAGAAGAGAAAAGGGGTCTTAGAGGGCCACCTGACTCAGAATTGAGCTTTATTTTTCTTGTCACTGATTATCAGACCCCAGCTTCACACATATATGATCAAATTAAGGATAAATCTCATTTCTTAATTTTTACTAGTTAGGAGTATATGGGAAAGGACCTAGGATCTCTTTTCTTTCACAATATCTTTATTCTTTAATGCATAGGCAGAGAACAGGAAGGAAGAGGTATTTGATCTTATAAGTAAGCTTATCCTTGCCAATTGTTTCTTTCTCATTTTTCTGTATTTGAATATTATTTACATCAATATTCATCTCTCCCAGTGCTACTTGGATTGCAGTCAGTTCTCAGGACTAAGTTATGGGGACTTCTCCATTATCATCTCATTTTCTCAGGCACAATTTTGTGATGTATTTTTAGAAGCTATTTAGAACCTCATTTTACAAAGCACTGGGTACCATGACATGTATAGCCTGGGAACATTGTTTATCTGGCTGAAAACTGGTGGTTCCTCCGAGCTGTGAAGAATTGAGTCCACCACGCTGTGTTTAAGTGGAACTTTTCTGCAACTCTGAGATTACCTGGACCAGATTTTCTCCTTCTTGTATTTTTAGATAAACATTACGGTTTTGTACAAACCTTACTATTTGTTTTCCTGTCTCTGGGTTATTCAGATTGTGCTGTGCTAACCCTCTTAAAATGTGAAAATTTTAGGAAAGGCAAATGATTATATTATCTGGTAGAGCGGATACAAAAACAAAGGCAATTTCATATTGTCTGCACTGTATGCTTATCTTCTGTGAGCATAATTTTCTAAATAGAGAATTATGATACATTCATTTGTAGGACATGACTTCCTTATCTATTGCATCTAATAGGTGGTCTAATGGATATTGTGTTCTCTGTCTATGTATATAGTGTGCGTGGGGGGGGGGGTACTGGAGATGGAACCCAGGGGCATTCTACCTCTGAGCTATACCCCTAGCCCTAATTTTTTTTTTTTTTTTTTTGCAGTGCTGGGGATAGAACCCAGTGGCATTCTACCTCTGAGCTTCACCCCAGCCCTATTTATTATTCTTTATTTTGAAACAGGGTCTCACTGAGTTGCAGAGGGCCTCACTATGTAGCTGAGGCTGGCAGCGAACCACGATCCCCTTGTCTCAGCCTATCAAATGCTGGGATTACAGGTTTGCACTACTACTCCTGGCTTATCTACTAGTTAATGGAGTTTAACTGGGAGGACATTTAAAGTGGATATTCTTGTGAAACTTAGGTACCTTTATTTGCCCACAAGTATGCAAATGTGTTAAAATGCATACCTTTTCAGGTTAGTTCAGTGATGCTTACATTTGATTACATCAGCAGCAGGATTGCTTAAAAAGTGTATTAAAACACAGATTGATGGGTTCTACCTCAGAGAATCATATGGGTAGGTTTGAAAATGGGCCTAAGAATCTATTTCTATCAAGCTTCCGGGCAATGACAATGTGATGACCGCTACTCACCTCACAGGGCACTTCAAGTAGCACAATGCTGAAACACACATATGTGTGTGTATGTATGTGTGTGTGTGTGTGTGTGTGTATATATATATATATATATATATATACCAATCAAGATGTCTGAATTCCTTCTCCTTTTTTCCTTGCGCTTGATTTCTTCTCCCCCTGTAGCTGAAACCCTTCTTCTCTTGCTTTTTAATTCATACGGATTTGGCCCATCATCTCTCTAAGCCCAGAATACTTACCAATGACTTTAAGTCAGAAGACTTAATTTTAACCAGGAAGAGAAATTTGGTAGTCAACTATGAACATGACTGCTCCAGAGTCTGAAAAGGATCTTTTCCCTTAAAGAGGGAAAAGCAAAGTGCCTAGAAAGAGGGTTGTTGTTGTTGTTGTTATTATTATTATTTGTATATTTTTTGCTCTTAGAACAGTGCATCTCACCCAAGTGGAGCCTGTCTTTCCCTTGAATAATAGGCTCTGTTGCATGACGGCACCAGTTTCTCAATCAGATGTAGCATGCCCTCACCTGCCTGGCATTCCATGGTCCACCTCTGATTTCTCTTTCTCTGCATATCCTGTTACTTTTCTTCTTTATAATCTCATGGCCTGTTATTAATATAACAGTTTCTGCTCTTTCATATGCATGGATGTGAGCTGTTGTGAGCTGAAATTTTTTTAGATTACAGCAGAAGCATGCTTCATTGGGAGAAGTTGCAAAAAAATATACTGATTCCTTCTAAGTCAGCACTCTTAACGTAATGGTGGGGAGGTGCAGGAACTAGAAAAGCCTAGGGCCACCTGTGGTTTAGGAAATGACATCAAGCACTCTTTTGGCCAAAGGCATTCATTCTATGTATCGTCCTCTTTACCAGTGGGGAAGCGCAATCCATATGAACGCCTAACTGTTTCTCCTTCAATGCCCCTCTAATGATGCATTTTCAAGAAGGTGCATATATTTGGGTAAAGAGTTTTTGCTAAGGTTCAATTCACTGACCAGGTGTTATTCACATCTGCTTATTTGTCATTATCCCATGGAAATTTTATCTATTTACTTATTTATTGGAGCAATAACCAAGGATACAATGCAATCCTGGAAGTTTTATCTATTATTTATTAATTGGCAGAATAACCAAGGGCACAGTGCAACCCTGCCACTCACAGTGAACAAGAGAAGTTTAATGGATCCCCTGCTTCCAGATAGACAGACACACACACACACACACACACACACACACACACACACCACGGGAACACACATGAGATTGTAACTGAGCCAGCTGGTAAATGGACTTGCTGCCCTTCCTGTGAATTCAGGAGAGCATCACTGCAGGAAGCGTGTTGCTCCTCGTGCCTCATGCAGTGCCAGGAGCATCAAAGGTGTCCATCTAAAAAGGACAATATCACCCCCGTGTCCTCATTGTCCATGTACTCTCTTACCTGGACAGCTTTCTCAGGGAAAGTTGAGTTACATTTCATAGTAAAAAAGTTGCCTCTGAACTGAAGCATCTGATATTTAAATCCATATTTTATATGGTGTATAGCTTATCTATAGCCTTATGCGGATTTTCATCATAACCGCAGATTCGTTTGGGAAAACAAATTACATGGACTCAAGAAAATGAAGTTTGCAGAGTGCCCAAGAAACCTCTTAGTAGTCTAGAAATTTATAATGAAAAAAAAATGAGGGATGCTTGTCTAACATTAGAGAATTTTTTATTGCTTTTGACAGTTAATATCTGATCTATTTATTCATTTGAACTATGTTGTTTTTGTTTTTTTTTTGCATTTTACACTTCCAAGCTGCTTTTAATATTTTTTTAAAGTAGTTTGGCTTCGCTTTTTACTGATATTTATGCCAAATGTCCTCCCTGGTATGGAAAATAGGACACAATACAACACACACATGATATCATGTAGCCTTAAACTTTTGATGGAAGAGAAAATAAGGATTTTCTCTCTCTCATTCAGTGAGAGGAACCAACAAAATACTCCCAAATTTGGACCTTTTGAAGTGTGTTGTGTGGAGAAAGAATGAAAGGCAATGAAATCCAGTCTTTGTCATTATAAACATGGTAGTCTAGTTAATATCTTGTTTTAAAGATTCTGCACTTACAAGTGTGAAATGGCTCAAGGGCGTGAAATGTCAACCTAAATGCAGTTATTTTCTCATCATAGCATCAACGAGATCCTCGACTGAATGAAATTTTATTTCCATTTTATGATGTTAAAAGGGCAATGCAGATTATTGAGATGTATGAGCCTGATGAAGATTTGAAGAAAAAAGGTAACACACATTTTTAAAGAATGTTATTTTTTTAAAGAAACAAGAAAATATGCAACATTTAATGCCTACCGATTTTTCATTCAAGCTCTCTGTATGTGATTTAGAGCTCCCTGGAGTTGAGAATTAGTGACTGATTATTTTATTCTTGCTCTTAAATAGTATAAATTATACCTGCCATCAAAAGTGGTCCAATTTTTTTATTGTATCATTGGACACATTATAATGGTATTTTCCCCATATGTTTTCTTATGTGTGACTTTAATTTTGCATATTGCTAAAAATGTAAAAATGTCCACTAAAGCCTCTATTTGCAATCAGTGAAAAGGATTTCTGTCAGATGAAAATTTGCACCTTCTCTTTCTCCTTTTTTTTTTCCCACCAAGACAAATAAATTTAACACACGATTTGATGTTCCCTCTCCCCTCTTTTGACCTCTGGAATTGAAGCTTAAAAAACAAAACAAAGCAAATAAAAAAACAATTGATATGAAATTAAATCGTCAGGATTCACTTTAGCAGATTGTTGCCATTTCTGGACCTTTGTCCCTTCCAGTGAAGCTTTGAAAACAATGTGCTGTCCAAATATTTGTCAAAAGAAAGTCGTGGAGAAGAATCTGAAGGTCAGTGCGGCCGCAGAGGGAAGCAGCCACAGAGCGTGGGAGGGCTCACCGGGAGGCTACTGGCCTCGCCTATGAGTGGAGCCTGAAAGGAGATCCAGGCTGAGATTCTGTCTGTCCCATGCACTTGTGACTCTCAGGTCCTCATTTTTTTCCTTTTTGGTTGTTTCTTTTTTGTATCTAATGTCAGTGAAGGTAGCTGAAAAGTTTTGCATTCTCTGTACCCACACAGAACCTGTTCATAGGTATGGCTGGCCCGCCATGCCCCATGAGTTTTCCCTTGGATGTAGTCATTTACACTTTTTGCTACTGCTGCTGCACCTACTTATTTTCAGCAAGAGTGCTTAGTTACCTCTTCATCAATATTCTGAATAGCATAATGGATTCTGCATTGCGTGCAGTTAAGGCAGAGGAAGATCTGTGGCAGGAGATGATGTGATTCTTGTCACTACCCTGTCACAGTGGGACCTACAGCAAGGAAATGGACTCTGGGGGAACGGTTTCCCTGGTTGTAAGATGGTGAAGATCATGAATTCCTTTTCTAGTATTTCTCTTTCCTCCTGTTACTTTTTTTTTTTTTTTTTTTGAAGGCTGGAGATTAGACCCAAGGTCATTTAAAAAATTTGTAGAGAGCTGACGGAGTGCCAAGCACTGTGTGAGATGCTGGGAATTCCAATATGAATCAGGAATGCCCCCTGCCTTGTAGGCAGCTGTGAGACATTCAAAGGGGAAGACTCGTGACTCAATAATCCGTTGGCAGTGTGATTCAGTTATGATAGATGTGTGTCTTTCGTTATTTCTAAAGTCCTTCCAACTTCTAAAAGTTTACCAGATGACCACAGAACATAGCTAAAAGTGGAGCTAGAGAATCTTTTATTTCCTAAACTGGCTGTCAGCATGGCCCAGAGCTCAGTGCTCAGCCCTCTATTCCCTCTGCACTGAGTCCTCATGCAGACCCATGTTTTTGGTTTCTTCTGTATGCATTTGACTTTCAGATGGAACTGTCCAGTCCTATCCTCTAACAAAGTATAGGCCTGCAGTAGAGTTGCCCACTTAGATCTTCAGTGGGCATTTCCAGTATTATGTGTATACCCTGCTTTGATTCTCCCTGTCCCCGATCCGATCCTTCTCCAGCCTACAAAATGGTGCCCTTATTCACTCAGCATTTCGAGTCAAAGCCCTTGGAGTCATCCCAGACTTTATTTGTTCTTTCACATCCTATCCAATCCATTAGCAAAGTCTGTAAGATCGGGCCTCAAAATAAATCACATGTCATCATCTCGTCCTACCAGACCACCCCAGCCCACATCATCCCTCTCTGGGGTACCAGTTGACTTCTAGTCAGTCTTTGTCCTACTCAGTGCTATGTGCTACACAGCAGCCAGAGTAAACATTCTTAAAACCAATTCAGTGATGTTATTCCACCCTTCAACCCCATCCACCCAACATTTCCCAACACACTTATAATAAAATCTCAAGTACTTAGTGAAGACCAAAGGCCTGCCCATGTTGCCTTTGGCTACCTCTGTGACCTCATTGCCAGCCGCTTTCCCTCGGGGTCCCTCTCCATCTTACTGTCATCGGTCAAACTTGACACACACATGCCTGCATCTAGATCTTTGCACTTGCTGATCCTTCTGCCTGGGATGCCTCACCCCTGCTGTGAATGTGGCTTGCTGTGTGTGTGTGTGTGTGTGTGTGTGTGTGTGTGTGTGTGTGCGTGCATTTCTGTCTCGGCAGGGTCTTCACCAGCCACAGTAAACACAACATCCTGCCAGACTTCATCATCCTTCCTACTGCCTTGCCTTCCTAGCACTTTCATGACATTATATGTATTTGTTCATTATTTATCTTTCACGTGAATGTCATGAGGGCAAGACTTGATTTTTTCTATTACTCCATCTTCTCCAGGGCTTCAAAATCTACTTGCGTTTAGAATAGATGAGTATGGGGCTGGGATGTAGCTCAGTGGCAAAGCGCTTGCCTGCAAAGTGCACTGCCCTGGATTTGATCTCCAGTCTAAAAAAGGCACGTAAAAAGCCCCCTCCCCATTAGGATGGATGAGTATGCCCCAAAAGAGAAGGATGCAGACTTTTTTTTTTGCATGCCTTCAGATTTAATCAGAAATGACCTAAATATCAATCAATAGAATAAATGGTTAGTGAATTACAGTATATTCCTATATGAACTACTGTATACTTAGTGAAAAATAAATGAACACGAGCTACATATATCAACTGGATAAATTTCAATAAGGTACGTAGTAAAAGCACCAACTTCAGATGCACACAGGGGGATAGTTCTTCCCTGAATTTAAAAATACTCAACATGATCTATTTGAATAAAGGTATATGTGGTGAAACTGTAAAACTATTTGGGGAATGTCAAACACAAAAGCCACAATAGTGGTTTTCTAGATGGCAGGAGAAATAGAGAATTGAGCTGAAGCACACAGGGCACTGCACTAGCATTGCTGCAAACTGTTAACTTTATCTCACAAGTTTGCAGTATGGGTCCATGGCCGTTTATGAAACTGTCATCTGTACATTTCAGTAAACATGAAATAGGTTCATAAATTACAAATGCTTAGAAAAAATAAGCAAAATGATAAAGACGCCATCAGTGGGTAGGGTAGGAAAAGATGTGGCAGTGCCTCTTGTTTGTTGTGCAGCTAGCACGCGCCCATGCCCCAGGTGTGACAGAAATGAACAGTGGTTCTTGGACCGCTTTTCAGTGGCCCCCGAATACTCTTTTCACTGGCCTCATATCGTGTATTTTAGATAAAAGAGGAAAGTCAGATTGTTTAAATTCAGAGAGGCCATGACCTCCAGGAAAAATTCTTTTCTCCCATCTGATAAAAACTGGTAATGACTTGCAATGAATATGCTTTCTATTTGACAAAGACCTCCTCTCCTATGTATTCTCGTTTACTATTCATGATCGTTCTGGGAAGTGGATAGGACCAGTATCTGTCCCCATCTGGTAGAAGAGGAGCCCAAGGAATATATGGCAAAATCAAAGCTAAAGAAAATCCCTTTCACCCCTTCACCATTACTTATAGCTCTGTGTTTCTGAACTTTGAGGACCATGTACTTCTACCATCTACCTAGTCATAGAATGTCTGGCGTTACTTATGATGTGTCATTTGATTATCTTGTTAAATTTCTGAAAGACGAATGTGCTGGGAAAAAAAGTGTACGAAGGAGTTTTTCTCTTATTGACTGTTTAAGCTGCCTCGTCTTCTGTGAATAAAATGAGATGTACCTCCTCAGAGCTACAAGTGCTAAGATGTTCTTTCTCCCCTAGGCCTTATATCAAGTGATGGGTTTTGCAGATATCTGATGTCAGATGAAAATGCCCCAGTCTTCCTAGATCGTTTAGAGCTTTATCAAGAAATGGACCATCCTCTGGCTCACTATTTCATCAGTTCTTCCCATAACACCTATCTCACCGGCCGACAGTTTGGTGGGAAGTCTTCGGTAGAAATGTACAGACAGGTTCTCCTGGCTGGTTGCAGGTCAGAAACTCAAAGATGGCATTTTTTAAAATATCAGATGCGTTTTAATTTGGAGTCAACCCCTTATTCATAGGGGATATGCTCTAATACTCTCAATGGATGCCTGAAACCAAAAGAGTATACTCTGTTTTCTTCTATTCATACATACCGAGGATGAAGTATAATTTATAAGTTAAGTACCATAGATATTAATGGCAATAATAATAAAATAGAGCAATATAGTGCAATAAAATCGGCTCCATCTCTCCCATTGTGCTTTGGGGCCATTACTTGAGCTCAGGTTCAATATTCTTGGACACAAGCACTAATTAGAACACAAGTACTGATAGGCAGGTCGAGTATACAGAGTGGATGCGCTGGACGGTGGAATGATTCACATCCTAATGGAGCCATTACTTGAAGACGAGCACTGTGATACCACAGCACTGTCAGTTGATCTGATAGTCAAGAAGGTCACTGAGTGAGAAATGAAAAGGGAGTATATGCAGAGTGGATACGCTGGACACGGGAATGAGCCACAACTTAGGCTGAACAGTGAGGTGACAAGAGATCCATCATGTTCCTCAGAATGATGTACACTTTAAAGCTTTTGGAATTTTTCAGTAAAAATTTGAGACCACTATTGACCATATGTTACTGAAACATCGGAAAGGAAGGACTACTCGAATGTACTTTTCTCTTAAGTAGGGAATAGAAATCAGTCAAAACAACACTTGTCCTTCTCTGTAATGGATGATGATAGTCATTTAACCTTGAGAAAGAAAGGTACTTCCAGAAAGGCCTAGAGCATGTTATGATTCAATAGGTTTTATTTTTGCTATAAATTTAAATAGGCCCCCAAAGTTTAAAAGAATAAATAAATAAAATATATGCATTTTAAGAAGTCACGTTAAGTTTTCTACTGATTATATTTTCTTGGAAATTCAGTGTTATTTAATGGTAAAAGTTTATAAATACAATTCTCTGATAATAGAGATCACTGAAAATGCTTTTTTGTAAAAATGGGCAAATAATTAAGATTAAAATATGGCAAAAGTACCAAAAGTGCAAAATAAGAAGTATGGTTACATTATGGTCTATATATCTTCTGCTTACCAATTAAGCAGTACTTTACTTTGGTTTCTAGCTTGTGATCTTAGTTTATGGAAATACTTTAAAAGCAATTAACTATATCCCTACTTCTGTTCACAACTTTCTCTGAACACTTCGGTATTAATCACCAAGATAGTAAGAACATTTTCTATTATTGTGAAAGTACATTATTCCACCTAACGCAAAAAATAATTTTGCTGGGCATGGTGGTACATGCTTGTAGTCTCAATACATGGGAGGCTCAATCCTGGGGATCACAGGTTCATGCATGGCCAGCCTCAGCAGTTTATTGATGCCTTCTGAAACTTAGTGAAATCCTGTTTTAAAATAAAATAAAATAGGGCTGTGAGTGTAGCTCAGAGGTAGAATGCCCCTGGGTTCAATCCTTAGCATCACACACTAAAAAACAATAATGATGATAATTTTAATGTTGTCTCAACCCAGCCTGTATTTGGATTTCCCCAGATGCCCTCAAACTGTTGTTTCTCACACCTTTGTCATAAACAAAATTGCATCCAGAACCAAGTTTCTTGTATTTCTTTAATCTGACTGAGCCCCTCTTTCATGACACCAACCTGATGCAAAGTATAGGCCATAAAATAGCCATGTTATGTAATCCGTGCAATTTCTGCGCAACAAGAAAACATAGTATTTTGCTGTCTTACTTCAACTATGTGTACACGCTGTTTTATCGTAAGGATTCAGCGTTTAATTTCACTGTGCTCCTAGGTGTGTTGAACTTGACTGTTGGGATGGAAAAGGTGAAGATCAAGAACCGATAATAACACATGGAAAAGCGATGTGTACAGACATCCTTTTTAAGGTACATTCTGCATGGTGGAACTGGAGAACAGTATGCTAAGTGAGATTAGTCAGTCACAAAATTAAGAAATCAGATGCTGTCTCTAATATGAGGAAGCTAGGGAGAAAATGGATCATAGGAGGAACGCTAGAGGAAGGAGATACTAAGATGAGAAGATAAGGTGACCTGACTGAGGAGCAAGGGAGGGGGAAGAGCGAAATTCCCTAGTATCCATGATGTACATTCACAGACATTTCAAAGTCAATTACTAAGCCAGACATGAGAAGGAGGGAGGGGAGGAAATGGGGTGGGAATTGGGGAAGGGCTGAGTGAGTGACGTGTGCATGTGTGCCTCCACCATCTTGTACTCCATTAAGATGTATGACTACAGTGCACTAATAAAATTAATAATAATAAATGAATTAGCCCATTACAGCTTTTTCAAGACTACTGCAGAAATGCAGGAAGCAGGGAGATGGAGACTGAAAGACAAATCATATTTCTTTCTTCCAGTTTTGGGGATACCTGAAAGACAAATGTTGTCTACACTTTAATGTTCCCTTCATGCTCTTATTCCTGCTTCCAACTGGCGACTGTAACAGAGTCTACCAAGTTTTTCTTGCCTTAAAAACAGCCTTTCATATGTTTATCTACTTACTTGCTTACTTACTTTGCATTCTTACTGAGCACTCTAAGGTGACACAAAAATGAATCACGGGGAGAGTACATTATAAACAGGACCTATAAAAGTAAGAGAATACATTAATGACATTAGTTTATGAATGCCTGTCAAGATATTTTATAAACTTGAATAAACATGTGATTCATATGATCCATAAAAGAGAAGCATAGTTATTCTCAGAAATGACACCAGTGAAAATTTTTCTCTCAAGTGTTCTTATCCAGAAGAATCTGCAGTTTTATAAATGAACCTCTCACTGATGGCCTTTGTGTAATCTCCATGTATGACTTAAAGGCAGGTTTCATACAGTATTCTTCAATATGCCCATGATATCCTGCCAAAAATAAGTCGAACAACAACAACAACAAAAATAATCACGAGGAAATTCTGTAGTTTGCAATGTTTGAAACATCAGTCTCTGTTAGTCTGTTGTAGCATAGAGTACATACTACAATATCTAAACAATTGGATCTCAACCCTACATGCGAAAACCTGCCAGAGATGTTTGCAAAAACACAGCAGCCTCAGCCCTATATCCGCAATACCCTATGCATTTAATTTCCCCTAGCCAGAGATGTAGATGGGTTTTGATCAGTAATGATTCAAGATTTTGCTTCCTAAAAACAACCAGGAGTATATTCAAGTGGGAAGCTATAAATTTGTACGCCCTGACAAACCAACTGGAACTTTATGGCCTCTTTAGAGAATTAAGGAGCCTCTTCAGCAGAGTGTAAAACAAAGCCATTTCTTTTCAGTGTGGACAGAGCAGAGGTGAACCCAAACATGTAGCCAAAGTTTTCCTCAGAGAGTAACTCTTGGTCAACTCAGGTACACAATCAAGTTCTCCTTTTTTTAAATTTTTTATATTAGTGCATTGTAGTCATACATCTTAATGGGGTACAAGATGGTAGAGGCATACATGCTCACATCACTCAGTTTTACCTGAGAAATAGTGTTAAGCAAGAATAACTAAATGACCGACACAGTCATAAAGATGCTTCCACAAAGCATTACAAGATTACCTAACCTCAGTTATTATCATTTCAAGTGGATTTCCCTAGATAACTATTATAAAATATTTTTTCTGGCTCACTGAGTGATGATACTTGCCCTGTGGTTAGCTACTGCTCAATAGGTAGTTGGGGATTTTTTCCCCCAAATATGATTCTGTGATTGGAGAACTATTGACTTGAAGTCTTTTTTTTTTTTTTTTTTTTTTTTTTTTGTACTGGGGGTAGAACTCAGGGCATTTTACCTCCAAACTATACCCGTAGCCTTTCTGTAATTTTTTGTTTTGAAACAGGATCTCACTAGGTTTCTGAGACTATGTTGCTGAGACTGTCCTACAACCTGTGATCCTCTCGTCTCAGCCTCCCAAATATGAAAATTATAGGTATGCACCACCATACCTAGCTTCTTTTATTTTTTTTCTAAAGGTAGCAGAGACAAGGACCAACCATCTGATAAGGCCTTTCTTAGTTCATGCAGGTAGTAAATAGGGGATACATTCAGCTCATTCAAAAGTTAATAAATTAAAAAAATTAATATAAGTTTTATTTTTCCAAATACAACTTGGCTGAACCTATTAGTGTCTATTAAAAATACAGAACACTTAAAAAAAGAAGTTGTTAACTGCAATGAATAAAACACGCCCTGTAAACACTCCCTGTTTTACCCCACATGCTGCTTGACTAAAGAAAACTCCTTCGCCAGACTCTTCCTTTTTAGCCAGGCTAATATGAATAAAAAAAATTTTGCACGCATCAGTACACAAAGATCTACATTGAATTAATAAAATGTAGCCTAAGAATGACTCCCATACTCTGAGAAAAGTCCATAGAAGCTTCCAGCCGTCTTTATGGGTTTACTAACACATTTCTCGAGAAGTGGGGGGAATTAAAGTGCGATCTCTCATGAAAAATCACTGTGTCAAAGCTTGGTTGCTCCCCAAGAAGTGTGGTGAACACTGAGCCCCTAGCTTGGCATAGTATCAGGTAAGGACTTGGCTGCTCACGTAGGTTAAATCTTCTGTTAGTTGACAGTACCATAATTCTGGAGATGTAAAAGATAACTTTGGGAATAATGGCCATTAACCATTAACTACACCCTGGGTCTACCCCCAAGGGCCTGGGGCTGTAGCGGTTTCAAGGTAGACAGATTCTCCAGGTCTGAATTACTGAAATTGACTTTCTCCAAATAGTTTCTGGTACCTTAATTTTTAAATCTTTTCTCTTATTAACACTCTTTATTTTTTTTTGAAGGATGTAATTCAAGCCATCAAGGAAACTGCATTCGTCACATCTGAATATCCTGTAATCCTCTCCTTTGAAAATCACTGCAGGTATAATGCTTTTTTTTTCTACTCTAAGTCTCTCAAGTAGCCATGTTTCCTAGTCCATTGCCCTCATCGCTGCTCTGAATCTTTTAGAATAACTGAGTAGCTCTGTTAAGTTCTAAGTGCCAGAGATTGTCCAGTAAGAACACATAGTCTTATGCAAAGACACTTCCCCTTTCCCCAAGAAAGTTATCTTCCTGAGTTTAAGAAACACATGCTCTGACAAAAGGTCAGAGATGGACACCTTGCTAATAGTTCCATTGAGTTGGAAGATTTGACAAAAACTCAAAAAAACATTTTTTGTATTCTAGCCAGGTTTTAGTTTGGGGGTTCTTCTTTCTAAAGTGCACCAGCTAACATTCGTGGTATCTGAAAGAACATCTCTCATCAGGGTTCTGAGGACAATCGTGCATTTTGTGAAGTGGGAGCATTTAATTGCCTTGGAATGGGTTTTTCTTATTCTTGGACAGTTAATGGATGTTTGACTTTACAAATACCACTTCTTTCTCTCCAGCAAATATCAACAGTACAAGATGTCCAAATATTGTGAAGATCTATTTGGAGATCTCCTGTTGAAACAAGCACTTGAATCACATCCAGTATGTATTTTTAGCAAACGATATTTCCAGCATGAATGGATTTGTTTTGAAATTCATTTTTGAAGGGTCAAGTAGCACTGGAGGACTGATGCTAAAGATTTTCATATTTGTTTAAATTCTTTAGTACAAAAGGCATTTATCATGCTTCCAAAAGATGAAGATATATATATATATATATATATATATACACATACATACACACACATATGCATACATATATATATAATATCTGGCACAATTTAATTTGGAAGATACTGGGATCTCATAGTTTCAATTCCGTAAAGCATCCAGACCACTAGATTCTGCAATCATTATTTTTTATTTTTTATTTTTATGTAGATCATATTGAAAATGCCATACATTCAGACTGTACTTGGGGTACTCTCTGCCCCCACTTCTCCTTCCCCCCCTCCCAAAAATGAGTGTCGAGGTTGACCATGCTACATTCATACCATGACACATATTCGAATGTAGCTCCTCCATTAATCAACCTCAGCCTTCTTCCTCTCCTACCCGTTCATTCTAGCTTTGCTGAGGTTTCCCCTCCATTATCTGGAGTCCCACTGGTATTTCTAATACTCTCTAATTTGGGAATATTAGAGAGAACATATGTCCCTTCTCTTGCCATTCTTGACTGACCTCACAACATAATCTTCTCCATCTCCAGGTCTTTCTTGCGAATGACATGATTTTGTTCTTGTTTATAGCTGAGTAGAATTACATTGTGTGTATTTCCCATAATTTTGCAATTCATTCATCTGTTGATAGAGACCTAGGTTGGTTCCATATTTTGGCTTTTACTAATTGTGCTGCTATGAACATGGGTATGCATATGTTACTGTAGTTCTCTGATTTAGGCTCAACAGTCCAACATATAGGCACAGGCAGTAACTTTCTCAAAAAGACCTCCAAAGCCAGGAAATTAATGGGTTAACAAGTGGGATGGCATCAAACTAAAAAGTTTCTTCTCATCAAAAGAAACTATCAAGAACCTAAAGAGAGCCAGGCGTGGTGGCAGACGCGTGTAATCCCAGCATTCAGGAGGCTGAGACTGGAGGATCGCGGTTCGCGGACAGCCTCAGCTACTTAGTGAGGCCCTCTGCAACTCAGTGAGACCCTGTTTCAAAATAAAGAATAAAAAAATAGGGCAGGGGGTGTAGCTCGGAGGTCAAATACCCCTGGGTTCCATCCCCAGACCCGCAAAAAAAAAAAAAAAAAAAAAAAAAAACCCTAAAGAGAAAGCCTACAGAATGGGAGATCTTTACTAGCCGCCACTCTGATAGAGGGCTAATATCCAGATTATACAAAGAGCTCAAAAGACTCTACACTAGCAAAACAAATAACCCAATCAAGAAATGGGCAACCGAACTGAATAGACACTTCACAAAAGAAGAGATACAAAGGGCCAATTGATACATGAAAGGATGTTCAATATTGTTAGCCATCAGGGAGATGCAAATCAAAACTACACTGAGATTCCACCCCAATCAGAGTGGCAAGTATAAAGAAACCAAATAACAAATGTGGTTAGGATGTGGGGAAAGAGGGACTCTTTTATACTGTTGGTGGGAGTGCAAACTAGTTCAGCCACTTTGGAAATCAGTGTGGAGATTCTTTAGAAAACTGGGAATAGATCCCCCATATGATCCAGCTATACCAATCCTGGGTATCTTCCCAAAGGGGTTGAAATCAGAAAACTACATTAACATATGCAATCATCTTTGGGAACTGTAAACAAATAAACAAACAAAAACCAACCAAGGCCAGGGATACACCCACAGGTTGATTTAATGGCCCCAGGATCATCCTTCATTCTGGTGTATTATAAAAGCCTGCGAGGTATGGTGGTGCATGCCTATAATCCCAGTACTTGGGTGGCTGAGACAGAGTGATCATAGGTTCCGGGCCAGCCTCTGCAACTTATTAAGGTTCTCAACAAGTTAGTGAGACCCTGTTTTAAATTAAAAAAAAAAATGCCAGGCGTGGTGGCGCACGCTTGTAATCCCCACACTTGGGAGGCGGAGATAGGAGGATAGCGCAGGTTCGAAGCCTGATGCGCTGGCTTAAGAAACCCTGTTTCCAAAAATAGGTCTGGGAGTGTAGCCCGGAGGTAGAAGGACTTCCAGAAACCCCAGTACCACCAAAAATAAAAAAATAAATAATAATAATAATAATAAAGGGCTGGGGATGTAGCACAGTGGTAGGATATCCCTCGGTTCAATCCCCAGTTAAAAAAAAAAAAAAAGTAAAAAAGAATAAAGCCCTGCAGGTGGACAGATGTTTTCCCAGGCTTCCAAACCTATGGAAGCCTGTTGCTGTGGAAAATGCCCTAGATTAATGTGGCAATATTCTGAAGTTCAAGTTTCCCACTCCAAAACAAATCTGAGGACATCTAACATCATATGTATGCCTACCAATGTCTTCATAAGGGATAAGTGTATTAACCTATGGCCCATAGATGAGTTTTACAAGGTCTTTGAATTCATTCTAATTGCATGTAATGTTTAATATATGATTATTCCATTACATTTTTGTAAGCATCCATGACCTCTGAGAGGTCAAGATACACTGTCACAAGTTGTCATGAGTAGCAAAACAGTTCATGAAAATGTAGAAAACACTCTATGATAATGAAATATTTGACACTCCTGATACGCAGCTCCTGACAGGCCCACGAGCAAGGTGGCAGGAGGTAGGAGGGAATAAATGACAGGGACTAACAAGGAGAGGTGCTTTGTGCCACCTGCGAATTCTTTGGGGGAGTTAACAATGAGTATTTTTTTTTTTTCTTTTCAGAATTCCACCTGTGAAAAAAATGTGAAGCTGGGCGTGGTGGCGCATGCTTGTAATCCCAGCATTTGGGAGGCTGAGACTGGAGGATCCTGGTTTGCGGACAGTCTCAGCTACTTAGGACTTTTGTAACTCAGTGAAACCCGGTTTCAAAATAAAAATAAAAAATAGGGAATATTTTTATTTGGAAACAGGGTCTCTTAAGCCAGTGAGGCTGGTTTCAAACCTGAACGATCCTCCTCTCTCTGCCTCCCAAGCATGAGGATTACAAGCATGCGCCACCACACCCAGCTATTTTTAACATATCGAAGTCAAACCACTAAGCCAAGCAAGGGAAGGAGGGATGGGGAGGGAATGGGGTGCGAATTGGGTAGGGGTTAAATCAGTGAAGTGTACATGTACGTCCACACAAGTTTTTTACCCCAATATGATGTATGAATATAATGCACCAATAAAATTTTTTTAAAAAAAATAGGGCTAGGGTTGTAGCTCAGAGGTAGAATGCCCCAGGGTTCCATCCTCAGTACCTAAAAAAAAAAAAAAAATGTGAACCACAAGGCCACCTCCCCTCACCATCAGTCTGCTGGAACAGTTGAAGCAGGAGTCTGCCCCACACCCTGAAAGCACGCCCTGTTCCTCTGCGGACTGACCTGACTTTCCACAGCCTGCACCCCAGCTTCTGGCCTGCAAGCTCTGGGCACCGGAGTCTGCTTGTTCCAAACATGAAGTGCCAGAGAATTAACACCCCCGCTGAGTGCTCCATCACTCCCGAGATTAGCGGATTCTGAGCACCTGTTCCCCTCACTCGCCCAGGGCCCCCTCAGCAGGATGGAGCTCATTTTCCACAGTGATAACTTGCTTGATAACACACCTTTGACTGGCTGCCTGTCCTCTTTTTCTCAGTTTCCTACTCCTCTGTTGGAGTCTTCCAAATAAACTACTAATGCATTAATCCAGAGGCTGATTCTATGGGAACCCAAACCAAGACACATCCCTGATTCATTTTAGCATTAATATTATTTTAATACTAGAGATCAAACTAAGGGATGTTTTACCACTGCACTGCACCCCATCATCATCATCATCTTATTATTATTATTATTATTATTATTGTTGTTGTTGTTGTTGTTGTTGTTGTTGTAATTTGACAAGGTCTTGTTACTTGCTTAGCCCTGATCCTTCTTGCTCAGCCTCCTGAGTAGCTGAGATTGTAGGTGCGTTCCACTGAGCCTGTCTATTTTCTTGTTACTTATTTCCTTGGTACTTGCTTTTGTAGAAAGACCACTATATTCTTAATGAATTGGCATGCACATACACGAAAGGGGTTATAGCAATCATAGGTAGTGCCCAAGGGAGGAAGATGTGTTCTTTGCACTAAAGGTCTTTTCATCTTGAGTGCTGAGGTGGGAGTGGAGACAGGGCACAAAGAATAAACACATAATAGAAAGAAGATGGCCTCGGATACACTGAATTTCATTGGAGAAGTCTTGGTGCAAGAAAGATGCCTGGAGGAAATGGTTGCGCCAGGCTGCCTGGAGGAAGCATCCTTTCAGCCAAGACTTAAACTTGAGGCAGGGCAGACATAGTAACGCACAATGCTTTGCTTTTCACATGTGGGACAAAAATTAGTTTTGAAAATGAGTGGCCATAAAGGAGGAAGGGTTACAGGTGAGGGTATCGATGATGGATGGGCGGGGAGCAGACAGTTCTGTAGATCAGAGGTAATAACATAACAGGCATCTCCTCTGCAGGTATAAATTCAAGTAAATAAAGCCACAGCAGAGTTATGTTTTCCTTAGTTCAGACCATTCTTGCATCCCTTGGTTCTTCTGTTGGACTCGCAAAGCCAAAACCCAAGGGTTGAGTTGAATAAGCCTTCTGAGCAGACAGTCTTGCTACAGTCCAGCACCTGGAGGGTCTGGGGAAGACTCACCTGGCGAAGGGCATTCAGGCCCCAGGAGGCCCGTGATCACTTGTGCTTAACCAGGGACCTAAAGGGCACAGGGTATGAATTAGAGCAGGACCTTCTCCCCACTGCCAGCCAGGTCAGCCCCTGCTCCACTGAGGAAGCAGGAGCGGCCTGAGGATCCCAAGTTTGCCATTTTATTAAGGCAAAACTGGGAGCAATGGGCTCGTTTGTTTGCAGAGTGCAAGCATGAAATGGTGCAGAGCGCCATCTACTGGACGTTGGGTTGTATGGCTCCTGGCCAAGCTCATCTCAGGCTGGAAACCAGGAAGGAGAAGCACACACAGCCCCGCCACTAATTGCAGCTCTGTTTGTCTATCTCTAGCTTGAAGCAGGCAGGCCCCTGCCATCCCCCAACGACCTCAAAAGGAAAATACTCATCAAAAATAAGCGGCTAAAACCTGAAGTCGAAAAGAGTAAGCCAAACGCACATAAATGGAAGCACGTGTAATGTGTTTGTACAGTTCAGCTGTCTTAAGTGAAATTAATTGGAAAACCACTGAATTTGGGGATGGGAGAATAATAGAATGGTGTTGTTATGAATATTTTCTGGTCAAAGTCACATTTTCATTTAAATTCAGTTTTTATACCAAATCATTCAATCGGTGGGGAAACATATTCTTATATTTATATTCTAGAATTTGGAGGGATCCTAAAGAAAAATGAGAACAAACATTATTTTCTATTGGGATATGTCTTGTTATACTTTATTTTAAAAAATCATACTCTCTCCAGTGATATATTGTTGTGTCCCAGAAATATCCTTATTGCTGGCTATTGGCTATGTTTTATGTATGCCCAACTAATAGAAGAAAACTGTTTTTTTTTTCTTTTTTTTTGTGAGCTGGGCAAGGTGGCATATGCTTGTAATCCTAGCATTTGGGGGGCTGAGACAGGAGGATTGCAGTTGGCCACCAGCCTCAGCTGCTTAGTGAGGCCCTTTGCAACTCAGTGAGACCCTGTTTCAAAATAAAGAATAAAAAAATAGCACTGGGCATGTAGTTTGGAGGTAGAATGCCTCTGGGTTCCATCCCCAGTACTGACTGAAAAAAAAAAAAGTTGTATCTTTTTGATAATTTGTACATCATGATTTATGATTTGTCCTTATATGTTTTCCCATTTAAATATAATTTCGTTTACCTCTCTTATAAGATCTCTTTAATTATTTGGATAATAACATCAGTTACATTAGTTGCAAGTATTTTTTCCCAATGTTTTCCTGATCTCCACTGTATATGTCTCTTTTCTATCACTTCACCGCCATCCTTCATATATTTCAGTCCGTGCCAGATTTTCCCAATTCTGGGCGTTTTTAGCTGGCTTTGAATCCTGAGCCCTTCCCTTCCTGGGCGTAGTGCGTGTGGAGGTCCCATGCTCATTACAACGCAAGACCAGCAGGAATGGATGAGACAATAACCATGAGCGTGGCCAGGAGGGACTGAATAACAAATGTCTTTCTCCTTTTCATTTCTTTCATCTCGCCTCGATCTTAAAGTCCAAGTTTTGTAAGCAGTCTAACATTTATTGCCATCTTCCTTGTTTATTGATGTTAACAGAACAGCTCGAAGCTTTGAAAAGTATGATGGAGGCTGGAGAATCGGCTGCTCCGGCAAGCATCTTAGAGGATGACAATGAAGAGGAAATAGAAAGTGGTGAGTGGTCCTTTCACATGACACGTTACACAAGGACTTAGTACAGGAAGAGTCTGTGAACCCTTTTGTGTAATGATAACATTACCGTCTGTAATATTCAGGTGTATATTTATATAGGTCAACCCTAATAATTCATTATTCCTAGTATTTTTTCAGAAGATATTTCTTATTCCTCGGGCTATTGGCTTGTAGTGGTTGAATCATCTCCCTTTGTGTTGCGTGTTCAGCCATTCAGCAAAAATTTTGAGCAAGAGACCAAGACTCGGAGTACTTGCTGGAGCAGACAGGCATTGGAATAAAATGTGTACTGCACAGTCTCTTCCTAGAAACAGAAATGTGAGCTTCATGTTGTTACTGTTGACATATGGTAGGCAAGGAACAGAGAATGAGGGAGCATTCAGGAACTTGGAACTCAGTCGGTATTAAAATTTCACTTTCAGGTTAGAGGGAAAGCTGAGTGGCAGGGCACTTGCTTAGCATGCAGAAGCTGAGGGCTCAATCCCTAGCACCAGCAAACAAACAAACAAAAATTCAAGTTCAAATTCTTTGAAACAACCAACTCATCAGAATTATCTATATAAATAAACAATTTCAACAGATGTAGAATTGCCTGAATATTTGAAGATTTTGCTAGTATCTACTTTACTTTTGTCATACAGCCACAACCATAATTTTTGTTTGAACTTGGAGCCCTAGGTGTAGCTCAGAAGTAGAGGTTTTGCCTAGCATATACAAAGCAAATAAACAAAACAAACAAAACATATATGCATATAAATTAAAATAGGTTATTTGAAAGTTGGGGATTTTTCAGAAATTTATTATTCATCATGAGACTTGACCAATGAAATGACTTGGACCTGCTTTGATTAGACAGTGCCTTGAGTGTATAAGAATGGCTTGGGACTAAATAATTTAGAAATACTGTAGCCAGGCGTGATGGCACACACTTGTAATCCCAGCATTTGGGAGGCTGAGTTTGGAGAATCACGGTTCACAGACAGCCTCAGCTACTTAGTGAGGCCCTCCACAACTTAGTGAGACCCTGTTTCAAAATAAAGAATAAAGATAGGGCAGGGGGTGTAGCCCGGAGGTCAAATGCCCATTGTTTCTATCCTCAGACCCGCAAAAAAAAATATATATATATATATATATACACACACACACACACACACACACACACACACACACATACATATATATATTATAGAAACTTTTCACTTATATTCAAATGATGCCTATAATGGTTATATTATACTGGGCAATAAACACTCCCAGCTTTAGGAGGCTTAGAAAAATGCTTTTGAATTACCACTGATAGTTTTGTGGGTTGCCTTGACTCAAGTTGCTGGACCTCCCTTGGGGAGTTTCTCGTGCCATTGCTAGCAGGTGACATCTGGGGCTGACACTGTCTGAAGGTCCTGTAAGGTTGGTATCGAGGTGACTCACTCACAGGGCTGGCACCTGATGTGGCTGCCTGCTGGGATTGCTGAGCAGAGGACACCCTGTGGTCTCTCTGTGTGGTTTAGGCTTCTCACAGTGTAGTGGCTAACTTCCTGGATGGAGCATCTTAGAGCCTGTATCCCAAAAGGAAGGAAGGAAGAGCTGCTAAATTGTTTCAGAGCTATGCCTGGAGCCGGCACAGCATCATGTCCTCTCTGTTTTATCCATCAAGGCAATCTTAGTGCCTTGAACTTAGATGCCCAAGTTCAAGGGTCAGGGGAATGACAAGGTCACATTGTAGAGGAGCACAATAAAAGGCAGCTATCGATGCAGCTGTCTGGAAAATACAATAGGCAACACTTCCTATTACATTATTTTACATTGTTTCAAATAAACTTAAATAAGATTTAAGAATAGAATAGCAAATATGTCAAAAATACTCCTGAAACACAAAAAGATGGATATTAAAGATAGTATTTTAAATGCAGATTAAATTTTAAAAATGGCAACCAAAAACATGTAAGGCATTACTATTATCAATAATAGTAATAATGTGAAAATAATGTGATAAATTATCAAGAAAATGTTAATAATGATAATTACTACTATTGTTATACTAAATGTGTACCAGCTCACATCACTGTCCTATCTAATCTTTATACAGCCCAATAAGTAGATTTTATTATATACATCTTCCAGATGAGGAATTTGAAGCTCAGAAAGGTTACACATTTTACCCATGGTACTACAACTGGTAAGCATGGCGCTAAGATTCTGTCCCAGAATTGCCTGACTTGAGGATAAAGGCTTCGTATAACATACAGTACTATCCTCCTAATATAGAAACTGAAGAGTACACAGATATGTAAAGGGATTGTTAAATATATTTTTGAAAAGGAAAAAAGTACAACTGGTAAAAGTCAGGTATAATATTTCCTGGACACAACTAGTAATCTAAAATGAGGGTCAGTGTGACCCCACTTAACCATTTTTAAGGGTTCTTCCCAACCTTCTAGGTACATAGATTAATGAACCTTTCAGGCAGAAAAAGATTAGCCTCTAATGACTATAGTATTCCAAAATGTATTGGTTAAATTTTGCCTAGAATAACCACATGAAACAGCACACAAACAGGAAAATACCTTAAAAGACAGGAACACACACTGCATAGATGACAGAATCATCCATCAAATTTTTCCTTAAGGGCATAGAGACCTCTGTTGGCCCAGTTATGCACCTGAGTTTTTGGTTCTTTCAAATCCATGGCTTTAGAGCCGGTCAGTCAGTTGACTTATAATGACCTTGGTGTCCCAGTTAGGATTCTATCTACACAGGTGACAAGAGTCTCTAAATATATCAACAGAGCAGGCAAGAGGAAACCCAGAATAGTTTAAGAGGGAAGGCCTGCTTAGAGGCTGTAGAAAATAGAAAAGTCTCCAGGTGTGGGGGTACATGCCTGTAATACCACTGGTGCAGGAGACCAAGACAGGAGGATTGCAAGTTGGAGGCCAGCCTGGGCAACTTGGTGAGACCCTGTCCAAAATTATTTAAAGAGGGAAGAAGGCTGGGAATGTAGCTTGGTGATAAAGTGCACCTCAATTCCATCCCTGGTACTGCGAAAAAGAAAATGGAAAAGGCTCTTAGTCAGTGAAAGCTAGTGCCCCGCCATTGGGCTAGATTTAGACTTGGAGGGACACAGGCCTATGAAACAAGCAGTGGGGAATACCAAGATTGTGTGTGGTTTTGGGCATCTGTGCACTCAGGCACACTCCAGAAATGATGGCATGTATCCATGTACTTAAAAGTACTAGATATTAAGCTTTGTATGGGGCACACTTTTTGCCTTCAGTAGTTTACATCTAGCCAGGCAGGTACAGGTTGAGTATCCCTTATCCAAACTACTGGACACCAGAAGAATTTCAGATTTGGAGGTTTTACGGATTTTGAAATATTTGCATTGACATTTCCAATTGAGTACTTCTAACTTTAAAATATGAAGTCCAATATGCTTTGACATCTGAAAACTTTTAAGTGCTGACATCATGCTGTCATGGCACACATGCTAGGTGTGCTTCACCTTTATATGGAATGGAAATAGTGATGGTGGGATGTTTTCAAATCTCAATGGCAGCCCATAGGTCATGGAAACCTTGGGTCATGTTCTACCCAGGATTCTGAACAAGGTCTGAATGTTGGCCAGTAATTTGGCTTCATATATTTTCCTTTTGTCTTTCGCACAGCTGACCAAGAGGAAGAAGCTCACCCCGAATATAAATTTGGAAGTGAACTTTCTGCTGATGACTTGGTTCATAAGGAAGCTGTTGCTAACAGCGTCAAGAAGGTCAGAGTCTTCATGCCCCTTTTCTTTCATGACAAGGAGCTATTATGAATTTTTAGAAATGTGACAACTACAAGAGACTAAAGTAGCCTATCATTCCTTCTAATTGTTCAGGATAAAAGTCGCGGCTGACTGTCACAATATTATGTTAAAAAGGATATTTAAATTAGTCATTAGTCATGCTCAGTATTGATCATTGCACATTTGGACAGTCTCCTTTAAATACTCTTTATTACAGGATGGTAAGTAGGTAGGTAGGGGAACAAAGAGCAGCATCCCAGGGACAACGGTCATCCTGTTGAAGTCATCAGGAATATGACCCCTGAACATCATAGGTCAAGCCTTCAGTAGGGAACTCATCTTGCTAGTTAACCATCTCCCTCCAAATATAGAGCAAGCATAAAAACATTTCTAGTCATTAATTCAAGAAAAATAGTAAGTGCCTACTATTTTTCAGGAATAGTCCAAGCCACAATGACCTAAAGAAAGGTCAAAGCACTTACTGCTCTTAGATAGCTTCAGTCTTCTATAGGGAAGCAACTGGGAAACAGACAAAAAACAAATAGGCCGTCGGCAATTTTTTTTGATAAGTTATTATGAAAAAAAAAAAACAAGAGTACAAAATTGGAGACTAATGAGAAGGCAGAAATAAGGAAACTAGAACCTATAGTTCTATAGCAAGAAATAGAGGAATAAATGTCCACACAAAGAGACCAAAACAATAGTAACAACAAGAGAGAGGTGAGTGCAGTGGGTTGAATGAGGGGTTCAGTGAAACAAGATGAGATGAGGTGGGTAGAAAAAACTGGATGATGTGTGACCTTGGAGACTCCCATGGAAAATACAAAATTCAAGTGAAATATGAAGCCATTGGAAAAAAAGAGGCTGGATGTGAGTTTCAGATTATGATGTTTACAATATAGAGGTTAGTTTAGCAGGAAACAAAAGCAAAGGCAGGAAAAGCATTTAGGACAGGCTACAACTAGGCCAGCCCCAGGTGACTAACTGGGCTGTAGAAATGGAGAGTTTGAATGGTTTCAAGCTATATTAAGGAAGCCAAGGTGGTACAGCTCACTGATGGGTTGGATGTTGGGGATGAGGGAGAAAGAAGAAACCAAATGATGCTCTAGAGTCCTTGTCTGAGGAACTGGGTAGAAAGGGGTATTATTCGCCAAAGCACAACAAACTGGAAGAGAAAGAACTCAGGAGTTCCAAATGGGACAGGCAGCCTGAGACGCCTGTGAGATATTCCAGGGGAGCTGCCAAGAAGGTTTGTATGGCATTGACATCCGACTCTTCGAGCTCATTTCCTATCTAACCTTGGGTAAGTGACTTAACCTCCGCTTGTCTTACTTTCCTCACCTCCAAAGAAAAGATAATACTTATTTTATTGAATAACTATGAAGAGTAAATAAGCTTCTCTAGTTCCTGGCACTAAGTAGCTTCTATAAAAATATTAACTGATGCTATGCTTTCATCATTTTTATCCTCTTTGACATTATCATCATCATCCTCACCAGCATCATCCTCACCTGTACCTAGAACAGAGGTCAAGCTACAGAAATAAGTTTGGATTTTAATACATTGTATGTGAAGCAATATTTACTGAAATGACCTATAGGGAGAGATGGAAAAGAGTCCCTTGTGGAAACCTGGTCACAAGTAGGCTCACAGGAGAGGAGCCAGAAAAGAAGAGCTGAGTATGACCCATAGAAGTAAAAGGTTATTCAGGCAATACCATGAAGGAAACAAGGAGGACAGTGAGAATAGAAGGACCTTCTGTTTGACTGTTGAATGCTGTTGAGCGGCTGAATAAGAAGACTCAGATCCAGGCCTGGTAGTACATGCTTGTAGTCCCAGGATTTGGGAGTCTGAGACAGGAGGATTGCAGTTCTCAGACAGCCTCAGCTACTTAATGAGGGCTTTTACAACTCAATGAGATCTTGTTTCAAAATACAGTATAAAAAATATGGCTGGAAATGTAGCTCAGAGGCAGAATTCTCCTGGGTCCCATCCCTAGTACCTAAAACACAAAAAGAAGAAGAAAAAGACTCAGGGTGTATAGCCTATGCTTTTGGAAAGTTTTTCTGTGGAGGGGAGCAAGAAATGAGCTCGTGGCTAATGGATACCTGAGGAGTCCACATTTTTAGGGTGAATGAATTAGTGTGTAGTGTGTACCACATTGCTGGCAATGGTAGAAAGGAAGAGATTAGTCTTGCAGTGGAGAAAGGGGATGATTCCTGGGAATTTCTTGAGAAGATGAGGTGACTGGGATCATGGTGATTGAAAGGTGTGGTGCTGATGGGCACAGGGACACTTACTCTGTGAAGACAGTGGACAGGGATGCAGGTAGATGGTGTCGTGGTAGCAGATATGAGAGTATTTGTCTGATAATCAAAGTCAAAGAAACATTGCCATTACTCTCTACTTTTCCGACATGGGGAATTGTGACTAGTTTGAGAATGCTGAGTGTCTACTAAGACTCAAAGAGTGTTGCTATACTAAATAAAGTCTTCTTTGTAAATCCTTTCTTAGTTTGTGTTGCTCTAACAAAAGTACCATGGCCTTAGTTGACTTAAGTGACAGAACTTTATTTCTCATAGTTCTGAAGACTGGGGAGTCCAAAATCAAGGTGTTACCCAGTTGTTCCTGGTGAGAGCCCAGTTAAGTCATCACAAGATGGAGAGCACTCTCCTCTCCCCCCCCCTCTGTCTCTCTGTCTCTCTGTCTCTCTTCTCTCTCTCTCTCTCTCTCTCTCTCTCTCTCTCATCTCTCTCTCTGTCTCTCTCTCTCTCTCTGTCTCTCTCTCGTTCTCTCTCAAGTTTGAAGTTTCTACTGAATACATATTATAAAGTCAAAAACTTATAAGTCAAACCATCTTGAAGACCATCTTACTACCACATTGGGAGTTTAAGTTTTGACATATGAATTTGGTGGAGACATGAACATTGAATCCATACCACATACACAGACATGAACATGGAATACTGAAGTGTAACCATTCATGGTCACCTTGATGTATCAGGAGAGGTGGCCACACTGATTATCCATTTCCCCAGCTCCATGGTTAAACCATAAATGAAATTATCATATTGACTTAACTCAGTAAGTAAAGACTGTCAACAAATAAGAGAAACATTAAGAGTAGCTCTTCTGTAGTTTTAAGCAGTGAGGTCATCATACATTTTCAGAACTTGTTTTTGTTCATGGCTTTATGTCATCAATAATTTTCCATCTTTTTTTCCTTCTTCTTTTTTCTTTTTCCTTTTTTTCATTTTCCTTTTTTTTTTCTTTTTTGTGGTACTGGGGATTGAGCCCAGGATAACTCTACCTCTGAACTATACTCCCACTGCTATTTTATTTTTTATTTTAAAACAGTGTCTCGCTAAGTTGCTGAGAGCGTCCCTAAGTTGCAGAGGCTGGCTTCGAACCTGTGGTCCTCCTGACTCAGCCTCTTAACTTCTGGGATTACAAGCATGTGCCACTACACGAGGCTGCTTCCTAACAAATAAAAATAACAACATGTTTACATAAACTTATTTAATATTTACATACCTAGCACTAAAACGTTGAAAATTTTCACGTTAGGGAATAAACAAACCATTTTCTTTCTCTGATTTAGACCTCAGATGACCTTGAACATGAAAACAACAAAAAGGTAACAATATAATTCTCTTGGGCATTTCACTTTCATTAGGAAATACCTCCATATGGCCCTCCAATGTTGGACATTTTATACTAGGTCTTACGGTTACTCTATCTCCCCTAAACTGTGGTTATGTCAGGCTTAGTGTTTATACATATGCTAATTATATCCTCTATACATCTAATTATAAAAATCTTCAAAGGGAAGAATCACAGTGATAAAATGATTAAATCCTGATATAAACACTAAACTAGGGCAGATAAGGTAATTTTCCTAAAAATAGTGCTTAATGCAATAGGGTAATTTCTTAGAATTGGAGATTTCAGTCCTAGTAGAGGGTTATATAATAAGCACATTGAATGTGAAAATAAAAATGACCTAATAGCTCACTGTATCCATAATATAGTGAAATAGAAGTGATCTTGGCTCTGACTACATTGATATTGTGAAAGATTATTACGTAAGTTCACATTGCATACCACCTAGAGTTTTTACTTGATTTATTAAGAGGTATTTCTTATGTTAAGAAGGTAAAGTTACATTTTCATTTTCTTTTATTCTCTTTAAATGTTCTTCATGATGATTCAAATGTCTTCCTCAGTAAGAGTATATGGTCTATTGTACTGTACAGTAGTGAGACTGACAGCAGTCATGAGTAGAGATTTTTCCTGGACCTCTTACCCCGGCAAGCTTCAGGAAATTCTGCCTTGCTGTCTGTGGGGTCCTGGTCCTGTCTTAGAGTGATAATCTGTGTTTTTACTGTCTAAGCATTCCATTTGAAAAAAGTATACATCAATCTGGTTATGGTCCCAAAATACAAAGACATACATGTTCCTCTTAGCCTAGAATTCCAGAAGGCTGTGATATCTATAGTACACGGGTTGAGCTTTGGTCATTGTCATTTATTAGCTAGATTATATGAATCCTCAAGGCTTCTATCCTCTCATGTGGCCCCCAGGCGGTATAATAATCCTCACACCTGATGACAATAATGAGGTTGAGCTGCAATAATGAGGTTCCTGGGACACAAACAACACCAGTGTTATTTATTATCATTAAACACACAGGAAGATGTGGCCCTTCCCCTTATTTGGAGTTTTGGGGCAGTGAGACATATGAAGAAAATGATAAAAACAAAAAAAGTCAGATTATTTGGTTGTCTCTGACTTTTATCAGTGAAATAAGTTCGATGATTTAGGATTCTCAGATTGTTACCATCAGTTAAACACATGGTCTGACCATATTTATCATTCATGGGTTAAATGCGTAACTAAATAATTTATCCACCCAGAATAAATCTGTGCGGGAAATGAAGCTTTTCAACGTTGCCAATAAACTGTTGGTCATTTTTGAAGGCCTTAGTTTTAAATTTTCAGTTTCTTAAGAGACGGGGGGCTCTTGCTGTGCGGCTCAGGTTGGCCTTGACCTAGGCTCTGCTGATCATCCTGCCTCAGCCTTCCCCATACTGGAGACAACAGGCATTATTTCTGTTGTTGGTTTGGGTAGTTGTGATTTCTCATAAAGTAAATAAAATAAAATTTTCTCTATGTAAAGTAATACAATTTCAGTATGTCCTATGTAGCAAGGTATCCGTTTTATGAACAAGCTCTTCATTTCAATACCATGAACCACTGTGTCTGTGGCTAGGATTCTAGAGCAGCAGTGCTGTTGAGTGGTCCTCAGAGCAGCCTGTCACATCACCAGCTCCTGAGAACTCCTCGAGAGTTGCAGATCATGGGCCTCATCCATCTCCTTGCAGCAGAAACTCTCAAGCTGGGGCCCATAAATCTGTTTTTCCACAAGTCCTCTGGGTGATCCTAACACACACTAAAGTTTAAGAGTTTTTGACTTTGTGACTACTTGTGAAAACACGAGTGATCACATTACTGTGCATATCTCAGCTGTGCTATGAAGCCCCGATGTATTTTCATGAATATTTTAAAGTTCTTTGAAGATCTAACAATATCCTAAACATGTAAAATAAGCTTAGTATCATCTGACTGCTTCCTTTTGCATCATTTGGAGTTGTAATAGACACTAAACTTTTAAATTTTCCTTGGGCATAATTAAGGTCCTTTATCATTGAGCTCATGCGAGTGCAAATTATGTTTAGTCAGGAGGTCTGCGGCATGTATCTGAGCCCTGCTGAAGCTATCTCTTGTCTTCATTGTGCTTGCAGGGCCTGGTCACGGTAGAAGATGAGCAGGCATGGATGGCATCTTATAAATATGTAGGTGCTACCACTAACATCCATCCATATTTGTCCACGATGATCAACTACGCGCAGCCCGTAAAGTTTCAAGGTTTCCATGTGGCTGAAGGTAAAGTCCGAGGTTTAGGCAATGATATTTTTTCTCTGCTTCTCTTTGGTTCTGCTGATGAGCTGTGATCTGACTCCCGCTGTTTTCCTTTTGGGGGAAGGGGACTGTGCCACAGCAACTTAATTTTGTTGTCATTCTCTGCACCATCCACATGGTGGCTCTGAGAGACCATGAACTTGGTAGACCTTGTGTTCTACATGCTTGAATAAGACTTCTTATGGTGGTTACTATTTCAATAACCCTTTGTTCATACATGAATGTATGAACATGAATTGCTTCCATTGCTTACACTGATGTAAATACTATGGGAAGGGAAGGGAGAGGGGTGGGAACCAAAGGGAATCATGCCATAAATGCTCTCTGTACCTACGTATTTGTCACTTTGAGCTTCACTATGATGTATTACATTTCACCAATATAAATAAGTAAATGTATAGATTTAAAAATGACTTATTTACTCATTCTTCTTTAAAAATAATTATCTTTTGATTGATACATAATAATTTTACATATTCATAAAATGCAGTGTAATGTATACAGTGAATCATTCGTGGTTGTCTGAGTCTGGGGATAGTGGGGACAGAGATGGGGGAAGAGGTTGGTGAGTTTGGTATAATATTTCAGTGAAATAGGAGGATTATTTTCTGGTTTTCTATGACACAATTATCTTAACAAGCTCTAAGACATTATTTCTTAATAGCTGGTTTCCAAAAATATATATTTTCATAATATTTTTTGGCTGAAAAGGCATCCTCATAAAAAATTTATATTCCAGGGGTGATTGTGGCAATTGGGGTACATGTAATTTGTTTAATGACTATAACTTTGATTCGGTGCATTTTTTTTTTTAAGTTAGTTGTTTCTACCCACAAAATGTTCATGAAAATAAGAGCGACTGACTTGACCATGTAACATTGGCCACTAAACCTTGTGATTCAGGATATAATTATATTCACTGCCTGTTATTCTTGGAGGATTTCTGAGTGTGCCTTCACTTTTGTCTTACAGAACGAAATATTCATTATAACATGTCATCTTTTAATGAGTCCGTTGGTCTTGGCTATTTGAAGACACATGCGATTGAATTTGTAAAGTATCCTCATGTATGACCTGGAGTGAGGGGTTGGTGCACTTTTGGTTTGGCAAGGGTCTCCTAAATAGAACAGTGGCTAATATTTAATCGTGATTGTAGAGATAATAAAGTAGTAAGTGTGAAAGGACACCGCAGTTGTGCTAACCTGCCAAAATGCAAGCTGTTTTCAGACCTCTGCAGTGTCAGATGGGCTTTTTCTCAATATCATTTATAAAATCGCCCCGTGTTGTGTTGTGTATGTGTTTGTCATTGTGACTGATACCTCTGCTGTTCTAGCTCTTTGTTTTATATTTATCCAGGATGTAGTACTTTTTGTTGTTGTTTTCCTTAATAAGTTATACAGTTATAACAAACGGCAAATGAGTCGCATTTACCCCAAGGGAGGCCGAGTCGATTCCAGTAATTACATGCCTCAGATTTTCTGGAACGCTGGCTGCCAGATGGTTTCACTGAACTATCAAACCCCAGGTAGGAGCTGATGTCCAGTGACCCCTAATTCCATGGGAATGCTTTGACAAGATGATGTTGGGAGTTGCCATCAGTTGGCTGGGGGCATGTTTTAAGGAAAGCAGACATATGGCAAGGCAATGTTTTCTTGAAGTTACAGAATGGTGGGAAATTAAATATCAAAATAGAGTAATAATACAATGTTGGAAGATAATGTTTTGATATTAGTGAAATTTATTTTGTAAGTGTCATGACTATTCTGCTAAACATTATCTCTTAGTCCTAAATATTTCTAATATATCTATCTTCTTTTAGAACCAAATGTGTTATCTTTGTTTCCAGAGGCAGAATTTAGTGAGAAGAATTTAAATATCTTTGTACAGTAACTAAATTCCATTTCTCCTTGGAAAATACCCTGGCCATTGTGAAATTCAACAAATATCAATACCACAGTGGCACCTCATTTCCAAAATACAGAATTTTATCAAGTAAATTACTCTAAAATGTTGTGTAAGGTGTTATATATTCTTAGAGGTATGAATATAAAAATTGAGCCTCCTAGGTATAATCAAAACCGAGTTTCCCATATAAAATGATTATTTTTTTGGACAGAGAATGAACAGTTTTATAAATATATAGTTTAAAAGTTTTCAAATTTAAGAGTCTAGGATCACAATATTAAGATTAGGGGTAGTAAAATGGAAGAGATAGACATATGCCAAAAATCTATTCATTTTATATGGCTAATTCTCCAACCGGGCTTTTAAAACTGGCACAACAAAACAAAACCCATAAGCAGAGAAAAAATTTGTTTTCAGTCCTTTGTTATTCCTATATGATGATAACCCCCATGTTTTCCAATTTGGAAACCTTTTCGTTCCTAGTGTATCTACCATATTTCACAATCCCTGACCATCTTGTTTCATATTATTTGGACTGACTGGAAGGTCCTTTGACATTGATCTCTTTGTCTTGGGCCTGAGATGTCTGTCCTTCACATTCTTTGAGCCTCTTTTGTGGCCAGAAGCTCCCTCTACAAGACAGACGCACCACTGTGTTTGTGACTCCAGAGTTCTCCCTAGGTGAGATGTGACCAGGTGTCAGTGCAAACCCAAGTGTTTTCAGCATGGATAAAAGAAGAAGGCACTGCAGCCTCACTTTTATAAAAGAGGGATCAGAGCCAGGCATGGTGGCACACACCTGTAATCCCAGTATATGAGAGGCTGAGACAGGAGGATCACAGGTTTAAGGCTAGCCTGTATAACTGAGGAAGGCTTTTAGCAACTTAGTGAGACCCTGCTTCAAAAAGAATACTACTACTACTACTACTACTACTACTACTAATAATAATAATAATAATAATAATAATAATATAAATAAAATAGATCTGGGCATGTATCTTGGAGGTAGAATGCCTCTGGGTTCAATTCCTTAATATTACAAAAGGAATGGGGGGCGGAGAGAGAGAAAGGGAGAAAGGGAGAGAAAAGAAGAGAAAGAGAAAGGGAAAGGGGTCAAGTTATTATTTTTTTTTTGCGAGTGAATTCATAATGGGGATTATATGGTCCTAAAACAGTTAATTCACTAGGCCAGCTTGTGCTTTATTCTATGCTGTTACATTTAACCACAACACTTTGACAAAGAAAGAATCTGTCTGCTTTTCCATTTCTTGTGCTGATAAGAAAAATAAAAAGAAAATTTCTCTGCTTGCAAAAGAAAAATTAAATCCCAGGGCCTGTCAGTGTAGACTCCACTAGAAGAATTCTTCCTACATCTTTTTTTAAATTTTAGTTTTGAAACAGCTTGTCACTAAGCTGCTAAGGCCGGACTTGAACCTGTGATTCTCCTGTCTCAGCCTCCAAGTATTAGGATTACAGGTGCTCCAGGCACTCCTCTAGTTTTTATTGCTTTTGAATCAAGTTAGGTGTTCATGCTGATTCCAGTGTTCCTTGGTCTCCTCTTCCTCTGGAGTTGTAAGACAGCTACGTACTCATATGATAGAAAGTTGGACATCTCTGCTCTCAGTATTAAATGAACCATTGTGAGCCGGGCATGGTGGCACACGCTTGTCATCCCCGCGCTTGGGAGGCAGAGACAGGAGGATCGCGCAGGTTTGAAGCCAGCCACGTGCGTTGGCTTAGGAGACCCTGTTTCCAAATAAAAATGTAAAAATAGGTCTGGGAGTGTAGCCCGGAGGTAGAAGGGCTTCCAGGAACCCCAGTACCACCAAAAAATAAAAATAAAAAAAATAAATGAACCATTGTGTGATTCAAGTGTCAAATCCATTTTCAAAGCTATTCCAGAATGATTTTTATGAAAACGTACTTTATGTTTAAATTAGACGTGAGGTCATTTTAGCATAGAAAAAGTTATGTGCCTTAAACAGAGACAAGGATGCTGTGTGGTATTAAAGAAGGACCTTTGGGCCTAGGAGCCCTCTGATTTCTATTGTTTAAATTCTGTCAGGATCTTCTTTGTCCAGGGAGATGAGATGCTAAATTATTTTTGTCTCTTGACAGATTTAGCAATGCAGTTAAATCAGGGGAAATTTGAGTATAATGGATCGTGCGGGTGAGTAATGTGATTTAAACTGTTGTCACCTAGTTTCCGGGTTCAATACTAAGGCTTGAATGAAACTATATCATTTTTAATTAGGGCCTGCTGAATGTAAGCTGGGTTTGAGGCATGGGATAGAAACAAATGAAATGCCTAGGAAGATTATGTTTGCAAATATCACACTCTCCATCTGTTTTACTAAGGAGTTTTTTTAAAAAAAAAAACACAACTTAGCAATTCATAATAGACACTCTAGAGTTTAATTATTTCTTTTTAAATTCAGTAGTGGAGGTTTATATCTGAAATGCAATGATACTTGCTCAATTTGGATATCATCTGTAGACAGGATATTAAATATGTATATATTTGCTGACCACAAATATAGGAGGGAAGTTAATTTCATATGTAATGAAGTTGTGAGTGTCAAGTTGAATTTAATTCAGTTGGGGATAAACCTTTATTCTCTCTTGATTCCTTTGCATGTCTTGTGAATAGCAATTGTCAAAAATAATGCGGTGGATATTGTTCTAGTTTACTTACATAGCCCTCTTTAAAATATGTCAGCCAAGACTTAAATAGGAAATATCAATTCTACTGAACCCCTGAAGAAATGAAAATATGAAGTTACAGTTCTATCAAGATGAAAACACTCTGGCCATGTTTTACATATGTCTGTCCTTCAGTAGCACTACAGGTGAATAGTCCCAGACCATAGTGCATATGGCTCTAGACTAAGCTAATGGAGTCCACCCCATCCCAGTGGTACCACCAGGAAGCTCTGGATGGTGACTTATCAGTGAGGTATCCTCATTTTTATCACTGAAAGCAACCAGTTTATCTGCAGTTGTAGAGTTAGTACACACTTCATACCTCTGCCAGGCTGACAGATGGTACCTGCTAGCCGTGTCACATACACACCAGTGACAGCCCTGCTGCTTGAATCAGCCACCGTGTATGTACCTGAAACATGCAATGCATTTTCCTCCGCTGTATGCTCTGAAAGAAATCAAAATTATAGAGTTAGGAAGAAAAGAGCCAAATGTATACTAACAAATGCACTGGCAGAATTCTTGCTCAAACTGGATTCTACACAGAGAGAAGAAAGCTCAAGGCTGGTCAAGTCAAAAGGACTTGGGAGCCCACAAAAGATGTGACCAATGGAGGAAGTCTGCCAACCCCTGTCTTGTTCCAGGAAAGAGACATTCTTCTTTCCTTTGAACACAGCGCGCCCTCCATGGCAGGTGTTAGTGTCTGAAGCTTAGGATTATCTAAAAGGGTAAGGTCACTCTCTTCCATCCTCAGGGTCCTTTGAGTGGAGGCCTAGCTCTGAAATTCCAGAGGAGGAAAATGAAAGGAAGCATTCAGCGTTTCACATAGTGAGTGTTTTTGTTTTTGTAAAAGCTACCAGTAAAATACACTCCTTCTGTGCTTTTGTTCTACCAGGTATCTTCTCAAACCAGATTTCATGAGGCGACCTGACCGGACATTTGACCCCTTCTCTGAAACCCCTGTTGATGGGGTCATTGCAGCCACATGCTCTGTGCAGGTAAGGCCCTGATCATCACAGACCATGTGACTGCGTATGCAAATGGTCCTCAAAAGGAATCACATTAAAACAGTTCATGTCGAGCTGCAAGATCCATGTGTTACTCTCAACTTTGACTTAAATTTCTCCCTTTTTTCATGTAAGATGCATTTTTCACTAATAAAAGTATAAGCTACATTGTGTGAAAGATACCATCAAAAAGGTATTAAGTATGTGATTACATTTATATAAAATTCTTGAAAATGTGAGCAATAGTGACAATGGATGCCTATGGACAGCAACGGAAAGAGAGATAGATTACAAAAGAACTCAAATAAACTTTTTGAAGAGATTAAAATATTTGCATTCTTAGTTTCACAGATGTGCCCAAACCTAATCGTTCACTTTAGTAAACTGTACAGTTTATTGTATGTCAGTAATGTCTCAAAAAGTTCTTTCAAAGCTACTAGTTATAAAATAATGTGAAAAAAACTAATAAATGGCAATAGTCTTTTGAAAAGTAAATGAAAAAAATAGTCACACCATAACTTTTATAGTGCATGGACTATGATACTGGTCATAGCTGACTAATGTCAAAATTGGTAAAGAATAACAGGCAAATCTTAGCATTGTTTTTCTTTCTGCACATCTCTTTTCAAAGCATTTAAAAGAATTCAGTATTAAGTATAGAATTTCAGAGCTGTGAAGTGATCTTGAGGTGTATCTGAATCCATCACCTCATCTTGTAGGTGTGGCCACTTAGAGAGGCCAAGATGCCGTGAGCATGATCCTGTGACTGACAAGATGCTGTGCTCTCTGTATTGTATGATGCATAGTTCCCTCATACATTTTTATACACTTCTAGAAGGCGGAAATTCCACCTCAAGCTATTTTTCCCAGTTATATATATAGTTATTCAACAATAGATTAGTTTTCTAAGGAATGAATACAGTAGTTCCACTGTTAATTCAGATCGTCCCCCCAAACAGAATTAACGTCCTGGTTGTGGCCTGGTACTGATATTACTCAGAGTTTGCTTCTATCTCATCCTATGTCTCTGTTACTGCAGGTCATATCAGGGCAATTCCTATCAGATAAGAAAATTGGTACATACGTAGAAGTGGACATGTATGGGTTGCCCACCGACACTATACGTAAGGAATTCCGAACTCGCATGGTTATGAACAATGGACTGAATCCCGTTTACAATGAAGAATCATTCGTGTTTCGTAAGGTAGGGTGTTATCCATGTGTCAAGGCCACTCTAATAACTTGGGAGCCATGATTTAGTGCAGAGAAACTACATGATGCAGGAACACTTATGTTACGGTGATGGATAGCTGCTGCTGCTTTTTTTTGGGGGGATAGGGTGGGTACCGGGGATGGAACCCAGGGGCATTCTACCTCCAAACTACACCCCCAGCCCTAGATTTAGTCTTTTTATGTTTTGAAACAGGGCTCTCACTGAGTTGTGAAGGGCCTCGCTAAGTAGCTGAGGCTGTCCACAAATTGTCATCCTCCTGTCTCCACCTCCTGAATGCTGGGATTACAAGCGTGCACCACCACTCCTGGTGTAATAGATAACTTCTGTAGCTATCAATTGATTATTATTTCTGGTTGGCATGTGTGGATTGGACTCTCTGCCTTGGAGGTACCCACCTCCAGGAGACAATGCTCAAACACAAGCTACTTAGAATATGTCCTCACTGGTGAACACCATCATACCTTGTGAAGCTTTTCTCTGCCCTAGAAGTATCTAGCAACTTGCACTCTTCCTTTAGCCAAGAGATTAGGTTAAGATGCTCTTTCCCAAACTGAGGTCCATAAATGTCATTACATGAGTTAGTATAGTTGTTCCCTTCACAAAGTGTGGTTCCTGTTGCCACTCACAAGTTCTGTGTTTATGGGTAATTTTCAGTGTTCTACTTTTTTTTCCATAATACTTTATGCTAGATCCCAAGAGCAATCACGGTGATTCCCTCTAATGTTCAGTTTTTAGCATCTTGATAATTTGCCCCTTATTTTTCTTATAAATTAAAGCTGCATTGAAAAAATTCATGCACTGGCAGTGTTATCTCTAAGATGAAATTTTTACTCTTCGTTCTGTGGTCCTGACCAAAATGATGGAGTGTTTCTTCTCTAAGTACAAGGGTTCATGAAATTCTGCTCTATTCACATGTCACAGAACCCAGATAATTAGTTTTCTTTAAAATAGGAATTATCCATTTCTGAATAAAATAACTGCCTTAGAGATAACAAATTATGGGAGATCAATGCAGGTTGATAAAGCAGGCCATTTGGGGATTTAGGTTCACCTGTGATTTGAATAACATCATCCATGCAACTCACTCTTACCCTTTGCATTCTTGTCAGTGTGTGGCATAAATGAACTATGATTGGCCCATTTTTCTTTTTTTTATTTTTAAATTAAATTTGTTAAAACTATATCTATTGCTGGTATGGAATAGTTTTATCTGGAATAATTAATAACCCTTGTACACATTTCTAAACATTCAGAAAGTTTTCTCAGCCATTTCTCTTTTTTTAATAACAAAGGAAATATCCAACTTTTTGATGTAATATTCCTTGTCCCAGAAACAAAATGCCAGTTCTGGATCCTTCGCTGTTCTTGAGAAAATCAATTGTCTTTCACCAATATCAAGTGCTTTAACTGTCTTTTTTTTTTCTTTTTTGTTGTTTTGGGTGTTTTTTTTTTTTCCACTAATATCACAAGACAACAGTGGCAAAACAGAGTCCCTCATTCACGGAAAATAAGAAAAGCTGGCAGAATTTTAGCTAATATTCTCCTTTTTATCTTCATCAAATTGGAATTATATTATTTCCTCTAGATATAAACAGGCAAATAACCCATTGCTTAGCTTTAGACAGAACCAAAATGTCCTAGTTGTTCTCAGCCAAATAAAAAGTCATTAAGTGTGATTAAACACATTGAATTTTCTTTTCCATGTTGCAGTTTTTCATCTTAATAGGGATTCTGCCATCTAAACTCAGACTGTATGCCATTTATCCAGTTTAGGGATGGCAGAAATAGATGTCTTGTAATCAACATGTATTAATATTTCTTGTTCTTTTTTTTTTCATGCGTGTGTTGTATTGAGGATTTAATCCAGGGACATTCTACCTCCGAACTATACTCCCAGATCTATTTTATTCTTTATTTTGAAACAAGAGTCTCACTAAGTTGCAGAGAGCCTTACTAAGTTGCTGAGGCTGACCACAAACCTGCAATCCTTCTGTCTCAGTCTCCCAAGTACTGGGATTACAAGTGTGTGCCACGATGCCTTTCTTAATATTTCTTGAGATAAAAGTAAATCAATGTTTCTAGCTGCTCCCTCTTTCTCTAACATCCCAAAATGTGCTAAAAATTAAGAAGTGAAAGAAACAAGAATTCAAATTGATATATAAACTGTCTTTACACATTTTCTCAAAGATGTCTTACATATTTTTTTTTAAAATAGGTATGGTTAGATGTCAGTGCAGCCCAGGTAGTAAGTGGATTATAGGGTTGGGAGTGAAGAGCTTCAATGTCCAGGAGCCAGTCCGTCACTGACAACCGTTAGTCAGGAAAACTCGCTTGGTTTCTCAGAGGCTCCTTTTTCTCACCCACGACATGAGTGGAGATGGGAAAGATGACAAGGGTTGTGGTGATAATCTTTAACACCTGCACTTTGCCGAGATAATTTCCAGGAAACCTGTCCCAGTTACCTTTCTCGTTGTCTTAAGTGTTTTGGTTTACCAAATATGCTTTAGAAATACAAATGAATACTGGGTTTATTTTTGCCATGAAGAGGTGCTTATGAGCAGCATGGATGTAGTCCAGATTCCGAACACCAAGTCTGTTCTTTGCCTGCAGGTGATCTTGCCTGACCTGGCTGTCTTGAGGATAGCAGTGTATGACGACAACAACAGGCTGATTGGCCAGAGGATCCTTCCGCTGGACGGCCTCCAAGCAGGCTACCGGCACATTTCCCTTCGAAACGAGGGAAACAAACCACTATCACTGCCAACAATTTTCTGCAACATTGTTCTTAAAACATATGTGCCTGATGGGTTTGGAGGTAAGATAAACATGGGGTCACAGTGCATGAGGTCCTAAATTACCAAGTTGTAAAACTTTCTGACTCTGCTACAAAAAGTAAAGATGGTGCCGCCTGTACCTGCTGGTGCCAAGCACGCTGCGGCCCTGATAGAAATCAAAGATAACTAGTAACCTCAGGTTCATTGTAATAAATAAAAGGGCAAGGCTAGCTTATTATCTCTGTCTTCACTTGTTTTTGTTTGTTTGTTTGTTTGTTTGTTTGTTTTTGGTGGTACTGGGGTTCCTGGAAGCCCTTCTACCTCCGGGCTATACTCCCAGACCTATTTTTATATTTTTTATTTGGAAACAGGGTCTCTTAAGCCAGCGCAGCTGGCTTCGAACCAGCGCGATCCTCCTGTCTCCACCTCCCAAGCGCGGGGATTACAAGCGTGCGCCACCACTCCGGGCTCTTCACTTGTTTTGATATGTTGTGCTTTTATACGATACTGCAAAAATGAAAAAATAATCTGCAACTATCTTAGCATTTGGAATCACTAACAGATGACCTCAGTTAACATGCCTGGATTTTCTTCCAAATCCACAAGAGAGGTCAGTTTCATATAAAATCCCAGTCATCTGCCTACATTGGCTTTACTAAGGTAATCCGTGGGAAGAACCCAAACTAGACCAAGTCAGGATTTTTCTTGCACTCCCAGCAGCCTCCAGTAAGCCAGGAATGTTAAAAGAAAACAATTGTCTTCTATATTCTCAGTCTGTCAAGCCTTACAGAAACATCTACATGACATTAGCATAGAGCTGAAGGCCTAACTCTCCACTGATTCCTGGGGGCCTTGGAAACATGATGTAAACCCTCAAACCCCTCGTTCTCTCACCCTCCCTCCTACCTTTCAGCCTAAGTGCTTATCCATACAGTATTTAACAAAGCTGGAGAATTTGTATGCAGATGAGTATGTGTCTATAGGTATGCATCTATAGATAAAGATAAAATTCCTATACTGTGCTGGAGTACAACACTATTTTGTTAGGGTAATGTAGGGTTATTTGGTTGTTTGTGTTTTACAATATATACTTCTCTGAGAGTTGATTTTCTGCAAATAATTATTGACCATAACAACTTGATTGCAAGTTTAAAAAGTGAATTAAAGCATAAAGGAGTTTTGAGTCACAAAATTCATAGTAATAACTTTTTCCCTCTTTTATTTAGTTTTTCATAAAAAGGAAGCATATTAGTAGCTACAGTATTCAGTAACAATAAAAGTACCCATAGAAGAGGGTGCTGTCTGTTGTTCTGGGTAAGTGGATTAGAAAAGGAGGCAGGAAGCTAACATGGTGCTGCACACCTGTAATCCCAATACTTGGGAAGCTGAGACAGAAAGATCACAGGTTCAAGACCAGCCTCAGCAATTTAGTGGGACTCTCAGCAACCTAGTGAGACATTGTTTCAAAACTAAAAAGGGCTGGAGGTGTAGCTTAGAGGTACAAATCAGAGATACATGTTCTTGGGTTCAATCTCCAGTGTCACAAAAAGAAAAGGAAAGAGAGAAAAGAGGAAAGAAGAAAGAAAGGAAAGAAAGAAAGAAGGAAGGAAAGAAAGGAGAAAGAAAAGAGAAGGGAATGAAGGAAGGGAAGAAGGAAGGGAGGGAGGGAGGGAGGGAGGGAGGAAGGAAGAAAGGAAGGAAGGAAGGAAGGAAGGACGGACAGACAGGAATGTGTGTTTAGGATTTATATCCCAGGAAATTGCCTGCCTGGCAACACAGCAGCTACCATAAGGCATCAGTTGATGAGCTAAATCTCATTTTACATATTTGAGCTTATAAGACAGGAGTATGTAGTAAGTATCTAATACTATTTTTGTGTGTTACTGAGGGAAGAGCCCAGGAGCTTTCTACCTCCAGGCTATACTCCCAAATTTATTTTATATTTTATTTAGAAACAGGGTCTCATTAAGTTGCTGAGAACCTCACTAAGTAGCTGAGGCTGGCTTCGAATCTGTGTGATCCTCCTGTCTCCGCCTACTAAGCAGGGATTACAAGCATGCACCACCGTGCCCAGCCTTCTAATACATTTTAGAAATAGTTACATAAACTCATATGTGAAAGGTTGAAAATAGAGTTAGGGAGTTTAGGAGGGAGGTAAAAACACCAACCGGGTTATCAGAGACTGCTGCTTTATTCATACCTGACCCAGCACTCTCCGGGGAGTCAGCTGGCCATCGGGGAAGAGACCGATGGGCCACACATCTGGAGAGTAGTGCATAGTCCTGATTGGCCAGCTGAGTCACGTGGTGGATCAGAGGCACCGATGTCTTATAGGCCTGCCGATTCTCTCAGGACATCTCTAGTCTTGCAATCTCAAGTGTGTCTTGCAGCACCTGTAGTCTCGCAATCTCTCTGCTTCTGTCTTCCGGGTTTCCGCCTCCTGTTCCTGCTGCAACATCACGTGGGGTAGGGGAGGGACCCGACTTATCAATATGGTAGAAAATTTTAAAGTTTTGCCCCTGCATGGGTTAAATTTCAAGTGAAATGATAATTTCTTTCTGGGAAATAAGCCATTTGATTAGAAAAAAGAAAAATATCATTTGGTTACCTCCTACTTTGAATCAAGCACTTTATATGAGAGCGTCCAAAAAATGTGCAAGTGTTCTGCATGGGTGTGGGCAGATGCAGATCTAAGCTCAGAAATAATTCTATTTATAATGTAACTTATTGCCAGTATCAACATTTAACTATTGATCCAAACTAATCTCTTGAATAATTGTCCTGTGAACCTTCTTCCCTACCATGTCTTGGCTACTCTCTTTTTAGCAAAAGTATTTGAAATTTTATACCGTATCAAGATTGATGAAATTCTTCAGTTGATATCAAAACCTCACATTTGACATTCAAAGACGGCCTGTTCAGAATTCTCTGGTCATCACTTTTATATATGAAGAAACCCAGGGCAGAGGTTACAAGACCTAAGGGTCTTACTTGAAGAGAACAAAAGAGGAGCATCCTTTTTTTCAAAATTTCTGGTCATCTTCATAGCCCCTTGACTTACACAATCAGTTCACATTTCAGCCATTTAGCTAGCCCCCCCCATCCAGACCTAAGTCCTTACATACTGAACCAGTGAGAGAGAAAATCTGTTGAGTCTATGTTCCCGAGAGTATTTATATTCTCTGTTGATTCCATAGAACAAGTTCAAAATGAACTGAACTATCATGCACCACATTTGCTAGGAAAAAAGGAAAGTTGTCAATATACATCGTGACATTTTTATTTGGCTAAAGAAAGATAATGTGGATCTGTTACTTCATTCCACAAATATGTATAAGAGGCTTATCCTCTTAGAGTTGCTAAAATATGTATCAGAAAGCAATTCTAATAGCACAAAGAATAGAAGAAAGCGCCACCAGAAACCCTCTGCCCATAGTGAGCTACTGCTTATGTCCCGTTGCATTTTTTCTATTTTATTTTTAATAAAATTGTATCTTACTGTACATATTTGCTTGGAATTCTAATATTTTTCTTTTCACATAATAGAAAATATATTTCCAGGTCATGAAAGATTTTTATGTTGTTTTCAGTCTCCTAGAATTCCATTTTATGCATGCCTTAATTTAGTTATTTATAAGCATTAATGCCATTTTTATTTTTATTTCTTATAAACAGCATTATACCTGAGAACCCTAAATGTAAAGTTTGTGAATATTTTCTAAATATATATTCTTTAAAGTGGATTTGCTGTACTAAGAAGCATATATGTAATTAAAGCTTCACTTATAAATTGCCAAATAATCAGCATATGATAAACTTTTAAACATCTACTAGTTTAATCAGAAAATATGTCATTTTATTGATGTATTCACTTTTAAAACTATTTTTCTCAAAAGAAGAGATATATTGATGCCAGCAGGAGTAGTGGCTTGTAATCCCAGCATTTGGGAGGCCAAGTTGGTTCCATATTTTGGCTTTTGCGAATTGTGCTGCTATGAACATGGGTATGCATATGTTACTGTAGTTCTCTGATTTCAACCCCTTTGGAAAGATACCCAGGAGTGGTAGAGCTGGATTATATGATGGATCCATTCCCAGTTTTCTAAGGAATCTCCACACTGATCTACAGAACAGTTTCTTTAAATTCCATATGAACTACCTGCTCTCACTCACCATAGCAAATTCTTGCTTCTAAAAACTGCTTACATTTGCTGGCTTGGTGGTGCACGCTTGTAATCCTAGCATTTGGGAGGCTGAGACAGGAGGATCATGGTTCTCGGACAGCCTCAGCTACTTAGTGAGGCTCCTTGCAACTCAGTGGGATGCTGTTTCAAAATAAAGAATAAAAAATAGGACTGAGAGTGCAGCTCAGAGATAGAATGCCTCTGGGTTCCATCCCCAGTACCGCCCCCTCCAAATGCTTACATTTTACTAGTTATGAGTGTAAAAATGGTGTTTCATCTTTTCACCTTGAACAATTTTGAGTCAGATTGAATATATTTGCATATGTTTTTTGGTCACTGGTATTATTTTCCCAAAAAAGTTCCCGTCTAGTTTCCTTTTCTGTTTTTTTTTTTAATTTGGTTATTCTTACTTTCTCTAATTGTTTAATCAAATTTTAATTTTTATAACATCTCTCTGGAATAATTTTCAAAGTGGTCTCAAATATATTTCAGTGTCTTGATAGAGTTTTATGAGTGTAATAGTAAGGACCCAATGCCTGTGTGTTTTCCTTGGATGATGGTTCTATGTCATTAAGACCACATGGCTGGTAGATGAGATGGCTCCTGGCTGTCCGACCTTGTACTCATTAAGCACAACACTATACCCTAGTGCTCTTGTTGCATGGAATAACAGTCTTCCTATGTTATACATGAGGATCAGGGAGCCCCGTGGAAAAATGCTGACCATAGCAGCCCCTCCCATTGTTTTATTTTTTTATTTTTAACAAGCCAAAAAATCTGGTGGTTCTCTTTTCTTCTCCATAACTAACTCTTCAGTTTGTTAAAATGCTGCAGTAAATAACTGCAGCATAAGCAATCTATCATCATAGGAAATCTCTTAATCTCATGCCTACTAAGAAGTTTCAGAGTCCCAATGCCTTGGTAATGTTACATGTTTGTTATTGAACACCAGCAATGCTGTATTGTAGGTGATGTTTTTAATCTTTTATCAAACCCATTTTTATTAATTATCAATTTTATTAACTATTCATTTTTATTAATATGCCACTTCTGTGTAATATTCTAAAACATAATATCTAAACTATATAGTACTATCATAGCAACTATTTGTGTGACTACAGTATAGTTTGGGGTATTTTTTATAGTTTGATCTTTATTATTTTAAATCTTAGCAATACCAGATGGGTAGCATCATTTCATAAGAACTGAAAAAAAGTTTTTAAGCCTTTTCCAACTTAGGATGATTCTAAGAAATGACTTGGGCATGTACTGGAGTTCCTAGTCATCTGTGTATTGAGGATCTCATCTATGAGGTCACCATTTGGTGATGGATCCCACAGATGAGAAACTTGGCTGCCTTTGCAATTGCTCTTATTTAATTCTGCCCATCTGCATCTGGTGCTGTTTAGAGACTCTGAACTCTGGTTGCCCTGGCTCCCTCTCAACATGAGATAGGTCTAGAGACCATTTTCTTCACTCTTCCCCTGTTCTGCTCCCTGTAGGAAACAGAGGTGGCAGGGGTTTCAGTATAATCGCTTCCCCTCCGCATTAATATAGTACAGTAACTCCCCAAAGAAAGAAATAACAAAAGTGATATCTGACTCCATTTTCCATTGCTATAACAGAACACCTGAGAGTAAGTAATTAATAAAGAAGAGAGGTTTATTTAACTTATAGATCCAGGAGCTAGAAATCCAAGACACGGCCACTGCATCTGCATCAGCCTTTGGTGAGGTCTTGTGTTGCAGCACATGTGTGGGAAAAGCAGAAGGGCTGGTGGGTTTGTGCCAAAAGAGCAAGGGTGACAAATGGGACTAGGTGCTGTAACCCTGTACTTCAAGATGCCTAACCCACTCCTTCAGAAACCATCTTAATCCCTTCGTGAGTGTGTGGCCCTCTACCAGCACCTCTCATTATCATTATATTTGGTGATTAAATTTCATTGTGCGTTTTGGTGGGGGCAGACCACATCCAAACCACAGCAGCAGGCTACCATGAGATTCTAAACTTCCATAGAATTTCATTTCTGGTGTAAAATCTTTGGGCTAAAGAACATCACTGAATTCCCTTAATTAACAGAAACTACATTTTGACAAAATCAAGAAGATATTAACATTTAGGAGAGGGATTGCTTGGAACGAATCAAGAAGCCTTGGTTTAATTATCTCAATATTATTTTGGTACTGAGCAGAAAGACAAATAGTCCAGGTTTTTACACCCAACTTCATGCCCAAAATAGAAATACGAGCTTGGGTGCTAAGGACCCTTCCTGCTTTGTCAAGCTCAGCGGGTCTGGGAGCACTGCAGTAGTCTTTGCCCTTTTTCTGAGGATGTGCATGCTCTCAGAACCTACCTGCCATCAGCATTGTATTTAAATGCTACTCAGATCTGGGTTTCATGAGCCTCTCAGCACCTGCCTCCCTGAGCAGCGCGCATGCTTACTTCTGTGACTCCAGATGTGTCCCCTTTCTTCCACACCGAGGCTGTTTGATGTAAGTGAAGAGGAAGTGACTGTTGGTTTTATTTGTCCATTTTCCCCTGTCCGCCTCCCTTCTGATTAAGGATACATCCAGGGGGTAGGCGGAGTGAATCTTGTTCACGCTGCCCACATCTTCACAGGGTTGTTTTCCAATCTCTTTCCAAAGATAGCTGGATGTTTCTTACAGCAGACATTACTAGAAGAGCTTCTAAAGCTATAGTGACATTCCTAGGGTGGTGATGGGGTTTGTCTCAGGGCTTCCTGTTGCAATTTAAAGTTGTTCCATTTTCTCCTCTCCTTTGTGACTACCAGAATGTCATGTTCTTTCTATTAAATATTTGTTAAAGAGAATTTGCATGCTGACAGTGACATCTTTTTTCGTTCTGAGGATTGAACCCAGGGCCTCACACATGTGATATTCGTGTCTCTTCTGAACTTCAGAAAATATTAGAAAGAATTTCAAGAAGAAAATCTCTGGAGGGAGAGAAAACAGGATGGATTATGTTGCAAGACTTTGAAGGGATTGGAGATGTGGCTCAGAGATAGATCATTGGCCTAACGCATGTGAAGCCCTGGGTTCAATCTCTCTAGTGCTGCAAAATAAATAAGCAAATTGGAGATTGAAAGATTGAGTAAATTGTAACAGGCACCTTATTAAGCACTTCTCCAAGATGCCCATGAATATCCCAATGAGGGGAAAAGTATAAGTATTGTCTGGTCTTATATGACCATTGGATACTATTGTCCTGGGCTTGTGTACAATCTATGGCCATAGAAAACGCAGATTAGGGAATGGTTAATCATTTTGTAGCTAACAGAGTAAATTCAAAATAATGCTTATGGTATCTGTTGATCAATATTAGCGCCACTTTGCAGCCAGTAAGGAAACATGTATTTTTCTTTTGTCTCTATCTCTTGGTGATAGACAGGATAGCATGGGGAACCAGGGCCAGAAGTGCTCAGAGGCTTGAGATGGAGACTAGGTGCCGTGGTTGGTGCTCAGCACACAGGCAGCCAAATGCCCCCTAAATCAGTGGCCAAACAAACAAACGAACAAACGAACAAAACTTGAACTCTTCTGAAAAGTCAATAAGTATCTGGAAGTCTGTGTTCACGAATTGTGTATTCTCTTTAGTCCTTAGGGACACCTAAATTGATGCTTTCAACTCTATATGAAGGTAAGGAAGAGGGGGTAGGAGGGAGGGAACCTTTTGGAAATGGCACCAGTCCCAGAAATAGATGGTATTTTTTTAAAAAAATAAAGATAAGTAATGCTTCATTTGAATCTAGAAAAAAGGCAAATAAGGAAAAGCAAATGAGTTTCTTTTTAAAACGAAAGATTCCGGAGCCCCTGCTGTGCCCTCCCTGAACCCAGGATATTTTAGCTCCCCGTGTGGGTTCTCTGCTGTCAAGAACTTGTGCTTGCACCTCCCTCCTCTGTTAGATGCATGGTGTGTCTGGCCTGGAAAGGTCTATTCACACACCAACCCATGTTCATCAACATTTAAAAATTCTTTTTTAATATAGTTTTATAATCCCAGCATTTGGGAGGCTGAGACAGGAGGATCATGGTTCGCAGACAGCCTCAGCTACTCAGTGAGGCCCTTTGCAACTCAGTGAGACCCTTTTGCAAAATAAAGAATATAAAATAGGGCTGGGGCTGTAGCTCGGAGGTAGAATGCCCCTGGGCTCCATCCACAGTCCCACAATAATATACTCTTATTAGTGCACTGTCATTATAAGTCACCATGAAGTTCGTAGCGGTAGAACATACACGCACACTACACTTGGTGGGTTTTCCTCAGATCCTGCCCTGCTCCCTCCCTCCCTTCCACAGACATTATTGATAACTTAATACATATCCATAGGGTTGTTTGCACTTTTTCCTCCACCTTCTTCTCCAGGTCCCCACCTACCATACTCCTGCTCTCTCTCCTCACCCATCCGAGGTTCTTTTTGCTCCCTACTTTCTCTGTAGCTTCCACCCTTCTCTTCCACCCTCTCTGTAGCCTCCACCTTTCTGAGACTCGTGGAGCTCACCTAGCATAATATTCTCTAGTTCCATACATTTTCCTACCAATGACATAATTTGTTCTTTTTTTTTTTTTTTTTTTTTTTTCAAGAAAAGAAACATTTATTATTTGCATTGATTGTTCCATTCAATTCAACAAATTTATACATGAGTGAGTAAAACATAGTTTTCATTAAGAAGATTACATTCTGTTAGGATGTGGTAGGCACTAATGATTTTTTTGTTTTGTTTTGTTTTTTTTTGTTTTGTTTTTTTTTTTAATTTTATTTTATTGGTGCACTGTATTCATACATCATAGTGGGATACAAACTTTTGTAGACATACATGCACACATCGCCCAGTCAGCCCCCACCCGATCCCCACCCCATTCTCTCCCCATCCCTCCTTCCCATGCTTGGCTTAGTGGTTGACATCTAGTATTATAGCAATTTATCCAAAATTAACAATGATAATCTCACATAACAGTTTCATTTGTCTGATACCAAGCGTTTGATGATTTAAAGATAGCATTTCAATATTTCTTTTTGCTTTCTTTCTTACTAGAGCATATTTTTTTCTGTTTTTTTAGGTGAAACTATCATATATTTATATATTTATTTTTCAGAAAAAAATCTATCTTAATATGGAGTATGAATTCTAGATACCCAAAACGATCTTGAAAAAGAACAAAGCTAGCAGATATATATTTTCTGATTTCAAACCATATAAAGCTACAATAATTGAAACAGTGTAGTACTGTTCTAAAGGCAGATATATAGACCATTGGAGTTAAATACAAGCCTAGAGCTAAATTCTTCCCTATATTGTCAAGTTATTTTTGACAAGGTTTCCACGAACATTTGGTGGTGGAAATAATAATCTTTTAACTAAATATTGTTGAAAAATAATAATTACATGGAAAAGAATAAAATTGGACCTTTACCTAATCCCACATACAAGTATTAACTCAAAATAGATAAAAGACCTAAATATAAATCTTAAGACTATAAACTTTTAGGAGAAAATCTGGGTCATAAAACCTCACAACATTGAAATTGGCAGTGATTTCTTGGATATGATTTCAATGGCACAGGCAACAGAAGAATATACAAACTCCCTAAAAAATAAAAAAAATATTGTATATCCAAAGACAATGTAAACAGAGTTAAAAGTTACTAATAGAATTGGATAAAATATTTCCAAATGCTATATCTGAAGGTATATTAATATTCCAACTAGAAATCCTAAAAATTAACAACAATAAAGGCAAACAATACAACTTAGAGATAGGTAAAAGACTAACATAAATAATGAATCTCCACAGATAACCAATCTTAGTTGTCTGTTGGATGGAAACTCTTGTTTCTCTGGTTCTGGTGAGTGTTACCTATTTCTTCTTTGTAGTTAATCTCTTTGAGTATTTTCTCTAGCGCTGGTTTTGAAGACATAAATTCCTTCAGTTTCTCTTTGTCATGGAAGCTTCTTATTTCTCCATCTAATTTGATAGAAAGTTTTGCTGGATAGGAAATTTTTGGCTGGAAGTTGTTTTCTTTCAGAGTTTGGAATATGTTACTCCAAGCCCTTCTGGCTCTCATGACTTGGAATCTGACATTGAAGAAATATGGGCCCATCTTAAGAGAGCTAACCTAAGAATAATTGGAATAGAGGAGGGAAAAGAAAGTGATACCAAAGGGATCAACAATCTCTTCAAGGAAGTAATAGCAGAAAATTTTCCAAATATAGAGCAAGAGGTTGATACACAGATCCAGGAAACTTATAGAACTCCCTTTAGACAGGATCCGAGAAGAGGATCTCCACGCCATATAATTGTCAAAATGACCAATGTGGAAGCCAAGCAGAGAATCTTAAAGGCAACAAAAACAAAGGGCCAAGTGACATTCAGAGGCAAACCAATTAGAATCACTCCAGACTTCCCAAAACATAATTTGTTCTTTATGGCTGAATAAAATTGCATTCTGTGTAAAGACTATATTTTTACATTTTCTTTATCCAGTCCTCTTCTGACAGACACCTAGCCTGGTTCCGTAATTTGGCCCTTGTGATCATACTGCCATAAACATGGATATGTGTGTATCGCTATAATATTCTGACCTCGATTCCTCTGGAAAGACACCCAGCAGGATAGAGCTGGCTCGTAGGGTGGTTCCATTCCTGGTCTCCTGATCGCCAAAGTGGCTGAACTAATTTTAATCCCATCCACACTGCTTCTTTTGCTGGTCTAGGGTGGAACCCAGGAGCATTCAGCCTCCAAGCCCTATTTTTTATTCTTTATTTTGAAACAGGGTCTCACTAAGTTGCGGAGGGCCTCACTAAGTAGCAGAGGCTTTTCTTGAGCTGTGATCCTCCTGTCTTAGCCTCCAGAATGCTGGGATTACAAGCGTGCGCCACCATGCCTGGCCCCACCAACAGTGTTTAAGGGTTCTAATTTCCTCACATCCTTGCCAGCGTTTGTTATTGTTTGTATTCTCAAAATTAGTTCTTGCAGCAGTTGCTTGTCTTGAGGTGCAGTGAGCTAAATAGGCTATGCCAGCCCACAGTGTCCCCCAACCAAGGAGATGAAGCCCACTGAAATATCATATTGGCACCCAAAAAAAAAGAGACCAGATTTACTTGAATATACAAATATGCCATATTTATTTAACTACTTCAAGTCATTTTTCTGCACTGAGGCAAGTAAAAAATATTTGCAAGCAGAGTTATGCAAGTATTGTGTGACATATTTGAGGTATAATTTCTCATTTCCTAATTATATATTATTTTAAATGTAGTTATTAAAATCAATTTCCTTTTTTATACGTAGCACTCTATCTTCTGCCTACCACTTCCCTCCCTCTTTCTCTCTCTCTCTCTCTCTCTCTCTCTCTCTCTCTCTCTCTCTCTCTCTCTCTTTCTCTCACACATAAACACACACACACACACACACACACACACACACACACACACACATACATATTCAGGTATATATGCTGGCGGATAAGCTGAGTCCAATGAGAAAATTACCTTAAAAAAGTGAAGGCATACCTTGGTGCTCCCAATTACTGAATTCTTTGTCCTTTGCAGAAATAGAAAAAAGTTGGTTGGAACTGTCCTGGGTATTCAGGTGCTGTCTTTCGGCACTGACCTATAATTCCAGCTGAAGAATGGGTACCAGCTACCACAAGACAGAACTAGACAGCTTACAAATATCTAATTGCTATTAGAAATGGCCATGAATGAATCACCCATTTCACATTCTGCTCATTTGAGCCTTATCCACAGCCCTGAGTGTTTAATATAGGATTACAGGATCTGGTGGCATAAGATCCCATAGGTTCTAGAATTGCTGATATTGGTAATTCAGGATTGTTTTAAGTAATATTTATCCAGAAAGCAGATACATATGCAGCATCTTATTTTCCTGTGTAAAAGTCCACTAGTACACAAGCCTGCAGCAGACGATGGGCAAGAACATCCCATCCATCTTGTGTGTGAGGTAGTAAACAGTGTACAGAGTCAGCTAGGTCCCAATTGTGTAGGACCAGCCCTGGAATCCAAGACTGAGCTACAAAAAACAGAGAGAATTCCACTGAGATTCGGTGGGCGGGGGGTTTCCCTGAGATCAAACTGACAGGACCTAGGGAGGCCTTAGGGGCTGGTGGTCCCTCCCTGTTAACAGGGATTAAGATAAAGCCTTCCTTGTAAACCTCAGTCTATGACTTGGTGTTTAAGTAACAACAGTGTTTGTCTCATAATACATAGTCAGGTTAATAGCTGTCTTACATCTTCTCTGTATTTGTTTCCCAAGAACACCATACCAATAGGCACAGATACTTGCTCCTCATGGTTCCAGAGGCCAAAAGTCTAAAACGAAGCAGTCAGCCAGGCCATGCTGCTGTGGGGCTCTTGGCAAGAAGCCTGCTGCCCTCCTTCCCGACTTCGGTGGCCCCAGCTCCTTGGCTTGTAGGGCACCACTCCAGTCTCTGCCTTCAGGATCACTTGACCTTTTTGTCTATGTGCACCCTTTCTCCTTCTTATGAAGATGCTCGTCACTAGATTTACAGCCTGACCTAACCCAGAATGATCTCTTTTCTATCCTTAAGTAAAACAAGTAGAGACCCTTTTTTATAAATAAGGCCATATTCTGAGGTTCTGGATAGACAGGAATTTGAGGCAAGGGGATTTTCCTATCCAGCCTACCTTCTTAACTCTGCTTCATTTTCTAAGTACTCATGTTATTCATAAATAATTCTCTGATAACTTTCTTAAAGTTTATTAAAGCAAGATATCACATCAAAGAATGAAATGAACCATGATTCTTCCATCTTAGCTACTTTCACTTTTACGTATTTTTGGTATAATGTTTCCCCTATACCAGGGGGTATAGCTTGGAGGTTCCACCCCCAGACCTGCAAAAAAGAAACAGTGTTGATGGGACTAAAATAAATCTTGTCAGGAATTCCCATCAGGTATATAAATTATTATGCAACAGAAAGGTTTATTTTCTAATAAAGTTTTCTGTACTAAGATACTCCTTGAAATGTCATATTTTACTGAAAATTTGAAAGCCCATCTAAATACTACCAGTAGAGAATAGTTTGATACATAAGGTAAGTGAGATATCATCCATCCACCAAAAATAACTTAAAAAATATGGATATAAGAAACCCTAATCATAAGCCGGGTGTGTGGAGCACACATGTAATTCAGGTACTTGGGAGACTGAAACAAGAGGATCACAGGTTTGTGGCGAGCCGCAGCTACTTAGTGAGGCCTTCTGCAACTTGGTGAGCCCTTCCTGTTTTGAAATAAAGAATGAAAAAATAGAGCTGGGGATGTACCTTAGAGGCAGAATGCCCCTGGGTTCCATCCCCAGTTCCTCTAAAAATAAAAGAAAGAACCCCTAATTATAAATCGTAATTAATAAAAAAGCAGATTACATAACTTTAAATAATATATGAATTCATTTTACATACCAAAAATATGTAAAAGTGAGAGTAGCTAAGGTGGAAGGAGGATGGTTCATTTTGTTCTCTGATGTGATGTCTTGCTTTCTTGGTCTTAAATGACTAAAGATTAAAGTACTATCTGTTATTTTTAATGGAGGGACTTCTAGTCATCTCTCCAAAATTCCATGAGCTCTCTTCAGGCCCCTGCACTGATTATACCTTGTTAAAGATAAGCAAGAATTTATTCTCTAACAGGCTAGGAAACAAGCAGGTTGCTTATGAAATGTGCCTTTGGGATCATACAGGAGGTAAAGTGCCCTCTGTGGTTGCCTGCCAAGAGGCCTGGACTGGGATTATTTCTTCCAGGGAAGGGCAGGAAAGTTCAGGGGGCACGAGTTCAACCTTACCTTTCCCCATAAGAGTGTGGAGGAATGGAAGAAGAGGCATTAGGGAGGTGGGCACAGTGGGGCTAAAAATCCAGCTTTGCTGAGTCATGAGTGTGTTAAAGGGAGGGTGAAGGCCACTCCCTGGAGTTCAGATGACTTATGAGCAAACCCACGTACTGCTCCCACCACGTCATCTCCTGGCTGGTGACCAGTGACCACAGAGCGCTAGGGGCTGAGTCATCATCAGAGATCAGAGGAGGCTGCATAACTTCTCACATCTTCATTATGAAATGCAGCAGACCCTCTGTCATCTCCCCAGATGTTGGCCGACTTCAGCACCGCGGACAGCATTGCTGGTGTGGAAGTATTGCTTGAGGGTCCCTGGTTGATCATGTGTGTGGGGGGAGAGAGAGAGAAAGAGGGGGGATGGGAGAGAGAGAGAAAGGAGGAAGAGGAGGGGGGAGGAGGAGGAGGAGGAGGAGGAGGAGGAGGAGGAGGAAAGAGTGCAGCTCTGTGATACAGAGACCAAATCGTCACCTCCAGAGCCTGCTAGATGCTCTTAGCACCACCACCTGTGGACAGTCAGGACTTAGGTCCCTTGATATGAAGCATACTAAGTCACAGCACCTCCTGTGCAGTACCTTGCACCAAAAGAGAAAGTCAAGCCTTAGAGCTAGACCACACAACAAGAAAGCACAGAGATAAACTCAGAATGTGGGTCATTTTTATAGGGCACCTGGTATATTTCTTCAACATGTCCATGCATTACAATAAAACAAACAGAAGAGGCATAATTCTAGATTAAAATACACCTAAGAGTCATTATTATCAGAGATATAGTGGGATTTTTTTTGCAGTTCTAGGGACTGAACCCAGGGTGCTCTACTACCAAGCCAGATATATCAATAGATGATAGATAGATGATAGATAGATAGATAGATAGATAGATAGATAGATGATAGATAGGTAACTTGGTAGTAGGGTGGGATATATAATATCCCACCCAGTTTTATTTTTTATTTAATTTTGAAAAAGAATCTCACTAAGTTTCCCAGGCTGGCCTCAAACTTTCCATCTTCCGGCCTCAACTTCCTGACTCTCTAAGGTAACAGGCATGTGCTTCCATATGCTGTCAACTTTGTATCTTGATTCAAATAAAGTAACTATAATGATGGGAGATATTAAGATGGGCTGTGTCTTATGGGAAGGAATTACTGCCAAATTTGTTGAATGAAATATTGGTGTTCTTGATTCTGGAAGAAAATCCCCTTCTTCAGTAGAGATGCATAAAGAAGTAATTAAGAATTATATGCTCCATCTCTAGTACCGCAAAAAAAGAATTATATGCTATGATACATGGAATTTCCCATAAAATATTTCAGATATAAGGAAAGAATAAAGGCAAGGTGTCAAGCAAACATTACAATTGTATGATCTTCATCAGCAGTATATGAGTAGGGATTTTTCTTTTACCTCTTTCATGGATACTTAATATTTTTCATAAAAAGAGTAAAAATAAATACATTCATAGAACATTATCTTTCAAAATATAATTATGTTGATTTTTTTTTCCTGAGCAAGGTCTAAAAATTAGTCAATCGGGCCTGGTAGTACATGCCTGTAATCCCAGTATGGGGTTCTGAGACAGGAGGAATCACAGGTTTGTGTCCAGCTTTGACAGTATAGGGAAGCCCTCTGCAAATTAGTGAGATCCTGTTTCAATTTTCTAAAAAATAGGGCTGGACATGTAGCTCAGAGATTGAATATCCCTTGGGTTCAACCACCAGTACAAAAAGCAAAAAAAAAAGCATTTTCAAGAGGCAGGATTTTCTTATGATCCATCTCTGATTCGGATACCCAGAAACGGATATTCTCATACATCAGTGATAGGAGAAAAAAATGACAATATTTTAGTAAAAAAGAATTGAAAGTATTCCATCTATGTGATTAAGGAACTGGACAAAGAAAACATTGTCATTCAGAAAAAGGAATATTTAAGTACCTACAAGTGATGGCATAAATCTAAGTTGCCAATATGGAAGTGTTTCTATGATCTGTGACATTAAGAATAAAATGGTGCCAAAAACTATGAGTTCATTTAAAGTTTTACATCTGGAAAGATACAAGCAATAAATGACTGTAGCTGCCTCCTAGATATAGATAGGATTGGCAGGAAAGGTAGTATTAGCTTTCTGCTTTATATATTTGAATGTTTACCATGTGGATATATTACTTTATCTTATAAAAAGGAAAAGAAAACATTTAAACTGACAGAATTATATGACCCATGTGCTAACTGAGGGAAATAATCTTAAAAAGAAAGGTGATTCTACAGCTAGGTATGGTGGTGCACATATGTAGTATCCGTAATTGAGAGGTGAGCCAGGAGGACTATAGGTTCGAGGCCAGCCTTAGCAAGACCCTCTGCAACTTAATAAGACCCTTTTTCAAAATAAAAAATAAAATAGAACTGAGGATTTAGCTCAGAGGTAGAATGATCTTGGCTTCAATCATCCCCAGTACCTACCAAAAAAAAAAAAAAAAAAAAAGTGATTCTGCCAGGGAACAAGTTACAAATTTTACAAACTTAGACAATTTAAAAAATCATAAATTATCCAATGTTTTAAGGAGAGTAAATATTCCTTCTATAGTGTTAAAATTTTTACATATGTCTATGAAATTCTGAAAGTACTTAGAATGCTTCAAACAATGTTATATAAAAGATGGAATTTTCCTGTTTCTTTTTCAGTGCAAGTTATAGCTGAGATAGAAGCAAAATTAGCCCGAAATACACATTAGACTTCTAAATTTAAAAATAAGACAGTGTTAATGGCTTTTATACTTTCACTGTTTTTCTTCACCATCTCACTGAATTCTCATGAGAGCCCTGCAGGGTAGGTGGTATCTGCTCTAGTTTTCACGTGGAGAAGCTGAGACTAGGAACACTAACCAACTTGCTTCAAGTTACACAGTAAATAAAGAGACAAGATTGCAAGGCAACTCAGTTTCCCCTCCTACTCTGTTGTCCTTGTCTGGGGGAAAATTCAGAGAAAAAACGTCATCTGATCTTTGACTCCTGCCTTTCCTTATCCCTCATTTTCTAAAATTGACTGTGTTTTCTTTCTTTCTTTTTAACTGTATCTTATATTCTAGGAAAAAATACTCAACAGAAGGCATAACAGATGTCCAGGATTGCGGATAGTTCATTAGCTAAATTTTCGTGATAAATATAAGTTTTCAGTATAAGGGAATTAACAGCTCTTTTTTTTTTTTCTTCTTCAGATATTGTGGATGCTTTATCAGACCCAAAGAAATTTCTTTCAATTACAGAAAAGAGAGCAGACCAAATGAGAGCAATGGGCATTGAAACTGTAAGTAGAAATAGTAGATTAAAGATGGCCGAGTTGGGGGAGTTTGGTTGTCGGTGGTTACAAAAGCAAGAAAAAGTAATTAGTATAGTAAGTTTAAAGGGTGTGTTTAAACCTCCACTTATAATTCAGCAATAGTTTCTAGGGTTTAACAAATTTAAGTTACAAGGATATAGCAAATTTAGTGAAATATGGCTACCGTAAGAAAGAGCCACTTTATTCCCAGTGTCTGAAAACATCTGGAGCCTCCTGCCCCATTAGAAGTGAAATGGAAAACATCCTTGATGCTATTACGAAAGTTTAAAAAATATCTGTAGGCTGGGCATAGTGGCGCACACTTGTAATCCTCATGCTTGGGAGGCGGAGACAGGAGGATCACGTAGTTTGAAGCCAGCCTCGCTGGCTTAAGAGACTCTGTTTCCAAATAAAAATATAAAAAGTAGGTGTCTGGGAGTGTAGCCCAGAGATAGAAGGGTTTCCAGGAGCCCCAGTACCACCAATATATGCGTGTATATATATGTAGTAGCTGGGTAAGGGGGCACATACCTATAGTCCCAGTACTTAGGAGGCTGAGACAGGAGGATTGCAGGATCGAGTCCAGCCTTAGCAATTTGGCAAGACTCTTGGCAAATTAGCAATACTCTATTTCAAAGCCAAAAATTAAAAGAGGTCTGAGGGTATAACTCAAAGGTAGAATTCCCCTGGGTTCAATCCAAAAAGAAATGAAAACTAAATAAATAAAATATAGAATGTATTTGAAATACAAACTAATCCCATGAATTAATGAAAATGGTGTTTATCATTGTTTCTTCACTTTTTACCCTTGCAGCCTAACCTCCCATTCCATTGTTTACTTGAGGTTGTTTTTGTTTGTTTTGTTTTGTTTTGTTTGTGGTGCTGGAGATGGAACCCAGGGGCATTCTACCTCCAAGCCAGAGCCCCAGCCCTGTTTTTTATTCTTTATTTTGAAACAGGGTCTCACTGATTTGCAAAGGACCTCACTAAGTAGCTGAGGCTGTCCACGAACCATGATCCTCCTTTCTCAGCCTCCTGGGCTTATAAAAAAAACATTTAAAAACACTTGTGGTTGTTTATAAATGTTCTTTATAAGCTTGGCATGGTAGGACATGCTTATAAACTCGGCATTCAGGAGGCTGAGACAGGAGGATCATGGTTCGTGGACGGCCTCAGCTACTTAGCAATGTCCTTGGCAACTCAGTGAGACTGTTTCAGAATTTTAAAAGGACTAAAAAAATAGGGCTGGGGGTATAGTTTAGAGGTACTGTGCCCCTGAGTTCCATCCCCGGTACCGCAAAATAAATAAATAAAAATAAAATAAATAAATGTTCCTTATACCTGGAGAATATTATATTAAGTGAGATTAGCCAGCCACAGAAAGTGAAGGGTCATATATTTTCCCTCATATGTGGAAGTTAGGGTGTAATCGGGATAAAAGAGAGACTTGAGGTAAAGGAGCAGAAACTCCAATGCAGTTTACAGAGGGGATCTATGGAAGGGTAGCCGTGGTGTTGGGAGAGTTAATGAAGCAAACGCTACCATTAGCATTATTTACGTGTAAAAATTTATCAATGCCAAGCTGGATATCATGTGTGGGGAAGAGAATGAAATGGGAAGGGAGCTGAGGAGCAGCTCACCAAGGGCCATGTGAATGGATGTCCCTGTCACTCTGAACTACATACTGATGTGACACTTGTACCATGCACCAATAAAAGTATATTTAAAAACAATGTTCCCTGTATCAAACTCCTCTGTTTAGAATGGAAGCAGCAGCCTCTCCAGGAGCTAGGAAAGAGAAAGTATGTCTTTTTTTTTTTTTTTTGGTGGTACTGGGGATGGAACCCAGGGGCTTTTCTACCTTCGGGCTATACTCCCAGACCTATTTTATATTTTGTTTGGAAACAGGGTCTCACTAAGTTGCTGAGAGCCTCACTAAGTAGCTGAGGCTGGCTTCGAATCTGCGCGACCCTCCTGTCTCAGCCTCCCAAGCACTGGGATTACAAGCCTGTGCCACCACACCCGACTATATATCTTTCTTTAAAAAAAAGTTGCACCTTCTTTCCTGGCCTTATCCTTAGCCTTACACCTAAGGAAACTACATACTCCTACCAGGAGTAGTGTCCTTTAAAAGAGTATATGTCTACAAAGAGGAATAGGATAAGATGAGGGGGACAGGCTGGGTTACCTGAATCAAGAATGTGCAAGATAGTTGACCTTGAGTAGCATTCAAATGTTTCTGTTCCAGAGTGATATCGCCGATGTGCCCAGTGACACTTCCAAGAATGACAAGAAGGGAAAGGCCAATGCAGCCAAAGCCAACGTGACCCCTCAGAGCAGCTCGGAGCTGAGGCCCACCACCACGGCTGCTCTGGGCTCCGGCATGGAAGCCAAGAAGGGTGAGCGACAGTTGGTGGGCTCCTCTCTCCTCCAGCGACTTCAGCTTCTCTCAAGAATCTTTGAAAAAGAGACCCAGAATTGTTCATTTTGCCAATTTTAATTGCACTGTAAAACTCAAAAGCAGCATATTTTCTTGTGGATTGAGAAACTGCTTAACTTCCCTGTGTCAGTAGGGGAGTCAACATTTGTATTTCATCTTCCAGTGCCCCTGTACCTGAGTTTTATGGGGTACTATAGCTAGAATTTTGGAAAATGTTTAAATTTAGTGTCTTTTATGGGCTCTCACACAGTAACATTAGGATTGCTAACAAAAGGCTAATTAATAGTATTAATTAGCCTTAGCATTGCTAAATTCATAGTATTGATGGCAAAATTAACAGTATTATTTAACATTAGTATTGCTTAAAAGGGCTTATTAATGAAGGCTCTCACACAGTAACATTAGTATTGCTAACTCATGTCCACTGTCTTCAACAGATTGTCATCTGTCGTATCTAGCCAGGCTCATAAGCCAAGAATTGTGATGGGACATTTCCAAATTCCTTTCCTGGTCACCTCCCCTCATACATAGATATTTAGCTACATGATTATTTACTTGTGTAGTTATCAGATGGGCATTCAAAGGCCATTTCCATGTGGTGACCTGTGGGTAACAAAAGCTCCTGAAGGTGTGGGCACATGGAGTGGTCAGTCTCCCAGCCAAATGTACTGGGTACCTCAGGTTGGCTTCCATCCTAATTGCCCAGGTACTAGGTTCTATAGGCATGGTGCCCATCACACATTGGTAATTAAACATTTTAAATGTCCTCCTTGACCACGAACCATTTACTGAACTCTTCTTACTTTAATAAGAATCTCTCCATCACTAATAGTTTTTTACTCAGTACATGCAGTTCCCATTTATACACGAATTCGGTGTCCTTGATATGAGGAACTCAAATTATTCACACACTTAAGTGCACACAGTGCTGCTGCTTAAGGTAGAAAAATGATGGGCTTTCCCAACTCAAAACAGCAGAGCAATTTTGCAGGAATCCAGGTGTACGTTAAGCTTTGTGAAACAAATTAGAAAATGAGATTGCACAAAAGGAGTCAAATCGGTACTGGCTCTGCAGCTGTTTGTCTTGTTCTTTCCTAAAAAGAACGTGGAGCAACGTGATGATCCAGGCTTTGGACATTCCGTTCCGGCCAGAGTCATTACGAACATTAGTCACTTAGACCGAGGTGGACAGTGGAAAAGGAGGGTGTTCCATCAAAGCTCTTACCTCACACCCACTAGTACTGAAAGGCAGGCGTAATTATGGTGCGTTGAGTGGCCTGAAAATCAGGGTGAGCAGCTTGCAAAGAACAAAAGTGTCACTGGTTCTGGAAGGGAACACGGTGTGTTTAGAAAGAACTACTTCACCTCTGGTTCCAAGCACGGCTGCCTTGGAAGAAGCCAAGAAGCTGCTACTCTACTTTCAACTTTTCTGCAGAGGAGGGTCTGTCTGCTGTTTCATTTTGGCATTTTATTCAGAGACTCGCAAGCCTACTTGACTTCTTAGTGCTGGGTTCTACCGGAAATGCTCGCATCTCTTCCTGGGCCTGACCCGACTGGGGGGAGGGTAAGGATAGTCCTCCCACAGCAACCAGCTCAGACTGTGTCATGAGGGCTGAGAACTCAGAACAGGAAATGAGAGGCGGCCCTCCCAGCAAGGACCCCAGAGAAGACTTAAGGATAATACCCTAGTTGATCGGGGCCTTAAAACAGATCTGATTTGAACAAGAAAGAAAACAAATGAAAAAGAACATGAGCATCAACTAGGCACAGAGAAATGGGTCGTAGTAGGTAGTGGTAAGTAGTTCATTCTCTTTGGTCCTGAAAAGGATTCCGTGATCACCCCAAGAAGGCAGTGGGGAACAAGAACCAGTGATAGATCCTAAAATGATTAATAGAGTCTCAGCAGGAGAATTTACTGAGATACGGAGATGCTAAGAATTGGTACAAATGCCTTTATGGTAGCAATTACCATACTATATTTATAGCAGGTGGACAGCCAGAGACTGGTAACTGCAGGTGAGAGATAGCTCTCCATCAATGTGTCCCCGGAGCCAGTGGAAAAGGACAGAGTGGACAGTGGACAGACCCTGTAGCCTCTTTTCTCAGGAAACAGATGGCTTATGGATGAATGACAAGTGGAGCCTGGCTTCAGCTGGAAGTTGTCAAAGGAAAGAAGAGGAAGGAGAATAGAGATGAGCTGGTAGCTTGGTTATGGGTCCAGGTGAACTAAGGGTTAGCAGTCACTCAGAGACTTCAAGGTTAGGTCCCAGAGATGGAGATAAGAGAAGTAGAGGAGTCCAGAGGAAGAAGTGCTTCAGTAAGGAAGGCGATTCTGGGCCTGGACATCTTTGAGTTCAGGCCGTCATGGATACATCTGAGCAGAAACATGTGTTGGCACATCTGTGATAGGTCAAGGGGAGGATGGAAGGACTGAGTAAGAACAAGGGGTTAAAACATCTCAGCTCCTGGTTAATTTCCTAATTAGATAGAGAGAAAACAAGTCATTTTTAGGGGATGGATACGAATATTTAGGCAGTATAAAAAGAAAATAGAGAAGTATGTAAGAATTCATTTTGAGAAGGAGTTGTGGATAGGTCTAGAGATGTCGTGACTAAGAATTCCTATTGGGCTAGGTTTGCTTGGAGGAGGACAGTGGAAATGGGGCTAGAAAAACGTGAGGACCTCAGACTACAGTGCTCGTTCTGGTGGACCAGTAACACATCAGTAGAAACTAAGGAAGAGAAGTGGATGGAAAAGGAGAGAGAGGGGTGCGTGTTGGAACCCGGCTCCAAGGAAGAGCTGCCGGGAGAGGGCGTGGTAGGTGGCAGGAGACAGCATTTGTTGCAAAAGTCCATGATGGGGAAGCATTGGGGAGTTCTAAACTGCTTCTCCCAGACACGCAGGGGTGACTGCACCCACACCATTTCACGTCCCCGTTGGTGGTGAGAACAAGGGATTTAAAAAAACTCAGCTCAGCCGGGCGTGGTGGCGCACGCTTGTAATCCCCGTGCTTGGGAGGCAGAGACAGGAGGATCACGCAGGTTTGAAGCCAGCCACGCGCGCTGGCTTAGGAGACCCTGTTTCCAAATAAAAATGTAAAAATAGGTCTGGGAGTGTAGACCGGAGGTAGAAGGGCTTCCAGGAACTCCAGTACCACACACAAAAATAAACAAATAAATAAATAAACGAAAAAACTCAGCTCTTGGTTAATTTCCAAATTAGGGATTGAGAGAAAACAAGTTATTTTTAAGGAGCTATGTTGTGAAATACAAAATCTTTATGTAATGAAACTTTAGTTAGCCAGTCTTCAAAGCTCTGCTTTCATAGTTATCCAACTTTCATACCAGGGAAGCCTGTGGACTTGTGCCATCGCAGGTGTTAGCCCGGAGCCACATATGAAATAAATAATAGTAATGGGTTCCCTACCAGCAGTTGACATAATAAGTTAAGGTATTTAATTTAATTTGAGCCTAAGCAGTAATCCTTGGATCTGTCAGTCTCTCTAGACACATTTCAGGTGCTCGGGAGTCTCGCATGGCTGGTGGTTCTCAGTTGGACACTTCCGTCCTCGAGCATTTCTTCTAGCATCAAAAGTCCTATCGGCTGCATAGCTCTAGGCAGAGAGAAGGAACTGAGCATGTATTGTGTCTTGATTTGTGCAATGCGGCTTTCTTCCTAATTAATTCACTTATAAGAATCAAAATTCAAATCCTTACGAATTGTTTGTGCCTTTCTCTAACAATGCAAAATGAGAGTGAGTAGGGTGTATGTTTTTGCAGATTCTTGTTCATCAAGCTTTAGAAAAAGAAAGCCCAGTGAGTCTGGGTCAAACTCGTGGTATTTGTTAAACCCCTGAAGGAACTCACATGAACCCCAAGTCCTGTGTGTTCATCTTACAGACCAGGGAGAACTGAGACCTAAGGATACCTAGCTCTTACCTGTGCGAGGATTTACTTTCCCACACTACACGGCCTTCTCACTCACTCTCTGCCATAAAGCAGAAAGGTAGCTTGTGAGGTCAGACACAAGAGATCAGAGAAGGACCCCACATGCCCTCCACACCCTTATCTGAAACGTTATAGATCCCAGCACTGACTTGTCTCTGCTCCCGCCCACACGCCGGATGTGCATATCTTAAACAGCCCAACTGAAAAACAAGAGCCTGGGACTTGGTTCCTCTGTTTCCTGACTGTGTCGGACATGGCCTTTGGGATTCTCATGGAAATCAATTATAGTACAGAGTGCGCATTCATTTTGTTTTCCTAAGATGAAAATCTGCAGTCAAACAGAACCTGTCAGGGATTATTCTACAACTGTGGTTGCCATGACAACACCTGGGCCAGTGTTATTTAAATAGTAGGATGACTGAGTACATTACTCCGGGTTCTCCTGCAGCATCCGTTATACAATAATTTGATTACATTGTCTCCTATATGTGAAAGTCATTGCCTTGCTCAACAGAATATTGCTTAAAAACTAAGATTAAATTTGGTAAAATAAAGATGCTAAAAAGCGGTTTTATTCTTTGATGCTGATTAAGTTGGGAACAGAGTTGGAAACTGGTTGACTGTGATGATGTGCCTTGAGATGCAAAGGTAAAGATAACTATGATAGATGCTGTTGAGCCCAATCTGATCTCACTTATGAGATCTGCTCAGCCCATTCTTAAGCTGTTAAGAGTGTTGGCTGACTGGAAATTATAGTTGCTCTTTCCCCAGATAGGTGCCTCAGCACTATGGGAGTTCCCTTGCCTGAAAAGTTTTACAAAACCTCTGAAGCTCTTGGCTGATTCACTTGAAGTCACAAAAGGTCCAGCCTCCTTTCATCCTGGAAGAGTGACTTTGAGTACCATTTACCAGTATGGTCAGCTACAGAACTCCCACAGGGTCAGGCTGAGCCCAGATATCGACTACAAATACACCTTGCCTTCTCTCTGCACCCTAGCCACAATCTCTGTCTCCCTTAGACTTTTCTCCTGAGAGTCAGCGCTCAGCAAACCACATGTATACTACTCTGATTTTCAGGCTCTCCTCGTGGGAACCTAAGACAACACGTATTTCAATGTTCTGGTTCAGTTCTTTATGATAGGAATTTCAAGATGTTTATATCTCTGAGCATGCATGTAAAGCTGTTTCAAAGTATTTCGATGAGTTTCAAAACTGTGAATTTTATAGGAACAGTGATTTTCTTAAAATTTAACCTCCATGGTAACTTTTTTGTGACTTTTTTAAGGTATTGAACTTATCCCTCAAGTGAGGATAGAAGATTTAAAGCAGATGAAGGTAAAAATATCTGACCATTTTGCAAACACCCTTGCATTATGTGTATTAGTAAAATCTCTATCTTTTTTCTTTACCAAGTGCAATCGTTCTGGCTATAAAAATACTAATCTTGGATTATCATTTTTACTTTCACAGGCTTACTTGAAACATTTAAAGAAACAACAGAAAGAACTAAATTCTTTAAAGAAGAAACATGCAAAGGTATGATGTGTGTTGTGTGCACCTGTGTGTGTTTAACTTTGTTGACTCATTTGAGCTTTGCTTCCGGCTCTCTAACAAAAAAACTACGGCTTCTGTTTTGTATGACGTGGGGTTCAATCATTCATAGCCAAAAACACTAGTTAGAAGCCAATCCTAGCTAACTAGATAGCAGTACCTTCATTTTAACTGACCAGTGGTGAAATTAAAAGATATGTTCCATGATTTATACTCTGTATTTCTAACAGTTGTTTTAAAAAAATAACGAAAGCCGGGCATGGTGGCGCACGCTTGTAATCCCGCGCTTGGGAGGCTGAGACAGGAGGATCGTGCAGGTTCGAAGCCAGCCTCAGCTACTTAGTGAGGCTCTCAGCAACTTAGTGAGACCCTGTTTCCAAATAAAATATTAAATGGGTCTGGGAGTATAGCCCGGAGGTAGAAAGCCTCTGGGTTCCATCCCCAGTACCACACACATAAAAATAAATTGAATAAATAAATAAATAAAATAAAAGAATAACAAAGCATCACATACTTAAAATTTGTTTCACTAATAATATGATTTCATATAAACACTGGGGTATAGCCTGGTGAAGATCAGCTCACAGTCATAGCTGCAGGTCACCTAAGTTCCCTGAGTAATCAGCACCCAAGAGTTTGGCATGCACAGTACATGGAGGATGGTGGGCTAGAGTCCCCACTTGTGATACGGAAGGAGGGGCTGTTTTCCACTTTACCCCAGGGTTGTATAAGGCCTGATCAGGTGCCTACTTCTGAAATATCTTTATTCTTTTCTTTTTACTCGTAAGAAGAAATCCTTTTGACAACGATTGGGGGAAATTTGAAGAGCTAGTTGCAAGATTTATAGAATAGTAGGGGGTGGCCCCAGGAATTCCCCAAGTGGTTGAGAAACTTTCTAGCTCTCAAACAAGAGTCGTCTTCCCAAACCTTTTCTCATAGAGAAAGGAGAAAATGCAATCTTTCCTTCCCAAGATGTATAGCAACAACTCCTTCTGCTGCTGGAAGGACAGAGTGCTTTTCCATGAAGGAAACTAAAAGCCAGGGAAATGTCTCCCCTTAATTTGAAAAGATTTCCATTTCTTTCATATTCTTAATTTCTTCCTTTTTTGTTATTTTTCGGGAGATGGGGTTGAAATCAGGAGCATTCTACTTCGGAGCTACACCCTAAACCTTTTTATTCATTTTTTTTAATGTCTCACTAAATTGCTGAAGCTGACCTCAAACCTGCGACCCTCCTGTCTTAGCCTCCCAAGTACTGAGATTACAGGCACGCCTGGCTAGTATTCTCATTTCTTCAAGCTCTGAGTGGAGCCTCACAACAAGCCATTTCTGTAGCTTTATCTCACTCCAGACACCAAGACACAAAGAGTTCTTCTTGGAAGCCTGCCATTTCTTTATTTCTTTATTTTTATTCTTGTATCCTTTTATCGGTGCATTATAGTCTCATTTAATAATGTGGTTCACAGTGATAGTAACACATGCACACAACACTTGGTGGGCTTTCCCCTGGCTCCCTCCCCACGCCCTCCTTTCCAATACAAGATATGGAGATTGGCATTGATACTGTCACATATGTACATATTATCAACGTAAGTGATTCCTTCATTAATTTCCTCCTCTTCTCCCCACCTCTTCCCGTAAACCACCTCCCTGGCTCTGCTGGAGTTCCTCTGGTATACTGATTATTCCCTAGCTTGTGCATAGGAGAGAAAAGTTGGGCCTAAACTTGGCATATTAATATTCCCTTTATTATTGAATCGATGGTTCAGCCAATTTGCTGGTGGGGACAGAGGTCACTTCCTAAGTTCACACAGGAGTAATTCCACACAGTAGAATTCATTTCATTGCCCAATGGGAAAATGCTGTGTATTGTTATAATAATGGGGTTATGAGAGACATATTTTGAAAGCAGATATTTCAGTTTTGTTGCTTATTTGAAATAAGCTAGAATTTGAAAAAGCAACAACAAAAAGACAGAGGTCAGTGAATAAGAGAGAATGCATGTTAGATGACTTTAATTATTAGAAATAGAGTTTGGTTGGTGTCCATATGCCACAGCATTATGTAACAGAGTTCCCTTGCATTTCAAGTGTATCTTTTTCATTGAGCAGATACCTCAATGATCTTTTGGCTGATTGGAATTGTAAAGTTTTTGGCCTCATTTAATATTTCCTTGAGGCATGAGCAGGAAACGTACTATGACTAATAATAATAATAACATTAAGAGTGACTACAAATTTTTCATATTTTTCTAGATACCGTTCAACACTTTATATGCATTGTCTTGTTTAATGAAGTCAATTCTACTTAAGTTCCCATCTGCACCTGAGGAAATTAAGGATTATTGAGGACAAGCACTTTAACTAATATCCCAGAGTTAGGGAGCATCAGAGCTGGTAATTGAATCCAATTCATCTCATTCACAATGCATACACTTCTGGCATAATTCTGTGTAGGATATTGGATGCCCTGTAAGTAAACAAGCTTCCCTTCATTGGGTCAAATGCAGTGATAACGCCTGGGGTGTTAAGAAAATGCTCTATCTTCTTTGGACAGTGCTGATATAATAGTTATCCCAACAGTTACTAAGGAAGACATTGCAAGTTGACATACATCATACATTACATTTGTCAGTCGATTCTCTTGTCTAACTTTGAGCCAAACTCAATTCCAATGGACTCAATTCAGTTAACAGGCCCATCTCCTTAATCAGGAAAGGGCCAAGGTGCTACATCATTTTTCTGTGAGACAGTTTAGAAGTGACATTAGTAGATCTTCCCCTCTTCCTCAGATGCCCCAGGCTTCATTCCATCCATCATCTTCTTCCTAGTTATCAGGAAAATATCTCAATCACTGACCAGTGAATCCCAAATGGCCGGACACATCTAAATTGAATTCATAAACAGGAAAGAACCTCAAATTTCTTGAAGCCCCCACAAGATAATAAGGCATAAAAGATGTTAAATATCCCCAAGTCTAACTGTCTAAATTTGGGGTAGACTTTAATGGCTTTCGTGTGCATTCTTTTGGGGAAAGCATCAGCCTTCAAATTTCTCTGGAGTAAGTAACAAAGCCTAAGCTCCACCATGAAATAGATATAGCTTGCCTACTCCTTTGCAGAATGCTTTCAGAAGCATTTCAGAGAAGAAGAATATATTTCACTTTATTTTTATATCTTCATACACTTCAGACATTCTTCTCCCACATTAAATACACAGGGGACCCACTTTTTTATTCAGTCTGTGTTGGCACAGTAATTCATAAAATAGGAATTCTAGAGTCTTTTATGTGAACTGCTTATGACTAATAAAGCTAACATTTATTTAGTGCCACTTTTGTGTCACATTTTTCATAGATATTCTCAAACCCTCGCAATATTCCTAGAAGCTAAATAATATTCTCCACATTTTAGACATGAATATGAAATTCAGAGAAAGGGAATCCTTTGCTCAGAGCCATAGAAAGTAGGTAAATGCTGGCTATAATCCCCATTTGTCGACTTCTGACACCCGTATCTTCTACTATTTACTACATCATGTAATTTTGTAAAAAAGATCATAAAAATCATTACCTAATTTTATAAAAAGAGAAAAAAGTTTTGATCTATTTTAATTGTCCAAATGCTTTGCAAATCATTATTGTCAAATAATTAGATAATGTTGCCGGGCGTGGTGGCGCACGCTTGTAATCCCTGCGCTTGGGAGGCGGAGACAGGAGGATCGCACAGGTTCGAAGCCAGCCAGGCTGGCTTAAGAGACCCTGTTTCCAAACAAAAGTATAAAATAGGTCTGGGAGTGTAGCCCAAGGGTAGAAGGGTTTCCAGGAACCCCAGTACCACCAAACAAACAAACAAATGATTAGATATGTCTACAAAACTTCTGTATTTTTGGTCTATAATATTTTCTTAATATCTTCTACTTCTCATCTAAGCCAATTTATAAGATGAAAGGTACATAGAAATATTTCATTATCCATAAATACTTATGTGCTTGTCTTTAAAACAGAAAAATGAAAAACCAGTGAAGGAGAGTGGAAGGGTGCAGTGAATTTGCTACTATTGGACGCACTTGGTACCTGAGCTCCTCTTCACCTTGTTTAACCTAATTCATTTTTTTTTTTTTTGCCAACACATTTTGGTAAATGCTAGTAATGGTTAATACTAGCTAGTACATGTTGATGTTTATTTAAGCCTTTGCTCTCAGATATTCTTGTAACAATTACATAAAGGAATACTATAACTATATTGACTTGTATCATTTAGTTTTTGCTGGGTAATAAACTATGCTGAAATGTAATGATAAACAACAACCATTTATTTAGCTTGTAGTGTGTGTGTGTGTGTGTGTGTGTGTGTGTGTGTGTGTGTGTGTGTGTGTTTACTGGGTATTGAACCAAGGGACATTTATCTTTGAATTATATACCCACCCACATTTTTTAATTTTTCAAACTTTATTGGTGCATTGTAGTCATACATCTTAATGGAGTACAAGATGGTGGAGGAATACGTGCACACATCATCCAATTCCCTTCCCAGTCCTTCCCCCTCCCTCCTAGATGAAGAAGGAGATACTATAGATGAGCAAATAAGGCAACCTGCGAGGATGGGAGGGGGAAGAGAGGAATTCTCTAGTGTTCATGATGTACATTAACAAACATATTTTTATTTTTATTTTGAAACAAGGTCTAGGTTGATGAGAGTCCCACTACTTGCTGAGGCCGTTCTCGAACCTATGATCCTCCTGTCTCAACCTCCTAAGTACTGGGGTGACAGGCATGCACCACCACTCCTGGCTATTAGCTTGCAGTTTGGGGAGTCAGTCGCTTGGGCTGGCTTTGGCTAAATGGCCCCTCACTGGATTTTCCATGTGTCTGTTGTCACTTGTCAGTATGACAGGTAGAAGCCATATAGGCAGCTGGCTGACTGAGGAGGGCCTCTGCTAACCTGCTTTTTCTCTGTGGTACTTCATTGTCCTTCAGGCTAGTCCAGCTTATTAACATGGCAGCGGTCCCAAGAAACCAACCAGGACATGCAAGTTTTCTCAAGGCCTTAGAACTAGCACACCACCATTTTCTCCTTCTCATTTGGCTAAAACAAGTTGTAAGTCTGGCCTAGATTCCAGGGATGAGGACTTCACCTCTTGACAGATGACAAAAGTCATATTGTAAATCAGTGTAGCTATAGAGAAGGAAATCATTGTGAGCATTTTTGCAGTCAAGCAACCATTGGACAGATGAGATCATGTGTGCTTAATGAAAGTACCACTTGACTAAATAACCTGGTTTTTAAATGAAGGATCCAAGGTTTGAACAAAATTGGGTCCAACCTGAGAATTCAGGCACTTCACCTGGCTCTTCAACTACTCAGTTGTATCTGAGATTTCCCATGCTAGTTTTTCTTTCCACACATTATATTAACGGTCCCAGTTACTGGTGTGTGTGTGTGTGTGTGTGTGTGTGTGTGTGTGTGTGTGTGTTACTGGGGATTGAATTCAGGGGCATTCTACATCTCAGCTCCACCCTCAGCCCTATTTTTTAAATTTTTTCTTTTAAAATAGAATCCCACTAAATTGCTGAAGGCCTCACTAAGTTGCTGAGGCTGGCTGCGAACCTGCGCTCCTCCGATCTCAGCCTCCCAAGTACTGGAATTACAAGCTACAGTTACTGACTTTTAAGAGCAATTATGAGACTTTCTGAGCACAAGCATTTTGGTTTCCTTTGTGACAGGTGTTTCAATATATGATTGTTGGGCCAAGAGCCAGATTTCTCCCAGAAATGCATATTCCTGTGTCTAGCTGAGACTTCTTCAGCAAAGTCTGGGAAATGCATTTTAAATATGCTTCTTTCCTTTGTACACTGTATTATGAGAACTGCTTCTGTAGGAACATTATTTAGCACTCTTTCCTATGCCTGGGCCTTCCTTATTAGAAGCCCCACTATTTGCCGGCAAGATGCAGATCAGACCTCCTTAAGGAAACAGAGGCTTTACTACACCAGTCACCAAGCAGAAGTGAGAAAAGCTTCCTGTGGAAAGCTTCAGCTCTTTTATAATAGTTTTGATGCTAAGATTTGCTACCCCACAACCTTGGTTATATAGTAAATTACCAAAAAGAGAAGACGGCCTGGGCTGCCTTTTTCTCTGTCAAAGTTAATGAAACTTTGACACTTAGTAGCTAAGAACATGGACCAGTCCTTAGCCCATATTTGGTGACTGTTGGAAGAGCTCCTCTCTATACATGTCAGCCTAGGTAAATAAGTCTACTGATCTCCAGAACTAAAGAGAAGTAGAACATCCATGAACTAAGTCCCAGTGTTTAAGAAAATAATGTGTATTTCAAGAGGGATTATTTCTAAGCTTGGAGATTAGCTATAGGTCAAGAAAAAAGTATGGTATGAACATGAGAATCTGAAATTTGCAAAAGATAGGTAGGAAAATGGTATGTTGTTTTTTGATTGGATACCGAGAAGACTAGGGTAATGTCCCTTGAAGTCCCAAATGAGATCAAGATGCTCATGAAAATACCTATTTCTTGGAAAATGGTGAGTCAATTGCTTTGACACTCTAAATGCATCTGGCAATTAGACTTGTACTTGTGTCTCACTTTCTAGAACCAGCTCTTGAATTTGAAGTGGAAACTAGCGTGATGGTTTTCAAGTATTTATTAGATGAGACAGAGAAAACACAGATCTAATCAACAGTAATTCCACCCTATCCCATGACTCATTGAGTTCCAGAGCTGGGGTTACTTCCATTAGGAGACAGGCATGCTTTTCAATTGTTTAAAGTGGTCAAATCCTTAAAGCAAAAAAAAAAAAAAAAAAAAAAAGTAAAACACAAAGTTAAACAGATATCCCCATAACATGTTAGAAGCGAATTACAATTGAGATGCATGTGAGGACCAAGGAGGACGTAAAGGAAGGTGGCCAGGTCTGATCAGAAGCATTTACTCACGTCCAAGGGCCAGTTAACTTCCGCTTCTGTTGTTGCTGCCTCCAGAGTATTAGATCAGCTGGGTTCTCTAAGGAAGCGTCACCAAATCTTATATTAATTTTGTTTTTAATATTGTCCTCTAATTCAATTTCTTTTTTTTTTTTACTTTTTATTGGTACATTGTAGTCATACCTCTTAGTGGGGTACAAGATGGTGGAGGCATACATGCACACATCACCCAATTAGCCCTTCCCCAATTCTTGCCCCAATCCCTCCCTCTCCCTCCTTCCCATGTTTGGTTTAGTGATTGACTTTGATATGTTTGTGAATGTACATCAACCAATAAATCTCTTCTTTTTTTTTTTTTTTTTGGTACTGGGGATAGAACCCAGGGGCATTCTTCCACCAAGCAGCACCTTCAGCCCTATTTTTTATTCTTTATTTTTGAAACAGGGTCTCATTGAGTTGCAGAGGGCCTTACTAAGTAGCTGAGACTATCTGCAAACCGCTATCCTCCTGTCTCAGCCTCCCAAATGCTGGGATTACAAGCGTGTGCCACCACGCCCGGCTAATCAATCTCTTCTTGAAATACCCTATAAGCCAAGAAAAAATTATCTTAAAAACTATATATGCAGGCTGAATGCAGCCCTTTGGCACAGCAACAACTTTAAATGAGTTAGATAATATGTCTGAGGAACCTACTAAAATCTGACATTCAGTTAAAGCTACTAGTTAAAAATTAGCTCTTGTTATGCAATCTATATAGCTAGCAATAATTAGTCCACTGTTAACCTCATTGTAATTCATGCAAAGACCTGGAGAAGAGATCCGAAATTCTGATAGGAAGCTGAAAGGGGCAAAGGTGCTGAAGCTCCCTACAGAGTCAGCCTACTGTTAATCTCTGAGATGCACACCTAGCAACCTGATTTACTCAAATTTTTTCAGCACTATCTGTGGTGTAAAGATTCATGTGCCTGGTCTCACTGGTCACATCAATGAATCGTAGCAGCAGGTTTCCCAAAAGAAGCTGAATTTATTTCTCAGACTTGCAAATTCAGCTGAAAGATTTTCATTATTTTACCCCAAAATGTCCCCACTAAGATTGATATGAAGTCAACACATTAATTTTGGTACTCTTATCCTGAATGAATTTTTAAAAACATCGTACTTCTTTGATAGTGTCTCATGACACCATCAAAAGAAAAAATCTAAAAGAATAAAATAAATGATACTTTTTTTTTTAGATGCAGTGAGCTGACAGAGCATTTTCTGGCTCCTTTGTCTTATAGAACTGGAAGCTGAGGCTTGACCAGAGAGTCAAAGGGAATCAATAATTAGGATCCCTGTTCTTTTCTGAACGAATTGATGTCCGGGGGCCAAATCATACTGAAATACTTCAGTAATCACTGCCTACCACATAAGGGTGGGGTGTGGAAAGGAACAGAGGACCATTTTTCAAAGCCATCTTTCTTTTGCCTTGTATTCACTGTAACCATTTTAATATAATATGCTTCTAATTTTTCAAGTTATTTGACATATACTAGGTAACCTTGCAACCCCTCAGCAACTCATAAATTCGGCTAGGCAAAGGTATCTTGCTCAGTTTTCTAACAAAGAACATTGAGATTTTGAAAAAAATCTATATGTGTTACATAAGATCACTTGGTTAATTATTGGCAGAGTTGAGACCAGAACCCAATGTCGTTTTGCTACCTCTAATGCTACTTTTTTTATTCATGTTAGAAATGTTTGCATATGCATCGAGCATCGACTTTATTCTTGGCTTTGTTACTGGTAAACAAAGAAGTTTGTTTTTTTTTTCCCCTGCCTTTGGGGAGCATTATCACATATGCTTAAGTCCATTAAGAACAGCTTTATGGTACAGGCTGCCTCAGTCCCTACATCTAATGGGGTTAATTAGGTTCATAGAATATGTTCTTAGGAAATCCTCTGTGTGAGCTTATTTCCAGTCTTAACATCCTTCGCTTTTCCTGTGCTCCTCCTGCATCTTTAAAGAAACAGTCTTCTCCATCCCTTTTTCAATGATGACTTGCAAGAGACATAAGAATGTGGCATCTCTACTATGTTTGGAGTCTTGCAGAAAATCCCTAATTTATTGTTTTAGGAATATTAGCCAAGCAGGATGATTTCCAAATCGTAGAGGGCTAGCAGCATTTTAGTAGGGGTTTTACAGCTCATCAGGAGCAGTTCTACACATTCAGGAATACATCCCTGTGTTACTGTGCTCCGGGAGTGCACAGTATAAAGGAATAAACTTGCAGGAAAAGTTTTATGGCTTAATTGATCTGATGCCCATGGCCACTCCCTGTATGTCATGAGTACTGAGTTGCATACATAGATTTGTATGCCATTCTATCTTGAAAATGATACAAAAGGCATTTAAAATATGGTTTGAATTAGATTTACTTTTAACCCTATCAGCTCAAGGAAGTAGGTGACTTATCCCAATTATAAAGATGAACAGACTTTTCCCAGAAATAGAGACCAAGAAACCTGGATTTAACCTACATGATGCCAATTTGCAAAAGCTCTGATTGAAATGTCTTTGCAACACAAAGATGCATACACTGGTAATATGGCTGTATCTGTGGGGTGTCCCAGTTACAAAGTAAACATGGCATTGTTACATATAACTCTTTGGCCCTGAATAACAGGAAGGTAGCATTACCTTTGGCCCCATCATTAAGTTTCTAGAACTTTCCAACTGGCACCACCCTCTTCTACTCCCTTTTCCAAAGACAAGAATGCTGAGACCTCATGCACCAATGCCCTGCTGAACAATTTATGTATAAATTAATTATAGATCTGTTAATTTACTAACAGAGCTGGAGAAATAAGAAAGTTTCATTAAAATTAACAATCCCTCCCCCTTGTGTATCATGAAATCGTTTAAAGACATTTATGAGTTTAGTTTGCTTGAAGCCAAGCCTATCTCAGGAAGAAAATTATGTTTGTTTTTAAGTCACTGGATACGTCTTTAAATAAGCAAAAGGAAATATGCCTGTGAGAGTGGTTATATAGCCCAAACATCTACCCATTGCGGTCTTAAATGCTGCTTGATTTCTTTAAGTCTCTCAAGAGTAAGACTAGTCTGCAACAGCAGTATCAGTTAGAGGTGTGTGATATGATTGGGCTCATTATCTCTGTGTTCAGGAGACTGAGCTGCCAACTAAATCTGATTCCATATAAGTCACTGGCTTAGCCAAATGCCTTTCTCATAGTCCATGGAAGAAATAATGTCTGTAGAAAAGGAGCTATTTTATTTGTAGCCTTAATTTTAGTGAGGAAGTGAAGCTGATCAGAAAGTATTCTAAATGTCGATGACACTGAAGGCCAGAGCTCCTGAACTTATCAGCTTCGTGAGTGCGAGTGTGTCTGGAAGGAACTCGGTAAAGGATCCAGTGAGGTAGATTAAGTTGAACCGACAGCAACAGCCACAGTGGTGTTTCTCCTTGTAGAATGATGGTTGTGGGGCACTGCAAAATGCATCACGTGCGAAAAACCCAAGTCCCATAATGGATAGTTGTATTTGGCAAACAAGTACAAATATGATGGATGAAATTAAGAGTTTGAGACCAGTGTGTAAAAGGGACAGTCAACGAGGTGTGTCAGGCAGCAGAAGATTGAGTAGGAGGAAATTACACAAAGCGTATTCGTAGAAGCAAGGACTCTGAGTGGCTGGCATTGCCTGCAGTGAGCAGGCTGCATTCTGAGGTTGGTGTGTCCATTGGACTGAGGCTGGAGATGCCTGTGAACAGGAAACTCTTGTGATGACTGGGAGACTGGAGTTCTACATAGTTCTCAGACTCATGAGAGCTGCTCAGGATGCCAGCCCTGCACTGTCAAATTAAACAAGGCATTGTTACATATATAACTCTTTGGCCCTGAACCCACAGACCGATACCATTACCTTTGTCTCCATTATTGAGTTTCTAAGCCCCCGCTAAAGGTCCAGCTCATAACCTCAGTTCTTCTCGCTCAGGAGCACAGTACCATGCAGAAGCTACACTGCACGCAAGTTGACAAAATCGTGGCGCAGTATGACAAGGAGAAATCAGCTCATGAGAAAATCCTGGAGAAGGCCATGAAGAAAAAGGGGTAATGCTGTCCATTCCCTTCTGAGGATGCTGTCCCTCTTGACACTTTTTTTTTTTTTTTTTGTCTCCTTACTACAGTTGACTGTTCAAGCCAAGGAAGAATTTAGTGTTGGCTCAGATTTCATCATCAAAAAGTATTCCTGAAAAATAAGGGACTCATTCAATCTGGCCCACTCGGGCATCATAACAGGACAAAGCATCAGTGGACTCTTTTTTGGTTTGGAAAAGGTCCTCTGCAGAGGTCCTGCAGCCTACTTATTCACTGTAATTAAGTTGTAGTAGGAAAAAAAATCTTAGCTACAAATAATTGGAAAGATACTTTCCTGCTCTGAGAATTGATTTTAACTTTTGACTTTATAAATAATTGTAAATGTACATAAAAAGTTGCAAAAATGCAATAGTACCCCCTTAACTGCAGTTTCACTTCCTGTGATTTAAGTTGCCTGTGCTCAAGCATAACCCCCAAAATATTAAAATATTAAATGGAAAATTTCAGGGAAAAAAGTCACAAAATAACTTTTATTACAGTATGTGTGTGTGTGTGTGTGTGTGTGTGTGTGTGTGTGTGTGTGTGTGTGATGCTGGGGATGAAACCCAGGGGCGTTCTACCTCCGAGCTACACCCCCAGCCCTATTTTTTATTTTTCATTTTTGAAACAGAGTCTCACTAAGTAGCTGAGGCTGGCCACGAATTTATAATCCTCCTGTCTCAGCCTCCCAAGTACTGGGATTACAGGCATGCACCACCACGTCTGGCTTATTACAGTTTATCCTTAAGATGGTTCTACTTTTCTATAAGTTATTATTGTTAATGTCTTACTGTGCATAATTTACAAAATCAATCTTACTGTAGGCATGCATGTATAGGAAAAATATAGTATAATTCAGGACTATCTGTGGTCTCAGGTATCCACTAGGGATCTTGGAACATATTCCCCTGTGGATCAGGGAATGCTGCTGTATTGAGAAGTTTCCATATCCTTTTTACTCAGTTTACCTAAATGTTAACATCTCCCATAACCATAGTACAGTTGTCAGACCACAGAATCAACCTTGACATCCATTAATCAAATAGTAGTGCTTTTTAAAATTCCCCAGTCTTTGCACCAGTGCCCTTTTCTCTGCTCCAGGATCAGTGCTGGAATTTCACATTGCATTTATTCTCTCCTCAATCTCCTCCAGTCTGTGGTCTACCCTCAGTCTCTATCTTTGCCTTTTCTTTCACTTGGGAAGAGCACCTACTGCTCAGTTAGTTTGCAAAGTGGCTTTCCTTTGGGATTTGATATTTTCTCCTGATGAGAGGAAGTCTGTGTGTCTTTGACAGGCAAACACAGAAACAAGGCTGCTTCCTTCTCAACTCATATTAGGGGTGCGCAGTGTTGGACTGTCTCATCAGTGGCATTAATGATCTGGGTCAGTTGGTTAAGGAGATATGGGACAGATTTCAGCATTGTAACATTAGCAGCTTTACCCTTTATAATTAATAAATATTTTCAGAAAGATGCTGTGGGATTATGCATGTACTCTATTTCTCTGAGATGCTGTGTATGGCCCAGCCTTGTCTTCCTTCTCTAGATTGCTCTAATGTTTAATCTCCTTCCTCAAATCCTTGCTGGTATTTTATTGTCTCCTACAGCCTTTGGCATGAGAGAAAAGGAGAAAAAGAATTACTTTCTCCTACCTGTCATTGTCATTACCCCCCCCTGCTCCTCCTCCTCCTCTTCCTCCTCCTCCTCTTCTTCCTCCTCCTCCTCTTCCTCCTCCTCCTCTTCCTCTTCCTCCTCTTTCTCCTCCTCCTCTTCCTCCCCCTCCTCTTCTTCCTCCTCCTCTTCCTCTTCCTCCTCTTTCTCCTCCTCCTCTTCCTCCTCTTCTTCCTCCTCCTCCTCTTTCTCCTCCTCCTCTTTCTCCTCTTCTCCTTCACATTTAAGTATTGTCTTCCTCTTAAAGACTTTAGTATGCGAGAAAAGGAGAAAAATAATTACCTAGGAGACTCTGAAAACAGAACTGATTGCATCTGTGTATAATTTCTGGTCCCAAAAGTCTGATTTTATTTTCCTTGAGGGCCAAATGACACTCAAGCAAATAATCAAGTAAATAATAAAGTACTGATGTGCTCAGATGTCAGGCCCCACTTTTGGAGAGGTACCTTCACTTTTGTTACAGTTTTGTTTTCCAGAAACATACAAATCAGGCATTAAGAAGAGTGCATCATAGTCTGTCTCTTGTTTTCCCTGTTGTTTTTGTGGTGTATCACAGCAGCAGAACCATTGTTTTGAAAACCTTGCAATGCATATTTGAAGTGAGTCAGGCCAAGTTCATGGCTCGTGTTGCCATATTGGTGGTGAATGTATTTTGAGGAGCTGTGACACTTCTAAACTTCTAACTTCCTTCCTTCCTTCCTTCTTTCCTTCCTTCCTTCCTTCCTTCCTTCCTTCCTTCCTTCCTTCCTTCCTCTGTTCAATTGAAAGATAGACATAAACCCTAACATCATGCTTTTAAGGAGCAAATTTTTGACAACTTATGATACTATCCAAAAAGAAACTTATTTTACTCAAAAGTAACTTTTTTCAAAAATGTTTTATGTATTTTTTTAGGATAACTACATTGAAATTTTCTTTCCATGTTTTTAAATCAAAATCTTTTTTAAGGAAATTTCAGGCTCAAGCACTGTAAGTTTTTGTGCGCAAAAAAATATCATAGTTTCCGAAATTAATAATACTGCCTCTAGAAATCAAAGAATGGATATCACTTTACTTCATTATTGTTTTTACTCTCAAAAGTAGAGTCAAAATGACGTTTGTTGTAAGTTGTTTCTCATCTAATACTTAGCCCCTGAGTCAGCCTTTTGAACAATCTTGAGACCCCTCAACAAAGTAAACCGTCATTTACCCTGAGTGTAGATGACACTGAAAAAAAAAAAAAATCTTCCTACAGATTTCTTCCTGAACTTTACTGCCAAACTCACACTGCCTCCAGGCTCTGCAGAGAGTGTTTTCCAAATACTTTAAATAATAGAAGTCTTAATAATAAATACATTAAAAGTTCAAAATCAGGCATCAAATCCTCTCCTTTGAAGAGTCATATCTGCCTAGACTTTTTATTCAAGCCAAATTGCTAAAATGGCCATGGAAGGGGGAAACTATTATAATCTTTGGGGCTTTCTAAGGCAAGATTCATTTCTAAAACAAATACAGATCACCTTTGACTTTAGATCATTCAGCATAGAATTTTCCAATTTTACGATGGTGTAATGGCAGTGTAGAATTCAGATCTTTTTCTGGACTAGCAATATAGTTTATATAGATTGTGATCTGTGGTACAATAATTCTTTGAGGCTGGGCAGCAGCTCCCAGAGAGCCACGCGGTCTCAGAGAAACAGCCTGCAGGGGATTTGGTTGCTAAGCCAAGATGTTTGGTAGGTTAGCTGGATTCGATGTATTTTCAAGCTTAATGGTATTTTCAGCTTATGCTATGCCTATTAGATGTGACTTCATCATTAGTCAAGACTCATGGTGAGAACAAAATAGAACATAGGAGCTTTATTCAAGTGCTCTGGAGCAGTGATCTAAGGACATAACTATGTCTCTCCTTTGATTTCTACTCAATGTCTTTGAGGTGACAGGAGAAAATGAATGAGGGGGAAAAGAAGGCCAAGATAAAGTTGGGAAAATTTCAAATTACAGAAATTATTTTGCATAGTTAGAGAATAAATATTATGATACAAGAGAAAAATGTATAATCTTGATTTTTAATATTACAGGAGTCCTTAGCTTATGTTAACAGATAGAACCATTGGTGAAAACCTATCATTGCATTTACTGTGAAAGATTTTGTCTATAATTAGAGGAATGTTTCTACCATGCCCCAAACTTAATGAATAGCAGACCAGAAACAGTATGCTCTGTGCCAGCCAATGAGAAGTAATAGACTTGATGAGAGAACTCAAAATTTTAGAGTTATGCGCCTCTCAGAGAAATGCTCAATTAATAATATAATGAAGCATTCTGATTTGGGCTATAATAAGCCAGAGCATACATGCTGCAGACAGAAGCTCAGGACCTGTCCTTGTTTCAGCAACGATATGAAAAGGAAAACATAATCATTGAAATAGGCAGTAATGGTTGCTGGGCAATTGCCTAGCCTGTATTTCTTATCCACAATAGAATAAGAAGCAAAAATTACCCTATGATGCCAGGAAATGCTATTTTCTTCCTCACTGGCATGTTTAAAAGACAAAAATCTGGCTTTGCAACCAAAAATGTAAGAATTGGAAATTCAAGGCTGAAGAGCTATTTTCCAGTCATCATCCCAAATAATATTTTATCAAATAAATGAAAAAATAGCTTGAAGAAAAATAGGAACCAAAATGGAAACTCTGACAACAGACCCTCAACAATGAAATAATTGCTAGGTCTGAAGTATCTCTTTGTGTAGTGGTTGAATTGAGTAATCATGATACAGATAATATTTTGTAAGGTGTGAATCTATTACTCGAGAAACTGATGCTGCCCAATGAGCCATGGTGGCATCCCATGTTTGATGAATATATTATCTTCATCAGAACGCTTTGTTTTGAAGGCCTGAGGGAACTGGAAGATATCTAATTTCTGGCATGCATTTGCAATTTTCAGGGGAAGTAATTGTCTTGAAATGAAAAAAGAAACAGAAATTAAAATTCAGACGCTGACATCAGATCACAAATCTAAGGTAAGAAAATGATCAGATTTATAGCAGAGACCCGGAAGACACTTTGCAGCTGTGTTGTGTTGTGTTGTGTTGTGTCGTGTTTTGTTTTGTTTTGTTTTGTTTTGTTTTAGCAGAGGTACCTGGCACCAATCTGGCAAAAACAGTAGCCTGGAACTGGTCTGAGAAGAAAGGGGATACAGGGTTCCTGTTTGTGCCAGGTTTATTGGCCTTGAGAAAAGTTGCTTATTGGGATATCTTTTCTGTCTTGTCTATGAAAATATGCTAACAATATTTATGTTGTCTGATACTGATGCAACCAGTGAAACTCAACTAAAAAGACTAGAAGAAAATACTGTTTAAAACACAGAATATACTTCCAGATAGAAGAAACACCAAGTGTCTGACAGAAAAGCACTGAAATTGGGGCTTGAGTACCTGTTTAAAATTTATGCCATCTCTACTGTGGAAATTGGGATGAGAGAAACCAGGGGTTGATGTTCTAAGACATGAGCCTAATAACTTGCATTTTTCCAAAATCAGGACAAAATAGGAGATTGAAAGACCTTAATTAAGATTATGGGCATTTGGAGACTAAAAGGCTAATGCTCAAGAAAGAATACAATTATTTCAGCAGTAATAAATTTGAAAGAAAAATATCTTAAAGAAAGCTCCCAGCTGTGGCTTTTGGTCTAACCAGCCAGCGTCCGTGTGCCTCTATGCAGCTCTTTTATCCGACACAGTAGCCCCGCAGCGTGCGTGCATCGACCACACTGTTCTAGATTAAGTTCTGGGTGCTGTATATTTTGTAGAATATAAACTCTTTGGAGGCAGTAATCTGTGTGTCTTTGAGAGCTGTTTCCCACTCTTTCCCTCCTTAAGTATAATACCCGAGAATTAATGCTTTATGTAGCCTGCCATGATTTTTAGATGCTTTGCCTAAACAAAAAAAAAAAAAAAGGAAGCCCTGGCAATGATATCAGTTTGCTTCTGCTTCATAATAAGCTGCCAACATTTAGTGCCTTAAAACAACTACCATTTACTAGCACACCATTCAGTGGGTCAGGAGTTGGGGCTCTGCTCTCCTGGGTGGTTCTTCTGAATTTGCCAGGCTCTCTCGTGTGCCAACAGGCAGCTGGGGGTTGGTTGCTGGCCTCACTTGTGTATCTGGTGGCTTCCTGGATTCTGGTTATCTTTTCCCATACTGTCTCTCAGTCTCCAGCAGGCTAGCACAGGCTCAGTCACAGGGGACCAAGCACAACAGAAGGGTAAGCTCCTTCCAAACCTCTGCTTGCATTACATTTGCTATGGTCTCATGGACTAAAGGCAGTCAGAAGATCAGCTATATTCAAGGAGGAGAAATAGACTTGAGATGTTGACAAGAGGATCCACAGAACAACATTGCAGAGAGTCTGGATACTGAAAGGGGAGGACTTTTTACCCCAGTATTTGTTAGGAATGGTGCAGTAAGTCATGATCCATGGATAAGAGCTCTCTGCTCATACCTGTTGCTGGGTAAAAGTGGAGCTGAAAAAAATACAAGGCAGTAAAGATAATTCTGATGCTACTGATCAAGGAGACTAAGGGCCGGGCACATCAGAGTGTGCAAGCAAAGCAGGAAGATAACGAGTCATGGTTAAGTATCCAGAACTAAAGCGATTGATTGGTGTTAATAATCAATGGCTTCCTGATTCCCATAGATTGGTAAACATTATTTTTGATGGTCTTAGATGTCTATGGATTCACTAGGTTAATTGGTGGGAGGGATTCAAAGTACATGAATGATATAGTACTTTCAGTCCATACCTGACCAGGAGCATTTCAGACAACACCACCTTCCTTCCCCAAACAGGTCAAAGAGATCGTGGCACAGCACACAAAGGAGTGGTCGGAAATGATTAACACTCACAGTGCTGAGGAGCAAGAGATCCGGGATCTGCACCTTAACCAACAATGTGAGCTGCTTAGAAAGCTGCTAATCAACGCTCACGAGCAGCAGACCCAGCAGCTGAAGCTGTCTCATGACAGGTAGGAGAGTCAGTCATCCCCAAAGGAAATGTGTGTGTGTGTGTGTGTGTGTGTGTGTTTGTGAAAGAGAGAGAGAATATACGTGTATATGTATGTGTGTGTGCACACTAATAAAATTAATAAAACCAGCTTGGCATTAAATGTTGAGATAGGAGGAGTACAAGTTGTTTAAGGCTATCCCAGCAACTTAGACCCTCAGCAACTTAGCAACACCTTGATTCAAAGTAAATAGGTAGCTATAGATATAGATATTGGTTCGGGCTATAGCTCAGGTAGAATGCCCTGGATTCAATCCCCAATGCCAAGAAAAAAAAAAAAAAAAGGCATAGGCTCTACCAGCAAAAAAGTATTGGCAATACGTAATTACATTAAAAGTGAAATCAAAGTAGCCAGGCGTGGTGGCGCACACTTGTAAATCTTCATTTTTAAAATCATCATCATCAGCCAGGTGTGGGGCACACGCTTGTAATCCCCACACTTGGGAGGCTGAGACAGGAGTTTCACACAGGTTCAAAGCCAGCCTCAGCTATTAGTGAGGCTCTCAGCAACTTAGTGAGACCCTGTTTCCAAATAAAACAGAAAATATGTCTGGGAATATAGCCTGGAGGTAGAAAGCTCATGGGTTCCATGCCTAGTACCACACACACACACAAAAAGTGAAATCAAAGTATAGGTAGCACTATATACGTACAAAAATGATCACATCCGCTGAGACCATGCAGCCCAGAGAAGGCCCACCTCCTGAGACTGGTCCTGGAGGCTTTGCAGAAAAGTAGTACTGGAGCTGGGCTTTCAAAGTGGATCTTGAAGAAGAAAAGAATCTGAGAAGAAGAAACCAACAGTGGAGCTCCTAGAGTTACTCTAGAGTTACTCCGATCACTCAGAGACTAACTTTGGAGAGAGCATCCTTTTTGCTTCTGTAATCATTAGGGCCTCTGTGAATTTTAGGAAGATGGGTCCTATTAAGAAACACCAAAGAAGTATCAGTTTACTTTGCCTCTTCCTACTTCAACCAAGTAAATATTGCATTTGAAATCCTGCAAAGGTTGTCAGACATAGTGGTACACACATCTGAAATCCCAGTACTGAGAAGGCTGAGAAAAGGAGAATTGCATGTTCCCAGCCAGCCTCAGCAATTTAGTGAGGCCCTTTGCAACTGTGTTTTAAAATAAAATATAAAGTAAGGATGGGGTATAGCTTGGGGTAAAATGTTCCTGGATTCAATCTCTAGTACTACAAAAAATAAATAAAATAAATGAAAAAGGTGAGGTGGAGCTAAGAGGTATAGTACCTGTTGGTTCAACTCCCCCCCAAAAAAAAGAAAAGAAAAGAAAAAAAGTACTGTGAAGATTGAGCTGTGCTCTTCCCTGGACAGAGTGTGTCTGTATCAGTGGCTTCTGGTTCTCACAGCCCTGTGGCAGCTTGCTTCCTACACAGGGCCCACCACGGGCCATGGTGTGGGTGTGCCAATGTACACAAAAGAATAGAAAGGAGAGGAAACATAAAAGCTTTGAAAATACCAACTGCATAATTGTCTGGCTGCATATCCCAATCCTCGACCTTATTTTAGAGTGATCAGTGGTGTCATTAGAAAATCAAGTCCTTTTGCCAACATTTCAAATCCTCCTTTGAGGCAACTGAGTGAGTTACAACATTCTGGGGGATAATAATTTCCTGGGGGATAATGTCCTGCACTCCACTCCGTGCAGTTGAAAGTATTCTAGCTGGTGGTATGGCATTAGAGGTTCCTTTTCTATCTTCCCTTAGACATGTTCTTGATTCACTATGCAAAATAATCTGTTCATCTTTCTGCTTGTGTTGTTATAATGTCTGAATTTAGGTGACACCTAAATTCAAAGATTCAAAGATTGTTTTTACAGCATAAGGCACTCTCGCCCCTTTCTTGGAATTGTTTTATTTGAAATGAGTCTCATTAAGTTGTCTAGGCTGGCCTTGAACTCAGGATCCTCCTGCTTCGGGCCTCCTGAGGAGCTGGGATTACAGGTAAGCACCACTGCCTTTAGCAGCCATAAGACACTTTTACAATCATTTTTGTAGTTGAATAAAGAATTAAAAATAGCCTCAAAAAGAAAGCATCATCTGAAAGAAATTTACTAAGTTAATTCTTGAATTTCTTAGGAAGTCATTTGAAAAAAGCATAAACTAGATACTAATATACCTTAAAAAATAAATCCAGTTGGGCGTGGTGGCGCACACTTGTAATCCCTGCGCTTGGGAGACAGAGACAGGAGGATTGCACAGGTTTGAAGCCAGCCGCTCTGGCTTAAGAGACCCTGTTTCCAAATAAAAAGTATATTAAAAAAAAATAGGTCTGGGAGTATAACCTGAAGGTAGAAGGGTTTCCAGGAACCCCAGTACCACCAAAAAAATAATAATAATAATAAATAAATAAATAAATAAATCCACAGCAGAAGTATCTTTCAAAGTAATAAGTGTTTAAAGATTTTTCTCAAATGCCTGCTGGTTGTTTTTCTTTTATGCTATGTCAACTGTAATTCTTGGTTAAAATTCCATGCTTTCTTAACATTTGTTAGCAACATTTGGTTATGAGTGTTTACTGAATGAATGAATGAATGAATGAATGAATGAATGATCAGTTTGTGAAACAGATTGTGAAAATTGTTGAGAGTGATTTCCCTGTGTCCAGAGTTTCTATGCATATCCCTGATGCTGTGGCTTTGAGGTGGCTGACTGAACAGCTCTCCATTTCAGGGTAGTCCCTCCTTTTCATGAAAAGCAAAACACTGTTCCTAAATTACTGGACTCACCAGTCTTGGGGGTGCATGCTTGTAATCCCAGCATTTGGGAGGCAGGACAGGAGGGTGAGGGTTCAAGGACAGCCTCAGCTGCTTAGTGAGGCCCTCTGCAGCTCAGTGAGACCCTGTTTCAAAAAATTTTTTTTTGTGGTACTGGGGTTCCTGGAAGTCCTTCTACCTCCAGGCTACACTCCCAGACCTATTTTTTTTATATTTTTATTTGGAAACAGGGTCTCTTAAGCCAGCACGACTGACTTCGAACCTGCGCGATCCTCCTGTCTCTGCCTCCCAAGCACGGGGATTACAAGCGTGCGCCACCACGCCCGGCTCAAAATTTTTATTTAAAGTCTATAAAAAAAATAGGCCTTTGGTGTAGCTCAGAGAGTCAATATCCCTGGGTTCCATCCCCGGTACCACACACACACACACAAAAAAAAATTACTGGACTCTTTGGCTCTCCAACTACAGCAAGTCTTCAAGGAGAGCTCCATAGATTTAAAACACCAAATTCTTTGTCATCACATCTGTTTTTGTCTTCTGATACCTTTATTGCACATATAAATGATTTATGTGAATGTCTGCCCTGCACAGATGCTTGTGCACACACACCAGCAGTCACTTGGAAGCTTACTATTTTTGCTTTCTTGTGCTTTCTAGAATCCCATTATTCTCTTTCACCCCCACAGGATATCAGAACCAGGAAGGTCCCTTGCAAGGGTTAAAATCCTGTCATCTTCTGGTCCATCTGGTCTTCAATAATGTGGGGGTGATGCTGAAAATCCTCCTTGTTTACACGCAGGATGTCTCTTCTCCACTGGCCACCACACCGCTTCAACACTAGGCTGCCCACCACCCCTCCGGGACCGGCAGCCACAGACCCTGGGCTCCTTCCCTCCTTTCCCAAAATACAAAATAACTCAGCCAGGTGTGGTAGCAACACTTGTAATCCCAATACTTGAGAGTCTGAGATAGGAGGATGGCAGGTTCGAGGCCAGCCTCAGCTACTTAGTGAGGCCCTCTTCAACTTAGTGAGAACTTGTTTCAAAATAAAGAATAAAATAAGGCTGGGGGTATAGCTCGGAGAGAGAATGCCACTGGGTTCCATCTCCAGTTCTGTGCCAAAAAAAAAAAAAATTCAAAATAGCTTAATGAAAGCATGAAAAGTGAACCCGGTCCTGTTATTACACAGAGAATTTGTTTTTGCTTCATATTTTTAAAATTATGGTTAACTATACATCATGTAAGATGTACTGCGGTGGCCATTTTTAAGCACTTGGCATTAAGTTACATTCACAGCGCCGTTTACCCATCATAGTGACCCACTTCTGTAACTTTTTATCTCCCTCAAGTGAAACTCGGCTCCCATTAAACACTAACTCTTCTCCTCTGCCTCCCCAATTGTTTGCATTTAATACATAGGGAAAGCAAGGAAATGCGAGCCCACCAGGCTAAGATTTCTATGGAAAATAGCAAAGCCATCAGCCAGGACAAATCTATCAAGAATAAAGCAGAACGGGAAAGGTAAGTGTGCGAACGCTCTCCGCAGGAATATCCATTGACTTGAAGCTGGTCTTGAAGCAACACTGACATGTCTCTGGGCACACATGCGCTTAACTGAGACACAGCACTGATGGCCGACTAATTCTCCCATTCTAAACTGCTATGGAGATTTACATGACTGCCCTAGAACGGTAGTCCCCAATGTCATCTGACTGCTTCCAACTGCAATAAAATAAAGTTGCATTCAATATATGTGTGCTCATGTATAAACAAAATTGTAATAGAATTTGATGTCATGATATAACTCTAAAGTAATATAGCTCCATCTTTCACATGTTTTGTTGGGTCATCCTGCATGTGACTCACCAGCCCAGGTGTAAGAACGTCCCTTCTGAATGGGGCGTTCTGAATTGCAGAGGGCAGTGCAGTCTTCTTCCTTGGATTTGTTTTCAACTGTCCTTAAAATCAGGGATTATCTTAAAAGCGCCTATCCCAGTTTTCTGGTTTAACCTTGTGGTAGGTAAATTTTCTGGAAAGACAGACAGTCTGGTTACATGTAATTTACTAAGAAAGGGATCTTTGGTCAGGCAAGATGGCACATGCCTATAATCCTAGAATTGGGAGACTAAGACAGGAGGATTGCAGGGTGAGGACAGCCTCAGCAAATCCTCAGCAACCTAGTGAAACCCTGGTTCAAAATTAAAACATAATAAATAGAGAGGGCTGGAGGTATAGTTCAAAGGTAGAATGTCACTAGATTCAATCCCCTGTATTTCAAAAAACAGAGAAAAGAGAAAGGGAGGAAGGAGGGAGGGAAGAAAGGAAGGAAAGAAGGAAGGAAGGAAGGAAGGAAGGAAGGAAGGAAGGAAGGAAGGAAGGAAGTTAGTTTTAAGTAAAGAAAGTGAAGGATACAGGAGCTCAGTAGGGCTGTGGTATCAGCTAGGGTCCCCTTGTGCCCGATCCCAACCTCTGGAATATACATTACACAGGGATCTGTCCCTAACTGAAGCAAGGGTGTCTGGTTTTCATAGTTCAGTCATTGGCTGCTGAATGTTGAGGGCAAGGTATGTGTCTTTTAGAGATGGTGGCAGGTGCAAGCTTTTTAACTGCAGCTCATAACAGGGATCTGAGGGCACATCCTTCGCCACGATGCCCAAGAGAAACAGCCATCAGCACTTAGTGCCCAGGAAGGGAAAATAACTCTTTTGCCTTCTGTGCTCACCCTCTGCCTCTGAAAATGCTGTCAGCTCCGTAACCAAGAGCCTTGGGTTAGTGCATTAGCAGTTAGGGACAGCAGGCTTCCCTGTCCCTGGAGGAGGAATACCTAGCCAGAGGTGGCTTTTGGTCTGAAGTCTGTGTACCAAGTTTGGCCTGAAAGACTTTTATGCTACAGAAAGTACAGGATGCTCTGAGCATGATAAACCCACAACACGAGTGGAGAAATTCAGGTCATTCCTCTGTGAACCACAGGCTGAACTGCTAAAGGATTTGTAACTAAAAAGGGAAGCCTCCACGTTGGCCTTCCTCTGCCACCCGGCCTTCTCTGGATATCTAATGTTTCATCCCTGTTTCCAACACACCAAAACTATGGTCCAACTACCTGGATATCTTTGATTTTTAGAACACATTTCAATTATTGAATGATATACTAAGTACTGTTAAAAAAAAACAAGTATATAAAATATAAAACATATAACACATCTTTTGTGCTGAAAGTTTGTTTGAATAAATACCATTGGAAAGTAATGGGCCCAAAAGAGGATGTGGAATTCCATGATAATTTTGACCTGGAGATGAATTGGCCTTTCACCACTTTGACCAATCCAATTTTGAATCAATGTGGAAAGTTATTTTTGTCTCACAATAAGAAGGCTCTAGAGAACTTGTTAATCATTGGTACCAATGCCTGTTCTCACCATGATGTAGTATGTCACCAGTTCTTGTTTACCTTTAAAAGGTGCCAACCTCTCAATGTTATTCTCAGAGAAGGAACTTGGTTTAAATGTCTTATATACATGAGAATCTTACCATCTTTTTCAGCTCAAAAAAATATCAAAAATCCCAGCCATATAAAGAAGCCTCATCAATTTGAATTGTTTTAGACTGTCTAAAGAAGCAAAATAAAGAATTAAGCATGATAAATGTGCTAATTACCAAACATTTCTATCATTTCCTTTTCAAATATGTTACATAGTGGGCTTTAGCTTGACTTAGGTCAAATAATCTTTAATTCTAAGTTATAGCTAACTCAATTAGCAAATATTTAAAACTTATTTTCCTTATTTTGACATTTATTTAGTGTAACTTGGTATCTAGTGAAAGGTGGTTCCAAAGCAACAAAGCTTGTTTAAAAAATAATAATTTTTGTGGGCCAAATGTTTAATTATCTTTCTCCTAAAACTGAGAAATAAAATTAAAAATGTATCGAAGCACTAAGAAAGACATAGGGACTAGTAAGTATACTATTCTTAAATCAAAGACATTAATAGAAACAAAACATCATTTATAACTGTGGCAAGGAGAGCCCTATTTATCAACATACAAGGTAGCTAACATGACATTTAGGTAAAAAACATAGCCTAGGTGTGTATATTCTTTAGATATGAACATTAATGAGCTGAACAGTAAAGAAGGTAAAAAGCAATAAGCAGAGTAAGCCCAAAGATATCAGACAGAAAGAAACAATAAAAGGCATAAATTACTAAAATAGAAAAAAAGCAGTAGAAAACACTCACAAAAATTGTGGTAGTGTTATTGGAAATACTCTACCAAAAAAAAATAGTTTTTGTTAATGAAGTGAAGATGTGATAGTTTGTTTATAAGTGGAAAAATCCATACAACAAATAAAATAATGGAATAGTTTAAAACAGGGCTTTACAATTTGTGACTAAATAAACTAAAGAAAGAAACCTAGAATATGCTACTTTGGGGGTAAAATTTAAAAACACACAAAGCAATACCTACAGCATCAGCATCACCAGGGGGCTGGTTAGAAAGGCACATCAGGGCAGGACTTTGTGGGGGGTCCAGCAGTGTGTGTTATTGATGGCACCCTGGGGTGATTTGTATGCACAGGAAATTTGGAGAAGTCCTAAAATACATTGCACATGGACATATACATTTACAGTTTAAAATATTAAAATGTGGATGAGAAAGCTCACACCAAATTCAGAACAGTGATTCACACTTCTGGAGAGAGAGGAAGCAGGAAAAGAGAATTGGGAAAAGTATAAACGGAGTCCTAACTAAATCTGTTACACTTTATTTCCTTTGAAATGAGATCACAGCAAAAACCTTAATGTTGATTAGTCCGAATGATGTCTATTCAAATTTTTTTTGTGTTTTCTCTGTATGTCATATATTTGAAAATGCTGTAATAAAAAGGAGTATTAATCCTATCTAAATAATTAAATAAGCATAGCTGATTCTTATTGCCATAACTTAATTACTTTCCAATAGCCGTGCTAACTTTTCTTGTGTCTATTATTTTTAGGCGAGTCAGGGAATTAAACAGCAGCAACACTAAAAAGTTTCTAGAAGAAAGAAAGAGAGTAAGTATGATATATTTAGAGAGAGACACCTTGAAAAAACTGTAAACAGTAACTCATGCTTAGATACCAACTTTCTAACTAATTTGTTCAACTTTTCTATACATTAAACATTCCATCTTCACTGTTCAGTAAAAACTAATCACACTTATTAATGTCCTTACGGTAATTATTTGACACCAACTTATATAAAAAATTAAGACTGGTATCAGTCATGCATGAGTATTATTTTTTCTTTTCTTAATTTTATTAGGGAAGATCTTCCTAATGAGAATTATAGATTTAGGAGCCAGGCGTGGTGACACATGCTTGTAATCCCAGTACTTGCGAGGCTGAGGCAGGAAGATCCGGGTTTGGGGCCGGCCTCAGCTACTTAATGAGGCCCTCTGCAACTTAGTGAGACCCTGTTTTAAAAAAATCAGACTGGGTGTGTAGCTGGGTAATAAAATGCTCCTGAGCTCAATTCCCAGCAAACACACACACACACACACACACACACACACACACACACACACAATAGATTTAAACTTTTCCAGTTTTCTGACTTTTTTATTTTTTTGAATTATGATGTCTATCACTGAAATTATAAATTTATAAATCATTCTTCATCCATAAATTTTAAGATTATCATCCATATTTGTTTTTTTTTTTTTTTTTTTTTTTGGTGGTACTGGGGTTCCTGGAAGCCCTTCTACCTCCGGGCTACACTCCCAGACCTATTTTTACATTGTTATTTGGAAACAGGGTCTCCTAAGCCAGCGCGTGTGGCTGGCTTTGAACCTGCGCGATCCTCCTGTCTCTGCCTCCCAAACGCGGGGATTACAAGCGTGTGCCACCACGCCCGGCTAGATTATCATCCATATTTATCTGAATTTTTTTTCTGTTTTCAGCTTGCAATGAAGCAGTCCAAAGAAATGGATCAATTGAAAAAAGTCCAACTTGAGCACCTAGAATTTTTAGAGAAACAGAATGAGCAGGTATTTTACTTAAAATACATAAAACCATGCAGGCAGAGAGTCTGTGCAGCCCAGGGACCCTACTGCTAAAGCCGGTGGCCCAAGTAGGGTCATGGGAAAGGGGCTAGCAGCATTTGCTGCCCAATTAACTGTATTTTCTCCATTTCATGCAAAAAGAACAAAAAGTATCTTTTTTGAAGTGGCTGTGGAGGAAAGGATCATCATTTGAATATAGTATGAAAATCCTAAGAACCACATTAGTAGAAGTGTATGGACAAGAAAATAGGGGTTACAAAGTAACCTCATTTTTATTTAGAGTTTTATAATTTTCAAGCTACAGGCAAGTAGTATTACATTTTAAAAAACAATTAAGAGAAACCACCTATTTTCAATGTTAACCAGAAATGAAATTATAAAACCTTCCTATGGCATATAAGTGAGATCCATAAATCTATAAACCACCCAGTGTGCCTGGACACCACACTCTTAGTGTTTTCTCCCAGCAAAACATTAAGAAAAGGAGTACACACAAATAGCTATCCAAACTCCAACTGTACAATTAATTACCAACACCAGAATTAATGCATTTTCCCCTGGAGCATGCTACAGGTGGGCTCTGTTGCAGATGGGCCCCAGACCAGCAGCCATCAGATGCCTTTCAGAACAACATTGCAACTTGATGGAAGTGCCTCCAGCTTACACGGCAACATGGCCGTGAGGAAGGGATTACACTTCAGACTCTTCTCAGTTTAGATTTCACTCTAGTTGTTCTTTCTAGAAATTTACCTCAATTTAGAAACTATAAGGAAATTTCAATGAAATAGGTACTCGACTACATTGTTCTTTCTGATCCTTTCTCATCTATAAATCAATCCTATTTGAGGTCTGTTTATTCGAAGTAAGTAGTTCCTATTAAAGAATGCATGAGTAGGAATTACGTTAAAAAGTACCTTTAAGAAAGTAAAACAAACTGGGCGTGGTGTGGCACACCTGTCATCCCAGTACTTGGAAGGCTGAGATAGAAGGATCGGGTGTAGGTTCAAGGCCAGCCTCAACAATTTAGTGAGGTTCTCAGCAACTTAGAAAGACCCTGTTTCAAAGTGAAAATAAAAATAAAATAGAGCTGGTAGTATAGCTCAGAGATCAAACACTCCTGAGTCCAATCGAAAAGAAGGAAGGATTTTTTTTTCTGTATTGCAAGTAGATAACAAATTCAACTTCTGGTTTTCAGATTCTTTATTTTTGGGTGGACAGAAGAAAGATTTATCAATATACTTCTGAGTCATGTTTCACATTTCTTTTTCTGCTAAGTACTTCTATTCATGATCCCCAAGGGAAACAATCACTACCTGTTTGCTGTCCTATAAGCCCAAATCTTTTGACCAATTCATAGGTACATTGCATTCTGGTACAGGTTATGTAACTTGTGTTTTTACTCTTAAAGTGCTTCCCAGAAAGTGTTTCTATGGAAACGTGAGATATTGAGTAGGGTTACAGCCATCATCTCCAAAGCTTTTGAACCCACTTTAGTAATTCAAGGGTAGGTGGGGATGAAGATGCTCTTGAGAAGGCCTTTTTTTTTTTTAACAAAAATTCTTCTTATAAGAAGGGCACATCAAAAAGGTAAGATGCAAGGTACAGTTATGTTTTAACTATCTAAATTAAGAAAGTACTTAGAAACGATCGTGTTGCTTAGCAACAAGTTTGACTAAAGAATGTAAATGTGTGCTAAAAATTACTCATCGCTACAATGGTGGCGTAGAGCAGAACAAAAGAATTCAGTTTTCTAGTGTTACTAGTTTCAGAGCCAGAGTAAATAAAAAAATCAGTTTCTGAGTTTTTATATTGATGCATGGGTCATTCAAACTACATTGGAAGTCTTGCATTAAATTACTGAATTAGTAATAGTTGTTTATAGAGAGAATGCTGGCTTTTTGCTCCTCAAATTCATAGAATACTTTTAGGTATGTCACAAGTAATATCTACCACCCACAACTGATACTTTAAGTCACCAGAGTTTAGGAAAGCAGAGAATATGAAAATCCTTGAGTCTTGATGAAGACTTAATGAAATTGAAGGAAAAGAAATTAAAGATGTCATTTTGAACCTTGTGGCAAATATAGAATTTGGATTTGAATTTCTCTGTTATGTTTTGCTTTACAAATGTGGCCTGTTCTGTAACAAATCAAATCCCAGGTCTTTCTAGTGTTTTGATTATTTATTTATTTATTTAAAGGTCAGGAAGTGCTCAATTCACGGTTCCTTATGGTATAACACCATTGTAAGCATAGGCCAAAAGATACCTTGATTTCCTTTCTTCCCTCATAAAAGACAAGGTCTGGAACCAATTCACAATCAATTAAACATTAGCAAATATCAATTACCTGTCTCCAGACAATTTTTAACTTTTAGAACCATCTCCCAAACTATTGTTAAGCCCCAAGACTTCTGTTTCTAGGCCAAAGTAAAATTAAAGATCATCTCATAATATTCCTCTTTATGGCTTCTTACTGCTAAACTCTGACCTTATTCCTATACATTCTCTCAAGTGCCCCCAAACCGCACACCAATGCCAAAATAAAACATGGGTGAATCTATGTAATTAACTAGACCAGTGTCAAGGACTTTGTAAGAAACAACACAAGCAGCTTTATGTTTGGTTCCTTATCCTTGATCCTAAGTTCATATGTCCTCTGCAAAGCTACCTGATGGCCTGGTCTACTTGGCCAGTCAATAATTCACTCCAAACTCCAAAGGCCAGGGAGTTTTTTCTTCCTCTGTTTTCCCTATAGACTTCTCAAGACCTCCCAGCCACATAGTATCTCATCCATCTTGACATGTGCCATTTCAAACATTAATAACTCCATTATTGTTGCACTCAAGTCTTCAAATTGATTTTTTTCATCAATTTTATCATTTAATAAAGCGAGGTAAAGGGTTCAGCTAAAGGTTGGGTTCTCTGCTAGCCACTATGAAAGAAAAGTTCATCCTGGGAAAATAGGCATTAGTTGTATGTTTTGTTTTTATTTATTTATTTTCTGTTGAGATCAACTTGGGAAAAGTTTGTCATAGATGGGTGTGTACATGTTTTATTCTTAGCATTTTTGCTTTTCTGTATAGAGTTTTGCATTCATTTCTCAAATTCACTTCAATACTCATTTATTTTCTTTGTTTCGTATGTATGACTCAATTTTGACATTACTATTTTTGTACAAACAGCTTTTGAAATCCTGTCATGCAGTATCCCAAACGCAAGGTAGGCCTGAGACTCTGATGAGCAAGCTACTGCTTTCCCTCTCTCATACTTTCTGTGCAGTCCCCGCTGATGAATCACACCTGGTCAGAACTAATATGTTAAGGGTTTGAACTTCAAGGCTTGACTGTTTCATGCTTGGGTTTCTGATGTAATCTTTCACCTGAAATACCCCAAATCTTTAGACAATTATTTCTCATGGCATTTTAGCCAGCTTTTCCAATTGCAGATCTGGGAAATAGGTCATGGTAATAAGACAACCCAGACATCAATAACAGTGGTTATATATGTGTTATGTAGAACCCCTCCCTCACAAAGCTAAGACTGGGGCACAGAATCACAAATGTTAATATGACTCCACCTATTTTTTTTTAACTCACCTCACTGCACATTGGTTGTTTTTAATGACAAAGAGCCATGGTCAGTGTGTAGCGATAATATGCAATGTCTTCTGCCATGTTCTCTGCTAAGTTAAATCTCCCAAGGATCCTAATTACCCCTCTTAAAGTGACCATATAATTTATTGTTTGAACCAGAAACAAGGAATTATTGTGAAAGGAAACATTGCTCATAATAGCCAGGCATATGATGGAATTGTCGCAGGCAAATGGAAATGAATGGTCACCCTGCTTATGCAAGAGCTTAGCTCTCAGAATGATCTATTAATGTCATGCAATGATGTTCAGTATTGCCCTTAACTGCTAAAGGGGGAGAAGTCTAGAGAACCTTTTGTAACTACTTGCTGAACTTCAAGTTAATTAGTTTCCAGTGGTGATAATGTTTCATCATCATTTTTATGAATACTGTTTGTGTCATGGTTTCATGTTTGTATATTTTTCTCCATTTCTTCATTTTTCTATTAGATGTATTTACTATATGTCATGCATAAAATATGATCTGGGTAGAGAGGACCTTTCAGCCTAAATGTATGCAGATATAATTGTTCATTGTTTCTATATCCATCCTCACCAAAATTAAATTGAAAGCTACAATATAAGAATAATTAAAAAAACACTGTATGACTTATGGGTTAAACTAATTTTGTCACAGGACTTTATTTAGAAAACTTATATTCATCCAGCATGATCTAGAGTTGACCAAACCCTCCTTCTGACCTCCTTGTTTAGTTAGAATACCAAAGCAGACGCAAAAAATAGTGCCAGAGCATTTAGAATCTTCCTCTGACTTACACCTTTATGCCTCCACTTCTCCATTGCGACTTGCCCTTTATTTCAGGGTGTCAGTGAAAAGGGGAAAGGGTGCCTTTTCTTCTCTCCAAAGGTGTGTGCAGTTGGGATGGGCAGATCATCTAGGCAGTAGTTGTAGCTGGAAAGTAAAAGTTGAAATGAACTATCTGATTTTCCTTATGCTGCCCAGGAGCTATTACCTCTATCTGACCCCTTCCCACCTCTCAAAGAAGCTGGTTATCCTAATGACAGTCTTAATTCATAAGATTGAACTCGTCACAGCCGACTTCCTGGCAGTTCATAAAAATAAATTGCCAGAGAAGGAGCAAGAACCCCCAGGGATACAGCTTGAACATTGAGACTCCTAGAACCCTTCATGTTTCTGCAAATGTTTAAGAATGCTCCTGTTCTATTTACAGGACACTTCTACCAGCCTAACATAATATGCTCTTACTTGACCTTTTCCAGCAGTTAGATTCTTTGAAAGTTATTTTCAAATTTTAGGCAATTGGGGGAGTAAATTTGACAAAAGCAACACTTGTTCTAAAAATGATAACATTGTCCACACACAGTCAAGGCAGTGTGTCCGACTGTAAAAACTAAATCCAACACTTTGATGTGACATAGTCTTATCAGGTGACTGGCTCAACTTCTTCTCAAGTGGTTTTCCTGGTATTAGGTAGAGCAGTTATTTCCAAACTTGAGTGTGCATAACAGTTTCCTGGAACTCTTGTAAAAATGCAGATTTGAATCCAGTAGGTCTTCTGATCTTTCGTATTTCTGAGATCCTGCATTTCTTCGAGGTCCCAGGGAATGTTGATGCTGCTGGTCCATGGACAACACCTTGAGTAGGATATAGTAAGGATATCAGCTTAAGGGGAGCAGAGAGGCCAGAGTTGTTGAATGCCTTTGGGACAGGATTCCAACATGTAAGGCCATGTTTCTGGTGTTATAGGCGAAGGAGATGCAGCAGATGGTGAAATTGGAAGCCGAGATGGACCGCAGACCAGCAACAGTAGTGTGAAACTCCAAAATGCAAACTGAAGCAAGAAAACCACAAAACATCAAAAGATCACTCCCAACTTCTGGACAAAACATCCACGGACGAAAGCTATTTTCTTTTGTGTTTCCTTTATGTGTAGACAAGATGTTACCTGAAATCACAGAGACTCAGAATGACTTATGGATTTCCATTTAACGATTTGCGTATTGAAGTTTCTTTACCAACCCAAAGTAGCTGCAAATCTACAAAAATCTCCTGTTCCAATAAGGCAGAGTTTAAGTGTTGATAATACAACTTAAACATGTTTGCTGTGAGAAACCATCACAAGTAAATGAGCTTGGTGTTAACAACTCTGCTTTGTGGTGCATTTAGAACATGTTTGAGTGGCAGCAAAAAAAAAAAAATAGTGCATTAGCAGTTTAATAGCAAGTGCATGCACTAGAACAAAACAAAAACTCTGTCTACAAATTTATTAGCAGAAGTTGTGGTCTGAAAGACAAATAATTTTGCAGAATTTTTCTCTAAGTTACCTCATCAGTAAGTGCCATGTCTTTACCATGCTGTAAGAAGCTAATTTCCTGTAAAAGTTGTGGAAATTATTAGAACAATATAGAACAGAAGAGTGTACCTGTGCCAAAACTCATCACTGCTCAAAGGGAAACTCTGTTAGGTCCATTCAAGGAAGTTTACACCTGGCACTGCATTATAGGAATTGCTTCAGCAGATTCCAGATATTATAATTCACTATTACACCATAATGATTGTGAAGTGGTTATTGGCAAACGTTTGTAAATGTGACCATGTATAAAATATTTATACTTCTTAATTCACACTGTCATAGAGCAAAATCATCTAAGCATTGCCACAAGACAAGATTAGTAAACAGGAATACTAGAACTATGTTTTGCATGATACACAAGCACCAGTTAAGACTAACTCATTCAGACACAATTAACCTAATGCCAAATCAATACTGGTTAAATAAATGTATGGCACAGAATATAATTTGACTACCAAGACTTTTAGCATACTGAAAAAGTCTATATATATGTGTATATGAATTATGTGGGCATTCTTGATACTTCAAGTTCTAGTTTGAAAAATACATAACTAATTTAATTTTACACAAAAATATTTATGCAGATTTTCAGAATTTCATATCAGGAAATACCTTTTTATGTCTGTTAAATATCCAAACAATTTGCTACAGTGTTACTTTGCATGGTCTTTCTGCCTGCTGTCCTCTTGACGCAGACAGTGCATGAAGAAGTTTAACACTGGGACCCGAGCCACGGCACTAAAGCCTGGAGCGCATGGAGACCTGGTAGCCTAGAACCAATCAGATCACTGATGTTAGGGCACAAAACGCCAACTGAATTGTTGTATATGCTTGTACAAATCGATCCTGTGTGTTCCTCTTGAACAAAGCAGAGAAAATGATGACGCCGTCAATATCGAAATTCAACTTCCAACTTCTCTAATAAAAAATGAAAACACATCTGACACTGGTCAGAGTATTTTCTTCCAGGATGCTTTCTCATGAGCTTGTTGCCTTGTTCTTGAATAATGACTTTATTATTTCCGAAAAGGACTTAGTTTATGCTCCCAACATGCCCTCCCCACAATAACACAAAGCACACTGATTCTACTTAGCTTACTCAGGCAATGGACTTGATTTTTCTTTTTCTTGCATTTATTATTTGAGCTGTCTTCATTAAAATGTCTTTGGTTCCCACCTCCCTTATCTGTAAAATAAGGAAGACAGATTACACATCTTTTAGCACTAACATGTGAAAAAAAAAGTGGTTAAATCCCCACTTAGATTGTCAATTTTCAAAGATTATGATTGGCTTCTCTTCATCAAATCAAATGGCCTCATCCAAGAGCTCAGGTTAAGTCCCCTTCTAAAGTCCTTGCCAGAGTCACTTGACTCTTCCTGTCTTTGCTTTTGAGAACTACTAATTTCCCCCCTTTTTGATCATTTCATATCTGCTTTTCATCCCCTTCCTCCATCATAAAAAGCAATTCAAAAAAAGAAAGAAATCTTTCTTTTCCTTTTTTTTATTTTTTGTGGTACTGATGATTGAACCTCGGGGAATTCTATATCCAAGCTACACCCCCAGCCTTATTTTATTTTTATTTTGAATCAAAATTTTATAGGTTGATGAGCGTGCCACTACTTGCTTAGGCTGTTCTCAAACCTTCAATCCTCCTGTCTCAGCCTCCCTAGTACTGGGATTACAAGTGTATGTTTTTCCATGGGTGTTTGATTTATTCATATATCTTCAATTTATATTTATCTGCACATATTCTAATCTATGACTTCTTCCTTGATCATCTTCCCCTAAGCTCTGGTTTTTTTTTCAGATTGCCAAGTGTTAAATAAACAGCCCATGTGCAAATTGCATGTAATTAATTAGAGAGAGAGAGAGAGAGAGAGAGAGAGAGAGAGAGAGAGAGAGAGAGAGAGAGACCCACTCTCCATCTGTCCTCTCCCATGATTTTGATAGTCCATAGCCGATGCCAGACCTTGGGGCAGTATTGTTCTGCTCTGTGTCATTTGCTCCCATCGTCAATCTGTTGATCAATTCTGTGAACTCTAGACTCCCTGTCTTGTGAACTTCCTCTCCTCCCTTACAACTTCTCTCATTCCTTAACACCCAGAATGTTAATGTTCCTAGTCACTTCTCTTGCCCTCCAAGTCCCTTCTCCACACAGATTAATCTCCTAAATGACAGCTCTAATCATGTTACCATTCTGTTTGTAAATGTGAAATTCCTATTCGCTATCTAAAGAGGAAGGTTAGAATTACCAAAAACAACAGTTTATAGCCCCAGCCTGCCCACTCACAGATGCCAGTCTGAATGTATCACTACTCTCTATTCACAGACACACAACACACACACACACATACACACACACACACATTTTCTAGCTACATTCCATAATAATGTTCTATAAATACTTAAAAAGCAACTTCCAAGACTGAGGATACAACTCATGGTTAGAGTGCTTACCTAGCATGCATAAGACCCTGTGTTCAATTCCTCAGCACTGCGAAACAAAAATCAAAACGAAACAAAATCCTTCTGAAATCGCCACCTGCACAAAGCTCCCTTGTTCCCCAAAGCAAGAAGTAGTCTACACTTCCTAATGCATCTATTTATACTTTTTTTTGGTACTGGGGATTGAATCCAGGGGCAGTCTACCTCCAGGCTACATCCCCAACCCTTTTTATTTTGAAACAGGTAGGCTTTTGCTAAGTTGACAAGTGTGTCCTCAAACCTGCCATTTTCCTGTCTCAGCCTCCCAAGGACTGGGATTCACAGGCATGCACCACCACTCCTTTTTAATTTATACTTTTTTTAAAGTGCAAGACTTAACTTTAAAGTTAAGACTTATCCATCATTCTAGACTAATTTTTTCAGATTTCATTTGCTTCTATTTTTAATATTAATTTTATTATTATTTCAGCATCTTATTTATTACAAAAGCAAAAATCTAAAGTACCTCTACAGTTACATATATAATACATTGATAGAATTGGTTTGAACAGAAATAAGGTTTTCCATGCACAAATGCGGAAGACTGAATAAAAGGCATGGGAAGATTCTATAATAATTAAGAGCTTAATAAGATAGAGATTAAATAGTAGCTGTTTTTGTCTTATACAGATATGGGCCTGATATAAAAAGATAATAGTGAAGACTTGTTTAAGTGTAGGAAAGGTATAAAGCTTATTTTTATTTATAAGTTATGTTGTTCAAGTAATTTGCACTTAATGCAACCAAACTAGCAGATCAAGAATTTTGTGCTGGACTCAGTGATGCATGCCTGCAATTCCAGTGACTCTAGGGATGGGAGTAGAAGAATTGCAAGTTCAAGGTCAATCAAGGCAGCTTAGCAAGACCCTGTCTCAAAAAAGGAAAAAGAACTGGGAGTGTAGCTCAATGGCAGGGCACCTCTAGTTAAATCCCCAGTACCGCAAAATAGAAAAACAATTTGTTCAACTATGTAATAACAAAATTGTTATCAATTTATTAATGTCATGTAAGCCCGGAGTGCTGAGAAGGCAAATTATTTTTAATTATTTTAAAAACTGACATAATGAGTGTGTATACTGTATTTTGGGGATACCGTGTGATTTTTTTTTCTGGTGCTAGGGGCTGAACTTAGGGTACTCTACCTCTGAGTTAAACCCACAGACCACCTTTTTTTTTTTTACCTTGAAAAAGGGCCCTGCCAAGTCACTGAGGCTGGCCTCGAACCTGTGATCCTCCTGTCTCAGCCCTCCAAACACTGCGACCACAGGCATGAGCCACCATGTGATGTTTTGACACGTGTATACATTTTGTAATGGAAAAATCCAAGTGTCTAATGCATTCATCACCTCATACATTTGTCATTTCTTGGTGATGAGTTTATTTGCTTTTCAAAGAAGTTGATACTTCTTTAATGACTACTTACATTATTTTCTGTGAGATAAATTTTAGAATTTGTGCCTGGGTAGCCTCGTAGACAGGAAATGTCTTTGAAAACCTTAACGAAAGTCTAAAATGACCTTTTGGTAATGTGTCTAAAATTCCAAGAGAAACAATATTCTACAATTCTGGCAGTGTCCTTTTAAGATAGTCCCAACTATGGCCAAGGCTGTCGGGCACTAGTAGCGTGGCCTCATCATCACAAGGAGTGACCATGGAGAGTGGGGTTGCCTGAATCATGTCATTATTGAAGTTATTTTATTTAGGGATGCCTCATTTCAAACCCCAAATAACTCCTCATGCACCATTACTTTTGTAAGACTATCAGAGAACCTTACGTTTTTCAGCCTTCTTTTTTCCCAGTACTTTGACCTTCAAGCTACACCCCAAGCCCTAATTTTTATTCTTTATTTTGAAGCAGGGTCTCACTGAGTTGCAAAGGGCCTCACTAAGTAGCTGAGGCTGTCCTCAAACCGCAATCCTCCTTTCTCATTCTCCCGAATGCTGGGATTACAAGTGTACACCATCACACCTAGCTTTCAATTTTTTCTTGATGCTTGGTGTTCAACAAAGTCTCAAGCACAAACTTTAATAATTGTATCTTTAATGTCATAATAAATCTGAATCGATGCCTCTGGGATGAATATTTGTGAGCCACCTCCTGTAATAATATTTTGTAAAGAGTGTTCTGCTCCACAGGTTTGAATAATGAAAACATATTGGAGGAGGGAACAAGGAGGTGGTTTAAAATAGCAGCATTATTGATTTTACATTAAAAGAAAAAATAGGGGTGTCTGTACCCATCTCAGCAAATGATGTCTCTTCTGCTCTTCTCTGCTCTCTCAGAATGCAGAGTGAAGGACAGTCCCTGGTTTACTTTACCCTGGAAGGGTTTTGATTCTCCACCACAATGCAATAAAAATTTTGGGGAAAAATGTCAAAGGAGGCCAAATTAATACTTTATTATCTAGTCACTGACACTGTGACCCAAGCTTTGAGTGAATTAGAATATACCAAACCACTGAACTACATCTACATTCACAAACATAACAAAGTCAACCACTAAGGGAGGGGGAGGGGATGGGGTGGGAACTGGGAAGGGCTAAATGAGTGATGTGTGCATGTATGCCTCCACCATCTTGTATGCCAATGCACCAATTAAAAACTTAAAATTTTTAAAAAAGAATATACCAAAACATAAAGGGAAAGTGGAGAATTTAACTATGGTTCAACCCTGAACTTGATATCACATAATGGGAATGAGGAAATATAATACTGATGAATCAAAATGCTTACTATTTATCCTTGTTTGTTTGTTTGGGCTGATTTCATCTTGGGTTTTGGTACTGGGGATTAAACCCAGCGGCATTCTACCTCTGAACTACACCGTGACCCTATTTTACTTTTTTTTATTATTTTTTATTATTTTTTGGTGGTACTGGGGTTCCTGGAAGCCCTTCTACCTCTGGGCTACACTCCCAGACCTATTTTCTATATTTTTGAAACAGGGTCTCTTAAGCCAGCATGGCTGGCCTCGATCCTCCTGCCTCTGCCTCCCAAGCGCGGGGATTACAAGTGTGCGCCACCATGCCCGGCTATTATACTTTTTATTTTGAAACAGGGTCTCTCTAGGTTTCTTAGGGTCTTGCTGAATTGCTGAGATTGGCCTCAAATCTTTGATCCTCCTGTCAAAGCCTCTCAAGTATTGAGATTACAGGCATGCATTACCATACCTAGATAACATATATTTAATGTTCTCAGGATTTACACACAACTTTTTACACTTCTGTATTTAATTTTTCCCTCAATGAAACCTTAGTATTTTGCTAAGATGTGGTGCTCATAACATTGATCTCTACAGGATGTACTATATTATGTGTTCACTTCTACTACCTTCACTGATGGATATGGACAGTTATGTTAGACATATCTTCATCAAACTCACATTATTTTTATTGATTAAATATTTATGAGGCGCTCACTCTTTTTAAATTCTTTTATTGGTGCATTGTAGTCATACACCTTAATGGGGTACAAGATGGTGGGGGCAGACATACACACATCCCCCAGTTAGCCCCTACCTGATTCCTCTCCACTGCCTCCCCATCCCTCCTTCTCATGTTTTACTTAGTGATTGACATTGATATGTCCGTTAAAAGTACATCATGTGCATTAGAGAATGTTCCTCTTCACCCCTCCTATTTCCTCTGGTAGGTTGCCTTATTTGCTCACCCATATACACTACACTTTTAGTTTTATTTGAATGGCAATGTATTATTTAGAAAAATGATCAGCAATTGCAGTGTTAGGTCATGCCTACCCAGTAGATGGATTACACTAATGGCCACACGTATCATGTACTATGTCCAATGTCCTGCACCGTGAACTTGACCACATCATTTGCTTTGGCTGACAGGGTGGCAGCAAACTTCACTCAAGCAGAGGCACATCCTTGTTCTTCCCTTTGGATCTCTGCCACTGCTATGAGACCAGGTAGAGCCTGGGCAGCTGGCAGAAGTGGAAGATCTGTGGAGTTGAGTATCATCAATGCACAGCTGATGCATGAGCCCACAGCACATCACCCATGCTTTTCCCAGACCATGGGACCACTCAGCTAGCCCATGCGCTCATGAGAAATAGTAAGTGAATGTTGATTTGAGCCTCTGAGATGCAGGGTTATTTGGTATACAGAAATATCGGATCCAACTCAAGTCTGGGAGTAGAAAGCCCTAGAGACCGCACACTTTAAAAAGCTAATGGAGTCGGGCGTGGTGGCGCACGCTTGTAATCCCAATGCTTGGGAGGCTGATAGGAGGATCGTACAGGTTTGAAGCCAGCCTCGGCTACTTAGTGAGGCTCTCAGCAACTTAGTGAGGCCCCGTTTCCAAACAAAATATAAAATAGGTCTGGGAAATAAATATAAAATATGTATATATATAATATATATAATATAAATAAATATAAATAATAAAATATAAAATAGGCCTAGAAAAGCCCCTGGGTTCCACCCCCAGTACCACACATACACACACACACACACACACACACACACACACACACTAAGCCACTGGAATCACTGCTATCAGTGAGAATGATTTTCTCCTGCACTGAGTGATGCTAACTCCACTGAACTACAAAGCCTTGTGTTCAATGTCTTTGCATGACATCTGCCCAGGTCTGTTTTCTTTCATAACTTTCTGTGGCTCTATTTGTTTTTTTCTCTAATCTGAACTGGTGGTGTTTTCAACTAATTTTCTCATCCGACAATCACCTTCTGCTTTAACTTCCCTGCCTCCCTATCCCCTTACTCCTCCCTATATAACATGTTTTTTTAAATAAACATTTTATTGGTGCACTGTAATTACACATCATAAATACAAAGTGATACAAACAAACATGCCCACATCACTTACCCCGCTAGCCTCTTCCCAGTACACCTAGTGATATTGGCAATCATACCTTCATATATATATATATATATATATATATATATATATATATATAATTGATTTGAGCCTCTGAGATGCATCATATATATATGATTTGAGATCATATATATATGATGCCATGGTGCATTGCAGTCATACACCTTGATAGGGTACAAGATGGTGGAGGCAGACATGCACACATCCCCCAATTACCCCTTACCCAATTCCCACCCCATTCCCTCCCCGCTCTCCTTCTCATGTTTGGCTTAGTGATTGACATTGATATGTTTGTTAAAGTACATCATGTGCAAATCTTTTTGGTGGTACTGGGGTTCCTGGAAACCCTTCTACCTCCATGTTACTCTCCCAGACCTATTTTATATTTTTTATTTGGAAACAGGGTCTCTTAAGCCAGCAAGACTGGCTTCAAACCAGCCCGATCTTCCTGTCTCTGCCTCCCAAGCATGGGGATTAAAAGCATGTGCCACCAAGCCCGGCGATATCCCTTTTGATTAGCTCAAAGTTGACTAGTTTGAAATTATAATTTATCTTCAAAATTCCCTCAGCTTCATTATATGATATTATCTAACGTAGTAAAATCCACCATATTCTTGTCCTGCCCATGTACAACACAAAGGAATTATACAAAGTATATGTAAAATAAGCATATAGAGATATTGGAGCCATCTTGGATTTTTGCCTACATGTATATGTGTGTGTGCACATGCATGCACACATGCACACACACACACCTAACATACACCCCTAAATGTCAAAAATAATTCTAACATGTTTATAACATTTTTAATTTCTCTCATTTAATCTTCAAGTTACAGACAAGTCAAACATATTACTATCATTCTATAGATGTTGAATTCAAGGTCATAAAGCAACACAGTGAGAAAGTAAAGAATAGATCTATTCTCCAGACTCCAAATTTATCTTCTCTTCAGAAGCACAATGATGTGACAATGATTATCATATCTTATATCTAAAAACCATGATCACAATACACCTGACTTTATACAATTACAATACAGAGCATTGCTAAAGACACAACGCCATTTAATTGTCATGGCAACCTATTAGTATGGGTTTTATCATTTCTTCTTCAAATAAGGAAATGATTGAGTAAGCCCCACAGCATAGCACTTAGCAGAGTAAAGAACAAATAATAAGCTTCCTGCTTTGGGTGCTATCATTAATTAATTTATGTACCACACCACATGAGGAAAATGCAAATGGATATTATCCCTGCCCTTGGAGGATTTATTTGTTGATAATACATCCGAACTCGATAAATCCCATGCATCCCTAACATTAATTAGGTTTGGTTTAAATAACACCAATCAAAATGGAGTTTAGCAGGATAAAAAAAATCTAAACAGGACTTTGCTTTTGAGAAATGTTTTGGACCACTGGACAAATCCAGTCTGTAACCTACTTTTTTATATGGCCCATGAGCTAAGACTGGTGTTTACATTTTTACATGATTTAAAATTTAAAATAAAATATTTTGTGGCTCATAAAAATGATCTAAAATGCATATTTCAGCATCCATAAATAAACTTGTATTGAAACACAGCCACACTCATCCACTTATGTATGACCTCTGGTTGCTTTCATTCCATGACAGCAAGGCCAAATAACTATGACAGAGACTCTAGAGCCTGAAAATATGAAAACATTTAATATCTTTTCCTGTACAGAGAAAGCCTGCCAAGTTTCGGTACAGCCACTTAAGCTAGAGAAGAGAGGCGGGAATGGAGGTTGAGGGACAGTGGGGGAGAGCCCAGTTCTCTAGCTTTGGGGAAGGGGAGCATTAAAGGACCTTGAAAGCCCTCAGATGCTTTCTGAAATGCAGGGCCCATGCAGTGGCAGAATCCCAGTCAGGGAGACATGGTGGCCACATCTAGGACTTGTTTCCTGCTGTTTTACAAGCTTTTTAAGAAAAAACAGAGCTGCAGCTGCCTTCAACACGGTGCTCATGTCCCTGCTGCCTTGGTCTAAGGACAACGGTGGTGATTTCCTCCAGAACTGAGGAGTGGGCATCTCCCCCACTGCCCAGGGTCTCACAAGCCTGAGTGTTGTGCAGTACTGAGGAACACGACTCTATGCTGTCTCAGTGTATGTTCCCCAAAAGTCACATCCTTAGATGAGCATTTGACTGCATGTTTTTTATTTGGGAAGTAATTCCAGGAAATGTAGTGAGGGTTTGGAGGGTGGGCATCAAACAATTAAGGCATAATTATGGAGGGTGTTATCACCAAGGCTCAATTCCATGGGGGACTCTGTGAGAGGCATGGGACACACACCTCAGAATGTCCCACCAGGGGTGAAGACAAAGGGTACATATACTCTTATTTTCTATTCTCATTGATGCTCTTGACAGTAGTAACCCCCAGCACTTAACAGCCTGCCCTTCTGTGCCTAGTATTCTTCTAGGGTCAGAGATAGCCCTCAGGAAGAGAATTGCACGTGTTTGAGATAGAAGCAGTAGGCATGATCAGAATGGTTCACTAAAACTACATGGGGTAGGGTGGGTGTCAGTATGTGAGTGGGGTTCCAAAAGTGTCTGCTAAATGGGATTCCTCACAACTTTGGAGTGTTAGTGATATTGCAGGGAGACATCCAGATTATATTGGATTTATTTTGCTTTTAAAAATAAAGAAATAATACTTCCAGGTGTCAGAAGTCTAGATATGTGTCTTAACTCTCCTAGAAGACAGACTTTTTAATATAATGCAAAAAGATAAATATTGAAGTTTGCATAATGGATTATTCAATAGGAAAAAATTAATTAATTAATTAATAATATTCATTTTCACTGCCTATCCCCTGGTTGGATATTATTGGCAAGAAACATACACAACCACAAAAGTCCTCAATAATAAGTAATTCTTGAATAGTCAAAATTGAAGGCAAAATCGATGAGTGTTAATTAGCCCTGGAGCTTTTTTTTTCCCATTGCAAAGATTTTAGCAAATAGGACAGAAAACATGAAAAATAACAGATGCTATAATGTGTGCTGTATTCTGGTAACAACAAAACCTCTAGAGGTGACTAGACTCTGTTTTACTTTATGATTAAAAAAATGATGTTAGTGCTTT